>NC_133324.1:705644289-706844289 GCF_042186555.1 Aquarana catesbeiana | reverse complement strand
CAAAAAAGGAAAAACAAACAAGGTTATAAAAACAAGGGATTCTGTTTAGAATCTGTGTGGAAAATTAACCGCTATAGCTTGGGGGGGGTAACAGAAAAAACTTTGTGGCATTCTCCTGGGTCATCAGGGAATGGATTTATAGGGAGTCATAAATATGAATGCTCAGCCTGTTTCAGCCTCTGAGTTGTGGAGACCCTCTTTAACAGTGGTTATCAAGTGTGTGGTGCCATCCTTTGTAACCAGCAGTTTGGCAGGGTATAGCCAGTGGTAGGCTATATGATGGTTGTTCAGAGGTTTAGTTATAGTAGCCAGTTGCCTGTGTTGTTGCATGGTAAATGCTGATAAGTCAGCAAAGAAGGACAGTTCCTGCAAGTTTGGAGGCAGGTTATCATGGTGTCTCGTGGACAGCATAAATTGATCTTTGAGGTGGTGAAAGTGAATCCCGGACAATAGTGTCTCTGAGTAGATGAGGGGGGATGTTTTTGGGCCTTGGTAGCCGGTGTATACGATCAATGATGAGATCCTCTAGCAGTGCTTCAGGAAGCGCTGCTTTCATGAGGTTAGTGAAATAATCTTTCAGGTCTGGAGGTTTGATGGATTTGGGGATCCCCCGGATTTGAATATTGTTTCGTCTTGATCTATCTTCTAAATCATCCAATTTGTTTTTTATTATCACTAGTTCGTCATCCCTGTCATTGTGAGCATCAACCATGTCATTGAAAGTAGATGCAAATTCCATTTTGGATTCAATATGGTATACTCTCTTAGTGACCGCAGACACCTCTGATTTAAATTGCTGAGTTATTGCCATTATATCTGCGCAGGGACACCAGCATATCTTTAAGCGTGATGTCCATGACTGGCTAATTTGTAGTGGGAAAGTCAGTTATGGAGTCTTGTAACTCCCTGGTGTCATCTAATGAGGAGTTAAAGCAGCTTACCTCTTCGGCATCTGCTGGCGAGGCAGTTATCTTCTGCTTGCTCTTAGCTGAGCTAGAGGATGCCGATGGTGGTGGGGAGTAATATCCTTGCCCCTGCTTGTTGTTATTTCAGGCGTGATCCGACTTATAGGCCGTGCTGTGCTGCGAGAGAGAGCCGCGTTCTGACTCCGCATGGCCAATGGCGCCATTTTGGTGGTTGTAGCTGAAAGAAGTTAGTCATTTACCTCGGCTTAATGGTCTCCTTTCTCTTCCGAGATGACATCGGGAAGTGTGTCTGCACTGTGTGAGCCTTCTGGTGGTATGAATCCAGGCGTTGAGTCACCGTATTTGTCCCTGTAGGCCTGAGGTGGAGAGGAGCTGTCTCAGTATGCAGCCATCCACTCTGCCGGCTAGCCACGCCCCCTGCGCACATGTATTTAAAGCTTCATGCTTTACTGCTATTTGACAGAAGACTTTTAGTGACTTATCTGAAATTACTAAAGACAACTATTTGTAAATCCTCTCCTGAACAATAATGTCAACATGCAAAATAGCATTAGTGTTTGATTTCCACCTATTATGGGCACACAAAGACAGAAAATCCTATACTGAGGTTCTCTTCACACCTAAAGAAGGAATTTAGAGTCCTATGCATTTTTTTACTTTTTTGTGGTCAGGTTTGTATCACCTTCCAAAATCATAGTCAGAACCTAAACTACCCAGCTATCAATGTATTAATGAGCATTTCAAAACATTGAACTTAATTGAATGTAATTAATTTTATAAAACTCTCTCAAGAATCCCAGTTACACTGAATGTATCTGTTATACAGAATTAGGAAATAATAATAAAAAAAAAGAATAGAATAGGGGGGGCGTGGCCTAACTCCGGACCTGAATGGACGCTTAATCCACTCTCTCCTGCACATAGGGGCAACTAAACTAGTGCACAGGAGACATTAAATCATTCCCAGACATGGGAAAGGGAGACTGGAACCCCTCAACAGCCCGAGAACCCTTGGATCCAAACCAGATGTCTCAAGGCAGCATCCCAGCAATGTTCCGGACATCGCAGGGAGAAGGCCTCAAAGCCACGGCCTCGCCTAAACCACCCGGCCCGCTCGGCGGCTCCGGACTCGCGACGGACGGCGCGATCAGCGCTCAAGGCCACACTCCTCAGGCTCCAACTCAGCACCCATCTCCCCTTCCCTACAGCCCGTCAGCCTCACAAACCCTTTGCTTGGCAGACCTGCAAGCAGTGGCTTTGGACATTAAAGCCACGCTGTCTGCAGCCAGCACGGATCTAAAGACGGAGATGCAGGGCATTGCAGCAAGGATGGGATCGGTGGAGCAGGCCACATCACGCCATGCAGAGGCAATAAGACAGGTACAAAAATCTTCTGATATACACCTAAACCATATAATTGAGATTCACCGCCATTTAGAAGACCTCGATAACAGAGGAAGAAGGCATAACATAAGGATTAGAGGGGTACCAGAAGCAGCGGACCAAAACCCTGTAGAACACACTGCTACAACCATATTTAATGATTTATTAGACAGACCTCCAGATTCCCCCATTGACTTCGAAAGGATTCACAGAGCCCTCAGACCGAGAGGAAGGGACACAGATCCCCCCAGGGACATAATATGTTGCTTGGTAAACTTCCCCCTGAAAGAAGCCATCTTAAAAAAGGCGAGAGAGAAAAATAGAGTGTTGTTTAATGGAACTGAGATAAAATTATATCAAGATTTATCAAACATCACACTACAGCAACGCAGGGCTCTGCGTCTGATTCTTGACCAATTGCGTACCAGAGGTATACCATACAGGTGGAAGTTTCCATTCTGTCTATCAGCCACTTGGAGAGGTCACACAGCACTGCTACGCACGCCGGAAGACTTGCAATCCTTCTGCGAAACACTCAACATCCCGCCAACTGAAGTTCCAGATTGGTATAATACATTTATACTAAATGAAACATGGATCGAAGTAACAAACAACTATACTCCTAGAGCTCAAAGAAACAGAGATAGACGCCGCAGATCACCATCATCTCATCAAAACAGAAGAGGAAATAACCAAGGAAGTCCAGGACTCTCCCCTCCTAGACGCAGAGACCGCATGGATAGACAAGACCAAATGGACACCTGAACCGCATTCATTCACAAGAACCACAGACGCCATCATACACACGCTTATCTTCAATCAAATACCAGCTATCAAGTCAGCCCTCGGACCTTCAGTTGGAACAGCCTCAGACCATCCAACAAGAACTTATTCAACCACAGAGATTAGAATTTTAGCTTAAAAGCTAAATGATTATTTGTTTTCACCCCCCCTCCCCTTATTTTGCATCTCTTTCCTTTTTCTTCCCCCTTTTTTTTTTTTTCTCTTCTCTTTTCCTCCTCCTTTTCTCTTCTCCAATCTATTCTCTTTTTTAGTAGCGGTGTCGTACAAGATCAGAAGCACATCAATACATCCAAGCCCAAGAAAATATGTGCAGATATCCTGATCAGAACTTTCAACACAAGGGTATGATAGATATGTTTGAACTAAAGAATGTATGTTTGTAAGTAAGATGTCTAGTGTATATTTACATCTTTACCCTGAAGTATATTAAGGTATGGCTTTACCCTCTACTTCATTTACTACTGACCACTAGCCATACTTGAACTTTCACGATCGATAGTATCTTCAGTGAATCTATTAATCTTTTCCAAAAAATATGTTACATATAAAGTACACCAAATAAGCTATATAAGATGGAGCGGGACCGGTGGGGGAGGAGGGAGGAGGAGGGGGTGGGAGGGGAGTAGGTGGGGGTGAGGGGAGGGTCGTGAGTGAGGGGGGGGAGGAGAAGGAAGGAGAGAAAAGAGAAATATAGAGAGAAATGTATATATATTCTTCTAAATATAATAGAACTGTTAACACACCTGCTCTTTAAAATAACAAAAGATGCAAAAGTTATTGTGGTATTGAATATCATTGACTTTATTAGGTTTAAAATGGTTGATTAACGTTTTGATTTTCTTAAAAAAGGGTGAACTTAAACCAACCCATGTTACGATAAATACAGAAGATGTTTGTACTCAACATAAGGAATAAGCATGATGGTGGACTACTCAAGACATACTTTAAACGAGTTCACATAAGGAAACTTTCCTACACAAAAATACAATGTTTTTTCCAAATTTTGCTGATTAGGAGGAAATTAATACTGTTAAACAACACTCCTAACAACAGTCGAACTTTCTGGTAATATAGGATCTGTTCTTTTAAAAAAAAAAAAAAAAGAGAAACATTTAATATGAGTCATGTCGACCACCATAATGCCTTATACCTACAATTCCTATCTCTGGAAAAAACGTTCTTTCCTTTGAAACAAGAGTTCTGTTTTTTTTCAAGTCCGTTTGTTACATTTAAAGAGTTATAGAATATGTGAACACTATGGTACTAATTAATTTACACGAAACTTTTCCATAGGACATACAGAACAAACCCCTTAAACACAAGACGCTCTTAAATCCTATGACAAGGTCTCCCCCCCAGTGGCCATTGAGTATAATTATCTGGGGTATTATATCTTGTCTACACCCAGTAAACACATCAAAACCCAAAGCTCAAAAGGCTCCTATATACAACAGGGTTCAATACTACCACGTTTCTGTACACAATCATTAGAATGCTCCTAAAACCCAACCCACACACAAGTTATATATAATATTTCATATTCTCCCACGCTCAAAACGTCCCACATACATCCTGTAATATCTGATCACTACAATTAGGTAGTTGCCCCGAAGTGCTAAGAATATTAGTAAATAAAATAAAGGAAAAAGAAAAGAGAACATAAATTGTCGAATTAAAATCCATCTGTTCCTACTTAGACATTGCTCCCACACAAGGAGTGAAATAATTTTCGCTCTTTGAACTTACCGGACCTTCTTAACTGGGTAGATTAGTTGATCTAAATCTACCTCCGGTACACTCTACCTTCCTATCCTTGAGGAAGGAAAACTTCTTCCCCCACCCACATCCCCCCCTCCCCTTTCTTTTTTTTTTTTTTTTTTTCTCTTCTCCTCCTTCCCTAACCCCCTTTAACCCCAGAGAACGTGTATCAGACCTAAAACAAGACACACAATTAAAGTAAACCTTTCTATACCCCTGAGCCCAAATACCCTTACTTTCAGATACAGGAATATACTTAAAATGCCTATTCCTAAACAGCAGACTGTTTCAATGTCACTTAAGCTAATTTCAGTAAATGCCAATGGACTTAACATCCCTGAAAAACGAACCAAATTCCTCAATGAATTTCATAAACTCAAAGCTAATATCATTTGCATACAAGAAACTCACTTTAAAACTAATAAAGCTCCCAAATTGCATTTCCAACAGCATATCATGCCACCAATCCTGAGGGAAAATCCAAAGGAGTCTCAATTCTGATTTCCAAACAGACTCCCCTTCAGATTCATGATACAATGCTTGACCCAGGGGGAAGATACATATTCATTAAAGGGAAGCTGGGACCGCATCCCATCACAATCGCCAACATATACACCCCTAACTCAAAGCAGTTAACCTTCTTTCGTAAAATAAAGGACCTTTTAACAAACTTCGCGGCAGGTATGATTATCTTAGGGGGAGACTTTAATATTCCATTAAATCCACTCATAGACACCTCGATTGGTACATCTAGCCTTCCTTTTAAAGCGTTGAAACAAATCAAAATCCAACTACAGGAGCTAATGCTACATGACACCTGGATAATCCTTAACCCTCAAACCAAAGACTTTACCTACTTTTCCACAATTCATCAAAAATACTCTAGAATTGATTACTTTCTTATCTCGCAATCAGACCTTGACTTACTGACAGACTCCACAATTGAAACCATGACGTTATCCGATCATCATCCGATTACCATAACATTAACTTTCCCAGAAAAATCTACCATAACTAAAACGTGGAGACTCAACACCACGGTCTTGAAAGACCCTACAGACGTAATACACTTTAATGACAAACTAAACTAATACTTTTCACTAAATGAAAATGACGAGACATCTTTGATCACTCAGTGGGAAGCACACAAATGTGTTATGAGAGGTAAATTCATAAATAAGTTAGCTAAACTAAAGAAGGAAAAACAATCAAAAATAAGGTCGTTATTAGACCAAATTCATAGATTAGAATTAACCCATAAAAGAACTGTGGCACTCTCTACATTTGAAGACTTAACTAAAGCAAGAACTCTACTCTCAGAAGAGTTGAGCATAAAAACTAAAAGACAATATATCTTAAGACATAAAATATATTACGAACAAGGCAACAAAAGTGGAAGGTTGCTCGCAAAAGCAGTTCAAAACAAGAAAGTTGCATCAACAATTCATCAAATAAGAGACAAACAAGGCGCACCACATTCTTCGAATGAGGAGATTGCCAAACAGTTCGAGCTCTACTACCAATCCCTATACAACATCCCATCTAATCCCAAATGCCCACAAAATTCAGACAAGAGAACAAAGCTTATTCAAGAGCTCCTAGAAAAATACTGCCCACCTCAAATTTCTAAAAATACAGCACAAGAACTAGAAACACCCATAACTTGTCTAGAATTTGATAAAGCCTTAAAAGATATGAAAATTGGAAAAGCACCAGGCCCAGACGGGCTACCCCTTCAATACTACAAAACATTTACCAACATACTAAAACCAAGATTTTTAAAAACTTTTCAATCACTCTACTCCGCACAAAACATCCCCCCAAACAACTTCTGGAAGCACATATAATGGTAATACCAAAAGAAGGCAAAGATACAACTCAGGTTACTAACTATAGACCAATTTCCCTAATTAACATCGACATTAAGATATACGCCAAAATATTAGCAAATAGACTCCTACCTCTGCTCTCTTCCCTCATTTCCTTAGACCAAGTAGGCTTTATCCCAGGAAGAGAAGGGCGTGACAACACAACTAAAGCAATAAACATTAATCACTGGCTATCAACCCAAAAGAAACAGGGTTTCTTCCTCTCCCTTGATGCTGAAAAGGCGTTTGACAGAGTGGCCTGGGATTTCATTGATGCTACATTAAAACATATAGGAATTCTACCCCTAATGAGATCCTATATCAAAGTACTATACTCAAATCCATCAGCAAGAGTTAGAGTAAATGGCCACCTGTCAAACGCCTTTAACCTTCGCAACGGCACAAGACAGGGATGCCCCCTTTCACCTCTATTGTTCGTCCTCACATTAGAACCACTATTAAATAAAATAAGAACCAATCCAGACATCAAGGGTATTGATATCCACAAACGCACGTACAAAGTTGCAGCATTCGCCGACGATATGCTTCTATTTCTCTCAGAACCCCATATATCCCTACCCAATGTCATCCAAGATCTAGAATATTTCCAATTACTCTCAAACTTAAAAATCAACCACTCAAAATCTAGCGCCTTAAATATCACACTACCCCCAAACTCAGTAGAATTATGTAAAAAAAACTTTCCCTTCTCGTGGGCCAATCAAAGTATAACATATCTTGGAACTGAAATCCCTACAAATTTAAATGACCTCTTCAAACTCAACTACTTACCCATCCTAAAAGAGACACAGGATGATTTAAAAAGATGGAATTCTCTGAATATTTCTTGGTTTGGCAGAGCTTCTCTAGTCAAGATGACAATTCTACCTAGGTTTCTGTATGTGATGCAAACGATCCCCATCAAAGTACTATCCTCATTCTTTAAATCCTTCCGCAAAGCATGCTCTACCTTTATCTGGAGGAGCAAGCCTCCCAGAATTAAATTTACCAGACTAAACCTACCTAAAAATAAAGGGGGGATAGCTCTACCAGACCTACAGAAATACCACCAAGCTGCTCTTCTGACAAGAATAGTAGACTGGAACATTCACGATAAAGTTAAAGACTGGGTTAATTTAGAACAATCTCTTTTCTCCCACCAATTGAATTCCTTCCCATGGATCTGTCCAACGCACCACCCAAAAAACACTAAATCCCACCCCCTTATCGGTTCCACACTTGAAATATTTATCAATACTTATAAAAAAAACAACCCACTCCTTTGGATGAGTCCTCTAACACCATTAATGAATAATCCAGACTTTATCCCAGGTACAGAAAAAAATTTTCTATCTAAGGCATGGCCACACAAAGAAATTCTTGTCAAACACTTCTTCAAAAATAGTAAACTATTATCAAGAGACGAAATAAACAAAGACAGCGAACCTCCCCAGATCTCTCAATGGAATTACATACAAATTAGACATTACTTGACTAGCAATGAGAAAACCCAACACTGGACTAGACCTCTTACGACACTAGAAGACCTTTGCACCAAAACAACCCCACAGAGACATATCATATCTATTCTATATAACTCGCTCTTTGTGAGTAATTCTGAATTCTCCAGCTCGTCATGTCAAGCCTGGGAACAAGATCTCAACCTAAATCTGACAGAAGAAAACTGGGAAAGAATTTTTATGTACGCACATAAAGGGTCTCTTAATGTCGCCACTCAAGAGTGTAGCTTTAAAATCATCACTAGATGGTATAGAACCCCCACCCTTTTGCACAAATTCTTTCCCCAGACCTCGAACAGATGTTGGAGATGCAAACAGGAGGAAGGTTCGATGATACACATCTGGTGGACTTGCCCGCTTATCCAAAATTTTTGGAAAATGGTTCACGAAACCGTCACATCAATCACCTCAGAAAACTTAAGTTTCAACCCAGCACAATACCTGTTACACTACAATTCTATTCCCAAAAAACAATACCTAAAATCTCTAACCATGTTTATGGTAAATGCTGCAAGACACTGTATCCCCTGCCATTGGCGCTCCAACTCTATACCGTCAAAAAAGGAATGGTTCCTCAGAATAAACAATATAGAAAGAATAGAAGAACTCATAAGCATATCTCAGGAGAAAATAACTCATTTTGCCTCAACATGGTACAAATGGATAGAATTCAAAAATTCTCAGACATACAAAGCACTCAACATTTAATAAGATTCACAAGAAGGTTCTAGAAAATGTCACGGAAATAACAGGTCATTTAAACAATCCCCCCCCCTTTTTTTTTTTTTTTTCTTCTCTCTCTTCTCTCCTTCTCCCTTCAAGCCATAATCTGGGTCAGTTATTACCCATAACTCCAATTCAAGATTTCCATGATGTTACTTGAAAAGATATTTAGCATAAATAAAAATGTTTATTTTTGTAACTTTCTACAACCATATTGTATGTATATACCGTCCTTTACTGTATTAAAAACGAATGTCATATGTATCACTTTTATGCAAATGTACTATTACAATGCTTCCATGTAATTACATGTTCAATCAATAAAAACTTTTGTGAAACAAAAAAAAAAAAGAATAGGAGGTACAACGCTTATTTTATTCAAATATCCATAGCCTGTCTGGTTATAGCGATTTTTTAAAATAAAACAACATATAAATAAGTTGTGCATTTGACACAAATAGTGCAACTGTGCATTTAAGGCAAATAGTCACTTCCGTTACTTTTACATATTTTAGAAATTAATTTCTAAAACAGTTTCTGGCTTATTATAGTGTTTTACTATGTTTGTTTTTTACCTTTAAGCAAAATAATGTCTTCACGTATAATATAAATAACAATAAAGTTATCATTGGTAGCTGCTTTCTGGTGTTTTTTCTTGACTTTATGATTAATTTTTTACTTTTTTTTCTCTTTTGTAAAACAACTATATTTTACACATAGTACACTTGCATCAAGAGAAAATCACGTATCCTTTGAGGATTTCTTTTTGAGTTTTTTTGCATCTTTTTGAATCATTTATGCATGAATAAGAAAGTAGTACTTTAGCCTTCCTTAGCCTGTCAACACTAGCCCATGGTATGGACAGTATTACTCATGGTACTTTGAAGTGGAGTTAGTGTCTTTAGATTGAACTCACTGTGACCCACATATACTGTATCTGTTTCCTCTTCACTGGCTGAACTAACAATTATACTATTTTGATGAAGGGCTGGAAAGAGGAAGCACATCTTTGTACTTGCTGTCAAGATCCTGTGTCATATTAATTCAGAAGCCTAAAGCAAAATATGCCACATTTAAATATTGCTCTGTAAAGTGAATGGCTGATTAGTCATTCACCAGTTTTGCTATGTGTATTTTGCAATCAAAAATAGAAATGTTTTATTTGCTTATTCTTTTATCATTACTTAATCATCCTGGAATATTTTTTTTTATCACTATGGGCAGCATATACTTTATAACTAATATCCAGATCTAAGCATGCTGAACCTTTATGCATTGCTGTGTCTGGATGGCTTGGGTAAGTCATACACTAACTATAAAAAAGTATTTGCTCAGAGGAAGATTCGGTTCATTTCAAAGTGACATTACAGCTGCAGGCTGTGTTTTCGCACTTTACTAAAAGAACCCTAGTGGTTTCATTGTTCTTTTTTTACAAAACCAAGTGGGATCAAACAAATATACTGCAAACAATAACACAAGCAGACAATCACTTTCAAAATGCTGTCACTAAAATCTCATATAATACTTAACTCATTTTTGTAATTACCAAAAGTATGTGAAATATTTTTTAAACTACATTTTTCATGAAATAATGCCTGGATGATCCTGCAATGAATGCCTTTGTTTAGGCACTTCCTGTTTTAGAGGAAAACATTCTGTCTGCCTATTGCTGTCTCCATTGTCATAATTTCTTATTGCATAGACATCTGCCTTTATTGTTACGAATATCAAGAATAGGGATGAGATTCAAGTTCGAGTCGAACTCCTGTCAGTTCGCCGAACAGCGAACAATTGCAAACTGCCCTCCGTTATTTAAGAACCGTCAGAAGAGGAGAAGCATCACACAGCGGGAGCCTCCCATCATGGTGGATGCGGAGCTGCCTGAGAAGAAGAAGGGAAGAAGACGCTGGCGCAGTGGAGGAAGATGCCGGACGAGAACACCGGAGGAAGAACCAGAAGAACCAGAAGAAGAAGAAGATGGAGGAAGAAACCGAAGGAAGATAGAAGATAGCAGATAGAAGAAAGAAGATAGAAGACAGAAAAAAGAAGAAGCATTTAAATAAAGGAATTATCAAAAACTGTCTCTTGTCATTTTTAACATTTATGACACCTTTTTTGTGAAATGGTAGGGGTACTTTTGTACCCCCTTACTATTTCACACAGGGGGAGGGCGGGATCTGGGGGTCCCCTTGTTAAAGATTCCAATAAGCCCCCCACCCGCAGACCCCCACAACCACCGGGCAAGGGTTGTGGGATGAGGCCCTTGTCCCCATCAACATGGGGACAAGGTGTTTTGGGGGGCTACCCCAAAGCACCCTCCCAATGTTGAGGGCATGTGGCCTGGTACGGTTCAGGAGGGGTGACGCTCTGCGGCCTGCCAGGTTGTGTGCTCAGATAAGGGTCTAGTATGGATTTTTGGGGGGACCCCACGCCATTTTTTTTCAAAATTTTGGCCTGGGCTCCCCTTAAAATCCATACCAGACCTGAAGGGCCTGGTATGGAATTTAGGGGGACCACCATGTCATTTTTTTAAAAATTTTGGTTCGGGGTTCCCCTGTGGGGAATTCCCATGCCGTTTTTATCAATGAACTTTTATGTGTATTGTCAGACCGGCAATTCATTAATAGCCGCGAGTAGTTTTAAATGACTTTTTTTCCTTTGACAGCAAAATGTAATTTTGCTGTCAGACTGTTCTAAACACGGGAAACATGCGCCCCTTTACAGGCATACTATAGACTCCCCCCAGGTACGAAATTTAAAGGAATATTACACTTTTATTTTTTCACATTAAGCATTAAATCACTGCTCCCGAAAAAACAACCGTTTTTAAAACTTTCTTTGCATTGATCCATGTCCCCTGGGGCAGGACCCAGGTCCCCAAACACTTTTTATGACAATAACTTGCATATAAGCTTTTAAAATTGGCACTTTTGATTATTCATGTTCGTGTCCCATAGACTTTAACAGTGTTCGCATGTTCGAACAAATTTTTTGCCTGTTCGCATGTTCTGGTGCGAACTGAACAAGGGGGTGTTTGGCTCATCCCTAATCAAGAAGCCCATTCTGAGCAATGATGTGCAACTGCTCCAGGAGAGCATGCATGTAGACAGCAAAAAAGAAGAAGATAGCCAGCTACAGTGAGATGACCAAAAACTGTGTTAACAGTGCTTTCTAAAAAAGACAAAAGTATATAACACCAAGTGCTTTGGAAAACTTGCCCATTCTGAGCAATGATGTGCAACTGCTCCAGGAGAGCATGCATGTAGACAGCAAAAAAGAAGAAGATAGCCAGCTACAGTGAGATGACCAAAAACTGTGTTAACAGTGCTTTCTAAAAAAAGACAAAAGTATATGACACCAAGTGCTTTGGAAAACTGTAATTCAGTAAAGATTTAAATAATAATAATAATAATAATAATAATAATAATTATAATACATTTAAATTAATTGTATTTATTTTTTGTTTTATACATTTTTTATTAAAGTTTAAAATACATACAGGTAACATATCTCACATTTTGAGATTATTACAATATTAATTTAACAGGTAGTTAATTGAGTCACATGAGTTTTAGAGGATTAGAAACAAACAAAAAAAAAGCATATATTAAAGAGCAATAATTTGTATCAGATCAGCTCAATTTATTATTCTCTAATCGTAAAAAAAACCCCCATAAAATAGGGTTGTTAATGCCTATATATAATCTTAGGCTCTATTTATATTTTAAGAGATATTGTTGGTTGTAAAAAATGATGTGTTTATTTTTTATAGGGCGAGGAGGAAGAGGTAGAAAAAAGGTAGAATGATGGAAGAAAAGGTAAGAGGAGGAGAGGGGAGGTGGGGAGGGAAAGGGGGTTCCAGAGTCCCCTCCCTCTCTGCTAGAGCAATGACAGATAGAATAAAATAAAAGTTTTTTTAAGCTTTTGTTACTTGGTAAATTGGGTGGTCCCTCTATTCAAATGTTTCACTTTAGGGACCGCGAGGAAAATTATCTGACAAGTAAGTTAGTAATTATTACAACCGAATGATTAGGCTGAGAAGAAACCAACATTCACTCTCAGAATATGCAGGTGTTGTCTTAAAGTGTTTCCAACTGTACCATATTGATGAGAATTTGGATATCTTTTTTTGTGAAATACTGATGAGTTCTTCAATTTTTTCTATATTGTTGAGTCTGCAATACCATTCCTTTTTCGTTGGAATGATGGGAGAGCGCCAGTGGCAGGGTATACAGTGTTTAGCCACATTTATCATAAACATTGCAAGTGATGTGAGGTACCTCCTCTTTGGGATGATTTTATGATTAAGCGGGTATTGAACCAGGAAGAATTCAATATTTTCTGAAGTGACTGAAAGAATAGTGTCATGTACTAGTTTCCAAAATGTTTGGATTGTCGGGCATGATCACCAAATGTGAAGCATTGATCCATCCTCGGCATTACAACGCTAGCATTTTTTAGGAATTGAATTCGAAAATTTGTTAAGCAGTGCCAGAATTCTATACCATCTTGTCAGAAACCATGAAATCAGACCGAGACAGAAGTACAGTTAAATCACACTTGTTTAATAATAAAAGTATAAATACCAAACGTAGTCAAAACATAGCCAAAGTTCAGTAACCTGAATGGATAATCAGTCAAGCAGAAGTCAGGGATCAAAGTAGTGAAACAGCAAGCTGGATCTGGAGCCAGAAGGGATGTCAGCAAAGCCAGTCTTTAAACAGGAATGCAGACGATAGTTTCTTGTGATGTGACCAAGGCAAAGGCAGAGCTCCTCTAGACTGAACGGCTTAAGTAGGCAGGACTGACGAGCAGGATAATCAACAGCTGGGTAACTGTGGAGAGAGATGGAGGCTGGCAATTAGCCGACAGCTGAGCGGCCAGCTCAGAGAAGGAAGGGTGGAGCCCAGCCCTGAAACATCTCAAAAGGATTTTAAATCCACATTTTTGAGTGGATACATTAAGGGAGCCCTTGTGTATGTGATGTATGTGAGAACAGATAGATTCCTATTCAAAATCAGTGCATTTTATGTTTAGAACATGTTCCTAAGCTAAACATGAGTTGCTAGAGAAGGCTGAGTAGTCTTTGAATAGTGAATAATATATTACCAAAATGAGGTGTCTTTGGGGAGTTTTTTGAGTGCATAGTGCTTTCAGAGTTGTTGGCGTTTTGTCCAGTTGTGTGAATTTTCTGGTCTGGTCAAGAACTGTCTTATTTGCATGTATGTCCACCTTGGGATAAGGTTAGGAGCTAATTTGGTGTTTGGATCATCTAATGACATGAAGGAACCTCTGTGAAAAAAGTGAGTTGCTAAGACATCTTTGTGAAGCCAGAACTTACCTAGGAAGTTATCATTAGTGCCTGGAGGGAACTGGATTGGCACATAATGGGGTAAGAGGGCCCAGCCACGGGGTTGGTTTGATGATTTTTGTCGAGGTATTAAAGACGTCCAGTGTGGGGCCAATTAAGGGGTGGAGTTTAGTTTGAGAGGAGATATGTTGTGGGTGTATCCATGGCAAGGATCTCAGGCAGTGAGGAGTAACTGTATGTTCTAGAGTGACCCAATTCTTTACTGTGTGATGAATATTCCAATCTATTACTCTGGCTAGATGGGTTGCCCAGTAGGATTGGCGTAGATCGGGGAGGTCAATTCCTCCTTTGTTTTTCAGATGAGTAGTGCAGTCAAATTTATTTCTAGGTGATTTGCTTCTCCAAATAAAAGTGAACATGCTTGATGAAAGGAAGAAAAAAAGAAGTAGGTATTTGCATGGGAATGGTTTATAACATGTAGAGAAAGTGAGGGAGGATAGTCATATTGAGTAGAGAAGCTCTGCCAAACAATGAAATATTGAGAGCTTTCCAGCGTTTTAAATCTTCCCTCGTTTCCTTTAGGATTGGAGCATAGTTGGATTGGAAAAGGTCCGACAGGGTTGTTGGAATTTTAATTCCGAGGTAGGTGATTGAGTGTCAGGAACGGTGTCATCTCTGGTTTCTCCTGCTGGTGGCACTATTACATTCAGCACCAAAAGGCTGTAATTCCAGTGGCCACCAGCGGGTGTCTCCCTGCCTGGACTGCAGACTTGCCATCAAGCACACCTGTCATGATTTTGCTGGACTATATAAACCCGCCCTGAACTAAGCCTCAGTGCTTCAGAATTCCTCTGCTAAGCCCTTGTTCCTGCCAGTACCTGCTCTTGTTCCAGCCTGTTCCTGTTTGTTCCTGGACCCCGTTTGTGTATCTTGTCCTTGAGTCCTGTTTCCTGTTCCCTGCTCCTTGGTCTGCTTTAGTATTCCTGGTTTCTGTTCCCTTGTCGCTTTTGCCCATGCCTTATTTTTATTTCATGTTTGTTTCCTTGCTCGTGTATTATATTAGTTAAATAGATAGTTAGGTGGGTTTGGGGGTTTGCTGTGTTTTCACCATTTTCTTGTTTTTGGTTTGCTGTCTTGTTTTCACGTGTATCTTTATCATTAATAATAAACATACTTACTTTAAAGAAAAATAATTTTCCCCATGGGGCTTTAAAACAGCAATGCACATAATGAAAGGAAGTTCTTAATAGATGTATAAAAAGTTTTATCCAATATCATGGTTTGAAGTACAGTATAGAAAATCATCTGGTACAGTAACACACATCTTATTCCCCAGTGCAGTAACAAACACATATTAATACACATAATTAGGTTACATGTTACATAAATAGCAAGCCCCGACGCGTTTCGACCAGTATATGGTCTCTTCAGGGGGACAGTTGGATCTAAAAAAGAATTACATAAATTAAATTCAAATAGATAAATATATATTATTGTGCATCACTTGGATTAAACCAAGATAATGAGTCTTTACCGCTAAATGGTGGAATGGGTGTTCTCTAGTCCAGGATATGTGCTGAGGGCCAATGGAAACACTGGAGGGCTCGGGGGGCCACCCTCACTCTCCCAGGAGAGCCAGCCTCAGGGGGCTTACAAGGAGCCACACTTAGCGCGCCCCCCGGGAGGGGGGGGGGAAGGGGAGATGAGGGGGAGGAGCCCACACCTGCAACAGAAACCCAAGAATAGCCATGTATTAGTTAGAGGAAGTTTGATAATTAACTTGGTAATGTACTGAGTGTTTCCAATTTGTCTATGTGGAGACTGGCGTTGGATAGGATTTTTACTATGTAAATATATTGAAATGTTAATTCCATTCCATAAATGTAATCGATAAGATTTAATGATCGTGTGATCCAACAATGCAGTGGTATGGTAGGTGTATTATACTATTGTAATGGATAGGTTAATAAGAAGGATAGAATGGGTGAAAAAGAGGGAAAAAGATGTGTGTGTGAAAAAAAAAAAAAAAAAACACAGCAACAACGATGGCCTGAATGGAGAGGAGTGCATTGTGTGGTGGA
Organism: Aquarana catesbeiana; assembly: GCF_042186555.1. NCBI lineage: Eukaryota > Metazoa > Chordata > Amphibia > Anura > Ranidae > Aquarana > Aquarana catesbeiana. The sequence goes on along the minus strand of NC_133324.1, from coordinate 706,827,915 downwards.
GAATGGTGTGAATGAGGTGGTGCATGGTGTGGTAACATGACATGGTGCTTGCTTGGTGCCTACTGTGTGAAAACAAAAATGAAAAGTGAACTAAAAAAGTGAAAAGCAAATCAAAATGTGAAAGTGTGTATGTAGGATGGTGTGTGTATGTAGGAGAGTGCTGTGTGGAATAAAAGTGAAATAACAAAAAGTTTACCTTATCAGTTGTATAAATCGTGTAGGTTGGAGATAATGTTGGACTTGTTGATAGGTTCAATGTGATAAGCTTGGTGACGATCATGCAAAAATAAGGGCTCTAGTGTAGAAAGAACCTGGCAGCAGTAGCATTCATCCTGGCCTGTAGGAGATCATGTCTGATTATCGGGCCTCCAGTCTCCCTTTATATCCAAATTCAGGCAAATGGGATAATCATGTGCAGGTGCAAACCCCCCACCCACACCGCCTCCAAGAAAAAAAAAAAAACGCCTCCAAGAAAGAACCTGGCAGCAGTAGCATTCATCCTGGCCTGTAGGAGATCATGTCTGATTATCGGGCCTCCAGTCTCCCTTTATATCCAAATTCAGGCAAATGGGATAATCATGTGCAGGTGCAAACCCCCCACCCACACCGCCTCCAAGAAAAAAAAAAAAAAAACCCGGAGGGATTGGCACTGGAACCGCTGATCGAGCGGCCCCTGTGTGGCTCCCTCGGCGTCCCGGAAGGCCTACAGGCCCCGACCACTGTCGTCATCTCCGCCGCAATGCGCGTGACGTCATGACGTTGTGCGCAAGCCGGGCCCTTACAGGCATGCGCACTCCGTCAAACGTCCGGAGATGAACACGGGACGCCGCCGGCAGGATAGAGCTCACCTTAACAGCAGCGGTAAGCAAAAAAGGGGGCACGCAAAGGAATTTGCATGCCCCCCCCTTTTCTGCCGGGAAGCCGCGAGGGGTCAGACTCACCCCAAGAAGGGAGAGGAGGCACCACCAACACCCGCCAGTGCAAAAAATAGCCCTCAAAACAAAAACAAAAATATTGGGGATGGTGTCAGTAGGACATGAATGACTGACTTCATGGGATCACCAACATAGCACACAGCAAATGTTGATGGTCTGGTATGTTTTTAGTTTATTTTGCATTTTTAACATTTTTTGAATTTTTTACATGGGCTGTGTGTTGGTTCCAGGTCCTCACGTTCCTGCATCGAATGTCAGTATGAAAATAGGTAGAATATAAATAAAGTTTGTCAGCAATTGCCATGTAAGGCAATTGAATATCATGCAGTGTGGGGGTCTAAGTTAGATTCCCCCTCATGCATGGGATTGTTAAAAGTTAACCGAGTGGGAACAATTGATTAACAGTGTGCAGGATACGTGAAGAGAAGGAAACACACAGCCCATGTCTTATCTCTAATGTGTCAAGGTGGGGAGGGGTGTTTAACCACCCAAAATTGAAATATGAAAAAAGGAAGACACACATAAAAGAGATAAGAAAGGCTGCGCACCCCGGAAATTGAATTAAAGAAAAATAATTTTCCCCATGGGGCTTTAAAACAGCAATGCACATAATGAAAGGAAGTTCTTAATAGATGTATAAAAAGTTTTATCCAATATCATGGTTTGAAGTACAGTATAGAAAATCATCTGGTACAGTAACACACATCTTATTCCCCAGTGCAGTAACAAACACATATTAATACACATAATTAGGTTACATGTTACATAAATAGCAAGCCCCGACGCGTTTCGACCAGTATATGGTCTCTTCAGGGGGACAGTTGGATCTAAAAAAGAATTACATAAATTAAATTCAAATAGATAAATATATATTATTGTGCATCACTTGGATTAAACCAAGATAATGAGTCTTTACCGCTAAATGGTGGAATGGGTGTTCTCTAGTCCAGGATATGTGCTGAGGGCCAATGGAAACACTGGAGGGCTCGGGGGGCCACCCTCACTCTCCCAGGAGAGCCAGCCTCAGGGGGCTTACAAGGAGCCACACTTAGCGCGCCCCCCGGGAGGGGGGGGGGGAAGGGGAGATGAGGGGGAGGAGCCCACACCTGCAACAGAAACCCAAGAATAGCCATGTATTAGTTAGAGGAAGTTTGATAATTAACTTGGTAATGTACTGAGTGTTTCCAATTTGTCTATGTGGAGACTGGCGTTGGATAGGATTTTTACTATGTAAATATATTGAAATGTTAATTCCATTCCATAAATGTAATCGATAAGATTTAATGATCGTGTGATCCAACAATGCAGTGGTATGGTAGGTGTATTATACTATTGTAATGGATAGGTTAATAAGAAGGATAGAATGGGTGAAAAAGAGGGAAAAAGATGTGTGTGTGAAAAAAAAAAAAAAAAAAACACAGCAACAACGATGGCCTGAATGGAGAGGAGTGCATTGTGTGGTGGAGAATGGTGTGAATGAGGTGGTGCATGGTGTGGTAACATGACATGGTGCTTGCTTGGTGCCTACTGTGTGAAAACAAAAATGAAAAGTGAACTAAAAAAGTGAAAAGCAAATCAAAATGTGAAAGTGTGTATGTAGGATGGTGTGTGTATGTAGGAGAGTGCTGTGTGGAATAAAAGTGAAATAACAAAAAGTTTACCTTATCAGTTGTATAAATCGTGTAGGTTGGAGATAATGTTGGACTTGTTGATAGGTTCAATGTGATAAGCTTGGTGACGATCATGCAAAAATAAGGGCTCTAGTGTAGAAAGAACCTGGCAGCAGTAGCATTCACCCTGGCCTGTAGGAGATCATGTCTGATTATCGGGCCTCCAGTCTCCCTTTATATCCAAATTCAGGCAAATGGGATAATCATGTGCAGGTGCAAACCCCCCACCCACACCGCCTCCAAGAAAAAAAAAAAAACGCCTCCAAGAAAGAACCTGGCAGCAGTAGCATTCATCCTGGCCTGTAGGAGATCATGTCTGATTATCGGGCCTCCAGTCTCCCTTTATATCCAAATTCAGGCAAATGGGATAATCATGTGCAGGTGCAAACCCCCCACCCACACCGCCTCCAAGAAAGAAAAAAAAAAAAAAAAAAACCCGGAGGGATTGGCACTGGAACCGCTGATGGAGCGGCCCCTGTGTGGCTCCCTCGGTGTCCCGGAAGGCCTACAGGCCCCGACCACTGTCGTCATCTCCGCCGCAATGCGCGTGACGTCATGACGTTGTGCGCAAGCCGGGCCCTTACAGGCATGCGCACTCCGTCAAACGTCCGGAGATGAACACGGGACGCCGCCGGCAGGATAGAGCTCACCTTAACTGCAGCGGTGAGCAAAAAAGGGGGCACGCAAAGGAATTCGCATGCCCCCCCCTTTTCCTGCCGGGAAGCCGCGAGGGGTCAGACTCACCCCAAGAAGGGAGAGGAGGCACCACCAACACCCGCCAGTCCAAAAAATGGCCCTCAAAACAAAAACAAAAATATTGGGGATGGTGTCAGTAAGACATGAATGACTGACTTCATGGGATCACCAACATAGCACACAGCAAATGTTGATGGTCTGGTATGTTTTTAGTTTATTTTGCATTATCTTGGTTTAATCCAAGTGATGCACAATAATATATATTTATCTATTTGAATTTAATTTATGTAATTCTTTTTTAGATCCAACTGTCCCCCTGAAGAGACCATATACTGGTCGAAACGCATCGGGGCTTGCTATTTATGTAACATGTAACCTAATTATGTGTATTAATATGTGTTTGTTACTGCACTGGGGAATAAGATGTGTGTTACTGTACCAGATGATTTTCTATACTGTACTTCAAACCATGATATTGGATAAAACTTTTTATACATCTATTAAGAACTTCCTTTCATTATGTGCATTGCTGTTTTAAAGCCCCATGGGGAAAATTATTTTTCTTTAATTCAATTTCCGGGGTGCGCAGCCTTTCTTATCTCTTTTATGTGTGTCTTCCTTTTTTCATATTTCAATTTTGGGTGGTTAAACACCCCTCCCCACCTTGACACATTAGAGATAAGACATGGGCTGTGTGTTTCCTTCTCTTCACGTATCCTGCACACTGTTAATCAATTGTTCCCACTCGGTTAACTTTTAACAATCCCATGCATGAGGGGGAATCTAACTTAGACCCCCACACTGCATGATATTCAATTGCCTTACATGGCAATTGCTGACAAACTTTATTTATATTCTACCTATTTTCATACTGACATTCGATGCAGGAACGTGAGGACCTGGAACCAACACACAGCCCATGTAAAAAATTCAAAAAATGTTAAAAATGCAAAATAAACTAAAAACATACCAGACCATCAACATTTGCTGTGTGCTATGTTGGTGATCCCATGAAGTCAGTCATTCATGTCCTACTGACACCATCCCCAATATTTTTGTTTTTGTTTTGAGGGCCATTTTTTGGACTGGCGGGTGTTGGTGGTGCCTCCTCTCCCTTCTTGGGGTGAGTCTGACCCCTCGCGGCTTCCCGGCAGGAAAAGGGGGGGGCATGCGAATTCCTTTGCGTGCCCCCTTTTTTGCTCACCGCTGCAGTTAAGGTGAGCTCTATCCTGCCGGCGGCGTCCCGTGTTCATCTCCGGACGTTTGACGGAGTGCGCATGCCTGTAAGGGCCCGGCTTGCGCACAACGTCATGACGTCACGCGCATTGCGGCGGAGATGACGACAGTGGTCGGGGCCTGTAGGCCTTCCGGGACGCCGAGGGAGCCACACAGGGGCCGCTCCATCAGCGGTTCCAGTGCCAATCCCTCCGGGTTTTTTTTTTTTTTTTTTTTTTTCTTGGAGGCGGTGTGGGTGGGGGGTTTGCACCTGCACATGATTATCCCATTTGCCTGAATTTGGATATAAAGGGAGACTGGAGGCCCGATAATCAGACATGATCTCCTACAGGCCAGGATGAATGCTACTGCTGCCAGGTTCTTTCTACACTAGAGCCCTTATTTTTGCATGATCGTCACCAAGCTTATCACATTGAACCTATCAACAAGTCCAACATTATCTCCAACCTACACGATTTATACAACTGATAAGGTAAACTTTTTGTTATTTCACTTTTATTCCACACAGCACTCTCCTACATACACACACCATCCTACATACACACTTTCACATTTTGATTTGCTTTTCACTTTTTTAGTTCACTTTTCATTTTTGTTTTCACACAGTAGGCACCAAGCAAGCACCATGTCATGTTACCACACCATGCACCACCTCATTCACACCATTCTCCACCACACAATGCACTCCTCTCCATTCAGGCCATCGTTGTTGCTGTGTTTTTTTTTTTTTTTTTTCACACACACATCTTTTTCCCTCTTTTTCACCCATTCTATCCTTCTTATTAACCTATCCATTACAATAGTATAATACACCTACCATACCACTGCATTGTTGGATCACACGATCATTAAATCTTATCGATTACATTTATGGAATGGAATTAACATTTCAATATATTTACATAGTAAAAATCCTATCCAACGCCAGTCTCCACATAGACAAATTGGAAACACTCAGTACATTACCAAGTTAATTATCAAACTTCCTCTAACTAATACATGGCTATTCTTGGGTTTCTGTTGCAGGTGTGGGCTCCTCCCCCTCATCTCCCCTTCCCCCCCCCTCCCGGGGGGCGCGCTAAGTGTGGCTCCTTGTAAGCCCCCTGAGGCTGGCTCTCCTGGGAGAGTGAGGGTGGCCCCCCGAGCCCTCCAGTGTTTCCATTGGCCCTCAGCACATATCCTGGACTAGAGAACACCCATTCCACCATTTAGCGGTAAAGACTCATTATCTTGGTTTAATCCAAGTGATGCACAATAATATATATTTATCTATTTGAATTTAATTTATGTAATTCTTTTTTAGATCCAACTGTCCCCCTGAAGAGACCATATACTGGTCGAAACGCGTCGGGGCTTGCTATTTATGTAACATGTAACCTAATTATGTGTATTAATATGTGTTTGTTACTGCACTGGGGAATAAGATGTGTGTTACTGTACCAGATGATTTTCTATACTGTACTTCAAACCATGATATTGGATAAAACTTTTTATACATCTATTAAGAACTTCCTTTCATTATGTGCATTGCTGTTTTAAAGCCCCATGGGGAAAATTATTTTTCTTTAATTCAATTTCCGGGGTGCGCAGCCTTTCTTATCTCTTTTATGTGTGTCTTCCTTTTTTCATATTTCAATTTTGGGTGGTTAAACACCCCTCCCCACCTTGACACATTAGAGATAAGACATGGGCTGTGTGTTTCCTTCTCTTCACGTATCCTGCACACTGTTAATCAATTGTTCCCACTCGGTTAACTTTTAACAATCCCATGCATGAGGGGGAATCTAACTTAGACCCCCACACTGCATGATATTCAATTGCCTTACATGGCAATTGCTGACAAACTTTATTTATATTCTACCTATTTTCATACTGACATTCGATGCAGGAACGTGAGGACCTGGAACCAACACACAGCCCATGTAAAAAATTCAAAAAATGTTAAAAATGCAAAATAAACTAAAAACATACCAGACCATCAACATTTGCTGTGTGCTATGTTGGTGATCCCATGAAGTCAGTCATTCATGTCCTACTGACACCATCCCCAATATTTTTGTTTTTGTTTTGAGGGCCATTTTTTGGACTGGCGGGTGTTGGTGGTGCCTCCTCTCCCTTCTTGGGGTGAGTCTGACCCCTCGCGGCTTCCCGGCAGGAAAAGGGGGGGGGCATGCGAATTCCTTTGCGTGCCCCCTTTTTTGCTCACCGCTGCAGTTAAGGTGAGCTCTATCCTGCCGGCGGCGTCCCGTGTTCATCTCCGGACGTTTGACGGAGTGCGCATGCCTGTAAGGGCCCGGCTTGCGCACAACGTCATGACGTCACGCGCATTGCGGCGGAGATGACGACAGTGGTCGGGGCCTGTAGGCCTTCCGGGACGCCGAGGGAGCCACACAGGGGCCGCTCCATCAGCGGTTCCAGTGCCAATCCCTCCGGGTTTTTTTTTTTTTTTTTTTTTTCTTGGAGGCGGTGTGGGTGGGGGGTTTGCACCTGCACATGATTATCCCATTTGCCTGAATTTGGATATAAAGGGAGACTGGAGGCCCGATAATCAGACATGATCTCCTACAGGCCAGGATGAATGCTACTGCTGCCAGGTTCTTTCTACACTAGAGCCCTTATTTTTGCATGATCGTCACCAAGCTTATCACATTGAACCTATCAACAAGTCCAACATTATCTCCAACCTACACGATTTATACAACTGATAAGGTAAACTTTTTGTTATTTCACTTTTATTCCACACAGCACTCTCCTACATACACACACCATCCTACATACACACTTTCACATTTTGATTTGCTTTTCACTTTTTTAGTTCACTTTTCATTTTTGTTTTCACACAGTAGGCACCAAGCAAGCACCATGTCATGTTACCACACCATGCACCACCTCATTCACACCATTCTCCACCACACAATGCACTCCTCTCCATTCAGGCCATCGTTGTTGCTGTGTTTTTTTTTTTTTTTTTTCACACACACATCTTTTTCCCTCTTTTTCACCCATTCTATCCTTCTTATTAACCTATCCATTACAATAGTATAATACACCTACCATACCACTGCATTGTTGGATCACACGATCATTAAATCTTATCGATTACATTTATGGAATGGAATTAACATTTCAATATATTTACATAGTAAAAATCCTATCCAACGCCAGTCTCCAGATAGACAAATTGGAAACACTCAGTACATTACCAAGTTAATTATCAAACTTCCTCTAACTAATACATGGCTATTCTTGGGTTTCTGTTGCAGGTGTGGGCTCCTCCCCCTCATCTCCCCTTCCCCCCCCCTCCCGGGGGGCGCGCTAAGTGTGGCTCCTTGTAAGCCCCCTGAGGCTGGCTCTCCTGGGAGAGTGAGGGTGGCCCCCCGAGCCCTCCAGTGTTTCCATTGGCCCTCAGCACATATCCTGGACTAGAGAACACCCATTCCACCATTTAGCGGTAAAGACTCATTATCTTGGTTTAATCCAAGTGATGCACAATAATATATATTTATCTATTTGAATTTAATTTATGTAATTCTTTTTTAGATCCAACTGTCCCCCTGAAGAGACCATATACTGGTCGAAACGCGTCGGGGCTTGCTATTTATGTAACATGTAACCTAATTATGTGTATTAATATGTGTTTGTTACTGCACTGGGGAATAAGATGTGTGTTACTGTACCAGATGATTTTCTATACTGTACTTCAAACCATGATATTGGATAAAACTTTTTATACATCTATTAAGAACTTCCTTTCATTATGTGCATTGCTGTTTTAAAGCCCCATGGGGAAAATTATTTTTCTTTAATTCAATTTCCGGGGTGCGCAGCCTTTCTTATCTCTTTTATGTGTGTCTTCCTTTTTTAATTTTTTAACATACTTACTTTGTTTACTCGTTTGTCCCTGATTCCTTGGTGCAGCCCAGCGATGTGATCACCTGCATTGGATGTTGGGTATAACACCCCTGACATTGAGTCTTTAGCCCAGGTGAATGGAAAGTTTTTTTGGCACTGTTAGACCATGTCCGTTGGTAAGATTATATTCAAGGCATTTGATTTTGAGTGGTTTACCCTTAGATTGGAGAGTGTTTGGTTTGGTAGAGATATGTGCAGTTCAGTTAAAAAAATCAGAAGATCGTCTGCGAATGCTGCAAGTTTATATGTTTGTTGTTTAATAGTGATATAGTGATGCCTCTGATATCAGGGTTCAATCGTATTTTGTTTAGTATAGAGGTTCAAGGGTACACCAAGCTGATGGATGTAAGAACTGCATCTATATAATCCCAGACCACCCTGTCAAATGCCTTTTCTGCATCTAAGGAAAGAAAAAAGCCTTGTTTTTCATTGTAATTGAGCCAATGGTGAATATTTAGGGCCTTAATTGTGTTATCTCTACCTTCTCTACTGGGTATAAAGCCTAACTGATTGAGGGAGATTAGGGAGGGGGAGTAGTTGTAATAAACGATTGGCTAGGATCTTGGCATATAATTTACCATCAAAGTCAATGAGTGATATTGGGTGATAATTTGTAACAAGCAAAATGTCCTTTCCTTCTTTTGGGATAACCGCTATGTGTGCTTCTAGAAGTTGTGGGGGGGGGGGCTTGGTATCCGATTGAAATGAGCAGAAGGCTAAAAGGAAGCAATGTTTTAGGACTTCGTTGAAAGTTTTCTAATATTGGCCATCTGGACTGGATGCTTTACCGACTTTCATGTCTTTGAGAACTTTTTTGAATTCCTCTTCAGAAAGGGGGACATTAAGTTTACGGAAGGCTTCCATAGAGATGTGTGGAGCCGTATTTCAAAGGGAAGTCTTGGATAGTGTGGGCTCTTGTTACAGTGCCGTAGGGCTATTTGGGGTTGGAAGGGATATTGTATAGCGGTTGGTAGTATTGTTCGAATTGGTGTGCTTTACCCTCATAGGAAGAGTGTAGATTTCCCTGTTTGTCCTTTATATGGTGAATTGTGGCACTGCTCTTTTGTACTGCTTTGGCAAGGAGTCTACCACTTTTATTTCCTTGCTCATAGAAAATTTTGTGTAGTGGAATATATTGTCTTTTGGTTTTCATGTTAACTTCCTCAAGAAGAAGAAGTCTTGTTTGGACAAGTTCCTGGTGGGGTTCTGAGGCTAAATTTAGTTTATGAGTTGCTTCCAGTGTATGGATGTGGGTCATAAGGGATGAAATTTTAGCCTGCGTTACATAGTTACATAGTTACATAGTAGGTGAGGTTGAAAAAAGACAAAAGTCCATCAAGTCCAACCTATGTGTGTGATTATAAGTCAGTATTACATTGTATATCCCTGTATGTTTTGGTCGTTCAGGTGCTTATCAAATAGTTTTTTGAAACTATTGATGATCCCCAGTGAGACCACCGCCTATGGAAGGGAATTCCACATCCTGGCCTCTCTTACGGTAAAGAACCCTCTACGTAGTTTGATTAAACCTCTTTTCTTCTCATTTTAATGAGTGGCCACGTGTCTTGTTAAACTCCCTTCGCGAAAAGTTTTATCCCTATTGTGGGGTCACCAGTACGGTATTTGTAAATTGTACATATCCCCTCTCAAGCATCTCTTCTCCAGAGAGAACAAAATCAGTGCTCGCAATCTTTCTTCATAACTAATATCCTCCAGACGCTTTTTTAGCTTTGTTGCACTCGCTCCATTCCCAGTACATCCTTCCTGAGGACTGTGCCCAAAACTGAACAGCATACTCTAGGTGTGGCCAGACCAGAGTCTTATAGAGTGGGAGAATTATCACTTTTTCCCTGGAGCTAATCCCTTTTTTAATGAATGCCAGTATTCTGTTTGCTTTGCTAGAAGCAGCTTGGCAGTGCATGCCATTGTTGAGCCTGTCATCTACTAGGACCCCCAGGTCCTTTTCCATCCTAGATTCCCCCAAATGTTCTCCCCCTAGTGTATAGATTGCTTTCATATTTTTGCCACCCAAATGCATTATTTTACATTTTTCTACATTGAACCTCATTTGCCATGTAGTTGCCCATCCCATTAATTTGTTCAGATCTTCTTTCAAGGTTTCAACATCCTGTGGAGACGTTATTGCCCTGCTTAGCTTAGTATCTTCCGCAAATACAGAGATTGAACTGTTTACCCTATCCTCCAGGTCATTTATGAATAAATTAAATAGGATTGGTCCCAGCACAGAACCCTGTGTCCCCATTAACCACCCCTGACCATTCCGAGTATTCCCTATTCATCACCACCCTCTGAACTCGCCCTTGTAGCCAGTTTTCAATCCATGTACTCACCCTATGGTCCATGCCAATGGACCCTATTTTGTACAGTAAACATTTATGGGGAACTGTGTCAAATGTTTTAGCAAAGCCCAGATGCACCACGTCTATGGGCCTTTCTTTATCTAGATGGCAACTCACTTCCTCATAGAAGGTTAATAGATTGGATTGGCAAGAAAAATTCTTCACGAATCCATGCTGATTAGTGCTAATGATACAGTTTTCATAACTAAAATCTTGTATATAGTCCCTATCATACCCTCCAAGAGCTTGCATACTATTGATGTTAGGCTAACTGGTCTGTAATTCCCAGGGATGTATGTTGGGCCCTTTTTAAATATTGGTGCTACATTAGCTTTTCTCCAATCTGCAGGTACCATTCCAGTCAATAGACTGTCAGTAAAAATTAGGAACAATGGTCTGGCAATTACTTGACTGAGTTCCCTAAGTACCCTTGGGTGCAAGCCATCTGGTCCCAGTGATTTATTAATGTTAAGTTTCCCAAGTCTAATTCTGTCCTCTGTTAGCCATGAGGGTGCTTCCTGTGACATGTCATGAGGATAAGCACTGCAGTTTTGGTTATTAAAGCCCCCCGATTCACTCGTGAAGACTGAAGAGAAGAATAAATTCAATACCTTCGCCATCTCCTCATCCTTTGTAACCAGATGTCCTTCCTCATTCTTTATGGGGCCAATATAGTCTGTCCTCCCTTTTTTACTGTTTATATACATAAAGAATTTCTTGGGATTTTTTTTTTGCTTTCCTACGCTATGTGTCTTTCGTTGTTCTATTTTAGCCACCCACCCTAATTGCACCCTTACATTTCTTGTTCTTATATTTATAAAGTCTGAATGCTGATGATGATCCCTCAACCTTTTTTTTTGAAGGCCTTCTCCTTTTTTTATATGCATTACATTGGAGCTAAGCCATCCAGGACTTTTGTTCGCTTATTTAAATTTATTACCAATGGGATGCACTGGCTAATGCCCTTATGCTCTTAAAGCGAACCCATCTCTCCTCCGTATTCTTTGTTCCTAAGATTTTATCCCAATTTATATCTTCTAGCAAAGTTCGTAGTTTAGGGAAGTTGGTTCTTTTGAAATTCAGTGTCTTTGCATTCCCCTTATGTTTCCCATTTGTGTGATTTATACTGAAGCCAACTGACCTGTGATCGCTGTTTCCTAAATTGCCCCGTATTTCCAAATCCGTGATTAGGTCAGTATTGTTGGTATTCAGTAGATCTAGTAACGCTTTATTTCTAGTTGGTGTGTCTACCATCTGACCCATGAAATTGTCCTGCAAGACATTTAGGAACTGGCGAGCCTTAGATGAATGCGTGGTTCCCTCCACCCAGTCTATGTCTCAATAATTGAAATCCCACATTATGATGACACTTCCCATCGTTGCTGTTAATCCAAAATTGTGATAGGAGGTCCACCTCTTCCTCCTCCCTCAGGTTAGGGGGCCTATAGCATACTCCCAGTATTACTTTCCCATTAACTTCTTCCCTTTGGAGCTCTACCCATAAGGATTCCACCTCTTCCCTAGCTCCCTTTGTGATGTCATCTCTCACATTCACTAGTACATTATTCTTGATATATATAGGCATACCCCTCCCCCTTTTTTACCCTCTCTATCCTTGCAATAAAGGGAATATCCTTGAATGGTTGCCAGCCAATCATGAGAACCAGGTCTCTGAAATTTCCACAAAATCCAAATCTCCAAATCCTCCTCGTACAACAGTATCTCTAGTTCACCCATCTTTTTCTGCCAGGCTCCTGGCATTGGTGAACATGCCATGTAGTTTAGACTGGTCGCATACTATCCTCTTATTGGGAGTTCAGAGATTGCAACTAGGACTTGTTACTATACTTACCTTGGGTTTATGTGCTTTAGTCAATCTACCACTAATGCCCCCAATACTAAACTCTGCAATATGTTCCTCACTGACTATCTCTACCTCTGGACCCTCCCCCCATCGCCTAGTTTGAAAAAACCCTCTAACTTTTTGCCCGTCTTTACTCCCCGCAGATCTGCACCCTATTCATTTAGGTGCAGTCCGTCCCTTCTACAGTACTAGTGACTGACTGAGAAGTCGGCCCAGTCCTCCAGGAACCAAAACCCCTTTTTTTAATTTTGGAAGAAATTTTTAGAAACTCTCCACAAATAACACTTTTGTGTGCTTCCCACTGAGTGAGGTGTGAAGTCTCTGTGGAGTCATTGAGAGAGAAGTATTCTCGAATGCATGTAGTGAATCTTTGTGTATCCACTGGATTTTTGAGTAGGTAAGTAGTGAGTCTCCAGGTTTATGTTCTGGAGATATTTTACAGAAAGACAAGATGAACTGTGATTGGGTGATGGTCTGAGAGTGTCATGGGCTCTATTGTAGCTTTTTGTAGAAAGGGTATATCAGTTTGGGATATGAAAAAGTAATCAATTTGTGAGTATTTCTGGTGTAGGGATAAGAAATATGTATAGTCTTTGCCTTGTGGATATAATGTTCTTCAAGTATCATGTAACATGAGACCTTGGAGTTGCAGTTTGATTTGTTTTAGCACTTTGTAGGGCAAGGCTGAAGTACCTGAGGATGTGTCCAAGAGTGGATTCAGAGGGGTGTTGAAATCGCACTGAGAATAAGAATCCCAGTTGAGAATGAGGACAGTAAGTCTCCAATTTGGCAGAAAAATGTGACTTGTTTGGCGTTGGGAGCATAGGTGTTGCCGATTGTGATACGCCATGAACCAATCCTTCCTTTAAGAAAAATATATCTACCTGCTTGATCATACATCTATCAGAATCTATCAATTGGAAAAATGTTCCTCTAGAGATAAGAATGGAAACATCCTTTGTTTTAGATGCTTTGTTTGTAGCATGGAATACAAGTGGGAATTCCCTGTCTGAGAATTTAGGGATTTTGTCTGTCATAAATGGTGTTTCCTGGATACAGACAATATTAGCTCTGAGTTTATGAAATTCTCGAAGAAAGTGAGAACGTTTTTCAGGTATGTTTAAGCCTTTGGCTTTAACAGATGTCATTTTCAATGAAAAAGGAGAGAACTGGAGATTTTGTGAGGTCATGGTGAGGTTTGGTAAGTTGGACAGCTTATAGTATCAAATAAGAACTTGATTGTGAGTTGTTTCTTGCTTAGGAGGCTGTGGGTGTAAAAAATATTCTTATTTTGCGAAGAGAGAGGGGTATCAGGAGGAAGTGGAAAGAGAATAAAAAAAGGTAGGAAGGGTATAAGAGGGAAAAAAGAGGGTGGGGGTTTTTGGTGCAGAGGAAAGTTAGGAGTTAGGGAAAGGTACTGGGTATATGAAAACAGGCTGTAATTACAAAAAGAATATAGAGGGAAGGGGAATCTAAACTGGAGGTACAGATAGGCTGGCTGGTCTACCTAGCATATGGAAGGTGAGAAAGAAAGATGAAAGGTCCAGGAGGGTCAGAGGAGATGGATATTTCCCTCTGAGTGGGTTTGGGTTCTAGTTGCATCTGATTTAGAACAGATTCCTGGGAGATTGGAGCTGGGCATATGGTTAAGGTTAGGTAAAGGTTATCAGGAGTTAGCAAGATGAAGCAGTAAGGTGGGGTAGTATTTATAAGGAGTGAATGCTGAGTTAGTGACTTGGAAAGTTTTGTTAAGCTATAGTCAGTGGTTTACCTTGAAAAAAAGGGGGACATAGCTTAATCAGTATTGGTGATGATACATTTATGGATATATGCAATCAACCATATTAAAGTCATATGGAAAGCAACTTAATAATTTGGTTTTATCCAAATATCATTTAACCAGTTCTTGGGGTGGGTTCTGCTAGAGAACGTGAGATCGGTCGGACTTTCCAACGGAAAATGTGCGATCGGAGCTTGTTGTCAGAAATTCTGACCGTGTGTGGGCTCCATCGGACATTTTCCATCGGATTTTCCGACACACAAAGTTTGAGAGCAGGCTATAAAATTTTCCGACAACAAAATCCGATTGCGTCAATTCCGACCGTGTGTGTGTGGCCAATTCTGATGCACAAAGTGCCACGCATGCTCAGAAGAAATTCCGAGACGAAACAGCTCGGTCTGGTAAAATTAGCATTCGGAATGGATATAGCACTTTCGGCAGGCTGCAATGTTTAAAATTGTTTAATACAGCGCACTCTGTTCTTCTTTATAATGCTAGAAGAATGAAGTATTTTTGCTGCTCATATTCACACAGACTTCTCACAAACTTCTTTTTTATTATTTATCATAATTTCATCAATATATTTAGATTTGTCACATCGGAAAAAAAAAATATATATATATATATATATTTTTTTGGTTTGTATTGTTTTCAAGCCTGATCTTTTTTTTATTTTAGATCCTGAATATTTTTGTGTGTGTTTTGTGTGTCAAGTTACCACAACACCATTATTATCTGGTATTATTTAATCTTTAATCTCAAGGAGATTGGTTGTTGTTGGTGTCTCTTGTTAATTTCACATTGTATTTTTGAAATGTACCTGCCTCCTCACAAACAAACTGTCCTTTTTGAAGGAAAATACACATAGGCGAGTATAATTGAAACAAAAATTCCTTTATTAAGGGCTCAGAACCAAACAAAGAGGGAGGCAACGCTGGAGAAACAGCAGAAGTTGGTGAAGCCTTTGCCCCCCCGGCACACATTAATTATTTCATGGCAAAATTGGTGGCCTGAGGAGTCCATATCTAAGGGAGTGCAGTCTGGTCCAAAAGTCCCAGAAATCATGAAAGCAGCAGATGACATCTGTGTCCCCAGGCTGTGGTCATACAAGAGCCTGCATCTTTTGTCAGACCAGACTGAACCCAGGTCATCACTCTCTGGTTTTCCTTCCACGCTTCCTTCCATGCTGTGGCTGTGGTGGTGGAGTTGTGGCAGGAGGAGGAGGAGGAGGATGGTCCAACTCACTCAGGTGGGTATTGTGTGTGATTTTGCCCCTCACCCCCTTAGTTAAGACTTTATAAAGAAGGTCCTCACACAGGAGGCGTTGGCCCTCCTGCATGCCCTGCAGTTTTGTGGCAGCCAGGCAGGCAAAAGCCTCTTCAGGAGTGGGGGTGGCTCTGAGGGATGCAGAAGCCTCCTGAATCAGCCTGAGTGCTGAATCCTGCATGTGCCTCCCCTTCCTGGGTCTTTTGTTTGGAAGGCGGAGGGGAGGAACGTGCGATTCTTTCAGGCTCCTACTCGGCCCAGGCTTCTCCTGGCTGCCACTTAGCCCCGCCTCCTCCTGGCTACCACTAACCCCCGCCTCCTCCTGGCTGCCACATTCCACAGCCTCCTCCTGTGTGGCACATTCCACAGCCTCGTCCTGGCTGAGGTCTTCCTGTGTATGAAAAAGGGACATAGTTTTAGTTTTTTATTTATCAATCACACACAATTTTCAACTCATGATTGTTGCAATTTGAATGTTAACAAATATAACAGATGATCATTCTGAGCCCAGCATTTTTCATTCTTGTCCCAATTATTTTTGCCCACTACTGTCTATTGATATGTAAAACACTTTATTAAATCAGCAATTAGTGATCAATAATAACATCTAGTAAACATCATTTATTTATTGACCAGAAATCTGTAGAACAATGCTACACCTGGCTCCAGCTGGGCTCCTCCACTTCTTCGTGGCTGGAAGTCCCAGGTTGGACATCAGAAGCCTCAACTAGGGTGGAAGGAAGAGTGGAAGGAAGGGTTGAGAGGGATTCTCTGACTTCAGTCTGGTCTGACAGAAATCGCAGTCTCTCATAGTACTACAGCCTTGGGACATAAACGTCATCTGCTGCAGCTCCAGATCTCTGGGAATCTGTGACCTTCTTGCGCTCCCTAAGATAAGTGCTTCTCAGGCCACCAATTTTGGCTTTTAAATAGGGGATGGTTGCCGTGGGGACCACCGGCTTCACCAACTCCAGCAGTTTCTCAAGCGCTGCCTGCCTCTTTTGTTTATGATTATAATGTGGATGTTTCACCTGCCACAAACAGGGCAGCTCCCTGTACTTGTCTATGAACAGGGGGAGGAAGTTGTGGTCATTGAAGCCATCCATTTTATCTGCAAGACAAACTCTAATGTCAGGCAAAACTCTCCTAATCTTGTTACAATATAGGCCTCAATCTAGAAGCAGTATAGGCCCAAGTTTAGATCTTACCTTCGTTATCATGATCAGCGCCTCCGATACTCCTTCCTCCGCTCACAGATCGTACGTACTACGCAAGCGTGTTACGTTTTATATACACTGCGCATGCGTGAAACTCCGCCCGCCCCTGACATTCTTTCTAGTCTATTCCCTGCCCCTTCTTGTTCGGCGCAGTGGGGGAAGAGCAAATGGCAGAGACACAGCAGGTGCATGCTAATTACAGCAACGAGGAGGAGGAGGAGGAAAGCCCGGAGCCTGAAACATTCCGATCCCGGAGGAGAAGATTTAAGGCATCAAATATGTCCTTTGGGGAGATGTTGGAGATGGTCGACATCCTGAAGAAGGCCGACTATGACGGGAAGTATTGACCTTACCCCAACCCCAATGTCAGAAAGGCCAAGATCATGTCAAAAGTAGTCAAGACTCTGCACCGGAATTTTGGGGTACGATGATCCAAGGATCAGCTCAGGAAGCAGTGGTCGGACCTGAAATTAAGGAAGCATGAGCAGTACAGAAGGATCAGGAGAGTGCTACAAAAAGGTAAGTAGTTGCGCTGTGTTCCTATTCTTTATTTTTATTACGTTCGTGCTACTCCATATGCTTTTCTTAACTGTTGTACAGTTTAAAATGGCAACTTTCATGTTCATGGGCACATTATTCATTTGTATGAAACATTGTTCGTTCGGCCTAGAAAACACCATTTTTTTGGCCATATGCATTTGAATAGATTTTTTATGGCCTACTTCTCTTAAAATAATTTGGTTGTGTAGATGAGTTTGTAACTAGAATGAAATGAAAACTAGATTCTAGGTAAGGAGAGGACACTCAGCAGCAGTTTTCACATCTGGACACTGGAGCACTAGTGTGGGACACAAGAACACCCTTTTTATTAGGGGGTCCCACACAGGTGCTCCAGTGTATACTATAGGGGTGACTCCATCTGTGAAGCTTGTAAAAAAACAGGTAAGTATTTAAGCTTGACAAAGGACAAAAAAAATTCTTAATCTTGGAACTCTGCCAAAAGAGACAATTGTACCCCACTTCCAAGCAATGTTTCATATTCCTATTTCTGCCATCAAATATATGTGTGCTAAGTATACCTATTTTTCTTTACATAGGGTATAAAAGACTCGGAGGACACCCCTCATCCGAGGAGACAACAGACCCCCCACCTCAGGAAGAAGTGGAGACACACAACAGGAGGAGAAGGAGGAAGGAGATGTGGTGGAAATTGTCACCACAACAGGTGAGTGTCTGCGACCACAGGCTCAGGTAAGAGATGGATGCCAGCATATTTATAATACATGGTGTGTTTTTGTTTCTATCTTTTTAGGTGATCGTGATGTTGTGGATCCAGATCATTTCACCTCTGAAAGTGCACAGATCCTGATCGGGGAGATTATGGGGTGTAATAGGGACTTGGAAAACATCCAGAAAAACATCAATGATGTTCAAAAAAAATTAAGAACATCATTGATGTTTTAGGAAGAGTTTAAAACCCCTCCAAATCCCTTCCCTTTTTTGTGCTTTTTGGGCACTAAAAATTTAAATTTTTTTTTGACATATTCTCGAAAAGCCAAATTTTGAAGATGCACACAGTGTGTCAACATGTGCTATCTGCCATCACGGGAGATCAATGGACGCATTTTGGGGGTGCAACCCCTTCCTCAATAACAAAGTAGATGGAAGGAAGGGGTTGCACCCCCAAAACACGTCCCTTGATCCCCCGTGATGGCAGCTAGCACATGTTGACATTCACCAATTTGAGTGCATCTTCAAAATTTGGCTTTTCCAGGGGTGACTTCACCCCATCTGAACACGAAATCAAACACAGTTTATAAATACTCATGTCTGATATTGCCTTCAATTTCTTGAAAAGTTGAACTTTGTAAGTTCAAGATTTGTGTCTTGTTGGTTTTAAACATGCCTGTTTTATCTTAAATGGACATTTCTACTTTTAGTAATGTGACCCCAAAAATTGTTATACAACAAACATGTTGGTTTGTTTTAAAAACATTTTATAAATGCACATGTGATTGTGCTGGTATTAAAAAGATTGCTACTCAAGAATGTGTGGATTATTGTTTGAACGCTCCAAAAATTTTGTTGTGCTCAAATTGGTGTTTTCTGTGACAATGGGGGTTATTTCCTAAGGGAAAATCCACTTTGCACTACAAGTACAGTTTCACGTGAAACTGCACTTGTAGTGCAAAGTGTCTTTGCCTTTAGTAAATAACACCCAACAGTGCTTTGTAATGTTACACAATCATGCCATTTTCAGGACTCACCACATTTCTGTCAGGGTCAGTTAAAAGAAACACAAGTAGTAAATGTCACTAAAGATTTTAGTAGTTCAAATGATTTGTTTATTTTAAAAATGTTTCAGACATTGTCTGGCATATTGATGGCCCCCCTACCCGCAAAGTAATCAAGATATCTTAGACGGACCTCACGGGCACTCGGGGGGCAAGCCAGGACGGGCACTTTCAAGCGCCGTCAGGGTTGGTTCATTATGAATTCTGGCCTCAGGCCCAACTGAGCCAGCATAGTTGGCAGAATTTTGCTGTAAATAGCTGTGTAGAACACAGCACGCCAGGATAATATGATTCAGTTTGTACTCCGCCATGTGCATGGGTGTAAGAAATAGGCGGAACTGGCAGGCCATGATTCCAAACGTGTTCTCCACCACTCTTCTGGCTCTGGCCAGCCGGTAATTAAAAACCCTCTGGTCCATGGTGAGGGCCCTCATCGGGAATGGCTACATAAGATGGTCCCCCAGCGCAAACGTTTCATCAGCAACGAAGATGAATGGGAGTCCTCCCACATTGTCTTCTGGAGGTGGCAAGTCCAAGCTGCCATTCTGGAGACTCCTGTAGAACTCCGTCTAGGCGATGACTCCACCATCGGACATCCGGCCATTCTTCCCCATGTCCACATACAGGAACTTGTAAGTAGCCGACACCACCTCCAGCATAACAATACTATTGAACCCCTTATAATTATAATAGTATGACCCCGAGTTGGATGGTGGGATGATGTGGACATGTTTCCCATCAATTGCCCCTCCGCAGTTAGGAAAGTCCCACCGCTGGGCAAAGTGGGAGGCCACAGTCTGCCATTCCTGTGGGTTGGAAGGAAACTGTGGAGTCAAACAAGAAAAAAAATAATCATTTTGCACCTAAACAGGGAAAGCAGATTAGACACAAACATTCTTGGCCAACATCAGTATAATATTTATTTTAGGGAGTTTGGAAAGACCAAGGTATAAGGTCCACATATCAGATTCCCCCTCCCCCCACTCTCTCATGGGCCATTTCTAACATTTTAGGGGGGGGGGGGCTCTTGGACAGGTAACCCTCTCCACTTCATTGAGAGATGAATGCCTAAATAATGTGTATTACTTTGGCCAGCCCCTCCTTACTTACACTATTGACAGCCCACTGGACAGGTAAGAAGTGTCATAATACAAAGATATAAATACACACTGTACACATTTTAGCACATTTGGACATTCTGCTATTACCTATCAAGAAAATAATAGTATACAAAAACTTGAAACAGTACCATTTGAAAGTATACAGGCAGGCCCTTGCACTACATGCTTTGGGGAATTCATCCATACATCTGACCACAAAAGAGATGGGTATAGTGTGTATGGGTTTGGCAAAGTCAGCAGATAGGTGATTGAGGATAGATACAGAATTGGTATCAGCTGACTTAGCAGTTGGGGGGAGGGAGGGTTCCAAATTATTTGGGGACCCAAAAAATAAAGCCTCTGCCTTAATTTAAAGCACAAATCACATTTTTACACATTTTAGGGGGTATTTAGGGTAAAGCACTACTATGGAGCTGACAAAATACATTGTTAAGTGACTACATGAGGTGAATATAGGGCCAGGAGACCATGCTGGGGAGGTAAGTGAAGGCAAATATGTATGAAGGAAAAAAAAATAATTACATAAAAATCCAGCATGCATGAGGACAAAGGGGACATTCACAGCATATTACAATCATGGTAATTAGGGAATGAGGAAAGAAATACAACATATTATCAAATATTAAATACAATAAAATGTGATGTTAAAGGATAAATCTTACTTCAATATACTCCTTCTGCAGGACCTGGATGATGGCAGAACAGGTCTCTGGGATAATGATCCCCAGAGCCTGAGGGGAGATGCCTGTCGAGAACTTGAGGTCCTGCAGGCTTCTCCCCGTCGCCAAGTATCGCAGGGTGGCGATGAGCCTCTGCTCCGGAGTGATGGCTTGCCTCATGCAGGCATCCTGCCTGCTAATATAGGGGGTCAGCAAAGCCAAAAAATGGTGAAATACGGGGTCCGTCATCTGGAGAAAGTTCCTGAAATCATCAGGATTATTCTCACGGAGCAAAGGCATATGACAGGACTGGTCACGCTGGAGCAACCAATTCTTGGTCCATGAACTCCTCCCCACCCTGTTCATGGACTGGACTTGTGTCAAGGTAAGGACCCCAACACCAAGCCCCCACACAGCACGAACTCTACGAGGAGTACGTATACACAACATGGCTAGAAAATGG
This sequence comes from Aquarana catesbeiana, assembly GCF_042186555.1. Classification (NCBI taxonomy): domain Eukaryota; kingdom Metazoa; phylum Chordata; class Amphibia; order Anura; family Ranidae; genus Aquarana; species Aquarana catesbeiana. The sequence continues at coordinate 706,806,442 of NC_133324.1, read as the reverse complement.
TCGGCTGCTCAGAACGAAGTAACAGAACGCACTGAAGAACAGCAAGGCCTGTGAAGTGCGACCAGAAAAACAGCAATGAGCGGACAAGATCGCACAGAAAATTCCAATACGAACTGCACGCACTGAAGAGCAGCTACAAACCCACAAGCACAAACTGAACAGCAGAAAACGATCTGAAAACCACAAGTCTGAGAAAGCATGAATCATCTCTCACCAAACCTTTACTAACACGAGATTAGCAAAAGGAGCCCAAAGGGTGCCGCGCTTGGTTCTGAACTGGCCTTTTCTAGTCTCGTCGTACGTGGTGTACGTCACCGCGTTCTTGGCGATCGGAAATTCTGACAACTTTGTGCGACCGTGTGTATGCAAAACAAGTTTGAGCCAACATCCGTCGGAAAAAATCCATGGATTTTGTTGTCGGAATGTCCGATCAATGTCCGACCGTGTGTACGGGGCATAAGGGTTTTAGAAAATGATACTGTACTTTAAAACAAATAATGCTTAAGCCCTCAAGGTTCTACAAATTGACTAGTGGCACATTTACACAAGAACGGTTTGGTTGTACCACTTGCTCCTGATACAGGCAAAGCTGCCCTTTTTAATGTTCATATTTTTATGATTTTTCTATACAAGGAGTGAAAGGCCCATGGTCTGTGAACAAAAAAATTACAAAGGGCAAAAACATGATCTTTGATATTACTGAGAGCCAAACACTGGCCAAGACCCAGCCATTTTACATGCTGCCAACATATTTTTTTTATATAATTATTTATTTGTTGCAATATTTCAAGTTTGTATATTTTTTGATTGTTATCATAATTTTCTTGGGGGGGGGGGTGCACACTGTTTTTCTAGTCACTTTTATTAATTATTGGGTGTTCATACTGCTTGCATTTTAGATAATAGCATGCCCTACTGCATGTATCATGTATGACAAGGTCTTCACCAAAGGGGAGGCAATTTGTGCCGGGTAAAGGTGTCAGATGTCAAATGTCAGATTGTCAGCAGCAATTTACTGATGCAGTCTAAATTATAGAAATAAAATAAAATAAATGAAGATGTGTAAACATAAAATAAGAGTGTATGATTTGAGAGATAAAAATCAGAAATATCGTAAGGACTTGCACCACCGAATGTAAGCAAATTTACAGTACAAGGCTGCAATGTAGAAGCCAGGCAGGTTTTGAATACTGCACTCAAAGTTATAGTGTTTGATTTCAGTAAAAAGTCCAGACATAATGCAAAGATTTGATGCATGCTATGCAAGCAGCTTTGAAATGCCACTGTTTAAGAGGAGGTCATCAGGCAGGTTTTAATAGAGAAATCAAAATGAGAGGGTAATATTTAATAAAGAAAGGCAGAAACATTTTTGGTACTTGCCCATTATGTGAATTGTGTTAGTAGGCTTCAGTTTAACAGGGAGACAAAAAAGCAAGTTATAATAAAGGAATTAAAATAAAGTGGAACATTACCCATAACAAACCTGAATACGACAAGGCCCAATATTGTACACAACAACAAGCACTTAACCTCCCTGGCGGTATGATTATTTCGGATTTTAGGTGCTGAAAGCGGTACAATTATTTTGCAGGGCAATTTGGCGTTTTATATTGTAGGTCTGTAATTCTTAACAATAACATACTTAAATCTGTCCAAACAAGAGTCTAGTAGCTATCCCAGGTATGATAAAGTTTGAAACACAAAAATATAAATTATAATATAATAAATAAAAATAAATAATTTAAAAAATAATAATAATAAAATAAATTTCCCCACGATTCACTATCGCTCAATTCTGCAAGTGTTCTAATTTACTATCGCTGTTTTCTAGCTGAACTAAAGCCACTTTTGACATAAAGGGACACTTTTTGGTTGCTATGGACAATCTCCAGTTTCCAGGCAGAAAGAACAGTATATATAACATAAAACTGCATGCAGGGCATAGGACAAAGCACTGGGGACAAAAGGGATGTGAAATAATTTCACATGGTACTGTAATCTGTAAGATTACAGTACTGTATGTGTTATGTTTATACAATTTTTTGAATTTGCCACCAGGCTCTGCCCCCGTGCGTCGCGCCGCTCACAGGGAACGGAGCCTGGCACGGAGAGGCTTCGGAGGAGGATGGAGCCCGCAGACACAGCGGGGGACATCGCAGGATCCTGGGGACAAGGTAAGTAAAGCCACACCAGGATCCTGCAATGTAATCCCGAGTGTGGCTCGGGGTTACCGCTAATGGTCCTGAATTTTAACCCAGATCCAAACTTGATTTTGGCATGTAATCATAGACCACGGGAATCACCATCAATGTTCTCCCTCAGTGGACGATCAGCTTACAAATGGTTCAGTGTTTCAAACATGGTTGATGATTAAGAGGCCCATCTAAGTATGCAGGCATTCAGGGTAAATCTGTCCACATAGACCGTCCTCCGCACCGCCGGCTCTCACCGCTGTCAGTCTCGAGACATTATTATTATTATTATTATTATTATTATTTGGCATGTGCACAAAGCTTTCTTATGTGGCCTTTTTATAAAATTTGGCGCACAAGCTAAAAAAACAACATGCAGCAACCACTGAAAAATTATTACAACAAATTAGGGTGATAGAACATGTCAATAAACAAACACCATCCAACAACGTATCCCTAGATGTCAAAAGTCAAAGGTACTAACTCAGTGAACACCTACACAAAAAATTTGATTATTATATAAACGCCTTAGGCTCCAATATTATTCCTCAGCTAACAAATCGGGCACGTTCCTGGCCAAACAAATGAAAAAACATCATGCCAATAACAAGATACAGTTCCTGACCAACTCCCACGGCAAACAGTTAAATAACCCTTTAGATATAGCAAACAAGTTCAGTGCATTTTATGCCAAACTCTACAACCTAAATGACTCAGAACAGACAACCAATCCTAAAATTGAAGACATTTATGCGTTACTCTCGTCTATTTACCTACCCTCTATATCTACCGCACAACTAGAATCCATTTCTATGCCCTTCTCACCTGCGGAAGTTCTTAAAGCTATTAAAAAATTGCCCCTCCACAAGGCCCCAGGCCCCGATGGATTCCAAAATGAGTACTATAAACACTTCTCTGACTTGATTACCCCACCCCTATGCAACACTTTTAACCAGTATACCTCTACAGGCAAAATCCCCAAGGAAGCTCTAGAAGCCTTAATAGTCACCTTACCCAAACCTGGCAAACCCCCTGACAATCCAGCCAATTACCCCCCAATCTCACTCTTAAATACTGATACCAAACTATATGCAAAACTGTTAGCTCAACGCCTATCCACGATCATCCCCTGAATAATACATCCTGACCAAGACGGATTTGTACCTGCCAGACAAGCATCAGATGGCACTAGACACCTCATTGATTTAATCCAGTGGGTGGAACACAGTCAAACGCCTTCTCTCTTCCTCTCACTGGATGCAGAGAAGGCGTTTGATATAGTACATTGGAAATACATGGAAAAAGTCATGTACAAGTTTGAACTGACAGGGAACATTCTCACAGCTATACTCAATCTATACTCCTCCTCGAGTGCCCGAGTCTGGACATCAGGGATAACATCAGACCCATTTGATATTACTAATGGCACAAGGCAAAGGTGCCCACTTTTACCCTTGATTTTTGCCATGGTAATGGAACCACTTGCACAAACCATCAGGTCCACAACGGCAATATCGGGCATCAAAATGGGAGATGTTGAACACAAATTAGGACTTTACGCGAATGATGTTATCATCACTCTAACTAACTCTAAATCTTCCCTTCTCAGTGTTCAAAAAACCCTAGAACAATTCAGTTCAGTCTCTCTTTACAAAAAATACCATGGTAAATCCACAATGCTGAACTTAGGGATAGATCCTCAAACCACACAAAATTTGACAAAGGAAACACCTTTCACATGGCTCAAGAGCCCATCACTCCCCTACTTAGGGATTCACCTAACATTCCTGTGCATGTCACTAGTAATAGTGAATTTTGTCGAACTACAAGAGAATCTTCTGCACATCTCCAAAGATATGAAAGGTTACACTGTCTCCTGGGCTGGTAGATTAGCTCGAGTCAAAATGTATCTACTTCCTCATATTTTGTATATGTTTCATACAATCCCTTTACCCAACCCAGCACAATTACAGGGGATAATCAACGCACATATTTGGCAACAGAAACAACCCAGACTCAAAAATAACGTTCTTTTATCCCCTGTACAAAATGGAGGTATGGGAGCCCCCACCGTCCAAGCATACTACAAGGCAGTGGTACTGTACCAATTAAGAGAATGGTGGTCGCCTACCTCAAACAAGACATGGACCCAAATTGAATCAGTGGCTCTTAATGCAAACCTGAAATATACTCTGACGGCTGCCATGCTCACTTTGAAACCACAACACCACTTTCTACAATCTGTAACATCGGCGTCACGAGTGTGGTCGGCCATTACACAACGATCCAAAGGAATACTCAAATCTATCCTCTCCAAACTCCACATCCAAGCACTGGAATTGATTTCACCGGACTTATCCCTCAAATCTTGGATACAATAAGGGATTACCAACCTAGGGCAATTAATGTCCATTTCAGGGCAACACCCATTCTCACAACTGCAACAATTATTCGACATCCCTACCACAACGTTTTTCTATACCTACGACTTCGGTCCATTCTCTCTCCACTGAATATCATAGAAAACAACTCTCCAATGCATGGCATTTTGAAATTCTATGATACTCCTACTTCAGCAGTAAAGGGAATCTCATGGATGTATAAACTTTTGACAATGATCCCCGCAGACCAAACCTCTTCATCCATTAACTTCTGGTCATCCTTCACAGACTCCCCACCACAGCCTCCAATGTGGCACAAAGCACTGACCCTTCCTCTTCAAGCATAATGCTGTATCTCCCACTGGGAATCAACACAAAAATTGTTCCATAAGTGGTACTTCACCCCGACCAGATTGGCTAAGATCTACCCATCTACTTTGTCTCAGTGTTGGGGAAACTGCACGGGAAGTGGTACCCTGCAGCACATAGGGTGGGAATGCCCTAATATTCAAAGTTACTGGCAAGAAGTCTCTACCCTCATCTCTACGGTCTGCAAAGTCCCCTTTACCATTAACACCACTGGACCTTCTTCTAGATCTCAATATCCCCAATTAGCCAAACCGTGTCAGAATTTTGGAAACTCACATACTAATTGCAGCTCGTTTAGCACTAGCGAAAGAATGGAAATCACCACAGCCTGCCACCAGGTCAGATCTTATCACTCTGTTGAATAATCACCTTCAAATGGAGTCCTCCTTCACAAAAGCTAACCTAACTACTGCATCATTTCTCCTCAACTGGGAACCCTGGATCACTGATCCGAGAAGCACAGCACTACAATAAACATCACCTCTCCAAAACTGGAATCCTTTGTACTACTACTCTTCAAATCGACATGCTGTTACATCCCCTTAAACATAATACATACATGATGTATGCGCCCCACAACTATATAACTGCTCCACATAGACACCCTTATGCCAGGAGCTCATCAAGAAGAGATTCTTCACCACAAACTGCATACTTACTAAGCGGGTCTACAAGTTTTCTTTGCTTATACGTTCTAAGTTTTGCAGGCATATGCTGTTATTGGTTGTACAAGATACCTAGGTGGGAAAGAATACTACTTCACTTCTGACCAGGCGATAGTGAGGTTTGGGACGCATTCTGGTAGATACACGGGACACACGGCGATTGTTCTACCTATCCAAAATGCTGGAATAGTTTGGTGCTGACTTATGGCCACAGGAAAATGATGGATACCTCTTGTACCTATTTCATTGGAAGTAGCATATATCAACACCCTGAGTGGAGTGGTTTTCCCTCTTAATGAACCCAAGTCGTATTTTTTACAGATATATGGTGAGTGGCCAATCCATATGGTGGTGGTACTGTCACTGAAATTGGTGGATTAGTCACACGAAATCACAGATGTGGGATAAGAGTGCACAGGAAAAGTTTAATCACAAAGGAGAAATTTTATTTATTTTTGTCTCATTTTTTGATTGTCACATTTCTTAAAATATTGATTGGGGCATTTAGCATATTATTTAATATTTGATGATTACATATGTTACAGAGGCACTAGTACATTGTACATAAGATAATATAGTTAATAATTCACTAGGAGGCATATTCAAGTGGTGTATTTAGGAATACATGATAGGGGTTAGCGCAGTCAACATTTTTGTGTTTATCAATATTTTTCTTTTCCACCAAAGGTGGAACTTTTTTTTGGCTGTAGCAAACTAATAGTTTTTCACAATGGTTAAGTAAAAAGTAAAAAAAAGTAAAAAATATTGTAATAGACTTGTTGCACCGGTAGCACATATATTTGATCCAATTTACAATTCCTATAGTCCACTTCACAGGCCTGATTGCAACTTGAGTGCAACTTGAGCGCAATCAATGACCCCCAGGATCTGTGGAAATTGAGCATGCTGGTAGAAAGCCACCTTCACATTGAAGGTTGGCTGATTCCCAAAATAGGGGCAGAGGTGGTTTAAAAGCTGCAACGGCCCAAAATATAGAGTGTGGTCAGCAACTTGACCATCCCAGGCACTACATGGCTTCAGGATGTAGCTGGCTCCAGTTTATCCTCTAGAAGACCATTCAGGTAGAGAATTGATCCTCTGGTCAACCGGAATCTGGTACGGACATCAGAGTCCCTTATGTCTCTCAAATAAGCCTGTGGCATAAAGAGCCGTGGTTGGGGAAGGTGGAGTGGAAGAGCCACAGCATGTTCTCCTGCTTCCTCTTCCTGCAGTAGCTCATCGGCTATAACTCGGGAAACCAAACAAATTCCCAATCGAACAAAATTAATGGATCCAGAGAGTCCACCATAAGAACCAAAATTGCCTGTTCTTGCTCATGCGCCATAATATTAGCAAACAGAAAAGATGAGCAAATGGCCATATGTCCATACGCACATTTATGTGCAACACAGCCATGCCCGCGCTCCACGCCCATGCATCATGCCCTATTGTATAAATAGAGCAATGGCTGCTGGTTATTCTCTCTTTTGGATGTAGAGTGTGACACAGAATTGAGTTCTGTACACCTCCACATCACCACCTTCCCTTTAAAGGTAAGTCACATATTTAACTCTAACCTGCTACAAATAACTATTTAATTAGGATGTGCTGACAAAAAACATTTTACCTAAAGTGTTTGTGGTGCTCCAAATTTTGATTTGTATGTTACCCACTCTTCACTCCCATGCTGTGTTTGTAATTAGCATAAATCTGAATTGGTGATCACCCCCTCCCCCAAGATAAAATGGTGTTTTTGAGCCTGGTAGGCAGTCACATTTTAGACTAATCTGCTTCTTTATACAAGCTTGGCCACTCAAACCTGGCTTCTGTTTGTTTGGCAGGCTGAGCTCCACCAGCGTTAGCAATATGCATATTTAGGCAATAATGTAAAATGTAACTATACCCTTGCTGTGAACTATCTAACCCTCCCAAACATGTCTGTTCTGGCTAAGACAAGATAAGTTAGGTTAGTTTGATTTATTTTATAACTTACCTTCTCTGTGTGAAATGTGCCTCATTACAGACACACAAATAATATGCCGGTGTGAGCAGACCCATTGTAATTTCTACATAAGCCTCTAACATTGAGCAACAAGCTTTCATTAAATTAATGGCTGCAGGTGTTTGATGTTCACCTTCCGTAATTCTTTTTGTGTTTGCATCTCTTTGCCTGTGAATTTACATAGTTCTAAGGCCAGGACAGTGGTTAACACCACACCTAAAAGCACGTTATTTTTTGTAGCCATAATTAGTACACTCTCTGCATGGAGTCTGCATATTAGCCATGTGGCTTTGGGTTGTACAGAAACTCTCTTTGCCTCTACAAATCTCCAGACATGCTGGCCAAGAATTAAAGCTCAGGTCTAAATGTCCCCTAGTATATTTGAGAATGAATGGGAGTTAGACAGACAAGTTTGTCATTTCCTTGAGGGCAGCCCGGGGACAATCCTTTACAGATTTTTGGTCCATCTTGGAAGATTATTTTCAACAGGGTGGTTTTAGGGGGGGCAGCAGCACATGGTTTGTAATGTGCTGCTGTGTAATTGTTTCATGCAGTAAAAAGGTTCCTGCATCATTTTTGCTCTGCAGGAGCTTGTCAAATGCATGTTGATTATCAAACATGCAATTTCATGGTTCTTGCAGCAGCTGAGGGGGAAGGCTCCATGGACTTTATGAACTTGCTTATACTATGGGTTAGCCAGCCTTATCACCTACTCCCTTTATTACACCTTCCTCAATTATTCCCTGTGGCCATTCTGCTTTGGTGTTCATTAGAATTTGGCCTTGAACTGTTTGCATAGCCTCTTCAAATAGTGGGGTTAATTTACTAAAACGGGCAAATGCAAAATCTGGTGCAGCTGTGCATGGAAGACAATCAGCTTCTAACTTCAGCTTGTTCAATTAGGCTTTGAGAATAAAACCTGGAAGCTGATTGGTTTCTATGCAGAGCTGCACAAGAGTTTGCATGCTCCATTTTTAGTAAATCAACCCCATTGTCATCTCTGACATCCCTTTAGCTGTGCTCATTTAAGCATCCCCATGGGTCCCCTCTGCTCTAAAAATTTAGGGAGACATGGCATCCTCTGCACCCCTCACCATCCAACCATAATATGTGTTAGCTACTTCTGTCTGCCCCAGGCTGAACTCACATGTGTTGCATGTGGCCTGCAAATTGAATCACCATGTTGTCAAGTGAACTTTGCACTTTTGGTCAGAAATATGTTCAGACAAGCACACCATTATACACCATTATACACAGCTATCCCCCAGATGTGGCATGTTGAGTCTATTACAGGGATGGGCCGAACACCCCCCCCAGTTTGGTTGACAGCAAAACTACCAAACAGGGGAAAGGTTTGAACCTGAACAGCAAAACCCACTGAAGTCCATGTGAGCCAAACAGGAAAAATTAAAGGCTTTGAAGGCGTATATGCAAGTAATTGTCCAGAAAAGTAGCAGTGTTTTTAACCACTTGCCGACCGCCTAACGTAGATATACGTCGGCAGAATGGCACGGGCAGGCAGAATCACGTACCTGTACGTGATCTGCCTCCCGCGGGCGGGGGGTCCGATCGAACCCCCCCCCGGTGCCAGCAGCAGTCAGCATTTGACTGGGAGCGTTGGGAGGCGAGGGGGAGACCATCCGATCGTGGCCCCCCCCTCGCGATCGCTCCCAGCCAATTGGAATCCTCCCCTGCCTGTGTGTAGTTTCACACAGGCAGAGGATGTGATGTCATCTCTCCTCGGCTTGGCAGTTTCCGTTCCAGCGCCGAGGAGAGAAGACATGTAAGTGCACAACACTACACACAACACAGTAGAACATGCCAGGCATACTTTACACCCCCGATCGCCCCCCGATCCCCCCCCAATCACCCCCCCATCACAAACTGACACCAAGCAGTATTTTTTTTTTTTTCTGATTACTGCATGGTGTCAGTTTGTGACAGTTACAGTGTTAGGGCAGTGAGTGGTAGCCCCCTTTAGGTCTAGGGTACCCCCCTAACCCCCCCTAATAAAGTTTTAACCCCTTGATCACCCCCTGTCACCAGTGTCACTAAGCGATCATTTTTCTGATCGCTGTATTAGTGTCGCTGGTGACGCTAGTTAGGGAGGTAAATATTTAGGTTCGCCGTCAGCGTTTTATAGCGTCAGGGACCCCCATATACTATCTAATAAATGTTTTAACCCCTTGATTGCCCCCTAGTTAACCCTTTCACCACTGATCACCGTATAAGTGTTACCGGTGACGCTGGTTAGTTTGTTTATTTTTTATAGTGTCAGGGCACCCGCCGTTTATTACCGAATAAAGGTTTAGCCCCCTGATTGCCCGGCGGTGATATGCGTCGCCCCAGGCAGCGTCAGATTAGCGCCAGTACCGCTAACACCCATGCACGCAGCATACGCCTCCCTTAGTGGTATAGTATCTGTACGGATCAATATCTGATCCGATCAGATCTATACTAGCGTCCCCAGCAGTTTAGGGTTCCCAAAAACGCAGTGTTAGCGGGATCAGCCCAGATACCTGCTAGCACCTGCGTTTTGCCCCTCCGCCTGGCCCAGCCCAGCCCACCCAAGTGCAGTATCGATCGATCACTGTCACTTACAAAACACTAAACAAATAACTGCAGCGTTCGCAGAGTCAGTCCTGATCCCTGCGATCGCTAACAGTTTTCTTGGTAGCGTTTTGGTGAACTGGCAAGCACCAGCCCCAGGCAGCGTCAGGTTAGCGCCAGTACCGCTAACACCCAAGCACGCACCGTACACCTCCCTTAGTGGTATAGTATCTGAACGGATCAATATCTGATCCGATCAGATCTATACTAGCGTCCCCAGCAGTTTAGGGTTCCCAAACACGCAGTGTTAGCGGGATCAGCCCAGATACCTGCTAGCACCTGCGTTTTGCCCCTCCGCCCAGCCCAGCCCAGCCCACCCAAGTGCAGTATCAATCGATCACTGTCACTTACAAAACACTAAACGCATAACTGCAGCGTTCGCAGAGTCAGGCCCGATCCCTGCGATCGCTAACAGTTTTTTTGGTAGCGTTTTGGTGAACTGACAAGCACCAGCCCCAGGCAGCGTCAGGTTAGCGCCAGTACCGCTAACACCCACGCACGCACCGTACACCTCCCTTGGTGGTATAGTATCTGATTGGATCAATATCTGATCTGATCAGATCTATACTAGCGTCCCCAGCAGTTTAGGGTTCCCACAAACGCAGTGTTAGCGGGATCAGCCCAGATACCTGCTAGCACCTGCATTTTTCCCCTCCGCCCGGCCCAGCCCAGCCCACCCAAGTGCAGTATCGATCGATCACTGTCACTTACAAAACACTAAACAAATAACTGCAGCGTTCGCAGAGTCAGGCCTGATCCCTGCGATCGCTAACAGTTTTCTTGGTAGCGTTTTGGTGAACTGGCAAGCACCAGCCCCAGGCAGCGTCAGGTTAGCGCCATTACTGCTAACACCCAAGCACCGTACACCTCCCTTAGTGGTATAGTATCTGAATGGAACAATATATGATCCGATCAGATCTATACTAGCGTCCCCAGCAGTTTAGGGTTCCCACAAACGCAGTGTTAGCGGGATCAGCCCAGATACCTGCTAGCACCTGCGTTTTGCCCCTCCACCCGGCCCAGCCCAGCCCACCCAAGTGAAGTATCGATCGATCACTGACACTTACAAAACACTAAACGCATAACTGCAGCGTTCGCAGAGTCAGGTCTGATCCCTGCAATCGCTAACAGTTTTTTTTGTAGCGTTTTGGTGAACTGGCAAGCACCAGCGGCCTAGTACACCCCGGTCGTAGTCAAACCCGCACTGCAGTAACACTTGGTGACGTGGCGAGTCCCATAAGTGCAGTTCAAGCTGGTGAGGTGGCAAGCACAAGTAGTGTCCCGCTGCCACCAAAAAGACAAACACAGGCCCATCGTGCCCATAATGCCCTTCCTGCTGCATTCGCCAATCCTAATTGGGAACCCACCACTTCTGCAGCGCCCGTACTTCCCCCATTCACATCCCCAACCAAATGCAGTCGGCTGCATGAGAGGCATTTTTATGTCCTCCCGAGTACCCCTACCCAGCGAACCCCCCAAAAAAGATGTCGTGTCTGCAGCAAGCGCGGATATAGGCGTGACACCCGCTATTATTGTCTCTTCTGTCTTGACAATCCTGGTCTTTGCATTGGTGAATGTTTTGAACGCTACCATTCACTAGTTGAGTATTAGCGTAGGGTACAGCACTGCACAGACTAGGCACACTTTCACAGGGTCTCACAAGATGCCATCGCATTATGAGAGACCCGAACCTGGAACCGGTTACAGTTATAAAAGTTAGTTACAAAAAAAAGTGTAAAAAAAAAAAAAAAACACAAACAAAAATATAAAATAAAAAATAATAGTTGTTGTTTTATTGTTCTTTCTCTCTCTATTCTCTCTCTATTGTTCTGCTCTTTTTTACTGTATTCTATTCTGCAATGTTTTATTGTTATTATGTTTTATCATGTTTGCATTTCAGGTATGCAATTTTTTATACTTTACCGTTTACTGTGCTTTATTGTTAACCATTTTTTTGTCTTCAGGTACGCCATTCACGACTTTGAGTGGTTATACCAGAATGATGCCTGCAGGTTTAGGTATCATCTTGGTATCATTCTTTTCAGCCAGCGGTCGGCTTTCATGTAAAAGCAATCCTAGCGGCTAATTAGCCTCTAGACTGCTTTTACAAGCAGTGGGAGGGAATGCCCCCCCCAACGTCTTCCGTGTTTTTCTCTGGCTCTCCTGTCTCAACAGGGAACCTGAGAATGCAGCCGGTGATTCAGCCAGCTGACCATAGAGCTGATCAGAGACCAGAGTGGCTCCAATCATCTCTATGGCCTAAGAAACGGGAAGCTATGAGCATTTTATGACTTAGATTTTGCCGGATGTAAACAGCGCCATTGGGAAATTGGGAAAGCATTTTATCACACCGATCTTGGTGTGGTCAGATGCTTTGAGGGCAGAGGAGAAATCTAGGGTCTAATAGACCCCAATTTTTTCAAAAAAGAGTACCTGTCACTACCTATTGCTATGATAGGGGATATTTACATTCCCTGAGATAACAATAAAAATGATTTAAAAAAAAATAAAATAAAAGGAACAGTTTTAAAATAAGATAAAAAAAAAATAATAATAAAGAAAAAAAAAAAAAAAAAGAGCACCCCTGTCCCCCCTGCTCTCGCGCTAAGGCGAACGCAAGCGTCGGTCTGGCGTCAAATGTAAACAGCAATTGCACCATGCATGTGAGGTATCACCGCGAACGTCAGATCGAGGGCAGTAATTTTAGCAGTAGACCTCCTCTGTAAATCTAAAGTGGTAACCTGTAAAGGCTTTTAAAGACTTTTAAAAATGTATGTAGTTTGTCGCCACTGCACGTTTGTGCGCAATTTTAAAGCATGTCATGTTTGGTATCCATGTACTCGGCCTAAGATCATCTTTTTTATTTCATCAAACATTTGGGCAATATAGTGTGTTTTAGTGCATTAAAATTTAAAAAAGTGTGTTTTTTCCCCAAAAAATGCGTTTGAAAAATCGCTGCGCAAATACTGTGTGAAAAAAAAAATGAAACACCCACCATTTTAATCTGTAGGGCATTTGCTTTAAAAAAATATATAATGTTTGGGGGTTCAAAGTAATTTTCTTGCAAAAAAAATTTATTTTTTTATGTAATCAAAAAGTGTCAGAAAGGGCTTTGTCTTCAAGTGGTTAGAAGAGTGGGTGATGTGTGACATAAGCTTCTAAATGTTGTGCATAAAATGCCAGGACAGTTCAAAACCCCCCCAAATGACCCCATTTTGGAAAGTAGACACCCCAAGCTATTTGCTGAGAGGCATGTCGAGTCCATGGAATATTTTATATTGTGACACAAGTTGCGGGAAAGAGACAATTTTTTATTTTTTTTATTTTTTTTTGCGCAAAGTTGTCACTAAATGATATATTGCTCAAACATGCCATGGGAATATGTGAAATTACACCCCAAAATGCATTCTGTTGCTTCTCCTGAGTACTGGGATACCACATGTGTGAGACTTTTTGGGAGCCTAGCCGCGTACGGGACCCCAAAAACCAAGCACCGCCTTCAGGCTTTCTAAGGCCGTAAATTTTTGATTTCACTCTTCACTGCCTATCACAGTTTCGGAGGCCATGGAATGCCCAGGTGGCAAAAAACGCCCCCAAATGACCCCATTTTGGAAAGTAGACACCCCAAGCTATTTGATGAGAGGTATAGTGAGTATTTTGCAGACCTCACTTTTTGTCACAAAGTTTTGAAAATTGAAAAAAGAAAAAAAAAATGTTTTTTCTCGTCTTTCTTTATTTTCAAAAACAAATGAGAGCTGCAAAATACTCACCATGCCTCTCAGCAAATAGCTTGGGGTGTCTACTTTCCAAAATGGGGTCATTTGGGGGGGGTTTGTGCCACCTGAGCATTCCATGGCCTGCGAAACTGTGATAGGCAGTGAAGAGTGAAATCAAAAATTTACACCCTTAGAAATCCTGAAGGCGGTGATTGGTTTTCGGGGCCCCTTACGCGGCTAGGCTCCCAAAAAGTCCCACACATGTGGTATCCCCGTACTCAGGAGAAGTAGCTAAATGTATTTTGGGGTGCAATTCCACATATGCCCATGGCCTGTGTGAGCAATATATCATTTAGTGACAACTTTGTGCAAAAAAAAAAAAAAATTTGTCACTTTCCCGCAACTTGTGTCAAAATATAAAACATTCCATGGACTCAACATGCCTCAAAGCAAATAGCTTGGGGTGTCTACTTTCCAAAATGGGGACATTTGGGGGGGTTTTATGCCATCTGGGCATTTTATGGCCTTCAAAACTGTGATAGGTAGTGAGGAGTAAAATCAAAAATGTACGCCCTTAGAAATCCTGAAGGCAGTGATTGGTTTTTGGGGCCCCGTACGCGGCTAGGCTCCCAAAAAGTCCCACACATGTGGTATCCCCATACTCAGGAGAAGCAGCTAAATGTATTTTGGGGTGCAATTCCACATATGCCCATGGCCTGTGTGAGCAATACATAATTTAGTGACAACTTTTTGTAAATTTTTTTTTTGTCATTATTCAATCACTTGGAACAAAAAAAAATATTCAATGGGCTCAATATGCCTCTCAGCAATTTCCTTGGGGTGTCTACTTTCCAAAATGGTGTCATTTGTGGGGGTTTTGTACTGCCCTGCCATTTTAGCACCTCAAGAAACGACATAGGCAGTCATAAATTAAAGGCTGTGTAAATTCCAGAAAATGTACCCTAGTTTGTAGGCGCTATAACTTTTGCGCAAACCAATAAATATACACTTATTGACATTTTTTTTACCAAAGACATGTGGCCGAATACATTTTGGCCTAAATGTATGACTAAAATTGAGTTTATTGGATTTTTTTTAGAACAAAAAGTAGAAAATATCATTTTTTTTCAAAATTTTCGGTCTTTTTCCGTGTATAGCGCAAAAAATAAAAACGGCAGAGATGATCAAATACCATCAAAAGAAAGCTCTATTTGTGGGAAGAAAAGGACGCAAATTTCGTTGACCGCGCAATTAGCAGTTAAAGCGACGCAGTGCCGAATTGTAAAAAGTGCTCTGGTCAGGAAGGGGGTAAAACCTTCCGGGGCTGAAGTGGTTAATGATGCTTAAAGTGCAACAATGAAGGAAAACTTTGAAATATCATGCATGGTGGGTCCCCTTACTGTGCCTGTAAGTTGGTGCACTTGGGGCATATATACAACATGCTACAGCAAAAATTATATTTGTAAAGCAAACCAAAACAGTCAAATCCCCTTTGAAATTACTTGTGGGTCCAATTGCTGACAGACAGCAATTAAAACCACAAGAAAAAAAGGGCTTTGAGCCCCCCCTCCCCAGTCCATACCAGGCCTGTTGGTGGATTAACCTTGAGGGACACTTTTATTATGTTGAGATAACAATTTAGACTAAAAGATTTTGGTTCTAATGTGTTCTGCTAGAGGTTCCATAAGTGGATTAAAGATTAGGGAGAATAGTGGACAACCTTGCCGCGTGCCTTTGGTTATTTGGAATAATTGTGATAACATTTCAGAAGTATATACTTTCACAGAGGGTGTTGTGTATAGGGCTAGAATAGCTTGTAGAATGTTTCCTTTGAAGCCAAATTTGAGAAGGACTCTATGGAGATAAGACCAGTGTATCCCGTCGAATGCCTTCTCCAGGAGCAGAGAAAGTGTTCCACTGGACTCAGCATGGTGGATTATTTCTATAAGTCTTCTGGTGGTGTCGGGCGCTTGGCGACCCATGGTGAAGCCTGATTGATCATGGGGCCTCAGGGAGAGCAGCATGGTATTTAGTTGGGTAGTAATAGTTTTTGCATATATTTTTAGGTCAAGATTTAATAAAGAGATTAATCTAAAACTTTGGGAATGTTCGGTTCTTTTCCCGGCTTTGGGAAGGTGATTATCATTGTTTGTAACACTTCATGAGCGAATGAAGAAGAGGAGGCAGCGTCATTATAAAGGGTAGTCATATGGTGAGTAAGTACGGGAGAGAATTTTTTCTAGTATTCACTAGTCAACCCGTGAGGACCCGGGGCTTTCCCAGTTGGGAGAGATTTGATGACAGATTGCAGTTCTGAGGTCATGAAGGGTGCATTCAAGGCTTTAGTCAAGGTTGGGAGGTTTACAGTTTAAAAATGTATCAATGTCCTCAATGGAAGGTTGGTGAGTCAAGGCATCTAGTTTAATGTTGTATAGGTCACTGTAGTACGTACTGAAGGCGTCTGCAATGTCTTGGGTAGGGTTTTTTCAGGAGCAGTGATTTTAATGATGCTTGAAGTAAAAAAAAAAAAAAAAAGTCAAATATTCCTTTAAATATCGTACCGGGGGGTGTCTATAGTATGCTTGTAAAGTGGCGCGTGTTTCCCGTGCTTAGAACAGTCCTTGCACAAAATGTCATTTTTAAAGGAAAAAAAGTCATTTAAAACTGCTTGCGGCTTTAATTTAATGTTGGGTCCTGGCAATATGGATGAAAATCAGAAAAACGGCTTTGGTACCCACCAGTCCATTACCAGGCCCTTTGGGTCTTATATGGATATTAAGGGGAACCCCGCACCCAAATTAAAAAAGGAAAGGTGTGGGCCCCCAGGCCCTATATACTCTGAACAGCAGTATACAGGCGGTGCAAACAAGACAGGGACTGTAGGTTTGTTGTTAAGTAGAATCTGTTTGTAAATTTGAACTGATACATTTTTAACGTGTTTAGATCCAGCCAAAAAATCTATTTTAAGCTTTTTGGAAAACCTAGGGAAGGGTTATCACCCCTGTGACATTTGTTTTTCTGTCTGTGCTCCTCTTCAGAAGATTTCACCTCACTTTTTGTCCCAATGACAAATGTTTTTTGAAAATTTGGGGGTTTTTGTGAAACAAGGATTGGTGATACAGCATCAGTGGAAAGGAGAATTTTTTTTTCCATATTAACTCTTACACGAGAGTATTTCCCTTCCTAGGGGTAGATTTCATCTCACTTCCTGTTGTCTCCCCTTCGTTTGCAAGTAGAAGTCGTTTGTAAGTTGGATGTTTGAAAGTAGGGGCCTGCCCTATATACTCAGCAGAAATTTGGGCCTTAGGTGTTGTTGTGATACTCTAGATGGAGTGCAGGAACTAGCCCTGCTGCAAAGAATTGCATCAAAAATTGTAATTACACTCCCCTGTTAAACAGGGGCTGAAAAATTGGGCCTTAGTCACTGGTGCTGGTGTCACAACACTGCAACCCCTCACAGATACTCTAGTTGGAGCGCAGGAACTAGCACTGCTGCAAAGAATTGCATGAAAAATTGTAATTACATGCCCCTGTTAAACAGGGGCTGAAAAATTGGGCCTTAGGCACTGGTGGTGGGATTGGCAGTGCCCAGAACCAAAAATGTTCTTACAAGCTATCATCATGATCATTGAGGAGGAAGAGGATAATTACTCAGTATAACAGGATAGTCACTCAGCATCAGCATAGGCAGTCTTTGAAGGGATCTGACATTTCAAAAAAATTTATTCGGTTACATCAGCATCAGGTGCTTGATAGCTGGTGGTGATCCAAGACTGATTCATTTTTATGAAGGTCAGTCGATCGACTGAGTCGGTGGACAGACGCACCCTGTGATCAGTTACAAAGCCACCAGCAGCACTAAATGTGCGTTCCGAAAGAACGCTGGATGCAGGACAGGCCAGTAGCTCAATTGCATACTGTGCAGGCTCTGGCCAGAGATCCATCCTCAAGACCCAGTAACCCAGAGGGTTTTCGGTGGGAAAGGTGTCCAAGTCAGATCTTGCCCCTAGGTATTCCTGTACCATGTAAAACAGACGCTGGCGATGGTTGCTGGAACTGATCATACCTTGGGGCTGCAGACTAAAAAATTGTCTGAACGCATCGGTCAGACGGCCACCTTCTCCATCGCTCCTTCTTTGACTGACCGAAGCCTCAGCAACACATTGTCCAGAAACAGGAGTTTGTAACCTCCCAGTCTCTGGGAACGCGTTGCACAGACCTTTCTGCAAGGCCTCCCGAAGACGTTTTGTCCTCTGCTCCCTCTGCGATGGCAAGCTAAGGTCCGCAACCTTACCCTTATAACGTGGATCAAGGAGGGTTGCCAACCAGTATTGTTCCTTCACCTTGATACCACGAATACGAGGATCCTTCCGCAGGCTTTGCAGGATCAGGGAGGCCATGCAGCATAGGTTTGCTGAGGCATTCGGCCTGGAGTCCTCTGGGTCACTAAGGAAGACATGATCCGCAGCCACCTCCTCCCAGCCACATACAAGTCCATGTGTTTCTTGGGACTGTAAATGATCCCTTAAAGACTACTGCTGATGCTGAGTGCCAGGCTCCACCTCCATACTGACACAATCCTCCTCCTCCTCCTCTTCCTGTGTGATTGGCAGGCACACAGGAATACTGTCTGGATAAAGGGGGCCTTGAGAGCTAAGGAAGTCCTCCTCTTCCTGCCTCTGTTCTGCCTCAAGTGCCCTTTCCATTATTCCACGCAGCGTGTGCTCCAACAGGTGGACAAGAGGGACAGTGTCACTGATGCATGCACTGTCACTGCTCACCATCCTCGTGGCCTCCTCAAATGGTGACAGGACAGTGCATGCATCCCTGATCATGGCCAACTAGTGTGGGGAAAAAAACAAGCTCCCCTGACCCTGTCCTGGTGCCATAGTCTCACAGGTACTCATTGATGGCCCTCTGCTGCATGTGCAGCTGCTGCAGCATGGCCATCGTTGAGATCCACCTGGTGGGCATGTCACAGATTAGGCGGTTCTTGGGCAGGTTAAATTACTTTTTGAGGTCTGCCAGCTGAGCATTGGCATTATATGACTGGCAGAAATGCACACAGACTTTCCTGGCCTGCCTCAGGACATCCTGTAAGCCCGGGTACCTGCCCAAGAACCGCTGCACCACCAAGTTAAGGACGTGAGCCAAACAGGGCACATGGGTCATTTGTCCCTGTCGGAGGGCAGAGAGGAGGTTGGTGCCATTGTCACAAACCACCATTCCTGCCTTAAGTTGGTGTGACATCAACCACCTCTGAACCTGCCCCTGCAGAGCTGACAAAACCTCTGCCCCAGTGTGGCTCCTGTCCCCCAAGCACACCAGCTCAAGCACCGCATGGCATCTTTTGACCTGCATACTTGGGTAGCCCCTTGAACGCCTATGAAGCACCGCTGATTCCAAGGACAAAGCACAGGAAGAGGCCACGGAGGAAGAAGAAGAGGAGGGGGTGGAGGAGAGAGGTGTGTCAAAATCATTAGTAGTGGCATTTTGGAGGCGTGGTGACGGAACAACCTCCAACACTACTGCACCTTGTCTTGCATCCTTCCCAGCTGCCAGCAGAGTCACCCAATTCGCCGTGAAACTTAGGTAACATCCCTGTCCATGCCTGCTGGACCATGAGGCATGGACATTGCCTTTCACATGCCAGTAGAGAGCCGGAATCGCCTTCCGTGAGAAAAAGTGGCATTTGGGTACCTGCCACTGAGGAACCGCACATTCCACAAACTCACGGAAGGGGGCAGAGTCTACCAAATGAAAAGGTAGCAGTTGAAGTGCTAGCAATTTTTCCAAGCTAGCATTCAACCGCTGGGCATGTGGATGGCTGGGAGCAAACTTCTTTCGGCGATGCAGCAGCTGGGGCAGGGAAATTTGCCTGGTACAATCTGACGTCGGTGTACCGAAAGCAGATTGCCCACAAGTACTTGGCTGTGACACACCTAATTCTACACCTTCAATCCTCTCAGTGCAGGTCGCAGAGAGAACTGAAGGTATAGTGGGGTTGGAGATCTCAGCTGATGAGGAGCAAGGAGAGGTCCTCTTTGATCTTTGGTGTGGGTCTTTTAGATACGCTTGCCAACGAACTGCATGGCAGGTCAACATATGTCTGGTCAAGCATGTGGTGCCCAAGCGAGAGATGTTTTGGCCATGCGAGATACGCTTGAGACATATGTTGCAAATAGCAGCGGTGTGATCTGATGCACAAGTCTCAAAAAAGGCCCACATCAAAGAACTTTTGGAATAACGTGCAGAGACAGCAGTGCCCTGCACATGCGGAGCTTTGCGGTGTGATGCAGTCAGTGTGCTGCCCTTAGGCTGGCCCCTGGAGGGCATCCTGCCTCGTTGGTGATGTGCCTCCTCATCTTCCTCCTCCTCCTCCTCCTAATCTCTCCTATCAGGCACCCACGTTGAGTCAGTGACCTCATCATCCCCTCCCTCCTCATCACTGGAGCAGATTGCTGTCCTTCTTGGGCACCACCTCTGTCTGTGCTCACGTTACTGCCTTCATCTAGCTCAGTATCATCATCAGAGCTTTCTTAACGCTTGGCATCCTCCTGAAGCATGTACCCAACACTGTGGTCAAACAGTTCGAGGGACTCCTCAGGAGGACATGGTAAGGCTAGGGAAGGGACTGATGCCATTGAGCCGAGGGAAGAGGCTGCGTTGGCAGCTGCTTTGCCAGACAAAGAACCCTGAGCATGGGTGAGAGAGGATGAGGAGGATGAGGACGGCTTGGTCATCAACTCAACCAAGTCTTCCGCATGTTGCGGCTCAACGAGGCCAGCTGCCAAAAAAAAGGCCAAGCGTGTCCCACGGCCACGTGCTGATGAGGATGCACCGTCACCATGACCAGCACTGTTGCCTCTAGACACAGAGCCTGCTTGCCCTCTTTTATTGGCTTGTGATTGTCTGGTCTCCTTGTTGGCCTTCCAGACATACTAATGGCCTGCAATGAGATGTAGCTGCACTAAGCTGGGATATATATATATATACATATACATATATATATATATATATATATATATATATATATATATATATATATATATATATATACATATATATATATATACATATATATATATATATATATATATATATATATATATATATATATATATATATATATATATATATATATACATATATATATATATATATATATATATATATATACATATATATATATATACTGATACTGCAGCTAGCAAAATCAACTGCCTGCCTGTAGTATGAGAGCACCACCATACTTCTACAAGTAGCTTTAGATGAACACTGTGCAGAGGTCGCACTATACTAACTTGTAGCTTTATCTGAACACTGTGCAGAGGACACACTACACAAGCATTAAAATAATGTAGCTGCCTGCGGTAGTGATGGGATCAGGAAAACACCACCAACCTTCTACAGGTAGCTTTAGCTGAACACTGTGCAGAGGTCGCACTACACTAACGTGTAAATATTGTAGCTGCCTGCGGTAGTGATAGGATCAGGAAAACACCACCAACCTTCCACAGATAGCTTTAGCTGAACACTGTGCAGATGATGCACTACACTAACGTTAAAATAATGTAGCTGCCTGCGGTAGTGATAGGATCAGGAAAACACCACCGACCTTCTACAAGTAGCTTTAGCTGAACACTGTTCAGAGGACGCACTACACTAACTTGTAGCTTTAAGCTGAACACTGTGAAGAGGACGCACTACAATAACTTGTAGCTTTAGCTGAACTCTGTGCACTACACTAACTTGTAGCTTTAGCTGAACACTGTGAGGAGGATGCACTACACTAACTTGTAGCTTTAGCTGAACATTGTGCAGAGGTCGCACCACACTAACTTATGGCTTTCGCTGAACACTGTTCACAGGACGCACTACACTAACTTGTAGCTTTAGCTGAAAACTGTTCAGAGGGCGCACTGCACTAACTTGTAGCTTTAGCTGAACACTGTGCACTACACTAACTTGTAGCTTTAGCTGAAAACTGTGAGGAGGACGCACTACACTAACGTGTAGCTTTAGCTGAACACTGTGCAGAGGTCACACTACACTAACTTGTAGCTTTAGCTAAACACTGTGAGCAGGACGCACTACACTAACTTGTAGCTTTAGCTGAACACTGTGCAGAGGTCGCACTACACTAACTTGTAGCTTTAGCTGAACATTGTGCAGAGGTTGCACTACACTAACTTGTAGCTTTAGCTGAACACTGTACATAGGTCGCACTACACTAACTTGTAGCTTTAGCTGAACACTGTGCAGAGGTCGCACTACACTAACTTGTAGCTTTAGCTGAACACTGTGCAGAGGTCACAGTACACTATCTTGTAGCTTTAGCTGAACTCTGTGCACTACACTAACTTGTAGCTTTAGCTGAACACTGTGCAGAGGTCGCACTACACTAACTTGTAGCTTTAGGTGAACACTGTGAGGAGGACGCACAACACTAACTTGTAGCTTTAGCTGAACACTGTGAGAAGGACGCACTACACTAACTTGTAGCTTTAGCTGAACACTGTGCACTACACTAACTTGTAGCTTTAGCTGAACACTGTGCAGAGGTCACACTACACTAACTTGTAGCTTTATCTGAACACTGTAAGGAGGACGCACTACACTAACTTGTAGCTTTAGCTGAACACTGTGCACTACACTAACTTGTAGCTTTAGCTGAACACTGTTCAGAGGATGCACTACACTAACTTGTAGCTTTAGCTGAACACTGTGCCAAGGTCGCACTACACTAACTTGTAGCTTTAGCTGAACACTGTGAGGGGAATGCACTACATTAACTTGTAGCTTTAGCTGAACACTGTGCACTACACTAACTTGTAGCTTTAGCTGAACACTGTTCATAGGTCGCACTACACTAACTTGTAGCTTTAGCTGAACACTGTGCAGAGGTCGCACTACACTAACTTGTAGCTTTAGCTGAACACTGTGCAGAGGTCGCAGTACACTATCTTGTAGCTTTAGCTGAACTCTGTGCACTACACTAACTTGTAGCTTTAGCTGAACACTGTGCAGAGGTCGCACTACACTAACTTGTAGCTTTAGGTGAACACTGTGAGGAGGACGCACAACACTAACTTGTAGCTTTAGCTGAACACTGTGAGAAGGACGCACTACACTAACTTGTAGCTTTAGCTGAACACTGTGCACTACACTAACTTGCAGCTTTAGCTGAACACTGTGCAGAGGTCGCACTACACTAACTTGTAGCTTTAGCTGAACACTGTGAGGAGGACGCACTACACTAACTTGTAGCTTTAGCTGAACACTGTGCACTACACTAACTTGTAGCTTTAGCTGAACACTGTGCCAAGGTCACACTACACTAACTTGTAGCTTTAGCTGAACACTGTGAGGGGAATGCACTACATTAACATGTAGCTTTAGCTGAACACTGTGCACTACACTAACTTCTAGCTTTAGCTGAACACTGTTCAGAGGACGCACTACACTAACTTGTAGCATTAGCTGAACACTGTGCAGAGGTCGCACTACACTAACTTATAGCTTTAGCTGAACACTGTGCAGAGGTCGCACTACACTAACTTGTAGCTTTAGCTGAACACTGTGCACTACACTAACTTGTAGCTTTAGCTGAACACTGTGCAGAGGTCACACTACACTAACTTGTAGCTTTAGCTGAACACTGTGAGGAGGACGCACTACATTAACTTGTAGCTTTAGCTGAACACTGTGCACTACACTAACTTGTAGCTTTAGCTGAACACTGTTGAGAGGACGCACTACACTAACTTGCAGCTTTAGCTGAACACTGTGCAAAGGTTGCACTACACTAACTTGTATCTTTAGCTGAACACTGTTCAGAGGACGCACTACACTAACGCAGCTTTAGCTGAAAACTGTGCAGAGGTCGTACTACACTAACGTAGCTTTAGCTGAAAACTGTGCAATACATTAACTTGTAGCATTAGCTGAACACTGTGCAGAGGTCACACTACACTAACTTGTAGCTTTAGCTGAACACTGTGAGGAGGACACACTACAATATCTTGTAGCTTTAGCTGAACACTGTGCAGAGGTCGCACTACAGTAACTTGTAGCTTTAGCTGAACACTGTGCAGAGGTCGCACTACACTAACTTGTAGCTTTAGCTGAACGCTGTGCACTACACTAACTTGTAGCTTTAGCAGAACACTGTGCAGAAGTCGCACTACACTAACTTGTAGCTTTAGCTGAACACTGTGCACTACACTAACTTGTAGCTTTAGCTGAACACTGTGCAGAGGTCGCACTACACTAACTTGTAGCTTTAGCTGAACACTGTGAGGAGGACGCACTACACTAACTTGTAGCTTTAGCTGAACACTGTGCACTGCACTAACTTGTAGCTTTAGCTGAACACTGCGCAGAGGTCGCACTACACTAACTTGTATCTTTAGCTGAACACTGTGAGGAGGACACACTACACTAACTTGTAGCTTTAACTGAACACTGTGAGGGGAATGCACTACATTAACTTGTAGCTTTAGCTGAACACTGTGCACTACACTAACTTGTAGCTTTAGCTGAACACTATTCATAGGTCGCACTACACTAACTTGTAGCTTTAGCTGAACACTGTGCAGAGGTCGCACTACACTAACTTGTAGCTTTAGCTGAACACTGTGCAGAGGTCGCAGTACACTATCTTATAGCTTTAGCTGAACACTGTGCACTACACTAACTTGTAGCTTTAGCTGAACACTGTGCAGAGGTCACACTACACTAACTTGTAGCTTTAGCTGAACATTGTGAGGAGGACGCACTACATTAACTTGTAGCTTTAGCTAAACACTGTGCACTACACTAACTTGTAGCTTTAGCTGAACACTGTTGAGAGGACGCACTACACTAACTTGCAGCTTTAGCTGAACACTGTGCAAAGGTTGCACTACACTAACTTGTATCTTTAGCTGAACACTGTTCAGAGGACGCACTACACTAACGTAGCTTTAGCTGAAAACTGTGCAGACGTCGTACTACACTAACGTATCTTTAGCTGAAAACTGTGCAATACATTAACTTGTAGCATTAGCTGAACACTGTGCAGAGGTCACACTACACTAACTTGTAGCTTTAGCTGAACACTGTGAGGAGGACACACTACAATATCTTGTAGCTTTAGCTGAACACTGTGCAGAGGTCGCACTACAGTAACTTGTAGCTTTAGCTGAACACTGTGCAGAGGTCGCACTACACTAACTTGTAGCTTTAGCTGAACACTGTGCACTACACTAACTTGTAGCTTTAGCGGAACACTGTGCAGAAGTCGCACTACACTAACTTGTAGCTTTAGCTGAACACTGTGCACTACACTAACTTGTAGCTTTAGCTGAACACTGTGCAGAGGTCGCACTACACTAACTTGTAGCTTTAGCTGAACACTGTGAGGAGGACGCACTACACTAACTTGTAGCTTTAGCTGAACACTGTGCACTGCACTAACTTGTAGCTTTAGCTGAACACTGCGCAGAGGTCGCACTACACTAACTTGTATCTTTAGCTGAACACTGTGAGGAGGACACACTACACTAACTTGTAGCTTTAACTGAACACTGTGAGGGGAATGCACTACATGAACTTGTAGCTTTAGCTGAACACTGTGCACTACACTAACTTGTAGCTTTAGCTGAACACTATTCATAGGTCGCACTACACTAACTTGTAGCTTTAGCTGAACACTGTGCAGAGGTCGCACTACACTAACTTGTAGCTTTAGCTGAACACTGTGCAGAGGTCGCAGTACACTATCTTATAGCTTTAGCTGAACACTGTGCACTACACTAACTTGTAGCTTTAGCTGAACACTGTGCAGAGGTCACACTACACTAACTTGTAGCTTTAGCTGAACATTGTGAGGAGGACGCACTACATTAACTTGTAGCTTTAGCTAAACACTGTGCACTACACTAACTTGTAGCTTTAGCTGAACACTGTTGAGAGGACGCACTACACTAACTTGCAGCTTTAGCTGAACACTGTGCAAAGGTTGCACTACACTAACTTGTATCTTTAGCTGAACACTGTTCAGAGGACGCACTACACTAACGTAGCTTTAGCTGAAAACTGTGCAGACGTCGTACTACACTAACGTATCTTTAGCTGAAAACTGTGCAATACATTAACTTGTAGCATTAGCTGAACACTGTGCAGAGGTCACACTACACTAACTTGTAGCTTTAGCTGAACACTGTGAGGAGGACACACTACAATATCTTGTAGCTTTAGCTGAACACTGTGCAGAGGTCGCACTACAGTAACTTGTAGCTTTAGCTGAACACTGTGCAGAGGTCGCACTACACTAACTTGTAGCTTTAGCTGAACACTGTGCACTACACTAACTTGTAGCTTTAGCGGAACACTGTGCAGAAGTCGCACTACACTAACTTGTAGCTTTAGCTGAACACTGTGCACTACACTAACTTGTAGCTTTAGCTGAACACTGTGCAGAGGTCGCACTACACTAACTTGTAGCTTTAGCTGAACACTGTGAGGAGGACGCACTACACTAACTTGTAGCTTTAGCTGAACACTGTGCACTGCACTAACTTGTAGCTTTAGCTGAACACTGCGCAGAGGTCGCACTACACTAACTTGTATCTTTAGCTGAACACTGTGAGGAGGACACACTACACTAACTTGTAGCTTTAACTGAACACTGTGCACTACAATAACTTGTAGCTTTAGCTGGACACTGTTCAGAGGAGGCAATACACTAACTTGTAGCTTTAGCTGAACACTGAGCAGAGGTCGCACTACACTAACTTGTAGCTTTAGATGAACACTGTGAGGAGGACACACTACATTAACTTGTAGCTTTAGCTGAACACTGTGCACTACACTAACTTGTAGCTTTAGCTGAACACTGTGAGGAGGACGCACTACACTAACTTTTAGCTTTAGCTGAACACTGTGCACTACAATAACTTGTAGCTTTAGCTGAAAACTGTGCAGAGGTCACACTACACTAACTTGTAGCTTTAGCTGAACACTGTGCAGAGGTCGCACTACACTAACTTGTAGCTTTAGCTGAACCCTGTGAGGAGGATGCACTAAATTAACTTGTAGCTTTAGCTGAACACTGTGCACTACACTAACTTGTAGCTTTAGCTGAACACTGTTCAGAAGACGCACTACACTAACTTGCAGCTTTAGCTGAACACTGTGCACTACACTAAGTTGTAGCTTTAGCTGAAAACTGTGCAGAGGTCACATTAAACTAACTTGTAGCTTTAGCTGAACACTGTGAGGAGGACACACTACACTAACTTGTAGCTTTAGCTGAACACTGTGCACTACACTAACTTGTAGCTTTAGCTGAACACTGTTCAGAGGACGCACTACACTAACTTGTAGCTTTTGATTTACACTGTGTAGAGATTGCACTACACTAACTTGTAGCTTTAGCTGAACACTGTGAGGAGGACACACTACATTAACTTGTAGATTTAGCTGAACACTGTGCAGTACACTAACTTGAAGCTTTAGCTGAACACTGTTCAGAGGACGCACTACACTAACTTGTAGCTTTAGCTGAACACTGTGCAGAGTTTGCACTACACTAACTTGTAGCTTTAGCTGAACACTGTAGAATGCACTAACTTGTAGCTTTAGCTGAACATTGTGCAGAGGTCACATTACACTAACTTGTAGCTTTAGCTGAACACTGTGAGGAGGACGTACTACAATAACTTGTAGCTTAAGCTGAACACTGTGCAGAGGTCGCACTACACTAACCTGTAGCTTTAGCGGAACACTGTGCAAAGGTCGCACTACACTAACTTGTAGCTTTAGCTGAACACTGTGCACTACACTAACTTGTAGCTTTAGCTGAACACTGTGCAGAGGTCCCACTACACTAACTTGTAGCTTTAGCTGAACACTGTGCAGAGGGCGCACTACACTAACTTGTAGCTTTAGCTGAACTCTGTGCACTACACTAACTTGTAGCTTTAGCTGAACACTGTTCAGAGGACGCACTACACTAACTTGTAGCTTTAGCTGAACACTGTGAGGAGTACGCACTACACTAACTTGTAGCTTTAGCTGAACACTGTGCACTACACTAACTTGTAGCTTTAGCTGAACACTGTTCAGAAGATGCACTACACTAACTTGTAGCTTTATCTGAACACTGTGCAGAGGTCGCACTACACTAATTTGTAGCTTTAGGAGAACACTGTTAGGAGGACGAACAACACTAACTTGTAGCTTTAGCTGAACACTGTGCACTACACTAACTTGTAGCTTTAGCTGAACACTGTTCAGAGGACGCACTACACTAACTTGTCGCTTTAGCTGAACACTGTGCAGAGGTTGCACTACACTAACATGTAGCTTTAGCTGAACACTGTGAGGAGGACACACTACATTTACTTGTAGCTTTAGCTGAACACTGTGCACTACACTAACTTGTAGCTTTAGCTGAACACTGTTCAGAGGACGCACTACACTAACTTGTAGATTTAGCTGAACACTGTGCAGAGGTCGCACTACACTAACTTGTAGCTTTAGCTGAACACTGTGCACTACACTAACTTATAGCTTTAGCTGAAAACTGTGCAGAGGTCACACTACACTAACTTGTAGCTTTAGCTGAACACTGTGAGGAGGACACACTACATTAACTTGTAGCTTTAGCTGAACACTGTGCACTACACTAACTTGTAGCTTTAGCTGAACACTGTTCAGAGGACGCACTACACTTACTTGTAGCTTTAGCTGAACACTGTGCAGAGGTTGCACTACACTAACTTGTAGCTTTAGCTGAACACTGTGAGGAGTACGCACTACACTAACTTGTAGCTTTAGCTGAACACTGTGCACTACACTAACTTGTAGCTTTAGCTGAACACTGTTCAGAAGACGCACTACACTAACTTGTAGCTTTAGCTGAACACTGTGAGGAGTACGCACTACACTAACTTGTAGCTTTAGCTGAACACTGTTAGGAGGACGAACAACACTAACTTGTAGCTTTAGCTGAACACTGTGCACTACACTAAATTGTAGCTTTAGCTGAACACTGTTCAGAAGACGCACTACACTAACTTGTCGCTTTAGCTGAACACTGTGCAGATGTTGCACTACACTAACTTGTAGCTTTAGCTGAACACTGTGAGGAGGACACACTACATTAACTTGTAGCTTTAGCTGAACACTGTGCACTACACTAACTTGTAGCTTTAGCTGAACACTGTTCAGAGGACGCACTACACTAACTTGTAGATTTAGCTGAACACTGTGCAGAGGTCGCACTACACTAACTTGTAGCTTTAGCTGAACACTGTGCACTACACTAACTTATAGCTTTAGCTGAAAACTGTGCAGAGGTCACACTACACTAACCTGTAGCTTTAGCGGAACACTGTGCAAAGGTCGCACTACACTAACTTGTAGCTTTAGCTGAACACTGTGCACTACACTAACTTGTAGCTTTAGCTGAACACTGTGCAGAGGTCCCACTACACTAACTTGTAGCTTTAGCTGAACACTGTGCAGAGGGCGCACTACACTAACTTGTAGCTTTAGCTGAACTCTGTGCACTACACTAACTTGTAGCTTTAGCTGAACACTGTTCAGAGGACGCACTACACTAACTTGTAGCTTTAGCTGAACACTGTGAGGAGTACGCACTACACTAACTTGTAGCTTTAGCTGAACACTGTGCACTACACTAACTTGTAGCTTTAGCTGAACACTGTTCAGAAGATGCACTACACTAACTTGTAGCTTTATCTGAACACTGTGCAGAGGTCGCACTACACTAATTTGTAGCTTTAGGAGAACACTGTTAGGAGGACGAACAACACTAACTTGTAGCTTTAGCTGAACACTGTGCACTACACTAACTTGTAGCTTTAGCTGAACACTGTTCAGAGGACGCACTACACTAACTTGTCGCTTTAGCTGAACACTGTGCAGAGGTTGCACTACACTAACATGTAGCTTTAGCTGAACACTGTGAGGAGGACACACTACATTTACTTGTAGCTTTAGCTGAACACTGTGCACTACACTAACTTGTAGCTTTAGCTGAACACTGTTCAGAGGACGCACTACACTAACTTGTAGATTTAGCTGAACACTGTGCAGAGGTCGCACTACACTAACTTGTAGCTTTAGCTGAACACTGTGCACTACACTAACTTATAGCTTTAGCTGAAAACTGTGCAGAGGTCACACTACACTAACTTGTAGCTTTAGCTGAACACTGTGAGGAGGACACACTACATTAACTTGTAGCTTTAGCTGAACACTGTGCACTACACTAACTTGTAGCTTTAGCTGAACACTGTTCAGAGGACGCACTACACTTACTTGTAGCTTTAGCTGAACACTGTGCAGAGGTTGCACTACACTAACTTGTAGCTTTAGCTGAACACTGTGAGGAGTACGCACTACACTAACTTGTAGCTTTAGCTGAACACTGTGCACTACACTAACTTGTAGCTTTAGCTGAACACTGTTCAGAAGACGCACTACACTAACTTGTAGCTTTAGCTGAACACTGTGAGGAGTACGCACTACACTAACTTGTAGCTTTAGCTGAACACTGTTAGGAGGACGAACAACACTAACTTGTAGCTTTAGCTGAACACTGTGCACTACACTAAATTGTAGCTTTAGCTGAACACTGTTCAGAAGACGCACTACACTAACTTGTCGCTTTAGCTGAACACTGTGCAGATGTTGCACTACACTAACTTGTAGCTTTAGCTGAACACTGTGAGGAGGACACACTACATTAACTTGTAGCTTTAGCTGAACACTGTGCACTACACTAACTTGTAGCTTTAGCTGAACACTGTTCAGAGGACGCACTACACTAACTTGTAGATTTAGCTGAACACTGTGCAGAGGTCGCACTACACTAACTTGTAGCTTTAGCTGAACACTGTGCACTACACTAACTTATAGCTTTAGCTGAAAACTGTGCAGAGGTCACACTACACTAACTTGTAGCTTTAGCTGAACACTGTGAGGAGGACACACTACATTAACTTGTAGCTTTAGCTAAACACTGTGCACTACACTAACTTATAGCTTTAGCTGAACACTGTTCAGAGGACGCACTACACTAACTTGTAGCTTTAGCTGAACACTGTGCAGATGTCGCACTACACTAACTTGTAGCTTTAGCTAAACACTATGCACTAAACTAACTTGTAGCTTTAGCTGAACACTGTTCAGAGGACGCATTACACTAACTTGTAGCTTTAGCTGAACACTGTGCAGAGGTTGCACTACACTAACTTGTAGCTTAGCTGAACACTGTTAGGAGGACGCCTTACACTAACTTGTAGCTTTAGCTGAACACTGTGCAATACACTAACTTGTAGCATTAGCTGAACACTGTGAGGAGGACACACTACATTAACTTGTAGCTTTAGCTGAACACTGTGCACTACACTAACTTGTAGCTTTAGCTGAACACTGTTCAGAGGACGCACTACACTAACTTGTAGATTTAGCTGAACACTGTGCAGAGGTCGCACTACACTAACTTGTAGCTTTAGCTGAACACTGTGCACTACACTAACTTATAGCTTTAGCTGAAAACTGTGCAGAGGTCACACTACACTAACTTGTAGCTTTAGCTGAACACTGTGAGGAGGACGCACTACACTATCTTGTAGCTTTAGATGAACACTGTGAGGAGGACACACTACATTAACTTGTAGCTTTAGCTGAACACTGTGCACTACACTAACTTGTAGCTTTAGCTGAACACTGTGAGGAGGACGCACTACACTAACTTGTAGCTTTAGCTGAACACTGTGCACTACACTAACTTGTAGCTTTAGCTGAACACTGTTCAGAAGACGCACTACACTAACTTGCAGCTTTAGCTGAACACTGTGCACTACACTAAGTTGTAGCTTTAGCTGAAAACTGTGCAGAGGTCACATTAAACTAACTTGTAGCTTTAGCTGAACACTGTGAGGAGGACACACTACACTAACTTGTAGCTTTAGCTGAACACTGTGCACTACACTAACTTGTAGCTTTAGCTGAACACTGTTCAGAGGACGCACTACACTAACTTGTAGCTTTAGATTTACACTGTGTAGAGATTGCACTACACTAACTTGTAGCTTTAGCTGAACACTGTTCAGAGGACACACTACATTAACTTGTAGATTTAGCTGAACACTGTGCACTACACTAACTTGAAGCTTTAGCTGAACACTGTGAGGAGGACGCACTACACTAACTTGTAGCTTTAGCTGAACACTGTGCAGAGGTCGCACTACACTAACTTGTAGCTTTAGCTGAACCCTGTGAGGAGGACGCACTAAATTAACTTGTAGCTTTAGCTGAACACTGTGCACTACACTAACTTGTGGCTTTAGCTTAACACTGTTCAGAAGACGCACTACACTAACTTGCAGCTTTAGCTGAACACTGTGCACTACACTAAGTTGTAGCTTTAGCTGAAAACTGTGCAGAGGTCACATTAAACTAACTTGTAGCTTTAGCTGAACACTGTGAGGAGGACACACTACACTAACTTGTAGCTTTAGCTGAACACTGTGCACTACACTAACTTGTAGCTTTAGCTGAACACTGTTCAGAGGACGCACTACACTAACTTGTAGCTTTAGATTTACACTGTGTAGAGATTGCACTACACTAACTTGTAGCTTTAGCTGAACACTGTGAGGAGAACACACTACATTAACTTGTAGATTTAGCTGAACACTGTGCACTACACTAACTTGAAGCTTTAGCTGAACATTGTTCAGAGGACGCACTACACTAACTTGTAGCTTTAGCTGAACACTGTGCAGAGTTTGCACTACACTAACTTGTAGCTTTAGCTGAACACTGTAGAATGCACTAACTTGTAGCTTTAGCTGAACATTGTGCAGAGGTCACATTACACTAACTTGTAGCTTTAGCTGAACACTGTGAGGAGGACGTACTACAATAACTTGTAGCTTGAGCTGAACACTGTGCAGAGGTCGCACTACACTAACTTGTAGCTTTAGCGGAACACTGTGCAAAGGTCGCACTACACTAACTTGTAGCTTTAGCTGAACACTGTGCACTACACTAACTTGTAGCTTTAGCTGAACACTGTGCAGAGGTCCCACTACACTAACTTGTAGCTTTAGCTGAACACTGTGCAGAGGGCGCAATACACTAACTTGTAGCTTTAGCTGAACTCTGTGCACTACACTAACTTGTAGCTTTAGCTGAACACTGTTCAGAGGACGCACTACACTAACTTGTAGCTTTAGATCTACACTGTGCAGAGATTGCACTACACTAACTTGTAGCTTTAGCTGAACACTGTGAGGAGGACACACTACATTAACTTGTAGATTTAGCTGATCACTGTGCACTACACTAACTTGAAGCTTTAGCTGAACACTGTTCAGAGGACGCACTACACTAACTTGTAGCTTTAGCTGAACACTGTGCAGAGTTTGCACTACACTAACTTGTAGCTTTAGCTGAACACTGTAGAATGCACTAACTTGTAGCTTTAGCTGAACATTGTGCAGAGGTCACATTACACTAACTTGTAGCTTTAGCTGAACACTGTGAGGAGGACATACTACAATAACTTGTAGCTTGAGCTGAACACTGTGCAGAGGTCGCACTACACTAACTTGTAGCTTTAGCGGAACACTGTGCAAAGGTCGCACTACACTAACTTGTACCTTTAGCTGAACACTGTGCACTACACTAACTTGTAGCTTTAGCTGAACACTGTGCAGAGGTCCCACTACACTAACTTGTAGCTTTAACTGAACACTATGCAGAGGGCGCACTACACTAACTTGTAGCTTTAGCTGAACTCTGTGCACTACACTAACTTGTAGCTTTAGCTGAACACTGTTCAGAGGACGCACTACACTAACTTTTAGTTTTAGCTGAACACTGTGAGGAGTACGCACTACACTAACTTGTAGCTTTAGCTGAACACTGTGCACTACACTAACTTGTAGCTTTAGCTGAACACTGTTCAGAAGACGCACTACACTAACTTGTAGCTTTATCTGAACACTGTGCAGAGGTCGCACTACACTAACTTGTAGCTTTAGGAGAACACTGTTAGGAGGACGAACAACACTAACTTGTAGCTTTAGCTGAACACTGTGCACTACACTAACTTGTAGCTTTAGCTGAACACTGTTCAGAGGACGCACTACACTAACTTGTCACTTTAGCTGAACACTGTGCAGAGGTTGCACTACACTAACTTGTAGCTTTAGCTGAACACTGTGAGGAGGACACACTACATTAACTTGTAGCTTTAGCTGAACACTGTGCACTACACTAACTTGTAGCTTTAGCTGAACACTGTTCAGAGGACGCACTACACTAACTTGTAGAATTAGCTGAACACTGTGCAGAGGTCGCACTACACTAACTTGTACCTTTAGCTGAACACTGTGCACTACACTAACTTGTAGCTTTAGCTGAACACTGTGCAGAGGTCCCACTACACTAACTTGTAGCTTTAACTGAACACTATGCAGAGGGCGCACTACACTAACTTGTAGCTTTAGCTAAACACTATGCACTACACTAACTTGTAGCTTTAGCTGAACACTGTTCAGAGGACGCATTACACTAACTTGTAGCTTTAGCTGAACACTGTGCAGAGGTTGCACTACACTAACTTGTAGCTTTAGCTGAACACTGTTCAGAGGACGCATTACACTAACTTGTAGCTTTAGCTGAACACTGTGCAATACACTAACTTGTAGCATTAGCTGAACACTGTGAGGAGGACACACTACATTAACTTGTAGCTTTAGCTGAACACTGTACACTAC
This sequence comes from Aquarana catesbeiana, assembly GCF_042186555.1. NCBI lineage: Eukaryota > Metazoa > Chordata > Amphibia > Anura > Ranidae > Aquarana > Aquarana catesbeiana. Next base: position 706,771,697 of record NC_133324.1, on the reverse strand, counting down.
ACTAACTTGTAGCTTTAGCTGAACACTGTTCAGAGGAAGCACTACACTAACTTGTAGATTTAGCTGAACACTGTGCAGAGGTTGCACTACACTATCTTGTAGCTTTAGCTGAACACTGTGCACTACACTAACTTATAGCTTTAGCTGAAAACTGTGCAGAGGTCACACTACACTAACTTGTAGCTTTAGCTGAACACTGTGAGGAGGACGCATTACACTAACTTGTAGCTTTAGCTGAACACTGTGAACTACACTAACTTGTAGCTTTAGCTGAACACTGTGCAAAGGTCTCACTACACTAACTTGTATTTTTAGCTGAACACTGTGCAGAGGTCGCACTACAGTAACTTGTAGCTTTAGCTGAACACTGTGCACTACACTAACTTGTAGCTTTAGCTGAACACTGTTCAGAGGACGCACTACACTAACTTGTAGCTTTAGCTGAACACTGTGCACTACACTAACTTGTAGCTTTAGCTGAACACTGTGCAGAGGTCGCACTACACTAACTTGTAGCTTTAGTTGAACACTGTGCAGAGGTCACACTGCACTAACTTGTAGCTTTAGCTGAACACTGTGCAGAGGTCGCACTACACTAACTTGTAGCTTTCGCTGAACACAGTGAGGAGGACGCACTAAACTAACTTGTAGATTTAGCTGAACACTGTGCACTACACTAACTTGTAGCTTTAACTGAACACTGTACAATACACTGACTTGTAGCTTTAGCTGAACACTGTGCAGAGGTCACATTACACTAACTTGTAGCTTTAGCTGAACACTGTGAGGAGGACGCACTACAATAACTTGTAGCTTTAGCTGAATACTGTGCAGAGGTCGCACTACACTAACTTGTAGCTTTAGCTGAACACTGCGCAAAGGTCGCACTACACTAATTTGTAGCTTTAGCTGAACACTGTGCACTACACTAACTTGTAGCTTTAGGTGAACACTTTGCAGAGGTCGCACTACACTAACTTGTAGCTTTAGCTGAACACTGTGTACTACACTTACTTGTTGCTTTAGCTGAACACTGTGCAAAGGTAGCACTACACTAACTTGTAGCTTTAGCTGAACACTGTGCAGAGGTCACACTACACTAACTTGTAGCTTTAGGTGAACACTGTGAGGAGGATGCACAACACTAACTTGTAGCTTTAGCTGAACACTGTGAGGAGGATGCACTACTCTAACTTTTAGCTTTAGCTGAACACTGTGCACTACACTAACTTGTAGCTTTAGCTGAACACTGTGCAGAGGTCGCACTACACTAACTTGTATCTTTAGCTGAACACTGTGAGGAGGATGCGCTACACTAACTTGTAGCTTTAGCTGAACATTGTGCACTACACTAACTTGTAGCTTAAGCTGAACTCTGTTCAGAGGATGCACTACACTAACTTGTAGCTTTAGCTGAACACTGTGCAGAGGTCACACTACACTAACTTGTAGCTGAACACTGTGAGGAGGACGCACTACATTAACTTGTAGCTTTAGCTGAACACTGTGCACTACACTAACTTGTAGCTTTAGCTGAACACTGTTCAGAGGACGCACTGCACTAACTTGTAGCTTTAGCTGAACACTGTGCTGAGGTTGCACTACACTAACTTGTAGCTTTAGCTGAATACTGTGCACTACACTAACTTGTAGCTTTAGCTGAACACTGTGCAGAGGTCGCACTACACTAACTTGTAGCTTTATCTGAACACTGTGAGGAGGACGCACTACAATAACTTGTAGCTTTAGCTGAACACTGTGCAGAGGTCGCACTACACTAACTTGTAGCTTTAGCTGAACACTGTGCAGAGGTCGCACTACACTAACTTGTAGCTTTAGCTGAACAGTGTGCACTACACTAACTTGTAGCTTTAGCTGAACACTGTGCAGAGGTCGCACTACACTAACTTGTAGCTTTAGGTGAACACTGTGAGGAGGATGCACAACACGAACTTGTAGCTTTAGCTGAACACTGTGAGGAGGATGCACTACACTATCTTTTAGCTTTAGCTGAACACTGTGCACTACATTAACTTGTAGCTTTAGCTGAACACTGTGCAGAGGTCGCACTACACTAACTTGTATCTTTAGCTGAACACCGTGAGGAGGACGCGCTACACTAACTTGTAGCTTTAGCTGAACATTGTGCACTACACTAACTTGTAGCTTAAGCTGATCTCTGTTCAGAGGATGCACTACACTAACTTGTAGCTTTAGCTGAACACTGTGCAGAGGTCACACTACACTAACTTGTAGATTTAGCTGAACACTGTGCAGAGGTCACAATACATTAACTTGTAGCTTTAGCTGAACACTGTGCACTACACTAACTTGTAGCTTTAGCTGAACACTGTTCAGAGGACGCACTACACTAACTTGTAGCTTTAGCTGAACACTGTGCATTGGTCGCACTACACTAACTTGTAGCTTTAGTAGAACACTGTACAATACACTAACTTGTAGCTTTAGCTGAACACTGTGCTGAGGTCACATTACACTAACTTGTAGCTTTAGCTGAACACTGTGAGGTGGACGCACTATAATAACTTGTAGCTTTATCTGAGTACTGTGCAGAGGACGCACTACACTAACTTGTCGCTTTAGCTGAACACTGTGCAGAGGTTGCACTACACTAACTTGTAGCTTTAGCTGAACACTGTGAGGAGGACACACTACATTAACTTGTAGCTTTAGCTGAACACTGTGCACTACACTAACTTGTAGCTTTAGCTGAACACTGTTCAGAGGACGCACTACACTAACTTGTAGATTTAGCTGAACACTGTGCAGAGGTCGCACTACACTAACTTGTAGCTTTAGCTGAACACTGTGCACTACACTAACTTATAGCTTTAGCTGAAAACTGTGCAGAGGTCACACTACACTAACTTGTAGCTTTAGCTGAACACTGTGAGGAGGACACACTACATTAACTTGTAGCTTTAGCTGAACACTGTGCACTACACTAACTTGTAGCTTTAGCTGAACACTGTTCAGAGGACACACTACACTAACTTGTAGCTTTAGCTGAACACTGTGCAGAGGTCGCACTACACTAACTTGTAGCTTTAGCTAAACACTATGCACTACACTAACTTGTAGCTTTAGCTGAACACTGTTCAGAGGACGCATTACACTAACTTGTAGCTTTAGCTGAACACTGTGCAGAGGTTGCACTACACTAACTTGTAGCTTTAGCTGAACACTGTTCAGAGGACGCATTACACTAACTTGTAGCTTTAGCTGAACACTGTGCAATACACTAACTTGTAGCATTAGCTGAACACTGTGAGGAGGACACACTACATTAACTTGTAGCTTTAGCTGAACACTGTACACTACACTAACTTGTAGCTTTAGCTGAACACTGTTCAGAGGAAGCACTACACTAACTTGTAGATTTAGCTGAACACTGTGCAGAGGTTGCACTACACTATCTTGTAGCTTTAGCTGAACACTGTGCACTACACTAACTTATAGCTTTAGCTGAAAACTGTGCAGAGGTCACACTACACTAACTTGTAGCTTTAGCTGAACACTGTGAGGAGGACGCACTACACTAACTTGTAGCTTTAGCTGAACACTGTGAACTACACTAACTTGTAGCTTTAGCTGAACACTGTGCAAAGGTCTCACTACACTAACTTGTATTTTTGGCTGAACACTGTGCAGAGGTCGCACTACAGTAACTTGTAGCTTTAGCTGAACACTGTGCACTACAATAACTTGTAGCTTTAGCTGAACACTGTTCAGAGGACGCACTACACTAACTTGTAGCTTTAGCTGAACACTGTGCACTACACTAACTTGTAGCTTTAGCTGAACACGGTGCAGAGGTCGCACTACACTAACTTGTAGCTTTAGCTGAACACTGTGCAGAGGTCACACTACACTAACTTGTAGCTTTAGCTGAACACTGTGCAGAGGTCGCACTACACTAACTTGTAGCTTTCGCTGAACACAGTGAGGAGGACGCACTAAACTAACTTGTAGATTTAGCTGAACACTGTGCACTACACTAACTTGTAGCTTTAACTGAACACTGTACAATACACTGACTTGTAGCTTTAGCTGAACACTGTGCAGAGGTCACATTACACTAACTTGTAGCTTTAGCTGAACACTGTGAGGAGGACGCACTACAATAACTTGTAGCTTTAGCTGAATACTGTGCAGAGGTCGCACTACACTAACTTGTAGCTTTAGCTGAACACTGCGCAAAGGTCGCACTACACTAATTTGTAGCTTTAGCTGAACACTGTGCACTACACTAACTTGTAGCTTTAGCTGAACACTTTGCAGAGGTCGCACTACACTAACTTGTAGCTTTAGCTGAACACTGTGTACTACACTTACTTGTTGCTTTAGCTGAACACTGTGCAAAGGTAGCACTACACTAACTTGTAGCTTTAGCTGAACACTGTGCAGAGGTCACACTACACTAACTTGTAGCTTTAGGTGAACACTGTGAGGAGGATGCACAACACTAACTTGTAGCTTTAGCTGAACACTGTGAGGAGGATGCACTACACTAACTTTTAGCTTCAGCTGAACACTGTGCACTACACTAACTTGTAGCTTTAGCTGAACACTGTGCAGAGGTCGCACTACACTAACTTGTATCTTTAGCTGAACACTGTGAGGAGGATGCGCTACACTAACTTGTAGCTTTAGCTGAACATTGTGCACTACACTAACTTGTAGCTTAAGCTGAACTCTGTTCAGAGGATGCACTACACTAACTTGTAGCTTTAGCTGAACACTGTGCAGAGGTCACACTACACTAACTTGTAGCTGAACACTGTGAGGAGGACGCACTACATTAACTTGTAGCTTTAGCTGAACACTGTGCACTACACTAACTTGTAGCTTTAGCTTGACACTGTTCAGAGGACGCACTGCACTAACTTGTAGCTTTAGCTGAACACTGTGCTGAGGTTGCACTACACTAACTTGTAGCTTTAGCTGAATACTGTGCACTACACTAACTTGTAGCTTTAGCTGAACACTGTGCAGAGGTCGCACTACACTAACTTGTAGCTTTATCTGAACACTGTGAGGAGGACGCACTACAATAACTTGTAGCTTTAGCTGAACACTGTGCAGAGGTCGCACTACACTAACTTGTAGCTTTAGCTGAACACTGTGCAGAGGTCGCACTACACTAACTTGTAGCTTTAGCTGAATACTGTGCACTACACTAACTTGTAGCTTAAGCTGATCTCTGTTCAGAGGATGCACTACACTAACTTGTAGCTTTAGCTGAACACTGTGCAGAGGTCACACTACACTAACTTGTAGATTTAGCTGAACACTGTGCAGAGTTCACACTACATTAACTTGTAGCTTTAGCTGAACACTGTGCACTACACTAACTTGTAGCTTTAGCTGAACACTGTTCAGAGGACGCACTACACTAACTTGTAGCTTTAGCTGAACACTGTGCATTGGTCGCACTACACTAACTTGTAGCTTTAGTAGAACACTGTACAATACACTAACTTGTAGCTTTAGCTGAACACTGTGCTGAGGTCACATTACACTAACTTGTAGCTTTAGCTGAACACTGTGAGGAGGACGCACTATAATAACTTGTAGCTTTATCTGAGTACTGTGCAGAGGTCGCACTACACTAACTTGTAGCTTTAGCTGAACACTGCTCAAAGGTCGCACTACACTAATTTGTAGCTTTAGCTGAACACTGTGCACTACACTAACTTGTAGCTTTAGCTGAACACTTTGCAGAGGTCGCACTACACTAACTTGTAGCTTTAGCTGAACACTGTGTACTACACTAACTTGTAGCTTTATCTGAACAATGTGCAAAGGTAGCACTACACTAACTTGCAGCTTTAGCTGAACACTGTGCAGAGGTCGCACTACACTAACTTGTAGCTTTAGGTGAACACTGTGAGGAGGATGAACAACACTAACTTGTAGCTTTAGCTGAACACTGTGCACTACACTAACTTGTAGCTTTAGCTGAACACTGTGCAGAGGTCGCACTACACTAACTTGTATCTTTAGCTGAACACTGTGAGGAGGACGCGCTACACTAACTTGTAGCTTTAGCTGAACATTGTGCACTACACTAACTTGTAGCTTAAGCTTAACTCTGTTCAGAGGATGCACTACACTAACTTGTAGCTTTAGCTGAACACTGTGCAGAGGTCACACTACACTAACTTGTAGCTTTAGCTGAACACTGTTCAAAGGACGCACTGCACTAACTTGTAGCTTTAACTGAACACTGTGCTGAGGTTGCACTACACTAACTTGTAGCTTTAGCTGAACACTGTGAGGAGGACACACTACATTAACTTTTAGCTTTAGCTGAACACTGTGCACTACACTAATTTGTAGCTTTAGCTGAACACTGTTCAGAGATCGCACAACACTAACTTGTAGCTTTAGCTGAACACTGTTTAGAGGTCGCACTACACTAAATTGTAGCTTTAGCTGAACACTGTGCAGAGCTCGCACTACACTAACTTATAGCTTTAGCTGAACACTGAGCAATGCACTAACCTGTAGCTTTAGCTGATCACTGCACAGAGGTCACATTACACTAACTTGTAGCTTTAGCTGAACACTGTGAGGAGGACGCACTACAATAACTTGTAGCTTTAGCTGAATACTGTGCAGAGGTCGCACTACACTAACTTGTAGCTTTAGCTGAACACTGCGCAAAGGTCGTGCTACACTAATTTGTAGCTTTAGCTGAACACTGTGCACTACACTAACTTGTAACTTTAGCTGAACACTTTGCAGAGGTCGCACTACACTAACTTGTAGCTTTAGCTGAACACTGTGTACTACACTAACTTGTAGCTTTAACTTAACACTGTACAAAGGTAGCATTACACTAACTTGTAGTTTTAGCTGAACACTGTGCAGAGGTCGCACTACACTAACTTGTAGCTTTAGGTGAACACTGTGAGGAGGATGCACAACACGAACTTGTAGCTTTAGCTGAACACTGTGAGGAGGATGCACTACACTAACTTTTAGCTTTAGCTAAACACTGTGCACTACACTAACAGGTAGCTTTAGCTGAACACTGTGCAGAGGTCGCACTACACTAACTTGTATCTTTAGCTGAACACTGTGAGGAGGACGCGCTAGACTTACTTGTAGCTTTAATTGAACATTGTGCACTACACTAACTTGTAGCTTAAGCTGAACTCTGTTCAGAGGATGCACTACACTAACTTGTAGCTTTAGCTGAACACTGTGCAGAGGTCACACTACACTAACTTGTAGCTTTAGCTGAACACTGTGAGGAGGACGCACTACATTAACTTGTAGCTTTAGCTGAACACTGTGCACTACACTAACTTATAGCTTTAGCTGAACACTGTTCAGAGGACGCACTACACTAACTTGTAGCTTTAGCTGAACACTGTGCATTGGTCGCACTACACTAACTTGTAGCTTTAGCTGAACATTGTACAATACACTAACTTGGAGCTTTAGCTGAACACTGTGCTGAGGTCACATTACACTAACATGTAGTTTTAGCTGAACACTGTGAGGAGGACGCACTACAATAACTTGTAGCTTTAGCTGAGTACTTTGCAGAGGTCGCACTACAATAACTTGTGGCTTTAGCTGAACACTGCGCAAAGGTCGCACTACACTAATTTGTAGCTTTAGCTGAACACTGTGCACTACACTAACTTGTAGCTTTAGCTGAACACTTTGCAGAGGTCGCACTACACTAACTTGTAGCTTTAGCTGAACACTGTGTACTACACTAACTTGTAGCTTTAGCTGAACACTGTGCAAAGGTAGCACTACACTAACTTGTAGCTTTAGCTGAACACTGTGCAGAGGTCGCACTACACTAACTTGTAGCTTTAGATGAACACTGTGAGGAGGATGAACAACACTAACTTGTAGCTTTAGCTGAACACTGCGAGGAGGATGCACTACACTAACTTTTAGCTTTAGCTGAACACTGTGCACTACACTAACTTGTAGCTTTAGCTGAACACTGTGCAGAGGTCGCACTACACTAACTTGTATCTTTAGCTGAACACTGTGAGGAGGACGCACTACACTAACTTGTAGCTTTAGCTGAACATTGTGCACTACACTAACTTGTAGCTTAAGCTGAACTCTGTTCAGAGGATGCACTACACTAACTTGTAGCTTTAGCTAAACACTGTGCAGAGGTCACACTACACTAACTTGTAGCTTTAGCTGAACACTGTGAGGAGGACGCACTACATTAACTTGTAGCTTTAGCTGAACACAGTGCACTACACTAACTTGTAGCTTTAGCTGAACACTGTGCAGAGGTCGCAATACACTAACTTGTAGCTTTAGTTGAACACTGTGCACTACACTAACTTGTAGCTTTAGCTGAACACTGTGCAGAGGTCGCACTACACTAACTTGTAGCTTTAGCTGAACACTGTGCAGAGGTCGCACTACACTAACTTGTAGCTTTAGCTGAACACTGTGCAATACAGTAACTTGTAGCTTTAGCTGAACACTGTGCAGAGGTCACATTACACTAACTTGTAGCTTTAGCTGAACACTGTGAGGAGGACGCACTACAATAACTTGTAGCTATAGCTGAACACTGTGCAGAGGTCGCACTACACTAACTTGTAGCTTTAGCTGAACACTGTGCAAAGGTCGCACTACACTAACTTGTAGCTTTAGCTGAACACTGTGAGGAGGAGGCACTACATTAACTTGTAGCTTTAGCTGAACACTGTGCACTACACTAACTTGTAGCTTTAGCTGAACACTGTTCAAAGGACGCACTGCACTAACTTGTAGCTTTAACTGAACACTGTGCTGAGGTTGCACTACACTAACTTGTAGCTTTAGCTGAACACTGTGAGGAGGACACACTACATTAACTTTTAGCTTTAGCTGAACACTGTGCACTACACTAATTTGTAGCTTTAGCTGAACACTGTTCAGAGATCGCACAACACTAACTTGTAGCTTTAGCTGAACACTGTTTAGAGGTCGCACTACACTAAATTGTAGCTTTAGCTGAACACTGTGCAGAGCTCGCACTACACTAACTTATAGCTTTAGCTGAACACTGAGCAATGCACTAACCTGTAGCTTTAGCTGATCACTGCACAGAGGTCACATTACACTAACTTGTAGCTTTAGCTGAACACTGTGAGGAGGACGCACTACAATAACTTGTAGCTTTAGCTGAATACTGTGCAGAGGTCGCACTACACTAACTTGTAGCTTTAGCTGAACACTGCGCAAAGGTCGTGCTACACTAATTTGTAGCTTTAGCTGAACACTGTGCACTACACTAACTTGTAACTTTAGCTGAACACTTTGCAGAGGTCGCACTACACTAACTTGTAGCTTTAGCTGAACACTGTGTACTACACTAACTTGTAGCTTTAACTTAACACTGTACAAAGGTAGCATTACACTAACTTGTAGTTTTAGCTGAACACTGTGCAGAGGTCGCACTACACTAACTTGTAGCTTTAGGTGAACACTGTGAGGAGGATGCACAACACGAACTTGTAGCTTTAGCTGAACACTGTGAGGAGGATGCACTACACTAACTTTTAGCTTTAGCTAAACACTGTGCACTACACTAACAGGTAGCTTTAGCTGAACACTGTGCAGAGGTCGCACTACACTAACTTGTATCTTTAGCTGAACACTGTGAGGAGGACGCGCTAGACTTACTTGTAGCTTTAATTGAACATTGTGCACTACACTAACTTGTAGCTTAAGCTGAACTCTGTTCAGAGGATGCACTACACTAACTTGTAGCTTTAGCTGAACACTGTGCAGAGGTCACACTACACTAACTTGTAGCTTTAGCTGAACACTGTGAGGAGGACGCACTACATTAACTTGTAGCTTTAGCTGAACACTGTGCACTACACTAACTTATAGCTTTAGCTGAACACTGTTCAGAGGACGCACTACACTAACTTGTAGCTTTAGCTGAACACTGTGCATTGGTCGCACTACACTAACTTGTAGCTTTAGCTGAACATTGTACAATACACTAACTTGGAGCTTTAGCTGAACACTGTGCTGAGGTCACATTACACTAACATGTAGTTTTAGCTGAACACTGTGAGGAGGACGCACTACAATAACTTGTAGCTTTAGCTGAGTACTTTGCAGAGGTCGCACTACAATAACTTGTGGCTTTAGCTGAACACTGCGCAAAGGTCGCACTACACTAATTTGTAGCTTTAGCTGAACACTGTGCACTACACTAACTTGTAGCTTTAGCTGAACACTTTGCAGAGGTCGCACTACACTAACTTGTAGCTTTAGCTGAACACTGTGTACTACACTAACTTGTAGCTTTAGCTGAACACTGTGCAAAGGTAGCACTACACTAACTTGTAGCTTTAGCTGAACACTGTGCAGAGGTCGCACTACACTAACTTGTAGCTTTAGATGAACACTGTGAGGAGGATGAACAACACTAACTTGTAGCTTTAGCTGAACACTGCGAGGAGGATGCACTACACTAACGTTTAGCTTTAGCTGAACACTGTGCACTACACTAACTTGTAGCTTTAGCTGAACACTGTGCAGAGGTCGCACTACACTAACTTGTATCTTTAGCTGAACACTGTGAGGAGGACGCACTACACTAACTTGTAGCTTTAGCTGAACATTGTGCACTACACTAACTTGTAGCTTAAGCTGAACTCTGTTCAGAGGATGCACTACACTAACTTGTAGCTTTAGCTAAACACTGTGCAGAGGTCACACTACACTAACTTGTAGCTTTAGCTGAACACTGTGAGGAGGACGCACTACATTAACTTGTAGCTTTAGCTGAACACAGTGCACTACACTAACTTGTAGCTTTAGCTGAACACTGTGCAGAGGTCGCAATACACTAACTTGTAGCTTTAGTTGAACACTGTACACTACACTAACTTGTAGCTTTAGCTGAACACTGTGCAGAGGTCGCACTACACTAACTTGTAGCTTTAGCTGAACACTGTGCAGAGGTCGCACTACACTAACTTGTAGCTTTAGCTGAACACTGTGCAATACAGTAACTTGTAGCTTTAGCTGAACACTGTGCAGAGGTCACATTACACTAACTTGTAGCTTTAGCTGAACACTGTGAGGAGGACGCACTACAATAACTTGTAGCTATAGCTGAACACTGTGCAGAGGTCGCACTACACTAACTTGTAGCTTTAGCTGAACACTGTGCAAAGGTCGCACTACACTAACTTGTAGCTTTAGCTGAACACTGTGCACTACACTAACTTGTAGCTTTAGCTGAACACTGTGCAGAGGTCGCACTACACTAACCTGTAGCTTTAGCTTAACACCGTGCACTACACTAACTTGTAGCTTTAGCTGAACACTGTGCAGAGGTCACACTACACTAACTTGTAGCTTTAGGTGAATCCTGTGAGGAGGACGCACTAAACTAACTTGTAGCATTAGCTGAACACTGTGAGGAGGACACACTACATTAACTTGTAGCTTTAGCTGAACACTGTACACTACACTAACTTGTAGCTTAAGCTGAACTCTGTTCAGAGGATGCACTACACTAACTTGTAGCTTTAGCTGAATACTGTGAGGAGGACGCACTACATTAACTTGTAGCTTTAGCTGAACACTGTTCACTACACTAACTTGTAGCTTTAGCTGAACACTGTGCAGAGGTCGCACTATACTAAATTGTAGCTTTAGCTGAACACTGTGCAGAGGTCGCACTACAAGAAACGTATAGCTTTAGCTGAACGTTGTGCAATACACTAATTTGTAGCTTTAGCTGAGCACTGTGCAATACACTAACTTGTAGCTTTAACTGAACACTGTGCAGAGGTAGCACTACACTAAATTGTAGCTTTAGCTGAACACTGTGCAGAGGTCGCACTACAAGAAACTTATAGCTTTAGCTGAACACTGTGCAATACACTAACTTGTAGCTTTAGCTGAGCACTTTGCAATACACTAACTTTTAGCTTTAGCTGAACACTGTGCAGAGGTCACACTACACTAACTTGTAGCTTTAGCTGAACACTGTGCAGAGGTCGCACTACAATAACTTGTAGCTTTAGCTGAACACTCTGAGGAGGACGCACTACACTTACTTGTAGCTTTAGCTGGACACTGTGCACTACACTAACTTGTAGCTTTAGCTGAACACTGTTCAGAAGACGCACTACACTAACTTGTAGCTTTATCTGAACACTGTGCAGAGGTCGCACTACACTAACTTGTAGCTTTAGGTGAACACTGTGAGGAGGACGCACAACACTATCTTGTAGCTTTAGCTGAACACTGTAAGGAGTACGTACTACATTAACTTGTATCTTTAGCTGAACACTGTGCACTACACTAACTTGTAGCTTTAGCTGAAAAATGTGCAGAGGTCACGCTACACTAACTTGTATCTTTAGCTGAACACTGTGAGGAGTACGTACTACATTAACTTGTATCTTTAGCTGAACACTGTGCACTACACTAACTTGTAGCTTTAGCTGAACAATGTGCAGAGGTCACGCTACACTAACTTGTATCTTTAGCTGAACACTGTGAGTAGTACGCACTACACTATCTTGTAGCTTTAGCTGAACACTGTGCACTACACTAACTTGTAGCTTTAGCTGAACACTGTTCAGAGGACGCACTACACTAACTTGTAGCTTTAGATGAACACTGTGCAATACACTAATTTGTAGCTTTAGCTGAGCACTGTGCAATACACTAACTTGTAGCTTTAGCTGAACGCTGTGCAGAGGTCACACTACACTAAATTGTAGCTTTAGCTGAACACTGTGCAGAGGTCGCACTACAGGAAACTTATAGCTTTGGCTGAACACTGTGCAATACACTAACTTGTAGCTTTAGCTGAGCACTGTGCAACACACTAACTTGTAGCTTTAGCTGAACACTGTGCAGAGATCACACTACACTAACTTGTAGCTTTAGCTGAACACTGTGGGGAGGACGCACTACAATAACTTGTAGATTTAGCTGAACACTGTGCAGAGGTTGCACTGCACTAACTTGTAGCTTTAGCTGAACACTGTGCAAAGGTCGCACTACACTAACTTGTAGCTTTAGCTGAACATTGTGCACTACATTATCTTGTAGCTTTAGCTGAACACTGTTTAGAAGACGCACTACACTAACTTGTAGCTTTAGCTGAACACTGTGCTGAGGTTGCACTACACTAACTTGTAGCTTTAGGTGAACACTGTGAGGAGGACGCAAAACACTAACTTGTAGCTTTAGCTGAACACTGTGAGGAGTACGCACTACACTAACTTGTATCCTTAGCTGAACACTGTGCACTACACTAACTTGTAGCTTTAGCTGAACACTGTTCAGAGGACGCACTGCACTAACTTGTAGCTTTAGCTGAACACTGTGCTGAGGTTGCACTACACTAACTTGTAGCTTTAGCTGAACACTGTGAGGAGGACACACTACATTAACTTTTAGCTTTAGCTGAACACTGTGCACTACACTAATTTGTAGCTTTAGCTAAACACTGTTCAGAGATCACACAACACTAACTTGTAGCCTTAGCTGAACACTGTGCAGAGGTCGCACTACACTAAATTGTAGCTTTAGCTGAACACTGTGCAGAGGTCGCACTACACTAACTTATAGCTTTAGCTGAACACTGAGCAATGCACTAACTTGTAGCTTTAGCTGATCACTGCGCAGAGGTCACACTACACTAACTTGTAGCTTTAGCTGAACACTGTGAGGAGGACGCACTACAATAACTTGTAGCTTTAGCTGAACACTATACACTACACTAACTTGTGGATTTAGCTGAACACTGTTCAGAGGATGCACTACACTAACTTGTAGCTTTAGCTGAACCCTGTGCAGAGGTCGCACTACACTAACTTGTAGCTTTAGCTGAACACTGTGCACTACACTAACTTGTAGCTTTAGCTGAACACTGTGCAGAGGTCACACTACACTAACTTGTAGCTTTAGCTGAACAATGTGTAGAGATTGCACTACACTAACTTGTAGCTTTAGCTGAACACTGTGAGGAGGACACACTATATTAACTTGTAGATTTAGCTGAACACTGTTCAGAGGACACACTACACTAACTTGTAGCTTTAGCTGAACACTGTGCAGAGGTCACATTACACTAACTTGTAGCTTTAGCTGAACACTGTGAGGAGGACGCACTACATTAACCTGTAGCTATAGCTGAACACTAGGGATGAGCTTCGAGTTCGAGTCGAACTCATGTTCGACTCGAACATTGGCTGTTCGCAAGTTCACCGAACAGCGAACAATTTGGGGTGTTCGCGGCAAATTCGAATGCCGCGGAACACCCTTTAAAAGTCTATGGGAGAAATCAAAAGTGCTAATTTTAAAGGCTAATATGCAAGTTATTGTCATAAAAAGTGTTTGGGGACCTGGGTCCTGCCCCAGGAGACATGGATCAATGCAAAAAAAAGTTTTAAAAACGGCCGTTTTTTCAGGAGCAGTGATTTTAATAATGCTTAAAGTCAATCAATAAAAGTGTAATATCCCTTTAAATTTCGTACCTGGGGGGTGTCTATAGTGTGTCTGTAAAGGGGCGCATGTTTCCTGTGTTTAGAACAGTCTGACAGCAAAATGACATTTTGAAGGAAAAAACTCATTTAAAACTACCCGCGGCTATTGCATTGCCGACAATACACATAGAAGTTCATTGATAAAAACGGCATGGGAATTCCCCAAAGGGGAACCCCGAACCAAAATTAAAAAAAAAAAATGACGTGGGAGTCCCCCTAAATTCCATACCAGGCCCTTCAGGTCTGGTATGGATTTTAAGGGGAACCCCGCGCCAAAAAAAAAAAAAAAAAGGCGTGGGGTCCCTCCAAAAATCCATACCAGACCCTTATCCGAGCACGCAACCTGGCAGGCCGCAGGAAAAGAGGGGGGGACGAGAGTGCAGCCCCCCCTCCCTCCTGAACCGTACCAGGCCATATGCCCTCAACATTGGGAGGGTGCTTTGGGGTAGCCCACCAAAACACCTTGTCCCCATGTTGATGAGGACAAGGGCCTCATCCCCACAACCCTGGCCGGTGGTTGTGGGGGTCTGCGGGCGGGGGGCTTATCGGAATCTGGAAGCCCCCTTTAACAAGGTGACCCCCAGATCCCGCCCCACCCCTGTGTGAAATGGTAAGGGGGTACATAAGTACCCCTACCATTTCACGAAAAAAGTGTCAAAAATGTTAAAAATGACAAGAGACAGTTTTTGACAATTCCTTTATTTAAATGCTTCTTCTTTCTTCTATCTTCCTTCATCTTCTGGTTCTTCTGGTTCTTCTGGTTCTTCTGGTTCTTCCTCCGGCGATCTCGTCCAGCATCTCCTCCGCAGCGTCTTCTATCTTCTTCTCCTCGGGCCGCTCCGCACCCATGCCATAGGGGGGAGGCTCCCGCTCTTCTCTTCTTCTTTTCTTCTCTTCTGTTCTTCTTCATTTTCTTCTCCGGGCCGCTCCGCAATCCATGCTGGCATGGAGGGAGGCTCCCGCTGTGTGACGGCGCTCCTCGTCTGACAGTTCTTAAATAACGGGGGGCGGGGCCACCCGGTGACCCCGCCCCCCTCTGACGCACGGTGACTTGACGGGACTTCCCTGTGGCATTCCCCGTGACGTCACAGGGAAGTCCCGTCAAGTCACCGTGCGTCAGAGGGGGGCGGGGTTCACCGGGTGGCCCCGCCCACCCGGTTATTTAAGAACTGTCAGACGAGGAGCGCCGTCACACAGCGGGAGCCTCCCTCCATGCCAGCATGGATTGCGGAGCGGCCCGGAGAAGAAAATGAAGAAGAACAGAAGAGAAGAAAAGAAGAAGAGAAGAGCGGGAGCCTCCCCCCTATGCCATGGGTGCGGAGCGGCCCGAGGAGAAGAAGATAGAAGACGCCGCGGAGGAGATGCTGGACGAGAACGCCGGAGGAAGAACCAGAAGAGCCAGAAGAACCAGAAGATGAAGGAAGATAGAAGAAAGAAGAAGCATTTAAATAAAGGAATTGTCAAAAACTGTCTCTTGTCATTTTTAACATTTTTGACACTTTTTTCGTGAAATGGTAGGGGTACTTATGTACCCCCTTACCATTTCACACAGGGGGGGGGCCGGGATCTGGGGGTCACCTTGTTAAAGGGGGCTTCCAGATTCCGATAAGCCCCCGCCCGCAGACCCCCACAACCACCGGCCAGGGTTGTGGGGATGAGGCCCTTGTCCTCATCAACATGGGGACAAGGTGTTTTGGGGGGCTACCCCAAAGCACCCTCCCAATGTTGAGGGCATGTGGCCTGGTACGGTTCAGGAGGGAGGGGGGGCCGCACTCTCGTCCCCCCCTCTTTTCCTGCGGCCTGCCAGGTTGCGTGCTCGGATAAGGGTCTGGTATGGATTTTTGGGGGGACCCCACGCCGTTTTTTTTTTTTTTTTTTTGGCGCGGGGTTCCCCTTAAAATCCATACCAGACCTGAAGGGTCTGGTATGGAATTTAGGGGGAACCCCACGTCATTTTTTTTTTTTAATTTTGGCCGGGGTTCCCCTTAATATCCATACCAGACCTGAAGGGCCTGGTATGGAATTTAGGAGGACTCCCACGTCATATTTTTTTTTTAATTTTGGTTCGGGGTTCCCCTTTGGGGAATTCCCATGCCGTTTTTATCAATGAACTTCTATGTGTATTGTCGGCAATGCAATAGCCGCGGGTAGTTTTAAATGAGTTTTTTCCTTCAAAATGTCATTTTGCTGTCAGACTGTTCTAAACACAGGAAACATGCGCCCCTTTACAGGCATACTATAGACACCCCCCAGGTACGAAATTTAAAGGGATATTACACTTTTATTGTTTGACTTTAAGCATTATTAAAATCACTGCTCCTGAAAAAACGTCAGTTTTTAAAACTTTTTTTTGCATTGATCCATGTCCCCTGGGGCAGGACCCGGGTCCCCAAACACTTTTTATGACAATAACTTGCATATAAGCCTTTAAAATTAGCACTTTTGATTATTCATGTTCGTGTCCCATAGACTTTAACGGTGTTCACATGTTCGAACGAACTTTTTTCCTGTTCGCATGTTCTGGTGCGAACCGAACAGGGGGGTGTTCGGCTCATCCCTACTGAACACTGTGCAGAGGTCGCACTACACTAATTTGTAGCTTTAGCTGAACACTGTGCAAAGGTCGCACTACACTAACTTGTAGCTTTAGCTGAACACTGTGCACTACACTAACTTGTAGCTTTAGCTGAACACTGTGCAGAGGTTGCACTACACTAACTTGTAGCTTTAGCTGAACACCGTGCACTACATTAACTTGTAGCTTTAGCTGAACACTGTGCAAAGGTCGCACTACACTAACTTGTAGCTTTAGCTGAACACTGTGAGAGGTCACACTACACTAACTTGTAGCTTTAGGTGAACACTGTGAGGAGGACCCACTACACTAACTTGTAGCTTTAGCTGAACACTGTGCACTACACTAACTTGTAGCTTAAGCTGAACTCTGTTCAGAGGACACACTACACTAACTTGTAGCTTTAGGTGAATACTGTGAGGAGGACGCACTACATTAACTTGTAGCTTTAGGTGAACACTGTGCACTACACTAACTTGTAGCTTTAGCTGAACACTGTGCAGAGGTCGCACTATACTAAATTGTAGCTTTAGCTGAACACTGTGCAGAGGTCGCACTGCAAGAAACGTGTAGCTTTAGCTGAGCACTGTGCAATACACTAACTTGTAGCTTTAGCTGAACACTGTGCAGAGGTCGCACTACACTAAATTGTAGCTTTAGCTGAACACTGTGCAGAGGTCGCACTACAAGAAACTTATAGCTTTAGCTGAACACTGTGCAATACACTAACTTGTAGCTTTAGCTGAGCACTGTGCAATACACTAACTTGTAGCTTTAGCTGAACACTGTGCATAGGTCGCACTACACTAACTTGTAGCTTTAGCTGAACACTGTGCAGAGGTCGCAATACACTAACTTGTAGCTTTAGCTGAACACTGTGCACTACACTAACTTGTAGCCTTAGCTGAACACTGTGCAGAGGTCGCACTACACTAACTTGTAGCTTTAGCTGAACACTGTGCAGAGGTCGCACTACACTAACTTGTAGCTTTAGCTGAACACTCTGAGGAGGACGCACTACACTTACTTGTAGCTTTAGCTGAACACTGTTGTCACGGAACGTCCCACACTCCGCTTGAGTGCTTCCGTCATATACCGCTTCCTAAGTTCTGGAACACGAGTCCAATGGATCTGGCTATAGGAACCCCAAGAACTAGACAACACCAGTCTTGGAGTCCATCAGAACTAACTTTAATTTTGAGATCTCACACACATTTATACAGCAGGGATGACTCAAAGCTAACCTAATTAACATGAGCTAATTTACTACAAAATGTACCCAGACCAGATGACAGACTTGTGGGCACCGAGTTTCACACATTAATATAAACACAATAGCTGGAGCTAATTACAATTAACAATACAAACAACAATCTACCCCCTCCTCAGCCTAGACCATTCGTCTCCTAGCCAGTGCTGGTGGCTAATGTGATCAGCTCTCTCAATTAACATAAACACAGGTTGATGACACCAGCACTGGCTAGGAGACGAATGGTCTAGGCTGAGGAGGGGGTAGATTGTTGTTTGTATTGTTAATTGTAATTAGCTCCAGCTATTGTGTTTATATTAATGTGTGAAGCTCGGTGCCCACAAATCTGTCATCTGGTCTGGGTACATTTTGTAGTAAATTAGCTCATGTTAATTAGGTTAGCTTTGAGTCATCCCTGCTGTATAAATGTGTGTGAGATCTCAAAATAAAAGTTAGTTCTGATGTACTCCAAGACTGGTGTTGTCTAGTTCTTGGGGTTCCTATAGCCAGATCCATTGGACTCGTGTTCCAGATCTTAGGAAGCGGTATATGACGGAAGCACTCAAGCGGAGTGTGGGACGTTCCATGACATTTGGTGGCAGCGGTGGGATGACTCAAAGCTAACCTAATTAACATGAGCTAATTTACTACAAAATGTACCCAGACCAGATGACAGACTTGTGGGCACCGAGCTTCACACATTAATATAAACACAATAGCTGGAGCTAATTACAATTAACAATACAAATAACAATCTACCCCCTCCTCAGCCTAGACCATTCGTCTCCTAGCCAGTGCTGGTGGCTAATGTGATCAGTTCTCTCAATTAACATAAACACAGGTTGATGACACCAGCATCTCCTCACAGGATGTGTCCCAACAGAATGAATCAGTCTTATCAGCAGGGGGCTGCTGGAGGAACCCCCCCTCCCTCTTCAGGGACACAGATCCACAGCAAGGAGTCCCCAACAGAATCAAACAACAAACAATATATACTTATATACACGACTGAGTCCGATTAGTACAGTTCAGACCTGACCTCCAATTCACCCCACAAAGAGCACCGTTCCATTGAAAATCCGGGGCCCATAATCAAAAGGCAACAGGCTAGCGTTTAGTCCCTTCCAATAGCCTCTGTCTCGGGTGAGTCTGTCACAAATGTGCACTACACTAACTTGTAGCTTTAGCTGAACACTGTTCAGAAGACGCACTACACTAACTTGTAGCTTTATCTGAACACTGTGCAGAGGTCGCACTACACTAACTTGTAGCTTTAGGTGAACACTGTGAGGAGGACGCACAACACTAACTTGTAGCTTTAGCTGAACACTGTGAGAAGTACGTACTACATTAACTTGTATCTTTAGCTGAACACTGTGCACTACACTAAATTGTAGCTTTAGCTGAACAATGTGCAGAGGTCGCATTACACTAACTTGTATCTTTAGCTGAACACTGTGAGCAGGACGCACTACACTATCTTGTAGCTTTATCTGAACACTGTGCACTACACTAACTTGTAGCTTTAGCTGAACACTGTTCAGAGGACGAACTACACTAAATTGTAGCTTTAGCTGAACACTGTGCCATACACTAACTTGTAGCTTTAGCTGAGCACTGTGCAATACACTAACTTGTAGCTTTAGCTGAACGCTGTGCAGAGTTCGCACTACACTAAATTGTAGCTTTAGCTGAACACTGTGCAGAGGTCGCACTACAAGAAACTTATAGCTTTAGCTGAACACTGTGCAATACACTAACTTGTAGCTTTAGCTGAGCACTGTGCAATACACTAGCTTGTAGCTTTAGCTGAACACTGTGCAGAGGTCGCACTACAAGAAACTTATAGCTTTAGCTGAACACTGTGCAATACACTAACTTGTAGCTTTAGCTGAGCACTGTGCAAAACACTAGCTTGTAGCTTTAGCTGAACACTGTGCAGAGGTCGCACTACAAGAAACTTATAGCTTTAGCTGAACACTGTGCAATACACTAACTTGTAGCTTTAGCTGAGCACTGTGCAATACACTAGCTTGTAGCTTTAGCTGAACACTGTGCAGAGATCACACTACACTAACTTTTAGCTTTAGCTGAACACTGTGGGGAGGACGCACTACAATAACTTGTAGCTTTAGCTGAACACTGTGCACTACACTAACTTGTAGCTTTAGCTGAACACTGTTCAGAAAACGCACTACACTAACTTGTAGCTTTAGCTGAACACTGTGCAGAGGTCGCACTACACTAACTTGTAGCTTTAGCTGAACACTGTGCAATACAGTAACTTGTAGCTTTAGCTGAACACTGTGCAGAGGTCACATTACACTAACTTGTAGCTTTAGCTGAACACTGTGAGGAGGACGCACTACAATAACTTGTAGCTATAGGGGAACACTGTGCAGAGGTCGCACTACACTAACTTGTAGCTTTAGCTGAACACTGTGCAAAGGTCGCACTACACTAACTTGTAGCTTTAGCTGAACACTGTGCACTACACTAACTTGTAGCTTTAGCTGAATACTGTGCAGAGGTCGCACTACACTAACTTGTAGCTTTAGCTGAACACCGTGCACTACACTAACTTGTAGCTTTAGCTGAACACTGTGCAAAGGTCAAACTACACTAACTTGCAGCTTTAGCTGAACACTGTGCAGAGGTCACACTACACTAACTTGTAGCTTTAGGTGAACACTGTGAGGAGGACGCACTACACTAACTTGTAGCTTTAGATGAACACTGTGCACTACACTAATTTGTAGCTTAAGCTGAACTCTGTTCAGAGGACGCACTACACTAACTTGTAGCTTTAGGTGAATACTGTGAGGAGGACGCACTACATTAACTTGTAGCTTTATCTAAACACTGTACAGAGGTCGCACTACACTAACTTGTAGCTTTAGCTGAACACTGTGAGGAGGATGCACTACACTAAGTTTTAGCTTTAGCTGAACACTGTGCAGAGGTCATACTACACTAACTTGTAGCTTTAGCTGAACACTGTGAGGAGGACGCACTACACTAACTTGTAGATTTAGCTGAACACTGTGCACTACACTAACTTGTAGCTTTAACTGAACACTGTGCAGAGGTCGCACTACACTAACTTGTAGCTTTAGCTGAACACTGTGCAGAGGTTGTACTACACTAACTTGTAGCTTTAGCTGAACACTGTTCAGAAGACGCACTACACTAATCTGTAGCTTTAGCTGAACACTGTGCAGAGGTCGCACTACACTAACTTGTAGCTTTAGGTGAACACTGTGAGGAGGACGCACTACATTAACTTGTAGCTTTAGCTGAACACTGTTCAGAGGATGCACTACACTAACTTGTAGCTTTAGCTGAACACTGTGCACTACACTAACTTGTAGCTTTAGCTGAACACTGCGCAGAGGTCACACTACACTAACTTGTAGCTTTAGCTGAACACTGTGAGGAGGACATGCTACACTAACTTGTAGCTTTAGTTGAACACTATGCACTACACTAACTTATAGCTTTAGCTGAACACTGTTCAGAGGACGCACTACACTAACTTGTAGCTTTAGCTGAACACTGCAGAGGTCGCACTACACTAACTTGTAGCTTTAGCTGAACACTGTGAGGAGGATGCACTACAATAACTTGTAGCTTTAGCTGAACACTGTGCAGAGTTCGCACTACACTAACTTGTAGCTTTAGCTGAACACTGTGCAAAGGTTGCACTACACTAACTTGTAGCTTTAGCTGAAAACTGTGCACTACACTAACTTGTAGCTTTAGCTGAACACTGTGCAGAGGTTGCACTACACTAACTTTTAGCTTTAGCTGAACACCGTGCACTACACTAACTTGTAGCTTTAGCTGAACACTGTTCAGAGGTAACATTACACTAACTTGTAGCTTTAGGTGAACGCTGTGAGGAGGACGCACTACACTAACTTGTAGCTTTAGCTGAACACTGTGCACTACACTAACTTGTAGCTTTAACTGAACTCTGTTCAGAGGACGCACTACAATAACTTGTAGCTTTCGCTGAACACTGTGCAGAGGTCACACTACACTAACTTGTAGCTTTAGATGAACACTGTGCACTACACTAACTTGTAGCTTTAGCTGAACACTGTTCAGAGGACGCACTACACTAACTTGTAGCTTTAGCTGAACACTGTGCAGAGGTTGCACTACACTAACTTGTAGCTTTAGCTGAACACTGTGAGGAGGACACACTACATTAACTTGTAGCTTTAGGTGAACACTGTGCACTACACTAATTTATAGCTTTAGCTGAACACTGTTCAGAGGTCGCACTACACTAACTTGTAGCTTTAGCTGAACACTGTGCAGAGGTTGCACTACACTAACTTGTAGCTTTAGCTAAAAACTGTGAGGAGGACACACTATATTTACTTGTAGCTTTAGGTGAACACTGTGCACTACACTAATTTATAGCTTTAGCTGAACACTGTTCAGAGGACGCACTACACTAACTTGTAGCTTTAGCTGAACACTGTGCAGAGGTTGCACTACACTAACTTGTAGCTTTAGCTGAAAACTGTGAGGAGGACACACTATATTAACTTGTAGCTTTAGCTGAACACTGTGCACTACACTAATTTCTAGCTTTAGCTGAACACTGTTCAGAGGACGCACTACACTAACTTGTAGCTTTAGCTGAACACTGTGCAGAGGTCGCACTACACTAACTTGTAGCTTTAGCTGAATACTGTGCAGAGGTTGCACTACACTAACTTGTAGCTTTAGCTGAACACTGTGAGGAGGACGCACTACACTAACTTGTAGCTTTAGCTGAACACTGTACACTACACTAACTTGTAGCTTTAGCTGAATACTGTGCAGAGGTCGCACTACACTAACTTGTAGCTTTAGGTGATACCTGTGAGGAGGACGCACTACATTAACTTGTAGCTTTAGCTGAACAGTGTGAGGAGGATGCACTACACTAACTTGTATCTTTAGCTGAACACTTTGCACTACACTAACTTGTAGCTTTAGCTGAACACTGTTCAGAGGACGCACTACACTAACTTGTAGCTTTAGCTGAACACTGTGCAGAGGTCGCACTACACTAACTTGTAGCTTTAGCTGAATACTGTGCAGAGGTTGCACTACACTAACTTGTAGCTTTAGCTGAACACTGTGAGGAGGACGCACTACACTAACTTGTAGCTTTAGCTGAACACTACGCACTACACTAACTTGTAGCTTTAGCTGAACACTGTTCAGAGGACGCACTACACTAACTTGTAGCTTTAGCTGAACACTGTGCAGAGGTTGCACTACACTAACTTGTAGCTTTAGCTGAACACTGTGAAGAGGATGCACTACATTAACTTGTAGCTTTAGCTGAACACTGTGCACTACACTAACTTGTAGCTTTAGCTGAACACTGTTCAGAGGACGCACTACACTAACTTGTAGCTTTAGCTGAACACTGTGCAGAGGTCGCCCTACACTAACTTGTAGCTTTAGCTGAACACTGTGAGGAGGACGCAGTACACTAACTTGTAGCTTTAGCTGAACACTGTGCACTAAACTAACTTGTAGCTTTAGCTGAACACTGTTCAGAAGACGCACTACACTAAGTTTTAGCTTTAGCTGAACACTGTGCAGAGGTCGCACTACACTAACTTGTAGCTTTAGCTGAAAACTGTGCACTACACTAACTTGTAGCTTTAGCTGAACACTGTGCAGAGGTTGCACTACACTAACTTGTAGCTTTAGCTGAACACTGTGAGGAGGACGCACTACACTAACTTGTAGCTTTAGCTGAACACTGTTCAGAAGACGCACTACACTAAGTTTTAGCTTTAGCTGAACACTGTGCAGAGGTCGCACTACACTAACTTGTAGCTTTAGCTGAACACTGTGAGGAGGATGCACTACATTAACTTGTAGCTTTAGTTGAACACTGTGCACTACACTAACTTGTAGCTTTAGCTGAACACTGTGCACTACACTAACTTGTGGCTTTAGCTGAACAATTTTCAGAGGACGCACTACACTAACTTGTAGCTTTAGCTGAACACTGTGCAGAGGTCGCACTACACTCATTTGTAGCTTTAGCTGAATACTGTTAAGAGGACGCACTACACTAACTTGTAGATTTAGCTGAACACTGTGCACTACACTAACTTGTAGCTTTAACTGAACACTGTGCAGAGGTCGCACTACACTAACTTGTAGCTTTAGCTGAACACTGTGCAAAGGTTGCACTACACTAACTTGTAGCTTTAGCTGAACACTTTGAGAAGGACGCACTACACTAACTTGTAGCTTTAGCTCAACATTGTGCACTACACTAGCTTGTAGCTTTAGCTGAACACTGTTCAGAAGACGCACTACACTAACTTGTAGCTTTAGCTGAACACTGTGTAGAGGTCGCACTACACTAACTTGTAGCTTTAGCTGAAAACTGTGCACTACACTAACTTGTAGCTTTAGCTGAACACTGTGCAGAGGTTGCACTACACTAACTTGTAGCTTTAGCTGAACACTGTGAGGAGGACACACTACACTAACTTGTAGCTTTAGCTGAACACTGTTCAGAAGACGCACTACACTAAGTTTTAGCTTTAGCTGAACACTGTGCAGAGGTCGCACTACACTAACTTGTAGCTTTAGCTGAACACTGTGAGGAGGATGCACTACATTAACTTGTAGCTTTAGTTGAACACTGTGCACTACACTAACTTGTAGCTTTAGCTGAACACTGTGCACTACACTAACTTGTGGCTTTAGCTGAACAATTTTCAGAGGACGCACTACACTAACTTGTAGCTTTAGCTGAACACTGTGCTGAGGTCGCACTACACTAACTTGTAGCTTTAGCTGAACACTGTGAAGAGGACGCACTACATTAACTTGTAGCTTTAGCTGAACACTGTGCACTACACTAACTTGTAGCTTTAGCTGAACACTGTGCAGAGGTCGCACTACACTAACTTGTAGCTTTAGCTGAACAGTGTGAGGAGGATGCACTACAATAACTTGTAGTTTTAGCTGAACACTGTGCAGAGGTCGCCCTACACTAACTTGTAGCTTTAGCTGAACACTGTGAGGAGGACGCAATACACTAACTTGTAGCTTTAGCTGAACAGTGTGCACTACACTAACTTGTAGCTTTAGCTGAACACTGTTCAGAAGACGCACTACACTAAGTTTTAGCTTTAGCTGAACACTGTGCAGAGGTCGCACTACACTCACTTGTAGCTTTAGCTGAACACTGTGAGGAGGACGCACTACACTAACTTGTAGATTTAGCTGAACACTGTGCACTACACTAACTTGTAGCTTTAACTGAACACTGTGCAGAGGTCGCACTACACTAACTTGTAGCTTTAGCTGAACACTGTGCAGAGGTTGCACTACACTAACTTGTAGCTTTAGCTGAACACTGTGAGGAGGACGCACTACACTAACTTGTAGCTTTAGCTGAACACTGTTCAGAAGACGCACTACACTAAGTTTTAGCTTTAGCTGAACACTGTGCAGAGGTCGCACTACACTAACTTGTAGCTTTAGCTGAACACTGTGAGGAGGATGCACTACATTAACTTGTAGCTTTAGTTGAACACTGTGCACTACACTAACTTGTAGCTTTAGCTGAACACTGTGCACTACACTAACTTGTGGCTTTAGCTGAACAATGTTCAGAGGACGCACTACACTAACTTGTAGCTTTAGCTGAACACTGTGCCGAGGTCGCACTACACTAACTTGTAGCTTTAGCTGAACACTGTGAAGAGGACGCACTACATTAACTTGTAGCTTTAGCTGAACACTGTGTACTACACTAACTTGTAGCTTTAGCTGAACACTGTGCAGAGGTCGCACTACACTAACTTGTAGCTTTAGCTGAACACTGTGCACTACACTAACTTGTAGCTTTAGCTGAACAGTGTGAGGAGGATGCACTACAATAACTTGTAGCTTTAGCTGAACACTGTGCAGAGTTCGCACTACACTAACTTGTAGCTTTAGCTGAACACTGTGCACTACACTAACTTGTAGCTTTAGCTGAACACTGTGCAGAGGTCGCACTACACTAACGTGTAGCTTTAGCTGAACACCGTGCACTACACTAACTTGTAGCTTTAGCTGAACACTGTGCAAAGTTCGCACTACACTAACTTGTAGCTTTAGCTGAACACTGTGCAGAGGTCACACTACACTAACTTGTAGCTTTAGATGAACACTGTGAGGAGGACGCACTACATTAAATTGTAGCTTTAGCTGAACACTGTGCACTACACTAACTTGTAGCTTTAGCTGAACACTGTTCAGAGGACGCACTACACTAACTTGTAGCTTTAGCTGAACACTGTGCAGAGGTTGCACTACACTAACTTGTAGCTTTAGCTGAACACTGTGAGGAGGACACACTACATTAACTTGTAGCTTTAGGTGAACACTGTGCACTACACTAATTTCTAGCTTTTGCTGAACACTGTTCAGAGGACGCACTACACTAACTTGTAGCTTTAGCTGAACACTGTGCAGAGGTCGCACTACACTAACTTGTAGCTTTAGCTGAATACTGTGCAGAGGTTGCACTACACTAACTTGTAGCTTTAGCTGAACACTGTGAGGAGGACGCACCACATTAACTTGTAGCTTTAGCTGAACACTGTGAGGAGGATGCACTACACTAACTTGTAGCTTTAGCTGAACACTGTGCACTACACTAACTTGTAGCTTTAGCTGAACACTGCGCAGAGGTCACACTACAATAACTTGTAGCTTTAGGTGAACACTACGCACTACACTAACTTGTAGCTTTAGCCGAACACTGTTCAGAGGACGCACTACACTAACTTGTAGCTTTAGCTGAACACTGTGCAGAGGTCGCACTACACTAACTTGTAGCTTTAGCTGAACACTGTGAGGAGGATGCACTACATTAACTTGTAGCTTTAGTTGAACACTGTGCACTACACTAACTTGTAGCTTTAGCTGAACACTGTTCAAAGGGCGCACTACACTAACTTGTAGCTTTAGCTGAACACTGTGCCGAGGTCGCACTACACTAACTTGTAGCTTTAGCTGAACACTGTGAAGAGGATGCACTACATTAACTTGTAGCTTTAGCTGAACACTGTGCACTACACTAACTTGTAGCTTTAGCTGAACACTGTTCAGAGGACACACTACACTAACTTGTAGCTTTAGCTGAACACTGTTCAGAGGTCGCACTAAACTAACTTGTAGCTTTAGCTGAACACTGTGCAGAGGTCGCCCTACACTAACTTGTAGGTTTAGCTGAACACTGAGAGGAGGACGCACTACACTAACTTGTAGCTTTAGCTGAACACTGTGCACTACACTAACTTGTAGCTTTAGCTGAACACTGTTCAGAAGACGCACTACACTAAGTTTTAGCTTTAGCTGAACACTGTGCAGAGGTCGCACTACACTAACTTGTAGCTTTAGCTGAACACTGTGAGGAGGATGCACTACATTAACTTGTAGCTTTAGTTTAACACTGTGCACTACACTAACTTGTAGCTTTAGCTGAACACTGTGCACTACACTAACTTGTGGCTTTAGCTGAACAATGTTCAGAGGACGCACTACACTAACTTGTAGCTTAAGCTGAACACTGTGCCGAGGTCGCACTACACTAACTTGTAGCTTTAGCTGAACACTGTGAAGAGGACGCACTACATTAACTTGTAGCTTTAGCTGAACACTGTGCACTACACTAACTTGTAGCTTTAGCTGAACACTGTGCAGAGGTCGCACTACACTAACTTGTAGCTTTAGCTGAACAGTGTAAGGAGGATGCACTACAATAACTTGTAGCTTTAGCTGAACACTGTGCAGAGTTCGCACTACACTAACTTGTAGCTTTAGCTGAACACTGTGCACTACACTAACTTGTAGCTTTAGCTGAACACTGTGCAGAGGTCGCACTACACTAACTTGTAGCTTTAGCTGAACACCGTGCACTACACTAACTTGTAGCTTTAGCTGAACACTGTGCAAAGTTCGCACTACACTAACTTGTAGCTTTAGCTGAACACAGTGCAGAGGTCACACTACACTAACTTGTAGCTTTAGATGAACACTGTGAGGAGGACGCACTACATTAAATTGTAGCTTTAGCTGAACACTGTGCACTACACTAACTTGTAGCTTTAGCTGAACACTGTTCAGAGGACGCACTACACTAACTTGTAGCTTTAGCTGAACACTGTTCAGAGGTCGCACTAAACTAACTTGTAGCTTTAGCTGAACACTGTGCAGAGGTCGCCCTACACTAACTTGTAGCTTTAGCTGAACACTGTGAGGAGGACGCAGTACACTAACTTGTAGCTTTAGCTGAACACTGTGCACTACACTAACTTGTAGCTTTAGCTGAACACTGTTCAGAAGACGCACTACACTAAGTTTTAGCTTTAGCTGAACACTGTGCAGAGGTCGCACTACACTCATTTGTAGCTTTAGCTGAACACTCTGAGGAGGACGCACTACACTAACTTGTAGATTTAGCTGAACACTGTGCACTACACTAACTTGTAGCTTTAACTGAACACTGTGCAGAGGTCGCACTACACTAACTTGTAGCTTTAGCTGAACACTGTGCAGAGGTTGCACTACACTAACTTGTAGCTTTAGCTGAACACTTTGAGAAGGACGCTCTACACTAACTTGTAGCTTTAGCTCAACATTGTGCACTACACTAGCTTGTAGCTTTAGCTGAACACTGTTCAGAAGACGCACTACACTAACTTGTAGCTTTAGCTGAACACTGTGTAGAGGTCGCACTACACTAACTTGTAGCTTTAGCTGAAAACTGTGCACTACACTAACTTGTAGCTTTAGCTGAACACTGTGCAGAGGTTGCACTACACTAACTTGTAGCTTTAGCTGAACACTGTGAGGAGGACGCAATACACTAACTTGTAGCTTTAGCTGAACACTGTTCAGAAGACGCACTACACTAAGTTTTAGCTTTAGCTGAACACTGTGCAGAGGTCGCACTACACTAACTTGTAGCTTTAGCTGAACACTGTGAGGAGGATGCACTACATTAACTTGTAGCTTTAGTTGAACACTGTGCACTACACTAACTTGTAGCTTTAGCTGAACACTGTGCACTACACTAACTTGTGGCTTTAGCTGAACAATGTTCAGAGGACGCACTACACTAACTTGTAGCTTTAGCTGAACACTGTGCCGAGGTCGCACTACACTAACTTGTAGCTTTAGCTGAACACTGTGAAGAGGACGCACTACATTTACTTGTAGCTTTAGCTGAACACTGTGCACTACACTAACTTGTAGCTTTAGCTGAACACTGTGCAGAGGTCGCACTACACTAACTTGTAGCTTTAGCTGAACAGTGTGAGGAGGATGCACTACAATAACTTGTAGCTTTAGCTGAACACTGTGCAGAGGTCGCCCTACACTAACTTGTAGCTTTAGCTGAACACTGTGAGGAGGACGCAATACACTAACTTGTAGCTTTAGCTGAACACTGTGCACTACACTAACTTTTAGCTTTAGCTGAACACTGTTCAGAAGACGCACTACACTAAGTTTTAGCTTTAGCTGAACACTGTGCAGAGGTCGCACTACACTCACTTGTAGCTTTAGCTGAACACTGTGAGGAGGACGCACTACACTAACTTGTAGATTTAGCTGAACACTGTGCACTACACTAACTTGTAGCTTTAACTGAACACTGTGCAGAGGTCGCACTACACTAACTTGTAGCTTTAGCTGAACACTGTGCAGAGGTTGCACTACACTAACTTGTAGCTTTAGCTGAACACTTTGAGAAGGACGCACTAAACTAACTTGTAGCTTTAGCTCAACATTGTGCACTACACTAGCTTGTAGCTTTAGCTGAACACTGTTCAGAAGACGCACTACACTAACTTGTAGCTTTAGCTGAACACTGTGTAGAGGTCGCACTACACTAACTTGTAGCTTTAGCTGAAAACGGTGTACTACACTAACTTGTAGCTTTAGTTGAACACTGTGCAGAGGTTGCACTACACTAACTTGTAGCTTTAGCTGAACACTGTGAGGAGGACGCACTAGACTAACTTGTAGCTTTAGCTGAACACTGTTCAGAAGACGCACTACACTAAGTTTTAGCTTTAGCTGAACACTGTGCAGAGGTCGCACTACACTAACTTGTAGCTTTAGCTGAACACTGTGAGGAGGATGCACTACATTAACTTGTAGCTTTAGTTGAACACTGTGCACTACACTAACTTGAAGCTTTAGCTGAACACTGTGCACTACACTAACTTGTGGCTTTAGCTGAACAATGTTCAGAGGACGCACTACACTAACTTGTAGCTTTAGCTGAACACTGTGCCGAGGTCGCACTACACTAACTTGTAGCTTTAGCTGAACACTGTGAAGAGGACGCACTACATTAACTTGTAGCTTTAGCTGAACACTGTGCACTACACTAACTTGTAGCTTTAGCTGAACACTGTTCAGAGGACGCACTACACTAACTTGTAGCTTTAGCTGAACACTGTGCAGAGGTTGCACTACACTAACTTGTAGCTTTAGCTGAACACTGTGAGGAGGACACAGTACATTAACTTGTAGCTTTAGGTGAACACTGTGCACTACACTAATTTCTAGCTTTAGCTGAACACTGTTCAGAGGACGCACTACACTAACTTGTAGCTTTAGCTGAACACTGTGCAGAGGTCGCACTACACTAACTTGTAGCTTTAGCTGAATACTGTGCAGAGGTTGCACTACACTAACTTGTAGCTTTAGCTGAACACTGTGAGGAGGATGCACTACATTAACTTGTAGCTTTAGCTGAACACTGTGAGGAGGATGCACTACACTAACTTGTAGCTTTAGCTGAACACTGTGCACTACACTAACTTGTAGCTTTAGCTGAACACTGCGCAGAGGTCACACTACAATAACTTGTAGCTTTAGGTGAACACTACGCACTACACTAACTTGTAGCTTTAGCCGAACACTGTTCAGAGGACGCACTACACTAACTTGTAGCTTTAGCTGAACACTGTGCAGAGGTCGCACTACACTAACTTGTAGCTTTAGCTGAACACTGTGAGGAGGATGCACTACATTAACTTGTAGCTTTAGTTGAACACTGTGCACTACACTAACTTGTAGCTTTAGCTGAACACTGTTCAAAGGGCGCACTACACTAACTTGTAGCTTTAGCTGAACACTGTGCCGAGGTCGCACTACACTAACTTGTAGCTTTAGCTGAACACCGTGAAGAGGATGCACTACATTAACTTGTAGCTTTAGCTGAACACTGTGCACTACACTAACTTGTAGCTTTAGCTGAACACTGTTCAGAGGACACACTACACTAACTTGTAGCTTTAGCTGAACACTGTTCAAAGGTCGCACTAAACTAACTTGTAGCTTTAGCTGAACACTGTGCAGAGGTCGCCCTACACTAACTTGTAGCTTTAGCTGAACACTGTGAGGAGGACGCACTACACTAACTTGTAGCTTTAGCTGAACACTGTGCACTACACTAACTTGTAGCTTTAGCTGAACACTGTTCAGAAGACGCACTACACTAACTTGTAACTTTAGCTGAACACTGTGCAGAGGTCGCACTACACTAACTTGTAGCTTTAGCTGAAAACTGTGCACTACACTAACTTGTAGCTTTAGTTTAACACTGTGCACTACACTAACTTGTAGCTTTAGCTGAACACTGTGCACTACACTAACTTGTGGCTTTAGCTGAACAATGTTTAGAGGACGCACTACACTAACTTGTAGCTTTAGCTGAACACTGTGCCGAGGTCGCACTACACTAACTTGTAGCTTTAGCTTAACACTGTGAAGAGGACGCACTACATTAACTTGTAGCTTTAGCTGAACACTGTGCACTACACTAACTTGTAGCTTTAGCTGAACACTGTGCAGAGGTCGCACTACACTAACTTGTAGCTTTAGCTGAACAGTGTGAGGAGGATGCACTACAATAACTTGTAGCTTTAGCTGAACACTGTGCAGAGTTCGCACTACACTAACTTGTAGCTTTAGCTGAACACTGTGCACTACACTAACTTGTAGCTTTAGCTGAACACTGTGCAGAGGTCGCACTACACTAACTTGTAGCTTTAGCTGAACACCGTGCACTACACTAACTTGTAGCTTTAGCTGAACACTGTGCAAAGTTCGCACTACACTAACTTGTAGCTTTAGCTGAACACAGTGCAGAGGTCACACTACACTAACTTGTAGCTTTAGATGAACACTGTGAGGAGGACGCACTACATTAAATTGTAGCTTTAGCTGAACACTGTGCACTACACTAACTTGTAGCTTTAGCTGAACACTGTTCAGAGGACGCACTACACTAACTTGTAGCTTTAGCTGAACACTGTGCAGAGGTTGCACTACACTAACTTGTAGCTTTAGCTGAACACTGTGAGGAGGACACACTACATTAACTTGTAGCTTTAGGTGAACACTGTGCACTACACTAATTTCTAGCTTTAGCTGAACACTGTTCAGAGGACGCACTACACTAACTTGTAGCTTTAGCTGAATACTGTGCAGAGGTTGCACTACACTAACTTGTAGCTTTAGCTGAACACTGTGAGGAGGACGCACTGCTTTAACTTGTAGCTTTAGCTGAACACTGTGAGGAGGATGCACTACACTAACTTGTAGCTTTAGCTGAACTCTGTGCACTACACTAACTTGTAGCTTTAGCTGAACACTGCGCAGAGGTCACACTACAATAACTTGTAGCTTTAGGTGAACACTACGCACTACACTAACTTGTAGCTTTAGCTGAACACTGTTCAGAGGACGCACTACACTAACTTGTAGCTTTAGCTGAACACTGTGCAGAGGTCGCACTACACTAACTTTTAGCTTTAGCTGAACACTGTGAGGAGGATGCACTACATTAACTTGTAGCTTTAGTTGAACACTGTGCACTACACTAACTTGTAGCTTTAGCTTAACACTGTTCAAAGGGCGCACTACACTAACTTGTAGCTTTAGCTGAACACTGTGCCGAGGTCGCACTACACTAACTTGTAGCTTTAGCTGAACACCGTGAAGAGGATGCACTACATTAACTTGTAGCTTTAGCTGAACACTGTGCACTACACTAACTTGTAGCTTTAGCTGAACACTGTTCAGAGGACACACTACACTAACTTGTAGCTTTAGCTGAACACTGTTCAGAGGTCGCACTAAACTAACTTGTAGCTTTAGCTGAACACTGTGCAGAGGTCGCCCTACACTAACTCTTAGCTTTAGCTGAACACTGTGAGGAGGACGCACTACACTAACTTGTAGCTTTAGCTGAACACTGTGCACTACACTAACTTGTAGCTTTAGCTGAACACTGTTCAGAAGACGCACTACACTAAGTTTTAGCTTTAGCTGAACACTGTGCAGAGGTCGCACTACACTAACTTGTAGCTTTAGCTGAACACTGTGAGGAGGATGCACTACATTAACTTGTAGCTTTAGTTGAACACTGTGCACTACACTAACTTGTAGCTTTAGCTGAACACTGTGCACTACACTAACTTGTGGCTTTAGCTGAACAATGTTCAGAGGACGCACTACACTAACTTGTAGCTTTAGCTGAACACTGTGCCGAGGTCGCACTACACTAACTTGTAGCTTTAGCTGAACACTGTGAAAAGGACGCACTACATTAATTTGTAGCTTTAGCTGAACACTGTGCACTACACTAACTTGTAGCTTTAGCTGAACACTGTGCAGTGGTCGCACTACACTAACTTGTAGCTTTAGCTGAACAGTGTGAGGAGGATGCATTACAATAACTTGTAGCTTTAGCTGAACACTGTGCAGAGTTCGCACTACACTAACTTATAGCTTTAGCTGAACACTGTGCAAAGGTTGCACTACACTAACTTGTAGCTTTAGCTGAACACTGTGCACTACACTAACTTTTAGCTTTAGCTGAACACTGTGCAGAGGTCACACTACACTAACTTGTAGCTTTAGCTGAACACCGTGCACTACACTAAATTGTAGCTTTAGCTGAACACTGTGCAAAGGTCGCACTACACTAACTTGTAGCTTTAGCTGAACACTGTGCAGAGGTCACACTACACTAACTTGTAGCTTTAGTTGAACACTGTGAGGAGGACGCACTACAATAACTTGTAGCTTTAGCTGAACACTGTGCACTACACTAACTTGTAGCTTTAGCTGAACTCTGTTCAGAGGACGCACTACACTAACTTGTAGCTTTAGCTGAACACTGTGCAGAGGTCACACTACACTAACTTGTAGCTTTAGATGAACACTGTGAGGAGGACGCACTACATTAACTTGTAGCTTTAGCTGAACACTGTGCACTACACTAATTTCTAGCTTTAGCTGAACACTGTTCAGAGGATGCACTACACTAACTTGTAGCTTTAGCTGAACACTGTGCAGAGGTTGCACTACACTAACTTGTTGCTTTAGCTGAACACTGTGAGGAGGGCACACTACATTAACTTGTAGCTTTAGGTGAACACTGTGCACTACACTAATTTCTAGCTTTAGCTGAACACTGTTCAGAGGACGCACTACACTAACTTGTAGCTTTAGCTGAACACTGTGCAGAGGTCGCACTACACTAACTTGTAGCTTTAGCTGAACACTGTGCAGAGGTTGCACTACACTAACTTGTAGCTTTAGCTGAACACTTTGAGAAGGACGCACTACACTAACTTGTAGCTTTAGCTCAACATTGTGCACTACGCTAGTTTGTAGCTTTAGCTGAACACTGTTCAGAAGACGCACTACACTAACTTGTAACTTTAGCTGAACACTGTGCAGAGGTCGCACTACACTAACTTGTAGCTTTAGCTGAAAACTGTGCACTACACTAACTTGTAGCTTTAGCTGAACACTGTGCAGAGGTTGCACTACACTAACTTGTAGCTTTAGCTTAACACTGTGAGGAGGACGCACCACACTAACTTTTAGCTTTAGCTGAACACTGTGCACTACACTAACTTGTAGCTTTAGCTGAACACTGTTCAGAAGACGCACTACACTAAGTTTTAGCTTTACCTGAACACTGTGCAGAGGTCGCACTACACTAACTTGTAGCTTTAGCTGAACACTGTGAGGAGGACGCACTACACTAACTTGTAGATTTAGCTGAACACTGTGCACTACACTAACTTGTAGCTTTAACTGAACACTGTGCAGAGGTCGCACTACACTAACTTGTAGCTTTAGCTGAACACTGTGCAGAGGTTGCACTACACTAACTTGTAGCTTTAGCTGAACACTGTGAGGAGGACGCACTACACTAACTTGTAGCTTTAGCTGAACACTGTGCAGAGGTCACACTACACTAACTTGTAGCTTTAGATGAACACTGTGAGGAGGACGCACTACATTAACTTGTAGCTTTAGCTGAACACTGTGCACTACACTAATTTCTAGCTTTAGCTGAACACTGTTCAGAGGATGCACTACACTAACTTGTAGCTTTAGCTGAACACTGTGCAGAGGTTGCACTACACTAACTTGTTGCTTTAGCTGAACACTGTGAGGAGGGCACACTACATTAACTTGTAGCTTTAGGTGAACACTGTGCACTACACTAATTTCTAGCTTTAGCTGAACACTGTTCAGAGGACGCACTACACTAACTTGTAGCTTTAGCTGAACACTGTGCAGAGGTCGCACTACACTAACTTGTAGCTTTAGCTGAACACTGTGCAGAGGTTGCACTACACTAACTTGTAGCTTTAGCTGAACACTTTGAGAAGGACGCACTACACTAACTTGTAGCTTTAGCTCAACATTGTGCACTACGCTAGTTTGTAGCTTTAGCTGAACACTGTTCAGAAGACGCACTACACTAACTTGTAACTTTAGCTGAACACTGTGCAGAGGTCGCACTACACTAACTTGTAGCTTTAGCTGAAAACTGTGCACTACACTAACTTGTAGCTTTAGCTGAACACTGTGCAGAGGTTGCACTACACTAACTTGTAGCTTTAGCTTAACACTGTGAGGAGGACGCACCACACTAACTTTTAGCTTTAGCTGAACACTGTGCACTACACTAACTTGTAGCTTTAGCTGAACACTGTTCAGAAGACGCACTACACTAAGTTTTAGCTTTACCTGAACACTGTGCAGAGGTCGCACTACACTAACTTGTAGCTTTAGCTGAACACTGTGAGGAGGACGCACTACACTAACTTGTAGATTTAGCTGAACACTGTGCACTACACTAACTTGTAGCTTTAACTGAACACTGTGCAGAGGTCGCACTACACTAACTTGTAGCTTTAGCTGAACACTGTGCAGAGGTTGCACTACACTAACTTGTAGCTTTAGCTGAACACTGTGAGGAGGACGCACTACACTAACTTGTAGCTTTAGCTGAACACTGTGCACTACACTAATTTGTAGCTTTAGCTGAACACTGTTCAGAAGACGCACTACACTAACTTGTAGCTTTAGCTGAACACTGTGCATAGGTTGCACTACACTAACTTGTAGCTTTAGGTGAACACTGTGAGGAGGATGCACTACATTAATTTGTAGCTTTAGCTGAACACTGTGAGGAGGATGCACTACATTAACTTGTAGCTTTAGCTGAACACTGCGAGGAGGATGCACTACACTAACTTGTAGCTTTAGCTGAACACTGTTCAGAGGACGCACTACACTAACTTGTAGCTTTAGCTGAACACTATGCACTACACTAACTTGTAGCTTTTGCTGAACACTGTTCAGAGGACGCACTACACTAACTTGTAGCTTTAGCTGAACACTGTGCAGAGGTCGCACTACACTAACTTGTAGCTTTAGCTGAACACTGACCCATGGAACTTAATAATGGTGACTTGGATGAGGATGATCAAAATGCGATTGACATCCCCAATTCCTTACTTGAGGAAAATGAAAAGCCACAAATAATTAATTCCCCAGTTAGGAGATCAGCAAATCTAAATATAAGATCTACAAAGATGCCATCATTAGGCAAAAACAAATAGCTGAGTATGTTCCTGAAAATGGTCCAGGCAGACTTGGAAGAAATTCCTTGGAAACAGATAGGTCACGACAATCTTACCCAAATGGAAGCACGCATAGGCAGGTGCCCACGCTGCCCCCATTGAGGTGCCTTTTTGGATGAAAATAAAAGAAGGAGGAGCGATCACACCCGGAGTCATTATAAAGGAGAGGTGGGGATCAGCCCTCTGAACATCCAGTTGAAGCTACGTAACCCATATGTTGCGAAACACGTCGACGTAAGCTACATGCAGGGCTGCCGTGTCAGTGATCCCCGAAGTACCGCTCTGTAGTGGAGGAGCGGAGCAGCGTGGACCTACCGTACATGAAGTGACAGTGCGAGTGGAGTTGAAAACAAGCCTATTGCAAGCTGCAATTGAACGGGAGCACTGTGGAATTACGAGCAATCAACCACCTTACTATTGGGACACCCGACTCACTTGTAAATCATTGGTTTCCCAGCGCAGCAGGATAAGCAACAGTCTGACCAGTGTGATCCTACACTTCATAGCAGCTGCTTCACTATCCAAGCGCCAATATTCGGGAAAACCAAGGAGTCTGCCTCAAACCTGAAATACCAGAGTCCATACAAGAAGGGAAGGTGGTAATGTAATAACAAACGTTTGTCTTATTTACTCCACAGCATCCCGTTCCTAATAATGTTATTGACATGTATAGGAAAATCCCGTATGATCTGCGAGCTATTCTAAGCACTTGGAAGATCAGAGAAATAAGGGACTACTAACTTAGTGTCCTCACTATTTACTGAACACTTGTATGCACGCAAGTGCCTGTAATCACGGCTTGACTAACCTGACCTTAACTATGATCCGCATTTAAAGCAATCCCTCGTATATCTTTGTCCAGATTATATCAACATCAATGGGAAAGTCTAAGAGGACTTTCCAACAAATCTCTGAGGGACTTACACAGGTTTAGCTAATACAGCTTCTCTTACTGCTTCACCAACCGCTCCATTTACTGCTCCCCGTCATATGATAAGATCTCAGCCATCTAGCTAATTTAGATTAACTATATCCCCGGAGACCACCTCTGCATAGCACTCCCGATATTTATTATATAATTAGAACTTGTTTAAATGTAATAATCATATAGGCAATTAGCCACCGGGACTGCTAGGCAGAAGTGGATCACTTCAGGCGCCTGCATTGTATGTTATTTGTTGGGTGTTATATGTGTGTATTGTTAGTCTTTATGTTTGTTATCTGTCACTTTGATACATCATATGTATCGCTATACATTTGGGGTATAATTTCTTTTATGATGAGTTGTCAGAGGATTTGAGCTAATTTACCTCAATGGAAAGCAACATAATGTTTTTATATTAGTGAGTTTGGTGTTTAAACCACAATAAAATTTGACACATATTTTTTACATGATCTCGCAGAGTGCCCTTTCTGACCAAAAGTAGCTGTCTTTTTCTATCCCAGGGAAGCCCAATCTACGGACCTCCCTAGGGTTTTCTTATATATATATATGCAATAGGCTACAGCCAGAACCTCCAAATTGGAGGAGTGGCAGAGAGCAAAAAAATTTTTACTTACCTCACAATCAATAGAGTGTGAACTACTATATGGTCACTTTTGCAGCTTTTGCAGTTTCTAGTTACGTACTTATTTTGGGATTCTAGTTGATCCAATCTGACCATACTTCACCTCTAACCAACTCGAGCCTCTGACACATATCATACTTTATCCATGTTTAAAATTGAATTAACTTTATACTAGCATCCAGTGAACCTATTTGAAAAATGGCATTTATTTTGGGAGAGGACATTGACAGAGAAATAAAGGAAACTTTTAAAGGGGATACATCACAATCCCCGAATAAAACTGAGGAGATTAGGGAAGGATTTAAGGAACAACTTTTGATAAAGCACTTGAACAGGAAATGGGACGTCTCATTTTTAGAAACATATATTCAACATAAAATAGTCCCTAGAGGACTAAGAGACAAAAACATCCCGGCCGAACATTTACACAACGATAGATTCCTTCCGAAATGGAAGGAACTATGTATCAATCATGGTATAGCAGTTATGACCCTAATAGTGGAAGAAGAAAAAATTCAAATGATAGAACTTAAAAATAAAATAGAAGAAAGCGCCAAGGGGTTAGTCTTACTAAAAGAAGAGGAAGAGTTTTCAAGGCAAAATGAATTATTAAAAAAAGAAATTGAAAAAGCACAACAAAACTTGAAAGCAACCAAACAATCAAAATATAGAAGAGATACCCAAGATTTTGAAAGAGATCAGGCCTTTGACTTAACAACTAGAAGAGGGAGGAGTAACTCAACACGAAGAGGATCTAGATCCCAGTCGCGTAATAGACGAGATAGATCCCCTTCTTCAGTAGAGGAAAACAGTAATAATAAAACAGTGACTTTTTAGAGGAGGAGGGGGTGGAAGAAAAAGTAACAAACACCCCCTCAATGAGCAACTCATCCCAAAAGAAACAAAGCAAAAACAAAAGACAGTGAGGGAACAACCCAAGTCAACAAACAGGGGGCTCACGGACAAGGAGCCAGAACCGTTAAGAGCAACATCTAATGACATCATGTCTGGAGAGGACAGGACTGTCATCAATTTATCTTCATTTCCTCTAGCCAAAAGACATATTCAGCTATTACAACATGGAATGCCTTTTTCACCAGCAAGCTCCATGGATGAATTTACCTTCTATAAAGATGTGGTATTATACCTGAGAAAAGTATTTTTTAGATCATTATATGAACAAGACGGACCCATGGAACTTAATAATGGTGACTTGGATGATGATGATCAAAATGCGATTGACATCCTCAATTCCTTACTTGAGGAAAATGAAAAGCCACAAATAATTAATTCCCCAGTTAGGAGATCAGCAAATCTAAATATAAGATCTACAAAGATGCCATCATTAGGCAAAAACAAATGGCTGAGTATGTTCCTGGAAATGGTCCAGGCAGACTTGGAAGAAATTCCTTGGAAACAGATAGGTCATGACAATCTTACCCCAACAGAACGCCAAGCGCTAAAAGAACTTAAAGAGGCAAAACACGTCATAATTAAAAGGAGTGACAAGGGTGGTAACATCGTCCTTATGGACGATGAAGACTATGAAAGAGAAGCCAAGCGCCTCCTGGGAGACTCCAACACTTATCAAAGATTAGACCATGATCCCTTCCCGGGGGTAATACGAGAACTGAATAGCAAACTGGACGATGCAGTGGAGGTGGGACTACTAACAAAAAAAGGAGTTTGAATACCTTTCAGTAGATGACTATAATATCCCCACCTTCTACTGCATCCCAGAAGTTCATAAATCCCTGGAAAAACCTCCAGGGAGACCAATTGTTTCCGCTATTCGAGGACCCCTGGACAGAATAGGAAAATATCTAGATTCCCTTTTAAAAACTATGGTAAACGAACTAAAATCGTTTGTACAGGACACACGTCACGTGTTGGCCAAAGTCACTGATCTGAGAATTACAGAGGAAGCATGGTTGGTAAGTATCGATGTAGAGTCATTATATACATCGATACCACACAACTGGGGAATAGCAGCAGTTAAAGGATTTCTGGAAAAGCGTTTTCCAGAATTCGGGTCTCAAAATGAATTCCTCATCGAACTTTTGGAATTCACGCTGAACAACAATTTCTTTCAGTTCTCCAAAAAATTCTATCAACAGATTAAAGGCACCTCAATGGGGGCAGCGTGGGCACCTGCCTATGCGTGCCTGCATTTGGGGAGTTGGGAGGAAGAGGAGGTGTTTGACCACCCGATGTACCTCAGCCACGTGCATACGTGGCTGAGGTACATCGATGATGTGCTGGCCGTGTGGGTGGGTGATATTGGTTCTCTACATGAATTTGTCGCAGAACTTAATAACAACCAGCGCAACATACGGTTAACCTACGAGTACGACCAGCGCAAACTGTCTTTTTTAGACCTATCAAACTTGAAGATGGCAGAGTGAGTACCTGTACCTACCGCAAACAGACGGCGGCAAATACACTACTTAGGGCTGACAGCCACCATCCCCCCTGGCTTAAAAATGGAATCCCAACAGGACAGTTCATTAGAATAAAACGAAATTGCTTCAATGCCAAAGATCTAATGAGGGAGTCAAAAGAACTATATAAAAGATTGCGAGAAAGGGGGTATTCCCATCGCCAGATCCGTAAAGCGAAACAAAAAGTGACAGCACGAACCAGGGAAAGCCTACTAACTATGAATCAAAAACGTGAACCATCAAAAATAACAGAACCACGTCCTGTGAGACTCATCACTACTTATGGAGCACAATGGGGCTCCGTTCGTAAAGCACTGGAAAAAAACTGGAATGTCCTGCTAAAAAACAAAAATATAGCCAAGATAGTGGGGGAGATATACTTATACACTCAGAATTCACCAAACAACAAAAATCTACTTGGCTGTCTGAATTCCCATGTAGTAGGGGTATGTTTCCGTGTACAAAGTGTCAGATATGCACATTTGTTGAAAGAACAGACACATTTAGGGATGCAAAAGGAGAAAAAGAATATGAAATCAGGGAGTTAATAAACTGTTCCACCTCTAAGGTGGTATACATGATCACTTGTCCATGCCCCAAAATTTACATAGGGAAGACCAAAAGGTCCCTTAAGGTTAGAATAGGGGAACCCATCAGAGATATCAAAAAGGAAAGGGAGAGAATGTTGAAGAGGGGGCAAAAAGAGAAAAAAGAAGAACGCCCAGTAGCCAAACATTTCGTACAACACCATCATGGGAAAACAGAAGGCCTAAAAGTAAAGGGTATATATGTCCTAAAGTTACCAGAGAGAAGAGGGGACTTTGACTGTATCTTTTTACAAAAAGAAAAATGGTGGATAAATACCTTGAAATCTTTAGCACCCCTCGGTATGAACACTGAGCTAAATTTACAACCATTTTTAAGACGATGAAATAGCTTAGAATTAAAACAATATTCCCTTGTAAGGTATATATTATACACATATCTAGCCGGCCTTCTTTATAAAAACTCCCCCCCCCTTTGAAATTCCTTCCTTCT
Organism: Aquarana catesbeiana; assembly: GCF_042186555.1. Classification (NCBI taxonomy): domain Eukaryota; kingdom Metazoa; phylum Chordata; class Amphibia; order Anura; family Ranidae; genus Aquarana; species Aquarana catesbeiana. Next base: position 706,729,282 of record NC_133324.1, on the reverse strand, counting down.
TCCCCTTTCCTTCCCCTCCCCTCCTCTTTTCTTCCCTTCCCTTTTGTTTCCTATTTCATTCCTTTTTCCTCTTCCCTGTTCCCCCCTCCCCCTGTTATCCCCTTTTTTCCCGGACACCCGGGGTCATTATAAAGGAGAGGTGGGGATCAGCCCTCTGAACATCCAGTTGAAGCTACGTAACCCATATGTTGCGAAACGCGTTGACGTAAGCTACATGCAGGGCTGCCGTGTCAGTGATCCCCGAAGTACCGCTCGGTAGCGGAGGAGCAGAGCAGTGAGGACCTACCACATATGAAGTGACAGTGCGAGTGGAGTTGAAAACAAGCCTATTGCAAGCTACAATTGAACTGGAGCACTGTGGAATTACGAGCAATCAACCACCTGACTATTGGGACACCCGACTCACTTGTAAATGATTGGTTATCTAGCGCAGCAGGATAAGCAACAGTCTGACCAGTGTGATCCTACACTTCATAGCAGCTGCTTCACTATCCAAGCGCCAATAGTCGGGAAAACTAAGGAGTCTGCCTCAACCCTGAAATACCAGAGTCCATACAAGAAGGGAAGGTGGTAATGTAATAACAAACGTTTGTCTTATTTACTCCACAGCATCCCGTTCTTAATAATGTGATTGACATGTATAGGAAAATCCCGTATGATCTGGGAGCTATGTTAAGCACTTGGAAGATCAGAGAAATAAGGGACTACTAACTTAGTGTCCTCACTATTTACTGAACACTTGTATGCACGCAAGTGCCTGTAATCATGGCTTGACTAACCTGACCTTAACTATGATCCGCATTTAGAGCAATCCCTCGTATATCTTTGTCCAGATTATATCAACATCAATGGGACAGTCTAAGAGGACTTTCCAACAAATCTCTGAGGGACTTACACAGGTTTAGCTAATACAGCTTCTCTTACTGCTTCACCAACCGCTCCATTTACTGCTCCCTGTCATATGATAAGATCTCAGCCATCTAGCTAATTTAGATTAACTATATCCCCGGGATCCACCTCTGCATAGCACTCCCGATATTTATTATATAATTAGAACTTGTTTAAATTTAATAATCATATAGGCAATTAGCCACCGGGATTGCTAGGCAGAAGTGGATCACTTCAGGAGCCTGCATTGTATGTTATTTGTTGGTTGTTATATGTGTGTATTGTTAGTCTTTATGTTTGTCATCTGTCACTTTGATACATCATATGTATCGCTATACATTTGAGGTATCATTTCTTTTATGATGAGTTGTCAGAGGATTTGAGGTAATTTACCTCAATGGAAAGCAACATAATGTTTTTATATTAGTGAGTTTGGTGTTTAAACCACAATAATATTTGATACATATTTTTTACATGATCTCGCAGAGTGCCCTTTCTGACCAAAAGTAGCTGTCTTTTTCTATCCCAGGGACACCCAATCTACAGACCTCCCTAGGGATAGGTTTTCTTATATATTATTGCCAAGACCCTAAAACTGAGCTGCAGCACAGTGGGCAAGACCATACAGTGGTTTAACAGGACAGGTTCCATTAGGAAAAGGCCTCGCCATGGTTGACCAAAGAGGTTGAGAGCACATGCTCAGCGTCATATGCAGAGGTTGTCTTTGGGGAAATAGACGTATGAGTGCTGCCAGCATTGCTGCAGAGGTTGAAGGGGTGGGGGGTCAGCCTGTCAGTGCTCTGACCATATGCCGCACACTGCATCAAATTGGTCTGCATGGCTGTCATCCCAGAAGGAAGCCCCTTCTAAAGATGATGTACAAGAAAGCCCACAAACAGTTTGCTGAAGACAAGCAGACAAAGGAATATGGATGAGCCGAACACCCCCCTGTTCCTTTCGCACCAGAACTTGCGAACAGGCAAAAAATTTGCTCGAACACGCGAACACCGTTAAAGTCTATGGGACATGAACATGAATAATCAAAAGTGCTAATTTTAAAGGCTTATATGCAAGTTATTGTCATAAAAAGTGTTTGGGGACTGGGTCCTGCCCCAGGGGACATGGATCAATGCAAAAAAAAGTTTTAAAAACGTCCGTTTTTTCAGGAGCAGTGATTTTTATAATGCTTAAAGTGAAACAATAAAAGTGTAATATTCCTTTAAATTTCGTACCTGGGGGGTGTCTATACCCTGTTTCCCCGAAAGTAAGACATCCCCTGAAAATAAGACCTACTTCCAGTTTTGCTTCTCGCTGTAATATAATGCATCCCCCCGATAATAAGGCCTCCCCGATAATAAGGCCTTCCTGATAATAAGGCCACCCCGATAACAAGGCCCCGAAGCTACCCTAAAGCGTCTGACTCCTCTGGACTGTAATGGCGGGCGCCGCCAAAAAGCTCACTGATTGGCTACAGCGCAGCCGGAGCTGTTCAGGCAGTGCGAGGTCTCTTTAAATCAGAGAGCCCGCGCCGCCGCCAGCATGCCTGTAAAGCATGTTTCCCGTGTTTAGAACAGTCTGACAGCAAAATTACATTTCAAAGGAAAAAAAGTCATTTAAAACTACTCGTGGTTATTAATGAATTGCCGGTCTGACAATACACATAAAAGTTCATTGAAAAAAACGGCATGGGAATTCCTCACAGGGGAACCCCAAACCAAAATTAAAAAAAAAAAATGATATGGGGGTCCCCCTAAATTCCATACCAGGCCCTTCAGGTCTGGTATGGATATTAAGGGGAACCCCGGCCAAAATTTAAAATAAAATGACAGCGCTTGGTGCCAAAAATGTACTATAAAAAGGGCACTGTTCCATTGCTGCCTTGCTGTCCGGTCTACAACTTCCTGAAGACCCCTGCCGCTTGTTACTTGTGATCTGAACCCTGAAACCTGTTACCTGTTTGGACTGTTCTTGACTACCTCATTTGCTGCCTGCCCCGATCTCGGCTTTGGACTTTGACTACTCTTCTGGATTGCCCTTCTGTACCTGAACTGCCCGCCTGTGTTTTGACCCGGTCTGCCTGTACCCTGCTGTCTGCATCCTGCTTTGGGACTACAAGACACCTCCCTGCTGCCTGCATCCTGCTGCGGGACTATAAGACACCTTCCTGTTGTCTGCATCCTGCTGCAGGACTACAAGACACCTCCCTGCTGTCTGCATCCTTCTGCTGGTCTACAAGACACCTCCCTGCTGTCTGTATCCTGCTGCCAGTCTACAAGACTTCTCCCTGCTGTTTGCATCCTGCTGCCAGTCTACAAGACTTCTCCCTGCTGCCTGCATCCCACTGCTGGACTACAGGACACCTCCCAGCTGACTATAGGATCCAGCTCTCTGCTCCAGTTTTCCAGTCAGGCACTTGTGCCCCTTTGTACTCTTGAGCCCCTGTCATCACTACCAGGGGTTCCAGAGTCGGAGGTATACGAGAGGCCATTCCCTGCATTCCAGGCTCTACCTACCAGGTACGTGACAGTACCGGACAGCCACGTCCGAGCCCACACAGGGAGCGTCGCCCATGGAGGACTTATGCCGTCATCTAGCTGGACTCATGCAAGCTGTTAAAGACTTTCAAGATGGTTATAAACAACTGGAAGAGCGTGTCCAAGTTCTCTCTACCCCAGCTCAGGGTCCATCCACTGCTCCTTCAGTGGTCATGTTGCCTCCAGAACCCAAAGTTCCCACACCAGAAAGGTTCTCCGGGGACCGCAGCAAGTATAGGGCATTCCATAATGCCTGTGAACTTTTCTTTGCACTACAACCCAGAACTTTCTCCCTAGAAACCACTAAGGTGGGTTTCGTCATTTCCCTTCTACTGGGAGAACCCCAGGCATGGGCCCATCACCTCTTGGAGCAGAAGAATAACTGTCTTGACCATCTGGATACTTTCTTTCAAGCCATGGCCCTTCTATACGATAGGACTATGCATCTGAGTTCAGGCGTTGAAGTTCCACACAAACTGGAACAACGCCGCCCTACGCTACCAGTTTCACATGGGTCTCTCCGAACCAATTAAAAGATGAGTTGGCCCGGGTGGGCATTCCGGCTACACTTGAAGGCCTTATCAACCTGTCTATCCAAATAAACAGGTGCTTAAGAGAACGAAGAGCAGAACGTGCAGCTGGTCCCTCTCACCCGATATGGATGTTACCACGTGTACCAAACCCTCCTGTTCACACTCCTACTGATACCTCCTAACCAATGCAACTTGGCTTGATCCGTCCGACCCCTGAAGAACGTCAATGCCGGCGGTCTAACAAACTTTATTGCGGGGAATCTGGACACTATGTGAGGACTTGTCCCGCAAAGACCTGTAAGCACACTACCTTCTCTTCTACTTCCTTATCTGCTGTGTTTAACAATACCACTCACTTGGCTATTCCCATTTCTCTACAGCTTCCAGGAGGGAACATCCAAGGAACCGCTATAACTGATTCCGGAGCCTGTAGCGGATTTATGGACTTATCTTTTGCCCGCAAGTTCCAAATCCCTCTACAACCCAGAGCACAGGGACTGTCTGTACACCTGGCCGATGGATCGGCTATTAAATCTGGGCCCATAACACAAGAGACAGTTCCTCTTAATACCACCATTTCCGGCAACCGCCAGGAACTACTCTGTCTTGACATCATTGAGCCTTGTTTCCCATCATACTGGGCATGCCCTGGCTCAAAGCTCAAAACCCACAAATTGACTGGTCTACGGGAAAAATCAGTTTTCACTCTCCTTACTGCCGTCAGCATTGCCTACAAGGAATTACTGACGTCCCATCTTCCTTGCTGTGTCTGGAGACCGATGCTGAAACCTGCCAAACTGTTCCGGAAGCGTACCATAGTTTCCTGGATGTGTTCAGTTGGAAAGGGGCAGAGACACGTCCCCCACACAGACCCCATGACTGCCCGATTGAACATCTCCCCGGAGCAGAGATTCCCTTTGGGAGAATTTTCCTCTTAACCGAACTGGAGCTTGGTACGCTTAAAACTTACATTGATGAGAATCTGGAAAAAGGGTTCATACGCCCTTCCACCTCTCCAGCTGGAGCAGGGATCTTCTTTGTAGAAAAAAAGATCACTCCCTACGCCCCTGCATAGATTACCGGGACCTTAATAAAGTTACAATCAAAAACCGGTATCCCCTACCTTTGGTACCTGAACTATTTCAGAGACTCGGAACTGCATCTTTATTCACCAAACTGAATCTTCGCGGAGCATACAACTTAGTCCGGATCCGAAGTGGGGACGAATGGAAGACTGCCTACCTGGTGATGCCCTTTGGGTTATGTAACGCTCCTGCCACTTTCCAGCATTTCGTTAATGATATCTTCAGAGACTACATTGACCTGTTCATCATAGTTTATCTGGATGACATCCTAATCTTCTCCTCCTCCCTGTTTATCCACCGGGAACATGTCAGAAAAGTTCTAACTCGGCTCCGCCAACATGGCCTGTATGCAAAATCTGAGAAGTGCGAGTTTGAATGCCAAAGCATTCAGTTTCTAGGTCTGATCATTTCCATAGATGGAGTCAAGATGGATCCACAGAAGGTTTTCACCATCTTGGATTGGCCGGCCCCTACGGATAAGAAGGGAGTACAGCGTTTTGTGGGCTTTGCAAATTCTATCGCAAGTTCATCAGGGGATTTTCTTCCATCATCACTCCCATCACAAGACTGACTTGGCAAGGCACCCGGTTCCAATGGTCCCCTGAGGCTCAAGCTGCTTTTACCTCCTTGAAAGACCAATTTGTGTCAGCCTCCATCCTACTGGCAATTAAAGCCGCACTTGAGGAATGGCGCTACCTCCTGGAGGGAGCGGCCCACCCTATTCTGGTGTACACCGACCACAAGAATTAAGAGTACCTGAAGGTTGCCAAAAGATTGAAACCACATCAGGCCAGATGGGCATTCTTATTCACCAGGTTCACTTTTCACATCACTTACAGGCCGTGATCAAAGAATACCAAACCGGATGCGCTGTCTCGAATGTTCAGTGAACCTGAAGTTCCTTCTCCCCCAGACACCATTCTTGCTCCTGGGAACTTTCTTATGCTTCAAGGAGACCTACTGTCTCAAATCAGACAGGCATCTTCAACAGCTTCCCTTCCAACGGACGTCACTCTACAGTCCAGAGATGAATTATTATGGTACAAAGACACATTTTTTGTGCCACAACAAACACGGGTTGCCGTCCTCAAATCCTGTCATGATCATTAATTAGCTGGCCACTTTGGGATACACAAGACCTCCAAACTCCTCCAACGCACGTTCTGGTGGCCTCAGCTATGGGAGGATTGCAAACACTATGTGGAATCATGCATTACCTGCATTCAGAACAAAGGCAGCAAGACCAAGGCTTGGGGGCTGCTGAGACCTCTTCCTGTTCCGGAAAGACCATGGAGGATGATCTCCATGGATTTCATTGTTGAATTACCACCATCTGAAGGCTACACCACTATCTTCGTAGTGGTTGACAGACTTTCCAAAATGGCTCACTTCTTGCCCATGAAGGGTACCCCCTCTGCCTCTGAGACTGCAGGAATCTTTATTAAAGAGATTTAAGGCTCCACGGTATACCTGCAAACATCGTATCTGATCGGGGGGTACAATTTACATCCAAATTCTGGAGAGCCTTATGTGGATCCCTGAAGATTGACCTCTCCTTCTCTTCTGCTTTCCACCCCAAGACTATTGGTCAAACTGAACGAACAAAATCAGACCCTGGAGCAATACTTACAATGCTATTCTTGTTTTTCTCAAGATGACTGGGTTCCCCTATTACCTCTTGCCGAGTTTGCCTACAATAATTCCGTTCACTCTGCAACTAATCAGTCTCCATTTTTTGCGAACTATGGTTTTCACCCCTTGTTTTTGTCCAACACGTTCCAGAGTGTTCGGTACCGGCTGCCCAAGAAACCTTGAGTTTTTTCAGCACAAACAATAAGCTACTCCAGGAGACAATGTCAAAAACTCAGGAACCAAACAAAGAGACATTTGACAAGAAGAGAAGAGGGGAGCTTGACCTGAAGATAGGAGATCAAGTCTGGCTGTCTGAAGTTAGCATGTCCTTCCAGGAAATTGGGCCCTAAGTTTGTGGGTCCCTTCCCAGTGGTAAGAAAAATCAATGATGTAGCTTATGAATTAAAACTACCAGTCATTCCGTATTCACCCAGTTTTTCATGTGGCTCTCCTTAAGCCTTCAGTCCCGGATCCCTTCCTTAACCGAAACACTGGTGCTCCTGAGCCTGAGCCTGTGCTCATCAAAGGTGAAGAGGAATTTGAGGTGGAATCAATCATAATCAATCATAGACTGATTTCTGAAGACCCTTGCCGCTTGTTACTTGTGATCTGAAACCTGAAACCTGTTATCTGTTTGGACTGTTCTTGACTACCCTGTTTGCTGCCTGCCCCGATCTCGGCTTTGGACTTTGACTACTCTTCTGGATTGCCCTTCTGTACCTGATCTGCCCGCCTGTGTTTTGACCCGGTCTGCCTGTACCCTGCTGTCTGCATCCTGCTGCGGGACTACAAGACACCTCCCTGCTGTCTGTATCCTTCTGCAGGACTACAAGACACCTCCCTGCTGTCTGCATCCTGCTGCCGGTCTACAAGACACCTCCCTGCTGTCTGCATCCTGCTGCCAGTCTACAAGACTTCTCCCTGCTATCTGCATCCTGCTGCCAGTCTACAAGACTTCTCCCTGCTGCCTGCATCCCACTGCTGGACTACAGAACACCTCCCAGCTGACTACAGGATCCAGCCCTCTGCTCCAGTTTTCCATTTAGGCACTTGTGCCCCTTTGTACTCTCGAGCCCCTGTCATCACTACCAGGGGTTCCTGAGTCGGAGGTATATGAGAGGCCATTCCCTGCATTCCGTGCTCTACTTACCAGGTACGTGACAATACCAGACCCTTATTCGAGCATGCGACCTGGCAGGCTGCAGGAAAAGAGGCGGAATGAGAGAGCGCCCCCCGAACCGTACCAGGTCACATGCCCTCAACATTGGGAGGGTGCTTTGGGGTAGCCCCCCAAAACACCTTGTCCCCATGTTGATGGGGACAAGGGCCTCATCCCCACAACCCTTGCCCGGTGGTTGTGGGGGTCTGCAGGCGGGGGGCTTATCGGAATCTGGAAGCCCCCTTTAACAAGGGGACCCCGAGATCCCGGCCCTCCCCCCTGTGTGAAATGGTAAGGGGGTACAAAAGTACCCCTACCATTTCACAAAAAAACTGTTAAAAATGTTAAAAATGACAAGAGACAGTTTTTGACAATTCCTTTATTTAAATGCTTCTTCTTTCTTCTTTCTTCTATCTTCTTTCTTCTATCTTCTATCTTCCTTCAGTTTCTTCCTCCATCATCTTCTTCTTCTGGTTCTTCTGGTTCTTCCTCCGGTGTTCTCGTCCTGCATCTTCATCCACTGCATCTTCTTCCCTTCTTCTCCTCGGGCCGCTCCGCATCCATGATGACATAAAGGGAGGCTCCCGCTGTGTGACGCTTCTCCTCTTCTGACGGTTCTTAAATAATGGGAGGGGCGGAGCCACCCGGTGACCCTGCCCCCTCTGACGCACGGGGACTTGACGGGACTTCCCTGTGGCATTCCCCGTGATGTCAGAAGGGGGCGGGGTTACGTAACGGGTGACCCCACCCCCTCTGACATCACGGGGAATGCCACAGGGAAGTCCCCGTCAAGTCCCCGTGCGTCAGAGGGGGGGCAGGGTCGCCGGGTGGCCCCGCCCCCCGTTATTTAAGAACCGTCAGAAGAGGAGAAGCGTCACACAGCAGGAGCCTCCCATCATGGATGCGGAGCAGCCCGAGAACGAAGAAGGGAAGAAGACGCCGCAGAGGAAGATGCCAGATGAGAACACCGAAGAACCAGAATAACCAGAAGAAGAAGATGGAGGAAGAAACTGAAGGAAGATAGAAGAAAGAAGAAGCATTTAAATAAAGGAATTGTCAAAAACTGTCTCTTGTCATTTTTAACATTTTTGACAGTTTTTTGTAAAATGGTAGGGGTACCCCCCTTACCATTTCACACGGGGGGAGGGCCAGGATCTGGGGGTCCCCTTGTTAAAGGGGGCTTCCAGATTCCGATAAGCCCCCGCCCTCAGACCCCCACAACCACCGGGCAAGGGTTGTGAGGATAAGGCAATTTTATTGGTACAAAAATAGCAGTAAACAATACATAAATTATCCTGTACAAAAATCACCTAAAAACAATATACAATAGAAACTGTAGGAAATGAAACAGCCGCTAAGCTGGAAAAGCACCACAGATCAAGAACATGAAGTCCGACTAGTGGAACATATATACCAGAAAATCCAACATGTTTTGGCGGGCAATTTTTATGTATATTTCCTTCTTCAGGGGTAAAAGATAGGCATGCTGTCTCATTTCTATTAGAAAAAAGGACAATAAATCAATAAATCAATCAATCAATAAAGTGTATATTCATGTATGTTCATAACAAGCCAGTTGGTTTATGGCAACAAAGTGGTACATATAACATAAATAAGATTGTCTATACTTACATAGCAGTATTTGTATTTTTATTTTACACACCAACAGACATAGCGTCGGGATTTGGATATTGCTTGACCACATTTTCAGAGTATATTCATGTTTAGAGAAAAGCACTCTCATATAATTGGCAATGAAAGCTGGAAAGTCGGAACTAGGTCGGTACAATTGGGGTTGATAGGTACACCCAGGTGGTCCAACAATGCTCACGGGGATATCCCTAATGAATGGGGACAAACACCTGATGAGAAGATAGTGAATAGCAATAAGCCTGCATGCTCTGACAATATGGGGTCAAGTGGGCAAAACAGCATCACTGCCCCAAGATAAAAATGCATTAATAGCGGTGCTGGGAAGAATGGCAAATATGTATTGTGTACAATACCTGCGATAAGCATATCAGTCAGTAACCTGATCCCATATTGTCCGAGCATGCTTTTCTCTAAACATGAATATACTCTGAAAATGTGGTCAAGCAATATCCAAATCCTGACGCTATGTCTGTTGGTGTGTAAAATAAAAATACAAATACTGCTATGTAAGTATAGACAATTTTATTTATGTTACATGTACCACTTTGTTGCTATAAACCAACTGGCTTGTTATGAACATACATGAATATACACTTTATTGATTATATATGTCCTTTTTTCTAATAGAAATGATACAGCATGCCTATCTTTTACCCCTGAAGAAGGAAATATACATAAAAATTGCCCTCTGAAAGATGTTGGGTTTTCTGGTATATATGTCCCACTAGTCGAACTTCATGTTCTTGATCTGTGGTGCTTTTCCAGCTTAGCGGCTGTTTATTTCCTACAGTTTCTATTGTATATTGTTTTTAGGTGATTTTTGTACAGGATAATTTATGTATTGTTTACTGCTATTTTTGTACCAATAAAATCCATATATTTTTTTATTCTTGGGTATACCTTTACTTACCTTTCCCTGTATCCGCAATATCCTTGGGGCTTTTTTCTTTTTTCTAGACACTACTGTCTATCAAATGCAACATTTTACCACATGTGCCACTCGGTATATAATCTAATCACATGTCCTTGCAATAAGCAATATGTGGGACCATGAGGTCATTCTCTGTTAAAGTGAATGAACACATTTCTTCCATCAAATTAGGTCTTACCCACCATAGTGTTCCTAGGCACTATTTACAGTTTCATGGAAAAAATCCCACTGGCACCAAGTTTCAAATCATTGATAAATTTGTCCCGCATTGGAGGGGAGGATCGCATATCAGAGGGGTCTCTTAACTCGAAACCTTCTGGACACATTAGCTTAAGTGTTACTCCCCCCATGGGTTGAACATTGAATGGGATATAAATGCATTTATTAATCAATCCTGAACGAGTACCCATTCTGCAGCCTATCTTTGAGTTAGGTTGGTACATTATTCTTTACATATTTGGGACCTGTCATTATTGTTTAACGTTTTTCATCCATTCACAGCCCCATGCAAAAATGAATGTATTTAAGACCTCCTATGGGGGATAACATTTTCACGGTGGGATCGTGTTTTCCCGTTTCATCCTTGGTGGTCTATTTTGCTGTATTTGGCATTGCTAGGGCCCTGCGATTCAGGTCCATTTTCCAGAATTCATTCTTCCAATGCTATGTTATTGCAATAATATTTTTTACTGTTTTTTATACTCAGTTGTTCATTATATTGCTCTGTTCTCTATTATATCATTTGCTGGGATTTCTATTTATATATTATATTGCATTATGTTTTACATATAAGGATATCCTAATATCATTTAGGGAATCACTCAGGTTAAATATGCCAATATTTTTACTCCAGCTGTGGTTACAATCATTGGTTCTGGTTCCCCATTGTCTGGTCATCCGCTGCCTTTCAAGGTGCTTCCTATTAGTGGAAATACTTAGAGGTTATGAGCGCATATACCTGTGCGTGATGAAGTTCCTGTTTACACTGGAAAGATAGGTGGAGCTATCTTATCCTTGGTCCCGTTGGTGTGTAGGCTGTTGCCTGTATGGAGAACCATAATGAGGCTTGGAGCGCAAATACCAGTGCGCGATGACATCAGCGACGGCAGCGTTAACATGTGACCATTGGCGAAGGACGGCTCAGTCCATTCGTTGGGCCATGCTGTCACATGGCACATTTAGGAGGAGTTTGTGCGCTCCATCACATCATTCGTGTTCTCCATTAAAGACCTGCTGGATTGAATGGTCTAAATGCCTGTCTGACCCACTGCCGTATGGCGTGTGTGTCCATCTTTTTGGTAAGCGTACCTAATCTTCCTTTATTTCACATGCATATCTGCGAATGACATATGGAGAAGCCTATGCATTTTCACCCATCATCTGTAGAAAGGACATCACTCTAATATTTCCCTTACATGGGACTATACCACATTCTATAGAGGAGCTTTGCAATTGAAACTATAGTTTTTCAAGGACGGTTTGTTGGTTTTCTTGTTCACAAAAACCTTATATATTTTTTATTTTGTATCCATCTCCTTTTTGTCATTTACTGTACACTGATTTTGTGATTTATTTTATGTTATACTCACTAGACATTGGCTTCTCATTCATTTAAACCTGGGGGCTACTCTGGGGATTGTGTATATCACATTAGCGCTGCATTTTTTCATGTTTTCTGGTTATTACATAGTTCACTACACTGTTGATGCTGGCTGCTGATCTACTATTTCACAGATTCACTAGTAGCGCAACCGTGGTGCAGTGGTTAGCACTCTCGCCTAGCAGTAAAAAGGGTCGCTGGTTCGAATCCCAACCACAACACTACCTGCCTGGAGTTTGCATGTTCTCCCTGTGCCTGCGTGGGTTTCCTCCGGGTACTCCGGTTTCCTCCCACACTCCAAAGACATGCTGGTAGGTTAATTGGCTTCTGTCCAAAATTGGCCCTAGTATATGAATGGGGACCTTGGATTGAGGGTAGGGACTGATGTGAGTGTGCAATGTACAGGGTTAGGAACAAGGGTCAGGGTTGTAGACACACACTCACTCAGGTTGAACTGGATGGACTGGTGTCTTTATTCAACCTTACTAACTATGTAACTATGTAACCTTTTTTCCACTTATACCATAATGCCACGCAGAGCTGTGTGAAGTTGGCACCCCATGTTTGTAAAACCTGAATAAAAATATACCATTCGTTTGTGCTGTGTTTGTGCTGATTTGTGCCGCAAAAATGAGCGTTTGTGTCGGTTCAGTTTCTGAGATATTAAACATTCAATCTAATGCAAGCCCCACCCACTTTGCACCCCATGTTGCTGAACTTTAAAAACAAACGCGCCATTCATTTGTGCCATGTTTGTGCCACGCAGAGCTGTGTGAAGTTGGCACCCCATGTTTGTAAAACCTGAATAAAAATATACCATTCGTTTGTGCTGTGTTTGTGCTGATTTGTGCCGCAAAAATGAGCGTTTGTGTCGGTTCAGTTTCTGAGATATTAAACATTCAATCTAATGCAAGCCCCACCCACTTTGCACCCCATGTTGCTGAACTTTAAAAACAAACGCGCCATTCATTTGTGCCATGTTTGTGCTGGTTTGTGCTGCAAAAATAAATGTTTGTGCCGCTTTGGTTTCGGAGATTTTGTGCATTATATTTGCTGAAACCCCGCCCACTTTGCACCCCTTGTTACTGAATTTTAAAAACAAACATGCCATTTGTTTGTGCTGCGTTTGCGCTGGTTTGTGCCACAAAAATAAATGTTTGTGCCACTTTGGTTGCGGAGATATTGTGCGCTAAAGTTGCTGAAACCCCGCCCACTTTGAACCCCATGTTGTTGAATTTTAAAAACAAATGCGCCATTTGTTTGTGCTGCATTTGTGCTGGTTTGTGCCGCAAAAATAAACGTTTTTGCCGCTTTGGTTTCAGAGATATTGTGCGTTATATTTGCTGAAACCCCGCCCACTTTGAACCCCATGTTGTTGAATTTTAAAAACAAATGCGCCATTTGTTTGTGCTGCATTTGTGCTGGTTTGTGCCGCAAAAATAAACGTTTTTGCCGCTTTGGTTTCAGAGATATTGTGCGTTATATTTGCTGAAACCCCGCCCACTTTGTACCTCATGTTGCTGAATTTTAAAAACAAACACGCCATTCATTTGTGCCGCGTTTGTGCTGGTTTGTGCAGCAAAAATAAACTTTTGTGCTGCTTTGGTTTCGGAGATATTGTGCGTTATATTTACTGAAACCCTGTTGCAGATTCCACTGATCTGTCAGGGCATCTATTCCGAAGGCCCGGCTGCAATGACCCCAAGTGTAATACTTTTTGATTTTGAAGTTGCAGGGGGATGCAAATAAATCTACTTTGGGCTTGACTCCCAAGGACAGGATCCACTCGAACGTCTGTGCATGCAGTTACCACTCATTGTTGTCCAGCTGAGTGCGCGTCAGGAAGTCCGCTTGGACATTCTAGACTCCAGGGATGAAGACTGCTGAAATATTGGCCAGATTTTTCTGAGCCCAGGACATGATGGGCTTGACTTCTTGGAGCAGAGGAGAGCTCCGAGTGCCCCCCTGTCTCTTCACATATGAGACCGCTGTGGTGTTGTCCATTTTCAGTAAAACTGACTTCCCCTTCGGGAGATGAGTGACCAGGCTGCCTGTAACTCCAGGACATTTGAGCACGGGATGTGAAGACAGGCACCCCACTTGCCTTCAGCAAGTTCTGACCCGCAACGGGGCTCCCCAACCAGCACCACTGGCATCGGTCAAGACCGTGACCCATGAGACGGGGCAATGGAGTGGCAGGTGAGAAGATTTCTGCGCTGGAGCCACCAGAAGAGGCTGGTCCTCATCACTGAATTTATGTGAATGGACTGATTATCGTCCCCCTAATTCCATTGTTGAAGAAACCCTATCTGAAAAGGGAATAATCTCCCCAGAGACCACTTGACCATTGTGATAATAATCTTTAAGCATTGTGAGGCTATTAGGTGGAAGAGCTTGGAGCTCGTAAAATTCTACCTTGAAAGACTGGAATATTTTCCACGGGGAGAGAGATGGAATTTTCTACCATGTGGAACTAAGTACAGTATATCAGGCACTGGACTGGTTCCAGATTGCTTTTTCCCAGACGTGCTGGAAGAGAAGCAAACACGCCCCCCACCCGACCCGCCTGGGCAGGCCCAAACTCAAAATGGCTTAGCTGGCTTTCATCCACTGGACGCCTGGCTCTTAGCGGGTTTCTGGAAGGATGCCTGTCTTCTGCTCCAATTCCATCTGATATCTCGGCCGGGCCTGTAAGAGCATGCTTCCCTGGAACGCTCAGTACTATGTCTTCTGTGCTGAGGCCTTTTCTGATTGAACAGATGCCTAACCTGAGGCAGGAAGCCCGACCTCCCACCTATGGTGCTATCCAGCTTGTCACCAAACAGTGAGGACCCTTCAAGGGGATCCTACACTAGGCCTGCTTGGATGCTGGGTCAGCGAGCCAGGGGTGCAACCCCAAGGCCCGCTTGGCCGTGACAGCATGGTCCAGGCCGACAGGTGGATAAGGTCGATTAAATCTCCCCCAGGAAGGCTACTGCCAGCTTCAGCTCCTGGATTACCGAGCCCCTGGCAAGTTCTTCTGAGACTCCTCTGATCATGGAGTCTACATTCTCCATCCAGACCTCCATGGCCTTGGACATGGCCGCAAGGGCCAAAGCGGGTTTGCAAACCATCCCGGCTGACCCTTAAATCCTTTTAAGATCTTGATCTATTCTTCTCTCAAGTCCATCTTTGAAGGATACTGCATCTTCAGGAGGAAGAGTGACGTATTTAGCTAGTCTATGAGGGCAGCGTTTTCCAGATATTTCACTTCCCCAGCCTTGAAGGGGTATAACCTGGAGGTCCTACTTGACATAGATGGCTTCCTATCTACCTTGCGCCATTCCTCATTAATAATATCCTTTAATTCAGAAAGGAGTGGAAAATTAGAATGTTCTTTCTCCAGATGCTTAAAGAATTTCTTCTGTTTAGCCGGGGGAGTAGAAGAGTCTTCCCACTTAAGGGCCTCTTTGGCCACTTTAATTGGAGAAACCAGGGTGAAGTCGAAGCCTCCAACAAACTCATCTCCCTTCATCTCGCTGTGCGAGGAATCAGGGGAGGAATAATAAGACTGGAATGGGCTCCTGGGCCTCGTCAGCCAGGGAGCCAGATAATGTGGTGGACTGGCTCCACGTGTAAAATGTACCCCACTCTTTGTGGGATTGTTGCACCATCCGTTTGACCAGCGTCTCCATTTGCCGATTTTCAGCATCTTTTTCCCCGACCGCCTTGGCATAACAAGGGTCACAGAAAGACTTAAATTCCAGGACCCGGGTCCCACAACCCCAGCAGGATCTGTGAAAATGGCTGTCGTGGCGGTGGGTGTGGTGTTTGGAGGAGGAATGGTAACATCTCCTTTGTTGAGAGGAGGAATGGGAACATCTCCTCTGTTGGGAGGAGGAATGGGAACATCTCCTCTGTTGGAAGGAGGAATGGGAACATCTCCTCTGATGTTGGGTCCTAGACGGAGAGTCACGTTTGGACCTTGATGAAGAAGGTGGGCGTTGCGGCTTGGCAAGGTCCCTGTCATCTTGGACAGTAAGCTGATGGTCTGACCTGGAAGGGCTAAAAAAGGGAGAAGGGAGAACATGACGTTTAGGAAATCAGTCCATCTGCACGTGGACCTGGCCCTCCCCTTCTCATGCCCCGTATACCTAGAGCGTGAGGGCTGGCCGGTGACCGGTGGCAGTGATCTGTCCATGGCACCCTGGCGGATGAATACGAGGTGATCCTGCAGCTTTGTAGGAACACTCACACGTCCTGGAACAAAGGAGTACAAATAGCAGTGCAGCTTCCCCTTTAAGAGGCATCTTAGCCCCCTTCTCTTTTACCATAGCCCCAGGCTGAAGCTAACCATGATCTGGGAACCTGGGGCCTGAGGAGCTGATGCAAGCTGCCTGTAGTAATCCTTAGAATGACAGGGCTCTCAGGGATTTAAACATCCCCGCCGGAATGACGTCACCACCATGCCCGGACTGCGCCTGCGCAGTGGCAACCTGCCGTTGAGCACCTGCACGGCCGCCGGGTCCCCTGCCGCATCGTGCATGTGCAAAACCAAGCCTCGGCTTTATCTGAGGATCGCAGTAGTGAGCCGGAGCTGTGACCGGAAGAGGAAGCCGAACCCTGGAATGCACTTGTGTTCCAGGCGCCATAGAAGCAAAAAGAAAAAGAAGACAGCAAGGCACATGAGGGGAAAACAAACAGGGAGCTTTTATATACAAAAACTGCTGCCATGGAGAATCTTCAGACCTGCCAGGCGTTGCACTGAGCCTGGGCATATGAAGGCCGTCTCCACCACAGGACACAGGGGCCTGGAGCCACACACCCACCCATGACTGGGCCCTGGGCTATCTTGAAACTGCCCGGCATCAACTTCCACAATCAAATTTGGACATCTGTAAACGTAAGTGCATTGACTTGTAGGTTCAATGAGGAGGACAAAAAAGGAACGCAGTCTCTAGTGGTGAGCTCAAATTTATGGGAGTGGGGTCCTATAGCATTGGAGAGGAGGCGGGGTTAACCCACACATAGTCTGCCATGGAGTCTGTCAGGAAAAGAATGTTTACTGATGTAGATGTTTTTATAAAAAGCAATTAAAAAAAAGAAGTAACTTATATAAGAGAATTTGTTGGAGTGCTGTTTTGCTTTGTTAACACCTGGTTTAAACTTTTGTTAAAAGAGAACTATGGCCCAACCTTTTTTGGCCTTAGTTCTCTTTTTGTTCACAAGATGACATATAGTATGTTCTCCTGTGACAAAAAACTCATGTGCATGTGGCAGGCTATTGCCCACTATATCCTGACAGTGCAGAGCCGCGCTGCAGCCGGGACAGATCCTGACAATACTGTCGAGATCCACCCTGCTGCCTGATTGACAGCTGGCTCTGCCTCACTAGAGCCAGAGCCAGCTGTGCCCGCTCCCTCCCCACATATCCTCTTCCGTCTGTTCTTCCAGTCAGCGCTAGAGAATCGGAAGGGGGATCTCTATGGAGGTGACAAAACTATGCATGTGAAGTAAAACATCATGTACAATATCCACCAAATCTGCACAAACTGCAAACAAATAAATCTAGTTGTATGTAAGATTTAATAACGAGGTGTAAAGTCAGTGTGGTTTGACAACATAAACCACTCAATATCTCTGAAACCAAAGTGGCACAAACATTTATTTTTGTGGCACAAACCAGCACAAACACGGCACAAACAAATGGTGCATTTGTTTTTAAAATTCAGCAACGTGGGGTGCAAAGTGGGCGGGGTTTCAGCAAATATAACGCACAATATCTCCGAAACCAAAGCGGCACAAACGTTTATTTTTGCGGCACAAACCAGCACAAACGAATGTCACATTTGTTTTTAAAATTCTGCAACATGGGGTGCAAAGAAGGCGGGGTTTCAGCAAATTTAACGCACAATATCTCCACAACCAAAGCAGCACAAACGTTTGTTTTTGCGGCACAAACCAGCACAAACATGGCACAAATGAATGACGCATTTGTTTTTAAAATTCAGTAACATGGGATGCAAAGTGGGCGGGGCTTGCATTAAATTAAATGTTTAATATCTCAGAAACCGAACCGGCACAAACGCTCATTTTTGCGGCACAAATCAGCACAAATGTGGCACAAATGAATGGTGTAGTTTTATTCAGGTTTTACAAACATGGGGTGCCAACTTCACACAGCTGCCACACAGAGTCTGCTCCAGCAGGAACACAACAGGGATTGTGTCACTGATGCATGCTCTGTCACTGCTCACCATCCTTGTGGCCTCCTCAAATGGTGACAATACAGTGCATGCACCCTAATGATCAGCCATTGGTGTGGGGAAAAAAAGCCTGTCGTCGTGCCGTATTGGCACAGGTACTCGTTGACAGCCTTCTGCTGCATGTATAGCCGCTGCAGCATTGGCAGGTGGAATTCCCACTGAATTTCAGCCAACCGAGCACTGGCTGTGTATGACCACCTGAAATGGCTACAGACTCTTCTGGCCTGCTTTAGTACATCTTGAAACATACTTAGAAAATGCTGCACCACCAAATTGAGGACATGTGCCAGGCATGGCACATGTGTCAACTTTCCTTGTCTAAGGGCAGACAGGAGGTTTGAACCATTATCGGACATCACCATTCCTGGCACCAGCTGATGTCATGTGAACCACCTCTGGGCCTGTCCCAGCAGAGCTACAGGAATCTCTGCTCCGGTGTAGTTCCTGTCCCCTAAACACACCAGCTGAAGCACTGCATGGCACCTTTTAGCCTGACGCTGGTAATAGGCCTTTGGACACTTAGGGGGTACCTGATGTTCATAGGACAATTCTGCAGAGGAGGGCATAGAGGTGGCGGAGGAGGAGGAGGGGGTAGAGCCCACAGGTCTGGCATCATCACCACCAGCTGTATGGAGATGTGGGGGCACAACAAGCTGCAGCACCGAGCCCTGTCCTGCATCCTTTCGAGTTACAAGCAGCGTTACCCAGTGAGCTGTAAACTAAATATATCATCACTGCCCATGCTTGCTGGACCACGTGTCAGCAGTAAGGTGGATTTTATGGCTGACAGCCTTGCCCAACGATGCCAGAATATTCCCTTCCACGTGATGGTAGAGAGATGGAACGGCCTTATGTGAAAAGTAGCAGTGACTGGGAACCTGCAATTGTGGCATTGTGCACATTCACGGAACGGGGCAGAATCCACCAGGCTGAAAGGCAGAAGTTGGAGAGCCAACAGCTTTAACAAGCTTGCATTCAGACGCTGGGCATGTGGGTGGCAGGGACTGTATTTTTTTTCCTGCTGCAACGGATGGGACAGAGAAGTTTGCTGGCTACAGTCTACAGCTGGTGGTGTGCTGCTGGCAGATGTGCTGCTAGGACCTGGGACACCCTGTGCTATACCATCATCCCTGTCAGTGGAGGCTGCTGAGAGGTAATGACTCAGTATAGCAGGGGCAGACTGAAGTGGGTAAGGAGTAGGAGGAAGGACAGATTTGTGCCCCTTTTGTGTGGCTTTTAGGTGCTCTTGCCAACGGGCTGAGTGGTTGGACATTAAATGCCTTGTTAAGCATGTGGTACCCAAATGGTTGGTCTTTTTGTCACATTTGATGTGCCTGAGACACAGTTTGCAGATAGCAACAGTGCAATCTGCTGCAGATGTGCTGAAAAAGGCCCAGGCAGCTGAGCTTTGGGGAGTGGGCTGGGAGATAACAGCTGCAGAATGTGATTGCATAGGGTGGCTGCTCTCTACTCTTTCTTGATGTCTGCCTCCTTTGGGTTGTGCTGCCTCACCTTCAGTTTCCTCCTCTGCTCTATCTGGCACCCAAGTCGCATCAGTGACTTCATCATCATCATCTCCATCTCCTCCATCTTCATCATTACCATTGGAGACAACTTGGCAATATGCTGCGGCTCGGAGAACATGAACTCCTCAATGGCTGATGTTGGGGCTATGGCAGAAATTGATGTGGACAAGGAGGCAGGTTTATCCACTCTGGCAACTGCAGGGTCTGCCCACTTGTCTCTGCTTGCGTGACAGAGGATGAGGAGGATAAGGAAGGTTTAGTAAGCCAGTCCACCACCACCTCTGCATGCTGTGGCTGGATAGCACAGGCAAACTCACTAAACAGAGGAAACGATGCCCTGCCTGAGGACTGACCACCACGTCCACTTTTGCCTGTGGACGCATTTGTTGCTGGCCCCCTTACAGAGCCAAGGGAACGGGAAGGGAATTGAGAGGGAGGGAGTGGTGCTTATAAGCAAATGTAAATAAGAAGTCGAAATCTGTACGTAGATGCCCTTTAATCAATGTAAAGAGGTGTTTGGTGAACTTTAATTTGAGTACTCACACTACACAGACACACTCCACGGATACACTATAATATAATGCAATATAATGCGCCAAATGTACAGTGACGCACAGAACTATATGCCGTTAAACTGGCAGTAATGTACATAGACTGATATGGCGTTAAACTGGCAGTAACGCACACAGAAGTAAATGGTATTAAACTGGCAGTAACACATTCAAATAGACAGTGTTCAACCGTCACTACACTGACACTATCTGAACGGTCCCTACTCTATACACTAATGTCAAGATTACTGACTCTGTCTCACCACACTACACTGAAACTATATGAGCTGTCTCTACTCTACACTAATGTATGTATGAATGACACAGTCTCACTACACTACAGTGAAACTATCTGAGTTGTCCCTACTCTAGCTGGACACTATGCAAAGCTGAATTATGGTCCTCCTCACTACACTCACACTATCCCTAGACTGACAATAAACTAATATTCTATACTGACAGCCCTGTTCTATCTCTCTCCACACCGAAATCACACTGAAAATGGCTGCCATTGAAAGAATACTTTTATACTGTGGGGCGGGAGTGAGCCCTGATTGGATAAAGTCATGATGACAGTGTCCAATCATGACTCTGACAGTGCTCTGTGCCCTGATTGGCTGAAGCTTTCACTGCTTCAGCCAATCAGGGCTTGCAATGCACTGTTCAGTGCCGCAATGCATTGTGGTCGGTTCGGGGGGGCGAACAAACGGTCGAACGACTCATTTGTTCGGCTATTTACTGAACGTCTGAACAGCGAAAGTTCAGCCCGAATTTATGCTCAGGCCAAACCGTTCGCCCATCCTTAGAGAAGCGCACGCTTTGGCCTCCATTCAGTTGAAACGCCAAGAAAATATAATAAAAAAATACCTAATGGTGTAAAATCTTCATTGTATTAACTGCATTCATTGCATCAGCAATGGGTTAAATATTTTTGTGACATTTTTTACAAGCTGAAAGAGCATTTAATGAATTGTTTTTGTACTCTTGATAATCAGAACAGAGTAATGTAGCTTCAAGTATATAGGCAGCAAACCCATATCCTTGGCTTTAGCTTTATTGAAATCGGTGTTTTACAATGTCCAACTGAAATTGGACAATAAATCACTTTAATTTCTTATAAACAAGTTTGAGGTTTAAAGAGGATAGGTCAAGGTGACTCAAATTCTTTCTAGCTATAGCTCCTTTTTGTTTTACTGATTGAAGCATTATCTCTGCAACATGCCATTAATCATGCATATGTTCATAGTATTATTTAAATTATTATGATTTGTGTGCTTTTGATTGTATTCTTACATTTCCAGAGTTCAATAAAAAAACAAACACACAAACAAAAAAAAACATGTAAACAAGTAGACAAACTGTAACACTTTAAATATACAGTACCGACTCTTGTCTACAACATTCCTAAATAAATATTGGGGCAGCAATTACATTGTACATATTTACACCACTGGATAATGATGGTTCATATGGTTCATATAAATTTTTCAATTAAATTAAGTGTCTCTTAAGTGTCCCGAGTACAATTTGTAGGTATAAATAGTGCCCGGAATTTGAATAGTAACCAAGGGGGAGCTGAATAGAAGGATTATACAAAGAGAATCCCAGTCATCCAATGCAAACAAAATAATATGTCACAGATGCTATATTATACAATACCTTTAAATTTCTATTTAAGTAATAGAAAAATGTTTGACAATTGTTTTTATTTACTTTTAATTTTTTTTCTTGTTCATGAATTATCTAGGGTCAAGTTTTAGAGTCTGGGTTAATATGCAGACCCATAGATGCTACAAGATTGGTATCTGTGCAGTTTTTGGTTGTGCTTACAATTCTCTAACATAGATCAACCCCTGCTGTAATCTCATACTGAATTGCTACAGAGTTTTCATATTCTGTACAGTCACTGTACAGTACAAAAGCTGCTCAACCAAGGCTTACCTGTAAAAATACTGTAAATACTTCCTTCTACATTTGTTTTAACTCTGAGTTGCTTGTGATGAAAAAATCATCAATAATCCAAAAAAAAAGTGTATATATATATATATATATATATATATATATTACATACCCCCTTACCAAATTGTTAGCAATACTTACTGTTCATGGCCTGCCCTCACGTCAGCACACAATGGGTTAACCCCTTCCTCCAGTCTCTCAGTACCACCTTCTCTTAGCTGATAAAAGGGAGCCCCTCCTCCTCCACCCTTGTTCCATTAACTAGCGGATGACAGGCTTGTAGGGAGGGGAAAAAAGATTGTGCTGATGTGAGGGCAGGCCAGGAAGGAAAATTACAGTAAGTATTGGTAACAATTTTCCTGGCCAGCCTCATGTCAGCACCCAATGGGATTTGATTTAGCTGATATAGGGTGGAATAACAAAGACTTAAAAAACAACTGGTAATGCTGCTTTAGTGAATATTTTATTTTGCTTGGAAGGGTGCTGACACCACTGCATTTCCAAAATTTGATGCCCTAGCTGCTGTGACATCTAAACTGTAATGTCTTGCGAAGGTTTCGCAGGGACTCCAACTAGCGGTCCTGCATATTTCTTCAACCGATATTTTAGCAGAAGCTTCCCGTGAGGCTGCCACCCCACTTGTTGAATGAGCTCTAATAACCTGTGGAGGCGTCAGCCCCTGTTTCTCATAAGTGAGGCTTATCACCTTGGTGATCCAGGTAGCTATGATTCTAGCTGATGCCGCTTCTCCTCTTCTAGGTCCTGACGGCAGGACGAACAAGGTATCCATTTTGCCTATTTGTAGAGAGCGGTTTAAGTAGGTTGAAAATAGGTTGACCATGTCCAATGGTCTGAGATCCAGTTCCTCCGCTTGTCTCGGCGGTTGCGTGAAGCTGGGTAGGACCGCCTCTCAATTTACATGGAACTTGGAAACCACCTTAGGGGTTAAGTCTGGCGAGGGCCTTAGGATCACTTTGTCTGGGAGAATGATGCAGAAAGGATCTTTGCAAGATAGAGCTGCCAGCTCTGAAACTCTCCTCGCTGATGTTATGGCTGTGAGAAAAATCAGCTTGACTGTCAGGTACCATGGTGGGCATGTCTCCGCAGGCACGAATGGATGCTAGAGCAAAGCTTTTAGCACTGTGCCCAAGTCCCAGGCTGGGAACAGGGACTTCCTTGATGGTCTTATTCTTACGGCCGCTCTGAGAAATTGCTTTATTAGCGGCTCGTCTGCCCACTTGTGGCCTGTGAAGCAAGACAAGGCTGACCCTTGCACCTTTATGGTGTTGTATGCTAAGCCCATACTTAGAGCTGACTGTAAAAACTCCAGCACCTGCACAATGTTTGCGGACAATGGGGCACATTTTTGTTGTAAAGCAAATGCTGTCAATTTTCTCCAAATCCTGGTGTATGTGGCATTAGTTGTGGCCCTTCTTGACTTCAATAATTTTGAGATGACCTCCTCTGAAATCCCCTGAAACTGCAGTCTGGCTGATTCAACAGCCATGCTGTCAGTTGCAATCTTCCTCAGTTGGGATGACACCATTGGTCCTGCTGTAGGAGGTTCTTCTTTAGCGGCAGCCATATCGGAGGAATTGCCGCCATCTGCAGGAGCAGTGGGAACCATGGCCTTCATGACCAGAAGGGTAGGATTGCAATTGCATGGACGCTCTCCCTCGCAATTTTTAATAGGGTTTTCATTATCAGAGGTACCGGTGGGAAAAGGTAGACTAGGGGAAATTCCCACGAGATTGAGAAGGCATCTTGAGCTAGCGCTTTGTTGCAGTGGAATCTTGACACAAACTGGGGTACCTGTGCATTCCATGGGGTCGCCATCAGATCTATCGAGGGTGTACCCCACCTGTAAAAGATTGTTTTCAGATAGTCCTTGTTGAGTGCCCACTCGTTTTTGTTGGGAAAATCCAGACTCAGATGGTCTGCTATGTAGTTTTGACTGCCCGGAATGTAGGCTGCCGTCAAGGCTTCCACATGTGCCTCGGCCCAGACGAATATCTCGGTTGCCAACTGCAGCAGTGGCAAGCTCTTGGTTCCTCCCTGTTTGGTTATGTAAGTGACCGCCATCCAGTTGTCCAACATAAGCTTGACCCGAGCTCCCTGAATCAGGTTCTCGAATGCCAGTAGGGCTAGGTATGCTGCTGTAACTACAACAGGTTGGAGTGTCTGGTCTCCATCCTGCTTCATTTGCCTTGAAGCCGTCTGCTGAAGCAGTGAGTGCCCCAGGCCCAGAGACTGGCATCTGAGGTTATCTGGATCCAATCTCCGGGGCTGAGAGGCATGCCCCGCGACAGAGTTCCTGGCTCTATCCACCACGCCAAGCCGTCTTGGTATGAAGATCTTTTGGTGGAGTGATACGCCATCCCACTGGTTCAGAAACGATGTTTGGAATGCCCTTGTATGGAATCTTGCCCAGGGAACAGCTGGGGTTGCTGCTGTAAACATTTCCAGAAGCGTCATACAGTCCCTCACCGACAGCAACGAGGACTCCATCATGATGTTCACGCAGGCTACTAGCTTGGCTATCTTGCGATGTGGTAGCAAGACCTGCCCTTTGCTTGTGTTGAAAACAAGCCCTAGGTACTCCATCTCTTGGGAGGGAATCAACTGGCTCTTCTGCTTGTTGATAATCCAGCCGAATTTGGACAGAATTTTCAGCACCACTTCGCTTTGTGCCGTTAACTCTTCGCTTGCACTGGCCACTACCTAGATGTTGTCTAAGTAGTGTAAAATTTTTATGCCCCTCAAACGTATAACAGTAAGCAAGTACTAGCAAGATCCTGGAAAAGACTCGAGGTGCTGTGCTGATTCCGAAGGGCAGACATTTGAACTGGAAATGATCTTCCCCTACCATGAATCTCAGATATCTTTGGTGATGCCTGTTGATTGGGACATGAAGGTAAGCATCTGCTAAATTGACTGATATTAGCCAGTCCCCTGGTTGCAGAATTTACATAACTGTAAATATTGATTCAATTTTGTATGTCTTGGGGTCGATGTAGTGGTTTAGAGATCTTAGGTCTAAGACCGGTCTGAGATCTCTGGACGCTTTGGGCACCAGAAAAATTGGGGAGTAAACCCCTGTTCCCTGCTGCTTTAGAGGAACCGGCGAGATTGCCCCTTTCTGAAGTAATTCGGTCACATATTCTTGCAAGCACCTTTGTTCCTTCTGATCTTGTGGCCATTCTGACTGGACAAAGATGTCCGGTGGTTTTTCTCGAAAAATTATCCCGTATCCTCGCTTGACTGTTTTCTGGACCCATTGGTCCTTGAGTTTCTCTGCCCATACCTTCCAAAAGGACACCAACCTGGCACCCACCTGGGGGGATGGGTGGTCAACCCGTCAAAAGGACTTCTCCGGTTTTTTAGCAGTCTGAGCGGCCTTAGACTTAGAAAGGAGCTTTGTGAGCCTCTCCATTGGGGTCTCCTATATTCTCGGCCTGGTCTATATGACCTGGCCTCCTGCTCCCTTCTGAACTCTGATTGGCCTGACTGAGCGATTTGCTGTCTTCTTTTGGGTCTCTGTGGTAGCAGACCCGATTTCCCTCCAGTAGCTCGTTTAATAGCTTCCTCCAGGGTGTCCCCGAATAGCATCTTGCCCTTGTATAGAATGTTACAAATTGCCTATTTCGAGGTACTGTCTGCCACCCAGTGGTGTAACCATAGGGCTCTTTTCGCCGTTACTGAAAACATCATAATTCTTACGAGCAGTTTTACTAGGTCTATAGAGGCTTCTGCCAAAAAGGCTTTTTTTGTACGTTTGCCTTCCTTTCAGGCTTTCCTCATTCCTCATCGAATAATTTGCCCCTTGCCTTTTCAAGTTAGGGAAATATCTTTTCATTTTTTCCGCAGGCTGAGTGTCTTGTTCCCAGTCTATGCTTCACTGCTACTATGTAAGGGTCTATGAGTTGGAAGTCGAATAAATGTTCAGACGGTTCATCAGAGCCTGAAGAATCTCCTGAAGATATTTCAAGCCCCGGCAATGGGTCTCGCTTCTGCTTAGATGCGTTCTTGGCTCTAGGCTTAATTCCGGAGGCACTTACGCCTGCGACCGCCTGCATACTCTCCGTCACCACCTCCTGAATATAGTCCTTTATCCTATGTGCCTCTGTCTCTCTATCTGTGGCTACATCTCTTATGCATTCTGCGCACAAGAGTTTCTCAGGGGCGGATGGCGCTGAACAGGCCCAGCAGAGGCTTTCAGCGGGATGGCCTCTTGTCGCACTTGATTCTGCCGCCATAGCAGTCTGAGCATTTTTGCGGCATGGACTGGCCATTGCTTGGGATCTATGTCCTGCGTGTGACCCAGATGCATGCAGAGATTTTGAGCGGTGGCAGGACTTTTCCTTCCGCGACTGTCTTTTTTTAGAACTTCTACTCCTACAAAGACAAAACACCTTATTAGACTGGTGCTGCACTCTTTTGTTTTGTGGCCCCCGTAGACCCCTCCTACCTTTCCGACAATCTTCGTGCACTTTGGGGCCGTGGTGAGCTCATACTACAGCAACAAAAGACAGGATATGGAAATAAGAAAAAAGAAGTTCCTATTCAATCGCTTTTTTTTTTTTTTTTTACTGGCTCTTTAAGGGAAATAACTTTACCTTAATATTGGATATGGAGTCAATCGGGTGGCAGCAGGATTGTAGGGTATCTGAAAAGCTGTAAACACATGGTAAGCTCTTTAAGCTTTAGTATGCTTGCATGGCTTCTGCAGATAGAGCGCCCGGTGTGATAAAAGGAACTACCTTTATTGTTCTGGACCTTCCGATCTCAAGAGAGGCTTGAACCTGGGTGGGTAGGTTCAGTAGGAGGTGTAGTCTAAATCACAAGCATGGTGGCCTGGAGTCTGACCAAAAAAAGGAACAAGGGCGGGGGAGGAGGGGCTCCCTTTTAATAGCTAAGAGAAGGTGGTACTGAGAGACTGGAGGAAGGGGTTAACCCATTATGTGCTGATGTGAGGCTGGCCAGGAAAACGCAATTACAACCTAAAAGTGCAGAGGCAGCAGAGAAATGTTACATTTATTGTCATTGTAGTAAATTCATTCTCTTGAAATTTGTTTCAGTCTATAAATCTTATCTCATTAAAGTGTGCACAGCACACAAATACCAGGAAAACAATTATGGTGCATTTTTTACTAAATTTGCAACACATTATTTTGATATAAATCACATTCTGCCTATTTTATTCCATTCAGAAATCTATTTCATCATGAAGTATACAGCAAAAATTCTTTTTTTTCGCACAAGGAAACAGGGTGCTACAAATAAACTGACAGATATGCTTAGAAGAAATGTCAGCTATACAATATATGAGCACAATTTATACTCAATAACTTTCCACATCATTGCTATGTGCCAAGTATAACTACAAGCAGATAGTAAGGCGCTTAGTCCTCTCTGTGATTAGAATTGCATTATTGAAAAGGCGAGAAAATATAGCAACTGTACATCATGCAGTCTAAATAGCAACAGTATTACAAGGTTGAAAACAAACAATTATATGAAATCAAAGGCATGCATAGAAAGAGAATGAACACAATTGAGATGAATTGATGCAAAGCTATGTAATTGTCTTCCATTTTAAATACGGTAAGTATTTAAAATTATCAGACCACCGATTAACAAAAAAAAAGAGGAATTATAGAATTATATACTAATGCTGACATTTGAATATTTTATTTAAAAAAATGTAATCAAAATCTGCTAGACAGGAAAAACATAGGAACGAAATTTATTAGGTGTTCTCAGTTAATTAACCCTTTTGATGCTAATCTCATTCCTATTACTTTTAATATATCTTTGAAATGTGCTTTTTTCTATTTTTACCCAAATCTTTCAATACATTACAAAGAACAGAGAAGTGTTTCTAAACCCAATAAATTAATATTTTCAGATCTTTATCTTTAAAGGTGACCATACACTGCAATCAGTTAGATCTTAAATAACTTAGATGTAGTGCAAGAACCTGTTTGATTTCCTATAATTTGAATTAATTGTTCAAGTGCATCTCCCTATTACCTATTTTGCCGAAATATCGAGTTGGACAGAGATTGGCCAATCAGATTGCATAGTGCATGACCATCTTAAGTGCCAAATTTAGAATGTAGATGTGCCATGACCCACTTGTATTTTCCTAATGATATTTCTTGGGCATTATACAAGGCACATGAGAAACCACCTTTTTTCAAGACATGCTAGAGTGATCAGGAATCTTCAAACTACAGCTCTCCAGCTGTTGCGGAACTACACATCCCATGAGGCATTGTAAAACTCTGACATTCACAGACATGACTAGGCATGATGGAAATTGTAGTTCCTGAACAACTGGAGGGAAATAGTTTGAAGACCCCTGTGCTAGACCATTATTATGCCTCCTGAATTGGGAGTGTGGCATCTACCCAACTTCTCTCTGCTGGTGGACACAAGAACCTACCTATAGATATATATATGGGCAGCATACTGGTGTAGTGGTTAGCACTTTCACCTAGCAGCAGAAAGCGTCCTTGGTTTGAATCCCGCCCCCGCGACACCATCTGCCTAAAGTTTGCATGTTCTCCCTGTGCCTGCATGGGTTTCCTCCCACACTCTAAAAACATGCTGGTAGGTAAATCGGATCTTGTCTAAATTTGTCCTAATATGTATGAGTGTGTGTTAGGGACCCACACAAACACCACCCCATGTTAAAAAAATTATTTTCTTAATTTGCAAATAAGGATCATCACTTCCTCAGAGAACAATGAGCGGGACATGGTGGTGGGAGGAAATTAGCAGCGGTACAAGCAACTTCCTGTGTGCTGGGAACCAGATATATGCCACGGGTACATACCTCCATGCGCACACAGCAGTTGCACATCTCACATACACAGCGGTCGCATATCTAGATGCATTTGTTGCATCTAGCTGCAGGAACCCAATTTTGGGGGAAATTAGTAGTAAAGCAGAGGAAAATGCAGATGCAGATTTCCAGGACTGGACTAACAAATGTTTCTAGTGAAAGGCAACTGGTGTTCTCTATTAAACAAGGTCTAAATGGGCCATTGACATGCATCACAGTTGAACTTAGGAATGTGTCTTTGCAACGTTAAACTAAATGAAATCCTTTCTTATTTTTGCTTAGGGATAGAGTGCAGAGGGATTAGAAGTCTTGTCAGTTTTTGAGGATGTCTGCACCCCTCATAGGGTGAATTACACCTCCCAAATTTTGCCACTTTCTCCTTCAAAATGTATTCACTTCCTGTTACATAGCCAAACAGGAAGTGAAGGTAAAACCCTACCAATGTCTTTCCATGGGGACACACAGGTCAATCTAAATAGCTTCCCCATTAGGTAAATTGCACTCTAGCATTTTGCTCTGTACACCCCAAATTATTATTAGGTATTTTGGACTTTGGGGTTTATGTACTAAAGGCAAATCCATGGGGTGTACACCTTGAATGACTCTAGTCTACGACTGACTGAGCATCCATCTTGCTGATAATAGTCTTCTTGATCCCCTTCAGTCTGGATTTCATCCTCAACATTCCACAGAAACTGCTCTCCTAAAACTAACAAACGATCTACTAATGGGCAAAACTAAGGGACACTATTCTGTACTCCTACTTCTAGACCTCTCTGCTGCCTTCGATACGTTTAACAAAAAGCTCCATGCCTTTGGCCTCCATGACTGTACTCTTCACTGGTTTTCTACCTACTTATTTAACTGCACCTTTAGCATTACCTACAATTCTACTGCCTCCTCTCCTCTTTCTTTCTCTGTTGGGGTCCCCCTGGTCATCCACCTCTCCTATTTTCAATCTACGCCTCCTCCCTGGGTCAGCCTCCCATGGCTTCCAATACCATCTCTACACTAATGACACTCAAATCTATTTCTCTACCCCTCAGCTCACTCCTTCAGTCTCCTCACGTATCACTATTTTACTATCAGATATATCAGTCTGGATGTCACACCACTTCCTCAAAACTCTTCCTCCCCCACATGCCTCTTCCCCTGATCGCTCAATCAAAATTGATGGCACAACTATCAGCCCATCCTCACATGTCAAGGGACTAGGAGTAGTCCTGGACTCTGAACTCTTCTTTAAGCCCCATGTCCAATCGCTGTCCAAATCTTGCTGTCTCACCCTCCGGAACATTTCCAAAATACGCCCCTTTCTAACCAATGACACAACAAAGCTCTTAATCCACTCCCTGCTCATCTCTCGCCTTGATTACTGCAACTCCCTCCTCATTGGCCTACCTCTGCATACTCTATGCTCCCTTCAGTCTATCATGAATGCTGCTGCCAGACTCATCCACCTTACCAACTGCTCTGTCTCTGCTACTCCTCTCTGTCAATCCCACCAATGGCTTCCGCTCGCCCAACTAATTAAATTCAAAATACTAAAAACTACCTACAAAGCAATCCACAACTCTGCCCCAAGCTACATCACTGACCTAGTCTCAAAATACCAAACTAATCGTTCTCTTTGTTCTTCTCAAGACCTCCTGCTCTCTAGCTCTCTCATCACCTTCTCCCATGCTCATCTCCAGGACTTTTCCAGAGCCTCTCCAAGCCTATGGAACACCTTACCCCAACCTGTCCATCTATCTCCTACTCTATTAGCTTTTAGACGATCCCTGAAAACCCTCCTCTTCAGAGATTCCTATCCTACCCACACCTAACAACTGTATTTTCATTTTGTCCATCTGATCATCCTCCATAGCTACTCCTCTTTGTTCCACTTGACCCTCCCTTCTAGATTGTAAGCTCTAACGAGCAGGGTCCTCTGATTCCTCCTGTATTGAATTGTATTGTAATTGTACTGTCTTCCCTGATGTTGTAAAGCACTGCGCAAACTGTTGGCGCTATATAAATCCTGTATAATAATAATAATAATAATACACAACAAAGTGCTAGAGTGCAGTTTGCCTAATGGGGACGCTAGTTAGATTGACCTGCGTGTCCCCAAGGAAAGACATTGGTAGGGTTTTACCCTCACTTCCTGTTTGGCTGTAACAGGAAGTGAAGCCAATTTTCAGAAAAGGGACACAAAGCCCAACCTAAAAAAGACAAGCAGGGGTTCTAACATTCACTTGGTTTCCCTCAAATGCCCACAATTAGAATAGGATTGTCTTGGCCTAGATTTTAGCTCATTGCTCTAAATCATTGTTTCTCAACCCCGTCTTCAAGTACCCCCAAAAAGGCCATGTTTGCAGGTTTTCCTTCCTCTTGCACATGTGCTTTAAATCACAGTCAATTGCTTGGTATTTTGGACAGCTATTTTAGCTAAGATAAGATCCCAAAACATGTTCTGTCAGGGGTACTTGAGGACTGAGGCTGAGAACCACTACACTAAAATGGAAATTTGAATACTTACCTCTCTTATTTTCCTTTCCTGGTGCCTATCCATGGCAGCATATGCACAAGCCATGCATATGCTACCATGAAGGCACCAGGAAAGTAGCTTTGAGACAAATCACACTTGCCAATCAGCCTAGTTAACCTGCAGCTGGGAAATCTGTTGCATGAAAATTAACGAAACACATAAAACATAAAAAGTTGCTACAAATTTTATGGGTCAACAAAACAGGACTTGGAAAAGAGCAAGGAAAGCAAAAAAACACGTGTATGTTAATTTGAGACACTAACTGAATATGGTTGAGAGGTCTGACCATTTTGCAAAGGAAATTAACAGGAGTGTGCCCACAAATGGACAGCTATTAAGGATTTAAACATTAGTCACAACATATTGAGGAAGATTTCTGCAAAATAATGCAGCACAGACAATTAAATCAAAGTGAAACAACCTACAAACGACACATTGCCAACATCCAAAATATTTCAGGGGAAAATATCCCCTCCCAAAATACAATAAACCAAAGTAAAAAAAACTTTCTGTAAAACACATCTGTTTCGCAAAGACATAACAACAAACTACAAAGAGAGAATACATGTGTTCCAAACTCTATAAGGACACCCAAGTGTACTCTCTTTCCGGCCCCACACACACAATCTTGCCTCTTTGCAGGGCAAGGTAAAGCATGCTATCTGCAAGCTTTATATAACATAGGTTTGAGTGCTAATGAGGCAATTGAAAGTACATGTACAGTCCATAAAACACACAACATGCAAGTCCACCCAATGTAGAGACAGAACTTCAAAGTGGTTATACCTGTTAAGGATGTCCTTAAATTACTAACCCAAAAAACACACTCTCTGAGCATGCCCAGAAACATCCAAGTGTTGTTCACACACAAAAAGAAGAACAAAATAAGAAAAGTCCCTGAGCATGCCCAGATCAACCCAAATGCAATTAGCACAAAATAAGCCACCCTCTGTCCAAAATTAAGCACATCATACAGCATGCTTCAAAATTAGATGGGACAAACACCCCCCGTTCCAGGGGGGCAAACAAAGAGCCTAACATGGGGCAAAAGCTATACAACAAATACCATTGCAGTCTATGGAAACTGACTGTGAATTTTGCTAGTCCCCACTTGGCTGGCTTATCTTCTAGTTATTGGCCTTAAAATGGATATGGGGGCCCAGGTGCCACCTAGAGTTTCCACCTCATCCCTTTAAAACCAAGCACATATTAATTACACAGGTTCTGAAGCAGATTAGGGTGGTAAATTAGCCTCAGAACCTGTGTAATTAATATGTGTTTGGGTTTAAAGGGATGAGGTGGCAAATCTAGTCCCACCCTAATGGACATATATCAATGTCACCAATTTGGACAACCCCAAAAACAAAACAAGAAGAAGTGCCTTTAAAAATGGAAATTTGCATTAAAGCTAGTAACTTGGGGGGCTTACTCTGCCTGTAAAGTGGTGCATCTGCAGCATGTATCCAAAATGCTGCTTCAAAGATGTACGGCTTTAGAGAAAAGTTACAAATCTACATTGCAGCTTCAAGATTTTAACACAAAACAAAAAATAGCCTGCCCCTTCCCAATACATACAAGGTCATTTGAGTCTATTAAGACTTAAAATCAGAACCCCCACGTGAAAAATCCAACCCCAAACGAAAAAAATATTGTGCCCCTCCCAAACACTAACAAACTCCTAGCCCCTAGCCAAACACACAGCAAGGCAGCCCATGAAAGGGGGTGGATGCTTGGGGTCAGGAGGGGCTTGGGCACCCCAAAAGTCAACCACCTTGTTCCCATATTCAGGGGGACAAGGGCCTCTTCCGCACAACCCTAGGCTGGGGTTGTGGGGGGCTGAAGACAGGGGGCTTTACAGAATGTTGGAAGCCCCTTTAAACTAGTGGGTACAAGGTGCTTTGTGGTTGATATTGGGCTGAGCCCAACATGTCCCAAAGGTAGCCAGCTATGTTCAGTGCATGTGGACTTGTATGGTTCAGGAAGGGGTTGGGAGATCACTCTTCTTGCCCCTTTCCTAGCTGGCCCTGTTGTATGCTTTGAAAAAGGATGTGGTTTGGATTGGTGAAGGCAGTTCACAGCCTTTTGACAATGGAGTGGAGTGTGGAGTTCCCCTTTAAAAGCAAAAAATTAGCCCATGGAAATCCAAGGGGTAAGAGGGGGGAGACAAGAGCATTGGAGAATGGAGTGTGGAGTTCCCCTTTAAAAGCAAAAGCTAGCCCAAAGAAATCATATGCATTAGAGGGGGTAGGTTAAATGACCCTTTAGGAGGAGCTAGAGGAGCGAGAGTCTTTTTACATAATTTTAACAAGGTGCATGTCACATGTTGGCAATGAAACATGCTAACATGACCTGTGTGCAAATATCCTTAAAAAAATACACAAAGGTGAACCAGCGTAAAAACAAATAAA
Source organism: Aquarana catesbeiana (assembly GCF_042186555.1). NCBI lineage: Eukaryota > Metazoa > Chordata > Amphibia > Anura > Ranidae > Aquarana > Aquarana catesbeiana. The sequence goes on along the minus strand of NC_133324.1, from coordinate 706,695,198 downwards.
TGTCAAGTTTAGAGGTGCACCCATTCAACCCATGCAATTGCATTTACATTGCTTGACATTTACTAAGATTTGGGCCGCGCAGTGAACAAACGCATTTGAACAAGCGCAAGAACCGCTTGCACATGCTCAGTGCTTACATTGATCTCACGCAGTTTTAAACGTACTTGCAGGCACAGCAGGCTTGCTCTGAAAAAGTTACTTTCTCATTTCTATTTTGTTACTTGGCAGTTGTTACTAAACTTCCTCACATCACCCCACATCACCCCATAATATTGGCACCTCCATCTTCTGTTAATATTGAATTGAAGATGCCATGCGCCTATGTCTATAGTGTCTATAGTGGCGCACAGATTGCATTCTCCCATGTGCCAAGATCGCTAAAGTAAATGGGGGATTTGCGCTCTGTTCCTGGCGCACCGTTTTGTAAATATGAAAATGTGCCTTGCGCCTCGCCATGCGCCTCTACTAATGGCACACGGCTTTCGTAAATCAGCCCCATTGTGTTCACTTATGTGAGCATTTGATATTTTCAAAGTAAATGCAAATGTAATAAATTCAACATCATCCTTTACATGCACATAAACTTTATCGTCAATATATTTTTATTGAATTTTTGGAACATATACAGGTTATTCCATTATATGCGGACATACATAACAGATTATTCTTAACACATTTAGAAAATAAGGAGAATGGAAGAACTTAGTTAACAAATCATACATTACAGTTGGTACACATGTAAACTGGTTATACATTGTGAACTAGTTGGGGGAGTCATAAAAGTGAGTACAAATAATATAACATAGTGACAAACTTGAGTAACAGTGGAATCTTTGCTATACAATAGTAATAAGGTGAGGGGTGTTGTCCGTTACCCCCAGACACCCCATTTGGGGTCATACTGTTTCGTGGGGGAGGAGGACACATCCTTGTTCTCTTTTTAATATGCAAACAGTAAAACGTAACACCAAAGGTTACTATAAGCCTGTTGTTTTAATCTGTAAAGGTTTGAGCATTGTTATGCCATTCTAGCCACTGTGCCTATTTCTTGGAAACTGAAGGCAATTTACCTTCACTCACAGCAAACATGTGTTCGTAGGATCTATGTGTATGTACTAGGGTAACTACTTCATGTTTGGTTGGTATGATAGTGGTTTTCCAGTGGCTAACAATAGACAATCTAGAAGCCAGTAGAATGTGTGTAGTTATGGTATGGAAGCAGTGATGTATATTTTCCATACCAATGTTCAGCAATGCGTTCTTCTCATTGTTCAGAGGGACTGGACAGGGTTGCCCACTGTCCCCTCCATTGTCCCCTCCACTCTGGCAATAGAGCCCGTGGCAACTGCTATCAGACAATCTGAAGGGACGTTTAGGAAGGGAAGATAAACTTGCTCTATATGCAGACTATGCTCTTTTTTGGGGAATACTTTAGGATTACTAGTAGAACCTATGAGACTTATCACTGTGTTTGGGCAATTTTTGGGCTTTCAGATTAACTGGGAGAAATCAATATTGATGCCATTAGACAATCTGAAATATCCTTTACCAGATCAATTATCTCAAATACAAGTTAAGCATTCAATTAAATATTTGGGGATTGAGATAACTAGGAATGTAAAGGACTATATTCAGCTGAAGCTTAAACCACTATTGCTTAAATTTAAGGATAAGTGTCAGAGCTAGTGCTAACTTCCATTGACAGTGATGAGTTTATTGGATGTGAAGGTCCATAAGCAGAGCCTTATATCTAGGATATATAAGGTATTATATAACAAGTTTCAAGAATCAATAGATATGGCATCAAGGGTGCAATGGGTATGAGAGCTGTGTCCAATATCAGATGATCAATGGGCAATAGCATTGGCCACAGTTCCCAAGTTCTCCTTATCCACTACGTAAAAATTAACACAATTATTAATTTTACATAGGTCTTAATATACACCTGAGAAGTTATTTAAATGGAAAATGTAGAGACGCCCCCTGTTTGTCCTAGATGTAAGGGAGTGTCAGCAAACTTAATACATATGTTATGCAGATGCCCCAAACTTCTCTGGTATTGGCAGGGGGTAATTGAGACCATTAATAGTTTGTTCAGAATAAAATTACCTATAGAATCAGGTATTTGCCTGTTAAATATATTAGACAAATCTAGGATTCCAGATGCAGCTGATATTTCAGTACTAAGAAGCCTTTTACTGTCACGTAAGTTAATAGCACAAAAATTTATCTCAATATACCCCCCAACAATACTGGAATGGAGAACACAAATAAAGGAAAGTCTGATAAAAAATATATATATTTTTCTACATAGAGGCTGCCCAGGGAAATTTGATAATATTTGGAAAAGGTGGTTGGAGGCCTGTGAGCCTGATATGGAAAGAGATATATAACATAGGAGAAATATTTCCTTTTTGTTTTCTTTTTTTTGTTGAATGTCATGATTTATTATGAAATTATTATGATTTTTCTTGTACTTGGGATGTATGTATGTATTGGTTGATGTTCTAATTTTTTGTATAAACAGCAATAAAAAGATATTGGATTGAAAAAAGTCCTGTCACTTCAGTGAGGAGTTGAAATGTATCTTGCCATAGTTTAAAAATCCGATTACAATGTTAAAGAAAGTGGAACAGATTTTCCTACCTCCCCGCATTGTCTCCAGCATAGGGGTTGCATAGTTTAATCAAATGTGTGAATTTTGGAAGCGGTGATATACCATCTAAGGGTGATTTTGTGGACTAGATCCCAAAGGTTTGAGGATTTGGTGGCTTGGAAGCTGGTTTTAAAGGCTAACAGCCATTGAGATTCGTTTATGGAGTGGCCAATGTCTTTTTCCCATTTAAAGTGGTTGTAAACTCTGTTACAGTGAAAAAAATGTGCTAAATACTGTGCTGTCCAAAGAAGGGGGGGAAGCTGCCAGCACCGCAAATGACAATTGCAAAAAGTAAAATGGGAAAGTGATGGTGCAGCGCTAGTGGCAATTTAAAATTTGAAAGGGTAGTCTAAAGTGCATAGATGATATATATCAAAGTTAGAATAATTGTGAAGATTTTAAACAGTATACATGTGCAATATTGAAATAATGATAACAGGTGATTAAACCGATGTATAACATGCATATAAAATGCAGTGATATCAGGTGATTAAACCAATGTATACCATACATATAAATGCAGTGATGTCAGGTGATTAAACCAATATATACCATACACATAAAAATACAGTGAACAACTTATTATAAACTCAAAAGCAATAATAGAAAAAATGAATGAACAAAGAAAGAGTCCACTGAGTGAGAAAAAAGTGTTTGATGAAAATGGAAATGTCCAAAACATATGTATCTTGACGCCCCAAATGGTAATTATCAAGCCACCGCTAAACGTGCATGAAAAGGGGGGGATGGAGCACCGCCACCAATAACACTGAGGCTTACCGGAAAAAAGTGGATTCAGTAGGATATATGCCCCATGAATCAAACAGACTTGTCAGTGATTCTTCACCAAAGATAATAAGGCCCAGATGGATATAGGCGTTGGTAGAATTGGGTAAAAAAATCTCACAAGGACCACTGGTCGACAAGTAAGGAGGCTCCAAGATATATAAAACGTCTCATGGATTCAAACGTATAAGGCCAAAAAGGAATAACAAATGCGTATAGCTTGAATCCGCATAACACAAAATTTATTAAAAATATGAAAGATTTACACTCACATTTAGAAGAGGTAAAACAAGCGGTTGTTAATCGATAAAATGATGCAATGGGAACAGCAGGATCGACCCAATTCTACCAATGCCTATATCCATCTGGGCCTTATTATCTTTGGCTGAAGCACCACTGACAAGTCTGTTTGATTCATGGGGTGTATTTTCATGCACGTTTATCAGTGGCTTGATAATTACCATTTGGGGCGTCAAGATACATATCTTCCCGACTCCGGCCAATCACAGCAGCGGAGCCCACAAACCCCGGAAGTAACTCCGGTGAAAGATGACGGCCGTGGGAGCGCAGTGCGGGTGGAACTGCAGGGCATCATTCTAAGGTAAGTATTTCATAATGAGCAAGTATGCCACGTATACTAGCTCATTATGTCTTTGTCTTGCAGTTTTTTTTGTTTGTTTACAACCTCTTTAAGTAAAGGCAGGGTTGTACTGAAGCAGGTCTTGCCACCTAATAGTTTTTTTGTTGTGTGGGTTGATGAAAGATTCCTTCATATTAGTGGATGTACATCTATGTGTGTCTAAGGGTTACGCAGTAGATAGTGAGTAAGTTGTGTATATGGTAGTAGTCCTTTTGGGTAAGGGGATAAGAGTTTTGTAGAGATGTGAAGGGTCTGAGGTGGTTGTTAGAGTAAAGATCTGATACATAGCATATCCCTTTTTCTTGCCATGATCATGTTGAGAACTTAGGGATGAGTATAGAGAATACAGATATTGACAATGGGATTTTGTAAGGGAAGTCTCCTTAAGATGCGTTTTTTTTTTGTTCCAATAGATTTTTATTAAATTTAAAAGTACAAACAAAAGTACAAACAATATGCCAGTTGGCGAATAGATAGACAAAGTTACAAACAGCTGATAAAGAAGAAAGGTACAGTATATAGACATTTTATCAACGGCATCCCTGCAGCTTAATCGAGTAGGTATGTATTGGAAGCGTAACCAAACATAGAACATAAAACAGAACAAAATAATAACACTACACAGTCATTATGATTATTTCTAACCCAGTAACTTAGGATATGTATGCCAGGTAAAGGTTTAGGGCATTGGGTCTTTCCATACCAGTCACACCATGTTCCCCAAGATGAGCTGGCTATCTGGTATCTGTTAACAGAAGAGGCAAATAATAATTTGTATGTGGCATGTGTATGGGTTGTTTGTATTACCTCATCTATAATAGTGTTTCCAATGTCTTACCAATGACAAACGGGTCGCTAGTAGTATGTGAATAATTGGACCCCACACTTTGGGTGGCACTTTGTCTAGTCCTAGAGAGAATAGAGCTGTGCCTGGGATATGGGGATTATGTGGCCATAAATCTGGTTTATCAAACAAAATATTGCTAGCCAAAAGAAATATATTTCTGGGCAAGACCATAGTATGTGATGGAGAGTACCCACAGTTCCACATTGTCTTCAACAAGTGGGTAATATGTTCAGTGAGAATTTAGAAATTCTATGGTGCGTCAGATACCAACGTAGGATGATATTTTGAGTAAGCTCCCACAAGCTTGTATTTTTGTGGCAGCATATTTAGAGTTGATTACAGTTTGCCACTGCTTAGGTGTATAAGTTCAGCCTAGATCGTTTTCCCATGAGGGAATAAGATTTGAAGTTTTTTTCTTTGTTGTTAAGCGCAGTATATAGTAAAGTAATGCCTTTTGTTTTGGAGTTGGACAGATTAGGAAATTGGGCTATCCTGATGCCATTGAGCTGAGGGAAGAGGCCGCGTTAGCAGCTGCTTTGCCAGACAAAGTACCCTGAGCCTGGGTGAGAGAGGATGAGGAAGATGAGGACGGCTTGGTAATCCACTCTACCAAGTCTTCCACATGTTGCACCTCAATATGACCAGCTGCCAAAAAAAAGGACAAGCGTGTCCCACGGCCACGTGCTGATGAGGATGCACCGTGTCTATGACCAGAACTGTTGCCTCTAGACACTGAGCCTGCTTGCCCTCTTTTTTTTAAACATTCAAAGTTTATTGAGCTTCAACAATAGTACAGAGATGTTTACATACATTAGGGAGAAGTGTACCTTACATTCGATTAAACAAAGTTTTATGCATATGGTGGAAAGTGACATTGTAGTGAACAAAAACCTTTGTTACAGAGGTCAGGGTGGAACATCATACATATGTCTCCTAGAAGTCTGACACCTGTTATCGGTTCCTTGTTTTGGTGAATTCTGATTGAGATCTTTTGACTTTACGTACTTTAAGAACCTATATAGGCACATTCAGTATGTATTCAAAATTGTTCCATACCAATGTGTTTCTGTTAATCAAGATAAAGAGTATAAAGAGATGAAGAGAGAATAGAATAGGGTAGGGTTAGGGAAGGGTACCCCTTACAGGATGTAGAGATAGTTAACATTAGTAGGTAGCTCCTGGAGAAAGTCCTATGTCCCTCGGACAGAGAGACAGGGTTATGATGTGTTCAGTTTCCTCTGAGGTCTCTATAAGCATCAGAGTAACGGAATTCGAACCAGGGAGTCCAAGTTTTGTGAAACCTGTCCACCCCATCTGAGGCTTGCGCCAAAGTGTCTTCCATTTCACATATTCCTGAGACTTTTGCTAGCCACTGTGGGATAGTAGGTGCTCGTGTATTTCTCCAGCGGGCAGGTATCAGCGACTTGGCCGGATTTAGCAGATGTTTAGTTAGTGAATTCTTATATCGTTTTAATGGGAATGAGGTAATGTGCAAAAGACAGCAGGCAGCATCCAGCACGATCCTGGTATCAGTTATTAAATTAATTATGTCTCTGACCTGTTGCCAGAACATGGTCAGGAGGGGTCAATGCCACCAAATGTGTATTAGCGTGCCTGTGTTGTTCCCACATCTCCAGCAAACATTGGAGGTCTGTGCACACCAGGTGTGCAGTTTAGCAGGCTTGACATACCAGTCTGTAAGTAGTTTGTAGGACGTTTCTTGTGTCTTAGTACTTATGGAGCACTTATATGCAAGGATGCATGCTTTTGACCATTGACTGTTAGTGATTGTACGATCGAGTGCCTTAGACCAGCTCTTTCCGAATCTATGTTCTGTTTCAGGGGTTGAATTTTGGAGCCACTTATATGTGATTGAGGTTGTTTTTTGAAGTTGTTTTCCGTCAGCGCAGATTTTTTCTAGGTCAGTCAGCTGTCTGAAAAAATGTCCTCGTCTGGATGCGTCATTTACATAACTGCGTATCTGGAGGTAGGTCCAGACTGGCATGTTATGTATCTCACTATCTTTCTTTAAAGTCACATGGTCTTTGAATTTTCCATTGTGAAAGCAGAAAGGTAGAAAGTCTGGGTTGTCTGATAGTGGGGTAAGAGGGCTCAAGGAGGAGGAGGTCAATGTGGGGTATTTAGCTGCTTTTTTGCAGACAGCTAGTGTAGTATGCATTAGTGGTTGTTGTTTCAACTTATTAATGCCTTGTAACCCAGGGTTCCATGGGGAAAAGAGGAGGGGGCATGGGCTTAATTTTCTTTCCAGGTCTACCCAATCCATGTCTCTCCCATGGCAATGCCAATCAACCACTCTCGTAAGGTGAACTGCCTGATAATATTTTTTGTAGTCCGGAAATCCCATTCCTCCTAGTTCCTTAGGTCTGGTCATGAGTGAAAATTTAATCCTGGCTTTTTTATGTGCCCAGAGGAAACCTAGTGAGGTGGTGTGTAGCCTTTCCGAAAAAATTTTTGGGTAGGTTGACTGGCAATGCCCTCAGGAGGTACAAAAGTCTAGGGAGTATTACCATTTTCAAAATGGCAGCCCTCCCAAACCATGAAAAGTATCCTGTATTCCATAGTTGTAAATCGTTTTCTATCTTTAGGAGTAGGGGAGGGAAATTAGCCTCGAATAACATTGATACTTTAGGGGTCATCCAGACTCCCAAGTATTTTAAGGCTTTCCATTCCTACTTGAATGGGCAATTTGCTTGTGTTAATGTCAAGTTGGTGGAGGATGGGGGCGTGGCCACGACATGGAACGGAGCAAATGTGTGTGAGCTGAGCTCCGTCTAACCTGCTCCACACAGCGCCTTCTGCAGCAGCATCCAACACCCAGGCACCGGTCCAAAGAGATGCCAACGTGGAGGAAGCAATCCCCACTACCCAAGAGAACACCACGACTCCGTTCCAGCTCTCTGGAGGCTTTTTTTACTGGAGGAAGCAGGGGCAAGGAGCAGAATCCAAGATGGCGCCGGGTGAGACCTCACAGGCCGCACACGAGGCATCCCAGATACTGTCACCGCGCCATCCACCTGTATCCCCTCTTCCCCCCTCCTCTCCAGATTCCTGAGGGAGCCCCTTTAGCAGCCTGAGTCGGCAGGGTGCAGGGAGGAACCACAGCCATACCCCACACGGATCACCGCATGCCTATCTGGCGAACCCTGCTGTCTCCCCCTCATCTAGCTCTGGGATCTCTCACTGGGTGGTCCCTGGACGAAGAGGCTCGCAGATGGCCCTGGAAGATGGAGACCTACGGTCACACATACTAGCCCTCCCCACATGGGCCGACCTGGAGGGCTTTGTGGCCCGCATGGAGAAAGCTTTCAGAAAAGACATTGAAGATCTACAGGCAGACACAGCTCACATAGGGGGCAGAGTGGGGGCCTTGGAGGCGACAGTGGAGGACATTAGCCCTTCCCTGCAGGCTCTACAGACACACTGCAGGATGCAGGATAAACGGATTGACTCTTTGCTTGATCAACTTGATGACGCAGAGAACAGGCGCCGAAGGGTTAATATCCGTATACGTGGCCTACCTGAGGCCACGGGCCCCAGGGACATCATTCCTTCCCTTCGGGGACTATTCACGCAGATTCTAGGCAAGGAGGCTCCTGATCACATAGAGATTGATGGTGCGCATCGGGCCCTTAGACCCCCCTCTGAGGATCCTGACAAACCCCGGGACATTATTTGCAAATTACATAAATACACCGTGAAAGAACGTATCATGTACCATGTCAGAGGAACCTGCCATGTGGACTTTGACGGAGCCCAATTGTCCTTATTCCCGGACTTATCCAGAAGCACGTTGATGCAACGCAGGGCCCTTAAACCACTGTTGACAGTCTTGCAGGACGCCCACCTAGTATACCGCTGGAGGTTCCCCTTCAGCCTCACGGTCACCAAGGGAGGCCAGCAAGTCACTTTGCAGAACAAGTCAGACTTACCTCACTTTCTTTCCCACCTCGGCTTACCTGCAGTGGACATTCCTGATTGGCGTACACCCCCTAATGTCTCAGCTCCAGCTCATCCAGAACCCTGGCGGCAGGCTTGTCGCAGACATCACAACAAACCCTGTGATGGTAATGCTGTTGCCGTTGAGCAAGGTCCCTCTTCTTCTTCCCTGGCTGCATGTTGATGTCAGGGAACAACATTGGAGGACTTAATTTTCTATCCTCAGGACTGGTGTTTTGTCCATGTTTCTGTTTTTTTTTTTTTTGTTTTTCATATTTTTTGCTGCTACAGATAATTTACACGCACTTCTGATTTTCAGATGTGCTCATATAAAGGAGTGGGTCCCCTGATGGGGCTCCTGCCTGATGTCTCCCCACTCACCCCCTATAGGTGAACTCCTGGGAGTTACACTCCTCGGCCGAGGATGTCCACGGTGCATGGGTTGCCTGAACCTTTTGGAGCCGGCTGGCTGGACGGCAAAACCCCTGCATCGTCGAAGTTAGTGTTACTTACATGCCCACTGGGTATTATGTTCTGTTTTCCCCTTTTTCTCCATTCCTTTATTTTTTTTTTTTGTTATATACTGCCTATAGGTTTTTTATTAATTCACTACATGGGTTGTACTCATGTTTCTCTTTTCAGCACCTCAGGTTTAATGGGTCGATTTGCTGTGGGTCTCTCCTCATCCTCCTTACGCCCTTGGGGCGCGGTTACTGGTAACCAACTCTGGCTGATCTGAAGATCGTATCGTACAATGTCCGTGGCCTAGGCTCTCCATCCAAAGGCAGTAAGTTGTGGCTTGAGACAAAGAGACTGGGTGCACATATTTTACTCTTGCAGGAAACTCATTTCAGGACTGACCCGGTTCCTCGCCTCCCCATACATATATACAATCAATGGTTCCTCAGCAACTCACCCAGACCTAAATCTGGATGAGTTGCGGTTGCAATACATAAGAATTGCCCTTTTATTCCCCTAGATCTCTATGCGGACCCTGACGGCAGATTTGTCTTTTTGAAAGGCACTCTGTTCAACCATAAGTTAACACTTGTTGCGCTGTATGCTCCCAATTCTAGGCAATTAGAATTTTTGGATAAAGTTTTGAACATTCTTTCCACTTTCCGAGAGGGGCGTCTGGTGGTGGATACCTCCTCTGGCTGCTCTACACATTCATTTGCTTTTCTTAAACGCTTCCGTAAAACCTTACATGCTAATCATATGGTTGACTGCTGGAGAGTGACTCATCCCACTGTAAAAGACTTTAGCTACTACTCTGCAACGCATAAAGTATATACACGGATAGATCTCCTATTGGTGGACCAATATTTTTTGGAGTCGCTCTCCGGCTTGTCGATTGGATCTTTGACGATCTCCAACCATGCACCCATCTCCATCTCCCTAGCTCCTCTATTTCCAGAGGTGCGTCATTGGACATGGCGGTTGAATGAAAACCTACTGGATGATGCTGTGGCTCAAAAGCAGATATCAGATACTATCTCTCTGTATTTTAAAGAGAATATGATGGGAGAGACGGGGGTGGCATATGTATGGGAAGGACATAAGGCCATTATACAGGGCAAATTTATTTCCCAGGGGTCTAGACTCAAAAAGGCACGCTGTGGGGAACTTCAATCCCTGCTGACCCAACTGCGAATGGCAGGCACGCTGTGGGGAACTTCAATCCCTGCTGACCCAACTGCGCACGGCAGAGCTCAAACACAAGCGCCAAATGACGCCACTCCTCTATGAGGAGCTGATAGCCCTCAGAGAAAAGCTTTCCGACATGTTATAAAAGCGAACTCGGGATAGACTGCGATATGTTTCTCATAAATTCTATGAGTTTGGAAATAAATGTGGTAAATTACTAGCTAGGGCCCTCAAACGACAACGCACATCCGGTCATGTCCATAGGCTCCAAACGACCTCAGGCTCCCAAACTGTACTATCTTCCAAAATCACGGACACCTTTCGGGAATATTATGCCCAACTTTATCAACTCCCTGCCATACTCACCGGTCATATGCCCTTGCGGAAGGTGGAATGTATTACACAATATCTAGAGGAAGCACTAACTCCACAGCTATCGAAACAAATTAGTGAGCAGCTTGACAGGCCTATAGCTGTATCAGAGATTGAAGATATTATTAAGGATCTTCTGCAAGGAAAAAGCCCTGGCCCAGATGGGCTAACCAATGCCTACTATCGTAAATTTTCTCACCTTTTGCCTGCCTGCATGTGCACATATTTTAATGCGCTGGCGTCGGGCACCACCCTTCCAAGGGAGGCATTGATGGCGCACATTACTGTCCTTCCAAAAGAGGGTAAAGATCCCTCCACCCCTAGCAGCTATAGGCCGATCTCGCTGTTGAACACTGATATTAAGATCTTCGCGAAAGGTGTTGGCCAATCGCCTTAAAACCGTCCTCCCGACGGCAATTCACACAGACCAAACGGGCTTTATAACAGGCAGGGAGGCCAGGGATAATTCCAATCGAGCTATACAACTGATCCACTGGGCAAACCTGCAGCGGCCCAGTGCACCCTGTCTCCTTTAACCACTTCCCGCCCGCCCTATAGCGGATTGACGTCCGGGAAGTGGTTCTGTTATCCTGACTGGACGTCATATGACGTCCAGCAGGATAACATGCCGCAGCGCGCCCCCGGGGGCGCGCATCGCGGCGATCGGTGGAGCGGTGTGTCAGTCTGACACACCGCTACACTGATCTTGGTAAAAAGCCTCCGCCGGAGGCTCTTTACCACGTGATCAGCTGTGTCCAATCACGGCTGATCACGCTGTCAATAGGAAGAGCCGTTGATCAGCTCTTCCTCACTCGCGTCTGACAGACGCGATTAGAGGAGAGCCGATCGGCAGCTCTCCTGGCAGGGGGGGTCTGCGCTGATTGTTTATCAGTGCAGCCCCCCCTCAGATCACCACACTGGACCACCAGGGATCGCCACTAGGACCACCAGGGAAGGGGCAACATGTGGATGGCCAGGTATGTACCCCATGGCCATCCACATGTGCCCAGTGTGCCAAATCTGTGCCATTCAGTGCCCACAAATGGGCACTGATTGGCACCATTATGTTGCAGTGATGCCCAGCAATGCCACCCTTAGGGGCATCACTGCAAACAAGCAGTGCCATCAGTGCCACCCATCAGTGTCCATTCATGCCACCTGTCAGTGCCCATCCGTGCCCATCAGTGCCCATCTATCAGTGCCCATCCATGCCCATCTGTGCCAACTATCAGTGCCACCCATAAGTAACCATCAATGCCACCTATGAGTGCCCATCAATGCCACCTATGAGTGCCCATCAGTGCCGCCTATAAGTGCCCATCTGTGCCACCTATGAGTGCCCATCAGTGCCGCATACCAGTGCCACCTATCAGTGCCCATCAGTGCCGCCTATCAGTGCCCATCAGTGCCGCCTATCAGTGCCCATCATCAGTGCCCGTCAGTGCCACCTCATCAGTGCCACCTCATTGGTGCCACCTCATCGGTGCCGCCGTATCGGTGCCCGTCAGTGCCCGTCAGTGCAGCCATATCAGTGCCCGTCATTGAAGAAGAAAACGTACTTATTTACAAAAAAGTTTTAACAGAAACAAAGAAAAACTTGTTTTTTTTCAAAATTTTCGGTCTTTTTTTATTTGTTGCGCAAAAAATAAAAACCGCAGAGGTGATCAAATACCACCAAAAGAAAGCTCTATTTGTGGGAACAAAATGATAAAAAATTTGTTTGGGTACAGTGTAACATGACCGCGCAATTGTCATTCAAATTGCGACAGCGCTGAAAGCTGAAAATTGGTCTGGGCGGGAAGGTGTCTAAGTGCCTGGTATTGAAGTGGTTAATCTACGGATGCTGAAAAAGCTTTCGACAGGGTGGACTGGGCCTATCTCCAGGCGGTGCTATCTAGATTGGGTTTGGGAAGTAATATGCTTCGATGGATAGGCTCCTTATACAGCTCCCCGGAAGCACGGGTTAAAGTTAACGGGATGCTCTCTAATCCTTTCCTTATCCGAAACAGTACAATGCAAGGGTTCCCTTTGTCCCCCCTGATATTTGCCCTCACCCTGGAACCACTACTCAACATGATACGATCTAACCCTAACATTAAGGGGCTCACGGTAGGGACAACGGGACATAAATTATCAGCTTACGCCGATGACGTTTTATTTTATGGCACAGACCCACTGATCTTCCTCTCTAACATTATGTCAGAGCTACGGAGATTTTATTCTCTCTCAAACTTCAAAATTAATTACAGTAAATCGGAGATTCTCCCTCTCAATATCCCTCCTGTGATGCGCTCACAATTACAAGCCTAATTTTCCTTCACGTGGTGCTGCTTCTCCTTAAAGTATTTAGGCATTCACTTTCCAGCTACCATTGCACAACTATACACGTGTAACTTTGCCCCCTTACTCACGACTATTAAGGCTGATCTGACAAGATGGGACCGTACTACCTTCTCATGGATGGGATGAGTCAGTATCCTGAAAATAAATATACTGCCTAGACTTCTTTTCTACCTCCAGATGATACCTATTGCTTTACCCAGATCTCTCTTCTCGGCCTTCAACAGCCTGTTTGTAAAATTTATATGGCAGGGTCATGTACCCCGTTTGGCCCTCCATGTGCTGCAATGCCCTAAGAGTATGGGGGGGTTGGGAGTCCCTTCAATACACAGGTACTATGAGGCGGTGGCCCTACAGAGGATTCTCCATTGGCAACACCATACCACCACCAAATCTTGGGTTCCTCTTGAGAAATTTCTGGCTGGATGTAATTTGTCTCATGCTCCATGGCTCCCTCAGGAAAGCCGAGGCCTTTCGGGCTCCATGTCACTGGTCATTTCATGTGCTGAAATCATGGGACGCACTAAATATATGGGAGAGGTTATCACAGCCGATATCCCCGCTTGCACCACTTGGGGGCTTTCCCTGGTTCACTCCAGGGGAACACCTCTCCTATCTTCGCACGTGGATGGGAGATGGGGAAGTTCGCTGTGGAAGGTTTGTCCATGAACAGGGTTTAGTTTCTCTGGATTGGCTTTGTTCCCAGTTTGGTAGCTTCCCGATGGATGGCGCTATAGACAATTGCAACACTTTATTAACAGTTTGCCTCATCCTGTCTGACCTCCCTCCTCCCTAACCCCATTTGAAAAACTATGCAAATCTGAGGGCCCCATTCCCCACTTTATTTCTTTGCTCTACAAGATTTTTCAGTCTACGGAGTCCCAGGGCAAACCAATATATATACGGGAATGGGAGAGAGACCTACAGCACACTTTCACTGAAACTCAGTTGAGCCACTTATATCAGCTTACTCACAAGAGCTCAGTGGACACTAAAATGCAAGAAAATAGCTTTAAGCTGTTGTCTCACTGGTATAGAGTCCCGACGACATTTGGCAGGATATTAAGGCCCAGATAAAAGTTATCCTGGATGTTGATTTACAAGACTCCCCGCTGGAGTTCTTACTGCATGTGCCATCCACCCCTCTAAGCCATTACCGCAAATCAATTCTCCCACACCTCTTAAATGCAGCTCGACATCTGATTCCAGTACATTGGAAGTTGACTCACATTCCAGGGCAAAACGAATGGGTGCTGAATTACTAAATTCAATTATGGCAGCAGAGGAGTGGATGGCAAAGTGCAGAGACAGGTATGACAAATTCTACGCTACATGGGCAACTTGGATACATTATACGTCTAATGCGGCGTTGCCACCACCTTCTGCCACTCCTGGACAGATACCTTGAAAATGTTGGTATATATTCAATTTCTGGAGGTTGAGACCCACACACTATACATCCCCAGGGTTTCTATATCAGTATATGATTTACACCTAACGCTGTCGTGCTGTATGACCGTTAAACTTGTTCTTGGTTTTTTAGTATACCCATCCCCCTTCACCCCTCTCCCTATCCTCTTATTTTGGGTTCAATTACGTGCAGTCACTAGGGTGCTACACTCTAGACTTGAAAGTGCAATCCTGTTTTGATGCAATGGTTATAAAACTCACAAAATCTCCACCCTTGTGGTGTGGGACATCAGTTGATCAAGCCATATGAGGTCTATTACCTGAATATATCAAAGGTCTCTATGTACGTATGTCCCAATTCCCCTCCCTCTTCCCATGTGTACCCCTTAAGCACTTATTGTCTTGTTTTCCTTTTGTTGTAATACTGTATGCCCCCTTTGTTTTTTTTTTTTTGCATCCTTTTTTCATTGTCTGTTATTTTTTGAAAATACAAAATAAAAAATAAAGATTCTAAAAAAAAAAAAAGTTAGTGGAGGATAAGTTGACATTCATGGCTTCAGATTTTGTGGGGTTTATTTTTTTTTTTAACCATAGCTTTTTATTGTAAATTTGCATTAGATACATAAAATACAAAGCTTTGTTTACAACAAATGACATAGCAGGGTGAATGATAAATATCAAATGTAATTCTACAAAGAAATATTTCCACCTGAGCCACCCATATCTACGTAGTTTACAACCTCAACAGGAGGTAGGACCTGTCACCCCTACTGGGTACATACTGTGAGCAGGGACCTCTGATTGTCTGGAACAAAGTAGCTCTCTAGCGACCTTAACTGAGGGTCACTAGTGGCTGTTTACAAGATATGTTTAATTTTTACTTTGTAGATAACTATCTTAAAAACTTCAAACCTTGATATTGTCTTATTACAGTAATAATATAAACACATACTTTATAGTGTAGTCACAACCTATTAAAATCTGTCTAGGTTCTGCTGATGTGACTACTCCTGGAATTATTATTTGTTTATTGGTTTACTTATCATTTTCTCTACTTATTTAAAGTCTTAAACCACTATCTGCCTAGTTGTTTTACTACATATCATGAAAAACAATTTACATTTCACAAGTGAGAGGGAGCAAACTGAGAAGATTTCCAGACATCCCAGTGTTTATGGAAGGCCTGGGATCTTCTTTCCTTATATGCAAGCATTTTTTCCATTGTGTAATGGGCATTCACTCTAGAAATTACTTCCTCAATTTTTGGGGGTGTTTGGGAGCGCCATTCTCTTGCTAGTGATATTCGTGCCGCAAATAGTATATTAATAACAACCTTTCTCGTCAAGTGAGGAAAGTTTTCTATGCCCAGGCTTAGAAGGGCAAGTTCAGGGTTAAGCGTGACCATAGTGTTTGTGATTGTTTGAATGATGGAAGCTACTTCCTGCCAGAATTGTTTTATTATCTTACAGCTCCACAAAATGTGTAACAGGGTACCTATGTTGTGACAGTTCCGCCAACAGAATGGTGGAGTGTTCGGATTCATTTTATTGATGCGTAGAGGTGTAAGATACCACCTGTGCAGTATCTTCTGTGCGTTTTCCCAATGATCTATACAAGCTGAAGATTTGCCATTGCTTTTTACAGCTAAATGCCATTGGTGCAATGGGAATTCTTTGTTTAGTTCCCGTTCCCACTTCCTCATATTGGGCACCTTAATCTGCATGTATAGGGGGGTAGCAAATTTGTAGAATAGGGATATTCCTTTGTGTTTCCCCGGGTTTTTGCTTAATAGATAATGCCAAAGTATTTGGGGAATTTTTAGTGGTCTAGGGGTATTAGATTTAATGTAGTGCTTAATTTGAAACAGTAGATATCTTTCCATTGTTTCCTGTCCCTGTAGGTCAGATGTAAGAAAGTGTTCCCCATTCCTTTGAAAAGTTTGGGTCGAGATATTTGGAATCAGATATTCATACGTTGCTAATGGAATATGTATTTCATGCATTGTTGTGTCCGTAAATGGGTGTCGTAGCATAGAAGACCATGCCATGATAGAGGCTTGTATAGTGGGGAATTGTGGTGTAGTAGGTCTGTGATGTATGCCGGCTGCTAATGCCAGTGCTGGGAGATTATGGCCGGGGGTAATTTCTTGTTCTATTTCAGACCATCTATTGTCCGTTTGACATGAGAACCAGTATCGAGTTTGTTCTAGTATAGCTGCTTGGTAATAAATGTAGGCGTTGGGAAGTCCTACCCCACCTAGATGTTTGGGTTTGTACAGATGATTCAGTGCAATTCTGGGTTTTTTTCCTGCCCATATAAACTTATTTAGTATTTTCGCCAATTGTGTGAAGAATGATTGGGGGATAGGTATGGGTAGTGTTCTAAAATGGTATAGGAGTTTGGGTAGTATCTGCATTTGATATGCGGCTATTCTCCCCATCCATGAAATGTGCAGTTTGCCAATTTGGACCATCTCTTCTTCTATATTCGCAAGTAGGGGAGGGTAATTGCTAGGGTATAGCTTAGCGGAAGAGAAGGTGAGTTGCACACCGAGATAGGTGAGTGATGGGGGGTTCCAGTTACAGGGGAACAGATGTTCTATAGAATGCTGTTCTTCTGTGGGTAAGTGAAGTGTTAAAGTGAAGCATTTATTTGTGTTGATTTTGTAAAAGGAGACTTGACTGAAAGTTTGCAATAGCTTTTTAAGTTCTAGTATAGAGTCTGCTGGTTTAGATAAAGTCAGTATTATATCGTCGGCAAAGAGTCCAATTTTATGATTTTCTTTACCTATTCTAATGCCATTGATAGCTTCATTGGACCTGATACTTTGTGCCAGAGGTTCTATAATGAGTGAGAAAATTATTGGGGAGAGAGGGCATCCTTGTCGCGTACCATTAGATAGTGGGAAAGGATCAGATAGGAGACTAGAGGTATAGACTTGGGCTGAGGGGTTGGAGTATAGGGACATAATCGCTGAGTGTATCAATCCCGATATTCCAAATTTGAGTAAAGTTTTTGATAGGTAGCCCCAATGCACCCTATCAAACGCCTTTTCGGCATCTAAGGCTAGAAAGATACTCGGTACTTGATTGACTTCTGCGAATCGCAGGAGGTCTAGCATCCTTCTAGTTCCGTCTGGTGCTTGTCTGCCTTTTACGAATCCTACCTGATCCAGTCCTATAAGAGAAGGGGTAATTTCTAATAATCTATTTGCCAATATCTTTGCATATATCTTCAGGTCAGAGTTAAGCAATGATATTGGCCTATAGTTTTGGGGGTGTGAGCCGTCTTTGCCGGGTTTGGGTAAGGTAACTATTATTGCTTGGAGCATTTCTCTCGGGAAAGATCCTGTTGTGGCTGCTATGTTGAAGACTTCTACAAGGTTAGGTGCTAGGAGGGAGCTAAAAGCTTTATAGTACTCAGCAGAAAAACCGTCCGCTCCTGGTGATTTGTGCATGGGAAGAGATTTGATAACTGTCTCAATTTCTGCACTAGTGATTGGTGCATTAAGGGCTTGTAGTGTTGTTGAATCTACTAAGGGCAGTTGGATTCCTTGAAGGAAATCATCTATTTCTGTTTCTGTAGGTTGGTGGGTGGGTGGGTCTTTGTTGAGGTTGTAAAGGGATTTGTAATAGTCCCCAAAGGCATTAGCTATGTCTTTAGGATTATAGAATGTGGTGTCGGAGTTATGTTGTTGGATGCGAGTAATATTGGATTTAGCATGTCTTTTTTTAAGTTGTGCGGCCAGAAGTTTGCTAGCCCTATTATTTTGGGAATAAAAGGATAGCTTCAGCCTTTTGAAATAAAGATCGTAATCTGCCCTAAGTTCCTGTCGCAATTCTTCACGACAGGAATTAAGGCGTTTCAAAATGTTGGGGGTTGTGGTGTTGGGATCCTTGTGTTGGGCCTCTAGGTCTGCAATGGACTTGTGGAGCTGTGCTAAATGTTGTGACTTCTTTTTTCTTTCCCTAGAGGCAATCTGAATAAGAATTCCCCTAGCAAAAGCTTTGTGTGCGCACCATATCGTTGTTGGAGAGCATTCCCCATTGGCATTGAGTTTAAAATATTCAATAAGTTTCTCCTCCATCTCAGCCTTGATGTGGGGGCATGACAAAAGGTAGGTATTGTTGCGCCATAGTGGTTTGTGGGAAGTTTTGTCATCCGCCTCCACCTCAATGGCTACGGGTGCATGGTCAGACCAGGTAATATTGAGTATATCAGCCTTTTTCACCTTCTGCAGTGTGTACATATCTGTTAGGAAGAAATCAATCCTAGAGTAGCTATTGTGCACTGTGGAAAAGTATGAGTAGTCCCTCTCGGTGGATTTAAGGCAGAGCCATGGATCAAAGAGTCTTTCTTCATGACTCCAGGATCCCAAAGAGGGCCTCTTCCTCACAGCCACCGAGGAAGAATCTAGTACATCATTCATAACCATATTGAAATCCCCACATATTATAAGATTGCCCTTTTGTAAGGATTTGGCAAGTGTGACAACTTTACGTATAAACTTCAGTGGTTTAACATTTGGGGCATATAGGTTTACCAGTGTGTAGAGGACCCGGTCTATTTCAGCAACCAAAATAATAAAGCGTCCATGGGGGTCATTATGAATCTGTAATAAAGAAAAGGTTAGTGTGTCCTTAATAGCGATCAATACCCCGTTTTTTTTTTAAATGTCATTGGCGGTGAACACTTTGGGGAATTTCTTGTGCGTGCACTTTGGAGGTTTGCTGCTGGCGAAGTGTGTTTCTTGTGCACACAGGATGTCACATTTCAGGTCCAGAGCTGACTTCCACATGGCCCTGCGCTTGTAGGGGCTGTTTAAACCTCTCACATTGTGTGATACTATTTTAATGTTCATTCAATTCAATTAGTGCCAGCTGCTGCCATCTAGTGGTAGGAACCAATAAGCAATATGCTCTTGAGATGTTGAAGGGTATGTGTATTATTTGAGGTAAAGATCCTGAGGTAAATTGCAGAATATTAAAAAGAAAAGAAAAAACATGAACAAAAAACCAAGCTGAGTTATGCAGCAATGTGGAACAGTCAAACAATAAAGTTTGCATAGAACAGTTCACAGGAGTCATCCTGTATTTGAATAAGGGGGGATAACTAGGGTTCATTTTAGCCGAACAACGGCTGCTTCTTTAACCTACACTTAAATGCAGGAGAAGTTTGGGAGTTGTCAGGAGTTAATGGTGCTGAGATTGGTACCGCACATTCATAAAGGCCACCAGCCGGGGTGTTCGTGTAGTAGAGCTGTGCCTATCTGCCTCTTCTGTTTTGACGGTGGTTATTTCTTTTGTCATGTAGGGGGTCAGGTTCTGCAGCTTCTCCGTCTGGAGGTAGAAGACGCCATCTTTTGAGGAGCTCCATCCCTTTTTCAAGTGAAGTGATCGTGTGCGATTCGTTTTGCATTTCTAGCAGCAGTTTAGCAGGAAATCCCCACTTGTAAAGAATCTTATGGTTGCGTAAGATTTTTGTAATGGGGACCAAATTGTGCCTTGCCGTTAGTGTCGCTTGCGATAAATCTGCATACAGTGCGATTCCGGTGAATGGATCAGGGAGCGTGGGGTGCTGTCTGGCGAATCGCATCAGCTGATCCTTTATGTGGTAAAAATGGATCCTAGCGATGACATCCCTGGGGATTTGGTCGGGCAGGAATGAGGGTTTTGGCAGTCTGTGGGCTCTATCTATGATTATGTCGTTAGGCCCCAGAGACGGCAGGACCGTGGTCATGAGCTTTTGGAGGTACGCTGTGAGTTCAGCTGGTTTGATTGATTCAGAGATCCCTCTGAATTTAATGTTAATCCTGCGTGCCCTGTCTTCGATGTCTGCCATTTGAGGCGCATGGATTTGATCTCATCTTCCACATCAAAGTGAGCATCCACCAGCTCATTATGTGCTAAAGTGAATTCCTCCATTTTTTTTTCCACATAAGTGACTCTGCTGCTGAACGCTGACAATTCAGTTTTAGTGTTCTGCATAAATGAAGACATGTCCTGCTGAAGGGCCCCCCTGAGGGTCAGTAACATTTCTTTCATTGTGGTATCTAGGATGGGCTGACCTGAGGTGGGGAAAGCATCTAGCTGCTGGCCATAAGGGGAGGATTCCTCCATTATTTCTCCCTCCGTCCCTGCCTCATCCTGATTCTCCTCTTCCACCCCAATCTTCCTCTTTTGTTTCACAGGGCTATCAGAGGGTGAGGATGGCAGTGGATAACATTTGGGATCAGACTCACCCAGGGATGGCGACGGATGGCTGCAGGAGTGTGCAGGGGATGCTGGATTTCTTTCTGCAGAGCGGGCGCCATCTTGGAAATCTCGGCCGGCCGTGAGGGGGTAAAAATCGGTCAGTTTTCTCGGTCCCTCTCTCGATTTCCGTTTATTCATTGTGACCACTTTATTCCTCCTGGTCTCCCCTTGCTGTGGGTACAATTTGGGTCCTTGTAGGTTAGCTGTGAGCCGCGATATACAGGCCGTTGTGGCAGAGCTTTCTCCTCACACTACCATCAGCTCTGGCCGCCGGCTCCGCCCCCTTGTGGGGTTTATTTTAACGTTAGAGAGATATCCGTAATGTGCAAAAGCTTTCAGGAGATTGGGAAGAGTGGTGTGTGGGTTTGTTATGAAGAATAGTATGTCTTGTCTTGTATAGTGATGCCCTTTACTGATTCGTCCTTGTTGATTGTTCGTATAAATGGCTCTAAAAAGAGGATGAACAGCAATGGGGACAGGGGGCAGCCCTGCCTCGTGCCATTCATTATCTCTACTTGTTCTGACAAGGATCCATTGATCCTTATCCTCGCTGAGGGTTTTTGGTACAATGTTGTGATCCATGTCATCATATTTTGTTTTAGACCTATGTGTGTGCACGTCGCAAACATAAAATCCCATGCTACCCTGTCGAAAACCATCTCTGCGTCGGTTGACAGGAGAAGGCTCTCGACGTGCAGGGAATGCGATGCTTGTGTGAGAAGGAGAGCCTTTAAAATATTGTCTTTCGCTTCTCTGCCCGGCATGAAACCTAAATGCTTGGGGCCTATTATTTCAGCTAGCAGTGGTCTGAGTCTATTCGCAAGGATTTTGGCTAGAAGCTTTATGTCAATATTCAATAAAGAAATGGGCCTATAGCTTGAGCAGCTTGCTGTATCTTTGTCGGGCTTGGGTATTACCGTAATGTGTGCGGAAAGGATATCTGAGGGAAAGGGTCTAACGTCAGTCAAAGAATTAAAGGCTCTTAACAGGGGATCTGTAAGTATGTCAATGAAAGTCTTATAGTATATGGCAGTATAACCGTCTGGTCCTGGGCTCTTCCTGGGTTTGAGTTCTTTAATAGATTGTTGCAATTCCATTGGTGTAATTTGTGCATCTAGTTGGGTTACCTCTTCTGTGTTTAGTTGGGGTAGCCCACTATGTTTCAGATAGTCCTGTATGGCCTGCGTTCTGTCTACTGGGATGCCTGGTGGTTTGTGTTGGGTTGGTAAGTTATATAACTCCGTAGTACGTGTGGAATGTCTCACGATATCTTCTGTTGTAACGTCTAAAGACCCACCTGAATTTTTAATTCCTGAAATGTGTTTAGAGGTGTTAGGTTTTCGCAAGGCCCTAGTCAAAAGTTTACCTGATTTGTCCCCTGCCTCATAATACACCTTTTTTTGAAAAAACAGAAGGCGTTTTGTTTTAGCGTGTAGAATTTGTTGTAAATTTTTCCTTGCCTCTAGAAGAGTACTAGCAGAGTATTTAGTTAAAGATTGCTTGTGTTTTGTCTCCAGTAAGGTAATCTGTTTTAACAGTTTATTGATTTCAGCTTCCTGTAGTCTTTTGCGATGTGCCCCCATGCGAATCAAATCTCCTCTGATTTTGCATTTATGGGCTCCCCATATCATGAGGGGGTCTGCTCCTGGTGTTTCCTTTAGCCGGAAAAATTCTTTAAGCTTATTCTTAATTTTGGGCATGAATTAATTCTATGTCTGTCAGGAGAGACGCATTAAGACTCCAGGAAGCTGATTTAGCTGTGGGTGTGTTCCCTACCATCGTCAAACATATGGGGGCATGGTCTGATAAGGACTGAATTCCTATCTTGGCCTCTGTAACTCTAGACAGGTCTTTCTGGGAGACGTACAAATGATCTATATGGGAATAACGGTTATGCAGAATAGAGTGGTAAGTATAGTCCTTGTCTGTCGGATGCAAAAACCGCCATCTATCAATTAGATGTAGTAAGTGTAGTAGGATTTTGATTTTTTTGAGTATCTTATAGGTAATGCAGATCTTCCCTGTCGATGTGTCCAGCAGTGGATTAAGCTGAATATAGAAGTCTCCCCCCAATACTAGGCATCCTGTTGCAAAGTCCGTAAGTGCATGTGTCATGCGTTGACAGAAATTTACATGTGCTGAGTTGGGGAAATATACATTTGCAAGAGTAATAGGGGAACCTGCATATGTGCCCTTCAGGAAGACAAATCTTCCTTCTGGATCTATTAATTTGTCTGTCAGATTAAACGGGGCGTCCATGCTTATTAGAATTGATACTCCTTTGGACTTGGCCATAGAATTAGTGGCATGTATTGCTTCTATGAAGTATGGACTAGTCATTTTTGGTATATGGTTCGTTTGAAAATGGGTTTCTTGCAAAAATGCAAAGTGCGGCCTACCTTTCTTAAGTTCTCTCATCAGTGTGGATTGCTTTTCTGGTATGTTCAGCCCCTTTACATTTTGTGATATGACAGTTGGGCTTTGGCCCAAGGAGGAATAAGCCATCTGGAGAACCCACGAGCACCAATCACCACAATATATCTGCAATGCAAACTCAGAGTTGGTCAGAACACAGTGCAGTACAGCACAGCCTTGCAAGGGGTAAGGGAGGGGGGGAGGGGTTAGATAGAGGTGAGAGAAGTACAAAAGGTGGTAAAAGAGAGGGATGAATGAGGGAGAGTTATCTGAACACTTCAGAACGAATCTATCGTCCCGAAATATTTATGTAGTGGATTCAGAGACTTAATCTTGTATCCAGATCCACTCTGAGGTAACGCGGTAAGGCTACTACTCAGCAACGGAGGTTGTTACCTATCTATTCTCCTAATCTATCTATAATATTGCTAGAGCAGAGTAAATGGAACAACCAGGTTTCGCGGGATATATACAACACAGCCAAAAAGTGAAAAAAATGGAACCCGGCCTATATATATCTGAAAGTTCCCATCCGTCTCGCCTAACATACGCCACGAATGGGGTGCAAACACATAAAAAGAAAACCTTGCCATAAAACTTTAAACTATAACTGTAATGCCCCGTACACACGGTCGGACTTTGTTCGGACATTCCGACAACAAAATCCTAGGATTTTTTCCGACGGATGTTGGCTCAAACTTGTCTTGCATACACATGGTCACACAAAGTTGTCGGAAAATCCGATCGTTCTAAACGCGGTGACGTAAAACACGTACGTCGGGACTATAAACGGGGCAGTGGCCAATAGCTTTCATCTCTTTATTTATTCTGAGCATGCGTGGCACTTTGTCCGTCGGATTTGTGTACACACGATCGGAATTTCCGACAACGGATTTTGTTGTCGGAAAATTTTATATCCTGCTCTCAAACTTTGTGTGTCGGAAAATCCGATGGAAAATGTGTGATGGAGCCCACACATGGTTGGAATTTCCGACAACAAGGTCCTATCACACATTTTCCATCGGAAAATCCGACCGTGTGTATGGGGCATAACAGTAACGTATCCCAGAATGTCCTCTGAGTTAATGGGTGCCTTTCATAAATGATTTATAAGCCCTTTAGTGACAACGGCGACCCACCTTCCCTTCCAACTAGCATTGCCTTGCTTCAGGATTGTCTGCCAAACTCATGAAAGTCCTTCATGCATCCTAGGAGCCGTTTAAACAGTACCTTGACATCCATGTCCAACTCCGGTAGTAAAGGCTGTTTCAAGTTTAGTCAGCAGGTTGTAGCTGGGGAGGTGATTTAAGAAATTTCCTATCACTGCCAGCTTGTAATAACTGGAAAGAGGGGGTAAAAATTCCCCTGTTTAGGTCTGAGAAAAAAAAAAACTGTAATGTGGACGATGCCTGAATGTCATTTCCAAATAAGTGTAGTTCCAATGTTATGTCCCCATGGTATGTGCCAGAGGAATTCTAGAAGAGCGATGGTCTTCTGCTCACCAATCGTTAGCGTCTCCTTGGTCTTCCTCTGGAGCTTTAGGAGCTGCCTGTCTGATGTTGGGGGTGCCTCCATGAGAGCTAGATCCTCGGTTATGCTTCATCTTTTTGGATAGCCTCTGGTCAGGTGATGAAAGTGGAGATCTGTGTGGTCCCCTTTCGGTTCTTTGAAGGAGAAATTCCTGGTAAAACTCAGGTACTGCCACAGGCTCCATGTGTAGGGATTCGAAGAAGTCAGGCAGATCAGTGGGAGTGCGCAATACATGCTGTTTGCCTGCCTACGTTACAGTGAGGGTGAAGGGAAAACGCCACGTGTATCTCAGATCATTCGCCCTCAGCTTATCAAGTAGGGGTCGCAGAGCTCTCCGATTTCGTAATGTTATCTGTGATAAGTCATGAAACAGTATAATCGTCTCTCCATTGAACACTATGCTTTCATTTCCCCTGGCCTTGTTCATGATGGTTTCTTTTAGAGGGAAGCTCTGCAGGCAACAGATTATATCCCGTGGGGGGGGCCGTATAAGGGCCTTTGGGTCTGAGAGCCCTGTGTGCCCGCACAAAGTCTATGGCAGTGTCTTGTTGTCTTTCTAGAAGGCTGTTAAAGACTCTCTGCAGGGCCGGGATAATTTGTGCTGTGTCAACTGATTCAGGGATACCTCTCACCCTAATATTGCATCTTCTGCCCCTATTATACAGGTCTTCGAGGTGTCTGTTTATCTCTATTAGGTAAGAGGAGTGAGATGCCATCATGTTTTCCAGCCTGTGTAACCGCTTGTCTCTGTGTTTCCCATTAGTTTCTACTGCTGCTAGTTTTTCAGTCAGTACTAGTAGGTTGGATTTTAGGTCAGTAATGGCAGCGGAAAACGTGGATTTTTTGTCTGCTGCAAAGCCCGACATATCTACGCAGGTCAGGTGTTGGTTGGTCTGGGAGTAGCCCCTACCTGATTCTCCTGCAGTGGATAGTGAGTCCTCACTGGAGTCCTCCTCCGTTCACTGCGTCTGCTCCATTTTGTGTCCCGCCATGCTGTCGCTGGATATCGCCTGGTTTTGAAAGAGATCTGTGATGTTCCCGGCTGAAGTGGTGGCAGTGCTGTGTTTGGGGCGAGTCTGGGGAGTCTGGTACAGCTTTCTGCCCATAGCTGGGTCGCTGGGAGCAAGGTGTCTGGCTGCAGGCCAGATTCCTTCACTGGGCTCTGCTAGTGTGCATCCGTCGCCATCAAGCACCAAGCCACGCCCCTCTGCTTGCCCTCTTTCATTGGCTTGTGACTGTCTGCCTCTCCTTGTTGGCCTTCCAGACATACTAATGGCCTGCAGTGAGATGTAGCTGCACAAAGCTGGGATGTATATATATTCTGATTATGCTGCAGCTAGCAGAATCAACTGCCTGCCTATAGTATTATTAGTATGAGAACACCAGCAATTGTCTTCAGGTAGCTTTTGGTGCACACTGTGCAAAGGACACAGTACACTAACTGTATATACTGCAGCTGCCTGCCTGTGGTACTAATAGGATCAGAAGAACACCATCAATTGTCTTCAGGTAGCTTTAGGTGCACACTGTGCAGATGACACAGTACACTAACTGTAAATACTGCGGCTACCTGCCTGTGGTATTAATAGGATCAGAAGAACACCAGCAATTGTCTTCAGGTAGCTTTAGGTGCACACTGTGCAGAGGACACAGTACATTAACTGTAAATACTGCAGCTGCCTGCCTGTGGTTTTAATAGGATCAGAATATGAAAAGGGGAATACCATCCAAGTAGGTCATATGAGTTGCCACCATCCCTGATAACAGGAGAAAAAGAGATAACCCCTCAAAAAATCAGTGGGACTTTGAAGGCAACAAAGTAGTAAAAAACAGTTTTTATTGATACAAATATACAAAGATATAAATATACAATATGGGAAAAGTCTAATACAATCCACTACATAAACAATAAAATGAATAAGGATATGAATATGCTGATGTAGAATTTGAATGTATATTCGTGTAGTCTTCCACCTTAGGCCTAAGGTGGAAGACTACACGAATATACATCTGGAGGCCGGCCAATCCTGGAAAGGTTCGTCACTATTCCAAGTTTTCTTCATTTGTGGACAATGGCTCTCACCGTGGTTCATTGGAGTCCCAAAGTTTTAATACATGGCTTTGTAACCCGCCTAGATGTATACATGTCAATTACTTTGTTTCTCATCTGTTCTTAATTTTCTTTAGATCGCGCTTTTGAGATTTTCTAGTGTGCTTCACTTTGTGAGACAGCTTCTATTTAAGTGATTTCTTGATTCAACAGGTCTGGCAGTAATCAGGCCTGGAAGTGAAATTTATTTCAGGTTTTCAAAAAATTTGGTCAATTACAGTTCATTCAAGCGTATCTCCACTTTTGTTGAGAAAAAAACATTCCCCCTCTGGGTGATCTATATACATTGCAAGGATTATAACAAACTTTGTTGCAGATTGCTATGTTTTGTTATTCTGAAGAAATTTCTCTGTGTTTCTATGTGGCTCTGTTCTGAGTGAGTCTAATGGGAGTGGTTTCATAATTAACTGTCAGGTGTGCAGCTGCAGAGCATTAATGAGGCAATCTGCTGGGTCTGCATCCCTTTAGACATGTTCCTATTACAAAGTATCTCTCAAAAAATTAAATTTTTCTTGCTGAGGATGCCTGAAATCTGACTTATATCTTAGTGAAGACTTCTGGGAAAATTGGTGAGCCAATCACACAAGCAGGAAATTATGTTTAAGCAAGGGACAATGTTGTTGAGAATAACAAGTTAGGGTTAGGTTATAAAAAATATCCAGGAGCACCATCAAATCTATCATAATGAAATGGAAAGAACATGGCACAACAGAAACCTGCCAAGAGACGGCCGCACACCAAAACTCACAGACCGGGCAAGGAGTGCATTAATCAGAGAGGCAGCACAGAGACCTAAGGTAACCCTGAAGGAGCTGCAGAGTTCCACAGCAGAGACTGGAGTATCTGTACATAGGACGACAATAAGCCATACGCTCCATAGAGTTGGGCTTTATGGCAGAGTGGCCAGAAGAAAGCCATTCATTTCAGCAAAAACAAAATGGCACATTTTGAGTTTGCAAAAAGGCATGTGGGAGAATTAAACCCAATGCATCACATCACCCAAAGAACACTACCCCCCCAGTGAAACATGGTGGTGGCAGCATCATGCTGTTGGGATGTTTTTCAGCAGTTGGGACTGGGAAACTGGTCAGAGTTGAGGGAAAGATGGATGGTGCTAAATACAGGGATATTCTTGAGCAAAACCTGTATCACTCTGTGTGTGATTTGAGGCTAGGATGGAGGTTCACCTTCCAGCGGGACAATGACCCTAATCACACTGCTAAAGCAACACTTGAGTGGTTTAAGGGGAAACATGTAAATGTGTTGGAATGGCCTAGTCAAAGCCCAGATCTCAATCCAATAGAAAATCTATGGTCAGACTTAAAGATTGCTTTTCACAAGCGCAAACCATCCAACTTGAAGGAGCTGGAGCAGTTTTGCAAGGAGGAATGGGCAAAAATCCCAGTGATAAGATGTGGCAAGCTCCTAGAGAGTTAGCCAAAGCAACTTGGAGCTATGATAGCCACAAAAGGTGGCTCTACAAAGTATTGACTTTAGGGGGGTGAATAGTTATGCACATTGACCTTTTCTGTTATTTTGTCCTATTTGTTGTTTGCTTCACAATAAAAAAAATCTTCAAATTTGTGGCCATGTTCTGTAAATTAAATGATGCAAATCCTCAAAAAATCAATGTTAATTCCAGGTTGCGAGGCAACAAAACACGAAAAATGCCAGGGGGAGAATACTTTTGCAAGGCACTGTATATTTTTTTATTCCTAATTGGCCTGAAAAAGGTACCAGGGACTCATCCACACATATAGTCTGATCAGGGACATAGAGCTTTTAAAAATCTTTGGGGGAAAAAATGTATGAATGGGCAAATTTGACATAATTTGTCATAATTTGGATTAGTTCAGGAAGGGCACTGGGTATTGTCGCTGAAGTAAAGAAGTCAAGTTCCTCCACCCCAAACTTGCTCATCCATGTCTTATAGACCTTGTTATTGTACATTCTCTTAAAGATGAACACCGTATGTATTTCAACATATTCCACAACAGCCACAAAGGATATAAATACACTTTGTGTGTCCAAATGCAAATTTTACCTGACAGAGGTTACACTTTTGTTCCATAATTTACCGCAACCAAGCGCCCTCTTTCTTAAAATGACAAGGAATATTTACATGATCTTTCTTTGTTTGTTTAATTACCTTCTTTAATAACCATTTTTTTCACATTTTTCTTGTTTTTAAGCAACCTTTTAAGTCAATCATTGCTTAGTGTGAGTTGCAATTTTTTTACATTCTATAATTACTAGACATGTGAACACTGAAATATTTTGTTTCGGAATTTCGTTTTCCTCCGAAAAATACATTTATTTAGTTACTGCCGAAATTCGTTTTTATTTATTTAGTTTTTCATTAAAAATTGCATTCGTCCGAAAATCCAAATTAATTAAGGTTGAATCTGTCATTGAAGGCTTATGGTGTCTATTGAATGTTCAAAGAAGATTCTATGGAGCAGCTAAACTGTACGTGTACATTTCTGGTCGAATTTTCCGCCTACAAGCTAGTTGTAGAAGAATTCTAATGTTGTATGACTAGTAATAATTATATTCATTAATTATTTTACTAGTCAGCCAACATTAGAATTTTTCTATAGCCTATGGGCGGATGCATTTGACCGGAAATGTATGATTGCAGCGTTGTACAGTTTATCTGCTCCGTTGAATCTTCTTAGAACTTTCGACAGACACCATAAGCCAAAGATTCAATGTTTGTATGTTTTTTGTTGCTTTGTCGAATCTTCGTCGTTCATGTTGAATGGTCTACTCTACCCCAACAGTCAGCCAACTTTCACATTTGTTTCTCAATCTCCAAGAGCAATGGCGGGTGCGGCATCCAACGTTGTGTCAGATATTGATATGGCATTATAATATAGAATCTATAATAATAAACCCCCCCCCCCACTAGCAACACTATTATCATCATCAAGTTCACAACACTAACACAATAGCAGCAGATTATTATAAAAAAGTTAAGTTGAACCGTAGCTTGCTTCACTATTGTTCTGCTGCTGTGCTTATGCTTAATTGCTAAATAATTCAGGTTCTTTGACAAACGGACCAGCTAAGATTGACTGTCTTATGAAATGATTCAGTGTGTGTGTCTCTCTCTGCTAGCAAATCGTAAGTGAAAGTAAGTTGGCTGTACATGTGTACTTAGTTCTAGCTATTTTACTGCCCCTCCTCTTTGGGTACAATCGGCCAATAACATTCATCATCATCATTATTTTTATTTTACTTCCCCCACCCAATTCCAGCAGCGATATTTTCTTTCTATGTCGAATCTTTTCTCTCTATGTAGAACAGCAGTCTCAAACTCAAATTACCTGAGGGCCACAGGACGAGATTTCATATCCCAAGGGGGCTGCATGCAAACTTTTAAGCTTTAAAAAGAACATCAAACTAGTATATATAGTGGTAGTTACTGCTTGCTACCAGTCACTGCTTACTGACAGATGCTTGGCAGTGTTTACTCTGCAGCGTCGATCAGCCAGCTCCCAGCAGGACCCACAGAGTAGATTGGGGAGGCACAGGGCAGGTTGGGGTGGCACAGTGTAGGTTGGGGTGGCACAAGGCAGGTTGGGGTGGCACAGGGCAGGTTGGGGTGGCACAGGGCAGGTTGTGGTGGTACAGGGCATCTTAGAACTCTATGTAGTGACAGTGTGCAGAGTAACTTACATAGCATGCCTCATGTCTGCAGATGAAGACCAGGGTAGGTGGGCGGGGCTGCTGAGTCTGTCCTTGCCTCTATCTGATTCAGCTGTGGCATCATCCATAGTGAAGGAGTCTGTGGGAGGAGTGGAGGAGGCAGCCACACCCCCAGCCCCTCCCACACCCCCATAGCAACGCCACTGGCTGTATTTAGGCTGGCTGGCTTCGCTGCTCTCCATATTCCACCCGTCGGGTACAGGAAGCTTGAGCGCACAGCCATGGACCACAACTCCCAGAAGCAACAGCGGCGGATGTCACGTGATGTCACTGACATCAGCTAGCCCGACTTTCTCAGAGTAAACCAGAAAGAGAAAAAAAAAACATTGTAAGCAGGCAGCCGTTGCTTACCAGGAAATGTATCAGTCCTGTGGGCCAATTGTAACCGCTCCGCCATTTACAGCCCGCGGGCCAGTACTTTGAGACCCCTAATGTAGAATAATCTTGGACTAATAGAGTTAAGGTTAGGCACATTCGACCACAGGTTCGATAGACACAGATTGTTATTGTCAGCATCATGTTGAATCTCCTATCTATATCGAACTGTTCTTGCAACGAAAATGAAAATAAAGCATTTGTTTATGTCAGATCTTTCGGTTTTTGTATTCTGCACTTTCGTTATCGTTTGTTAAAACGATAACGAAAATACCTGAAATTCGGACGAAAATTCGGACGAAAACGAATGCACATGTCTAATAATTACATTCTTTTGCTTTGATGATTTTTTATATATCAATTCCTTCTACATTTGGCATGGAAAAAAATATTTAGTGATTCGCAGTAACCAAAAATATTGCTCAGGAGACCTAACCTAACCAACACATTTTATTATTCTAAAAGTATTCATTGAACAGATTCTAGAGTTATCTTCTGCTTTATCATTCCCTTTTCTGGGTCGTCTAAATGTTAATGTCAAACTTTGACCTTTTGTTCATCCACCACAACATACGGCAGTGATTAAAAAAACACTGAACTGGTCAAAAGTAAAAGCTGAATAAGAAAATTATTAATAAAATGTGATATGAATATTATACAGAAAACTGCTACTTTTAAAATAAAGTACAGCTTCAGGAAATGGCCTTTGTAAAACATGTTGAATATCAATTACACTGTACAATATTTTTTTTATTTCTTCTTACAAATTCTTTACATCCAGTTAAATAAATATAATATTTTATAAAATGCAGTTAAACTAAATATTTTGCTTCCAGGTTTGCATTATAGATAATGAAGATTTTCGAGTTTGGCAAATGGGCAAACAAACTGGCCTTACTTGGCAAGAATCCTGGGTGATGTCATTGATCAAATATAGTAATATGTGCCCTATACTTATGCACCTAGTGGGGGTAAATATCTGGGATCACCCTTGTTCCAAAGAGGGCTTTCACATTCTATGTCCCCCCACAGACTCCCACATTCCTTCTGGGAGACAGGATGTATGGATGTGGACCAATAAGGAAAAGGCTTGGCCACCCCCGCAGCAAGGTATTCTCCCAATACATATGGCCTAGTATGGTTTTGGGGGATCACATTCTCACTTGAATTATGAGTTTATTGTTTTTTTTTTATACACAAAGATGTGTAGGAACCAGTCCTAACAAAATGTTGAACTTTATTTTTTACTTACATGAGACAAGACACTTTTGACTAAAATGCTTAAATCTTTAATTGCAATTCATGATAAAAAAATTCTTGTGCACATACACACATTAATATAGGCATCACCAGTACCTTAGTTATGAGGATTTGGTATCAAATATACTCCGAAAGGATCAAGACAAGATCATCTATGCATGATACAATAAACCCAGACAAGGTAAATTAAGGTGTATAGGTCTGGATCCACAGGTCATTATTTAAAATGGATGAATAGCATCATACACAACACATTTTGTGGACACAGGGGTCTCAGACCACAGTAATCCCAGGAACAGCTTAGATGTATGGTAGAATGATATGCAGTATCCAATTAGGTGTCAATAGGGTGTCTCTGTGTCTGCCACCAAATGTAATAGCATATAACATGTGGGTAGTAAGTAGTGCCAGAAAACCCAGGTTAGGGCAAATTATGTTATCTGTAACAAAGCCTAACATTTAAGGGGCTGTATGATGAATTATCCCTCCTCAGGAATAGTCAAGGTAGAGTGTAACCATCCACAGAGCCCAGGTGTCTTGCTGGTTCTGAAACTGTGTAAGATGCCACTATCCCAACTTGGGATCTTTGTGACATCCTTGTGTTTCTGCATACTGGATGTGGCACGGTGGGGGTATCAGTTTTCCTCTATATTATTTTTTTATATTCACCATATGCCATTTTTTTTAACATTGGTGTGCTTGCTCTTTAAGGGACAACATTTTTTTTTAGCAGAGGAACTGTCCAAATACTATATTTTTTTTTTGCCCGTTAACTCAATTGCAAACAATCTGGGTACACATCAAAGTCATGTTCGACCAGAACCTGAAATTCATTCTTATCAGTAAGTATTTTCTTCTTTGGCAAATGACCAAACTAAATTGGTGTTTGGTTAAGTCAAACCTCCAATGGCAACCAGAAATTATACATTTAGCAGTGGTATTACTATCGCTGCTAAACGTGACCAGTTCCCTTCAGGTTTCTTGTTAGGAACTCAGCAAGGCTCCTGTTCATGACATCATGTAGCAAATATGGTCATGTCTATATTTGGTCAATGAAATCACTCGGGAGACCCTGCCTCCTTGTTTACTATTAGCGGCGGTGATGTCACTTATGGAGAGTGAAATTAAGGAGACCATATGCTATTTGTTTTTGTTTTTTTTGCTCAGGTTTCCCCTTGATATCCATGCAAGACCCTCATTAAGGATAAGGATCTGGTATGTATTTTTAGGAGGAATCCCACACTGTTTTGTGTTGGGTCCCTCATTAAGATCTATATCACTTGCCTGATAAAGGGGCCCTGCGCGGCTCCAATACGTTGCCATATGTGTATCATGTGACCATGTAAATAAAGCTTTGGACCCTTCTGAGGAATTCTTGGTGTGCTGATGACATTTTTCCATTTAAATTGTTGGTGGTTTCCAGCCTGTCATTATTACAGCACCCACCATTTCCATGAACGTGTGCGTAGGGAATATTGTGATTGTATTTTGTTAAATCCCACACTGTTTTGTGTTGGGTCCCTCATTAAAATCTATACTAGAACCTCATCTAGGAAAAAGATTCTGGTAAAGATTATGAGAATCCTCACCCGTTTGTTTACAACAGAAAGAAGCAGGTGCCATTTGCTGGCAATCTAAATGGCCTTCAAACTGATTTTTTTTTTAGCTTCAGGTTCAGATTTGGCACTTCACTTTCGTATTATTCACTTAACCCCCTTTAAATTGAACCCAGGTACAATTAGCACATCCTTTTTAGTAAGTAAAAACTGATAAGTAAATAAGTAAAAAACTATTATAAATATAATAGGTAATCTTGCGAACAACTAAAATACAATCTGAGTAATATATGCAAGCAGCAAGTGACACACGATGCTGCAGCTACTTTGTGTCTCTCCTTTAAAAGATACAAAAGTGTCTTGCAAAACCAATCTGTCTCTCCCCTATGCATTACATCACATGGTCTCGTGACTCATCAGGGGGATTCCACCTAATGAGTCACGAGACCCTGTGATGTAATGAGTAGGGGAGGGGCAGATTGGTTTGGCAAGATGCTTTTGCATCTCTCATTGAGAGGCACAGAGTATCTGCAGCATCATGGTTTTATATGCTGTATACAGTTGGTGCACTGGAGCACCTTTTAAATGTGAGTTCTATGCACATTTTTTAATAAATTGAATATTGTTTAAAAACAATATAAGCACTATTTGGAGCTTATTTTCTCTCATATATATCGAGTCATAATGGAAACATAAATGGAGCAACGAGGAGGAAAGCATGAACTGACAGTCCGGGGTGACTAAAAATCTGTATTTGACCAAACCTAAGTGTGAGGTCACACTCTGTGAGGTGAGCACATTTCTTATGGGGGAGCACTGATGCGAATAGATACAAAGCACAGATTTTTGAGAATTTGTGAAGACTCAACAAGTTACAACTTTTTTCTGACATTTTCATTAATTAAATGTTTGACTGCACTCAAGCATGGGATTTATATTACTACAATAAGAAATACACATGAATGTATCTTATTACTGTATTTAGAAAAAAGAGAAAGGTCTGGTGTCCCCAGTAACACACTTCCATCCCTATAACATATAGTAAAACAAAGGATTCGACCCTGGGACTTTAAATGAAGTGAGTACCGTTTCCGCCAGTAAACATAACAGTAGTAAATACAGTATATGGTTTATTCAAGTAAAATTGTTTACATGCATAGATAATACCAACAGTTGCCAAAAAAAGATATATAAACAAGAAATATTGGTACATGGATGTAATAGCAGTCATAGTACACAGGCATCATACTACCCGACTAATTTCGCGAGATCCAGCTCGCTCTTCAGGGGTAGATGTGTGTAACATTGTACCTAAGATAAAAAAGTATATAGTTGGCAAAATGGCACAGTATTGGTTATAAAGGCACAGGGTAGGAGGGGTTATGGGTCCCCATACTCACCACTGAGCTTGACCATGGCTACAGGTGTGCAGCTCCAAGATAGCGGCAGCAGGTGCCTCACCAGGGCGCTGAGGGGGCAAAGTCAGATGGGACCCCACCAGGGGCCAAACGGCAAGCAGGCATGGCATAGGTGTAGTGATGTAACCCTAGAGACCTCGTTAGTTCATAAAGAGTGTAGGCTGTAAACATAAGTATGTTTGTCAGGCATCTAAAGTAGTAAAGTAGAATCAATAAGTATTAGCATAAGGGTAGGAGGAGGCGGCACATCACCAACAAGGCAGGATGCCCTCCAGGGGCCAGCCTAAGGGCAGCACCTTGACTGCATCACACCCCAAAGCTCCACATGTGCAGGGCGCTATTCAAAAAGGTCTTTGGTGTGGGCCTTTTTGAGACGAGTGCATTGGATCGCACGGCTGCTATTTGCAACATATGTCTCAAGCGTATCTCGCGTGGCCAAAACATCTCCCGCTTGGGTACCACATGCTTGACCAGACATATGTTGACCTGCCATGCAGTTCGTTGGCAAGCGTATCTAAAAGACCCACACCAAAGAACAAAGAGGACCTCTCCTTGCTCCCCATCAGCTGAGATCTCCAACCCCACTATACCTTCAGTCCTCTCTGAGACCTGCACTGAGAGGAATGAAGGTGTAGAATTAGGTGTGTCACAGCCAAGTACTTGTGGGCAATCTGCTTTTGGTACACCGACGTCAGATTGTACCAGGCAAATTTCCCTGCCCCAGCTGCTGCACCGCCGAAAGAAGTTTGCTCCCAGCCATCCACATGCCCAGCGGTTGAATGCTAGCTTGGCAAAATTGCTAGCACTTCAACTGCTACCTTTTCAGTTGGTAGACTCTGCCCCCTTCCGTGAATTTGTGGAATGTGCGGTTCCTCAGTGGCAGGTACCCAAACACCACTTTTTCTCACGGAAGGCGATTCCGGCTCTCTACCGGCATGTGGAAGGCAATGTCCATGCCTCGCTGGACAGGGCGGTCAGTGGTAAGGTGCATATTACCGCTGACTCATGGTCCAGCAGGCATGGGCAGGGACTTTACCTAAGTTTCACGGCGCATTGGGTGAATCTGCTGGCAGCTGGGAAGGATGCAGGACAAGGTGCAGTAGTGTTGGAGGTTGTTCCACCACCACGCCTCCAAAATGCTAATGATTGTGACACACCTCTCTCCTCCACCCCCTCCTCTTCTTCTTCCTCCATGGCCTCTTCCTGTGCTTTGTCCTCGGATCCAGCGGTGCTCCGTAGCCGTTCAAGGGGCTACGCAAGTACGCAGGCCAAAAGATGCCATGCTGTGCTTGAGCTGGTGTGCTTGGGGGACAGGAGCCACACTGGGGCAGAGGTTCTGTCAGCTCTGCAGGGGCAGGTTCAGAGGTGGTTGACGCCACGCCAACTTAAGGCAGGAATGGTGGTTTGTGACAATGGCACCAACCTCCTCTCTGCCCTCCGACAGGGACAAATGACCCATGTGCCCTGCTTGGCTCACGTCCTTAACTTGGTGGTGCAGTGGTTCTTGGGCAGGTACCCGGGCTTACAGGATGTCCTGAGGCAGGCCAGGAAAGTCTGTGTGCATTTCTGCCAGTCATATAATGCCAGTGCTTGGCTGATGGACCTCCAAAGGAGTTTAACCTGCCCAAGAACCGCCTAATCTGTGACATGCCCACCAGGTGGAACTCAACGTTGGCTATGCTGCAGCAGCTGCACATGCAGCAGAGGGCCATCAATGAGTACCTGTGCGACTATGGCATCAGAACAGGGTCAGGGGAGCTTGTTTTTTTTCCCCACGCCAGTGGGCCATGATCAGGGATGCATGCACTGTCCTGTCACCATTTCAGGAGGCCACGAGGATGGTGAGCAGTGACAGTGCATGCATCAGTGACACTGTCCCCCTTGTCCACCTGTTGGAGCACACGCTGTGTGGAATAATGGACAGGGCACTTGAGGCAGAACAGAGGCAGGAAGAGGAGGACTTCCTTAGCTCTCAAGGCCCCCTTTATCCAGACAGTGTTCCTGCGTGCCCGCCGATCACACAGGAAGAGGAGGAGGAGGAGGAAGATTGTGTCAGTATGGAGGTGGAGCCTGGCACTCAGCATCAGCAGCAGTCTTTAAGGGATCAGTCCCAAGAAACACATGGACTTGTACGTGGCTGGGAGGAGGTGGCTGCGGACCATGTCGTCCTTAGTGACCCAGAGGACTCTGGACCGAATGCCTCAGCAAACCTACGCTGCATGGCCTCCCTGATCCTGCAAAGCCTG
Source organism: Aquarana catesbeiana (assembly GCF_042186555.1). Lineage (NCBI taxonomy): Eukaryota > Metazoa > Chordata > Amphibia > Anura > Ranidae > Aquarana > Aquarana catesbeiana. Next base: position 706,657,668 of record NC_133324.1, on the reverse strand, counting down.
TGTAAGGATCCTCGTATTCGTGGTATCAAGGAGAAGGACCAATACTGGCTGGCAATCCTCCTTGATCCACGTTACAAGGGTAAGGTTGCGGACCTTATCTTGCCATCGCAGAGGGAGCAGAGGATGAAACATCTTCGGGAGGCCTTGCAGAAAGGTCTGTGCAACGCGTTTCCAGAGACTGGGAGGTTACAAACTCCTGTTTCTGGACAACGTGTTGCTGAGGCTTCGGTCAGTCAAAGAAGGAGCGGTGGAGAAGGTGGCCGTCTGACCGATGCGTTCAGACAATTTTTTGGTCCGCAGCCCCAAGGTATGATCGGTTCCAGCAACCATTGCCAGCGTCTGTTTTACATGGTGCAGGAATACCTAGGGGCAAGATCTGACTTGGACACCTTTCCCACCGAAAATCCTCTGGGTTACTGGGTCCTGAGGATGGATCAATGGCCAGAGCTTGCACAGTATGCAATTGAGCTACTGGCCTGTCCTGCATCCAGCGTTCTTTCGGAACGCACATTCAGTGCTGCTGGAGGCGTGGTAACCAATCACAGGGTGAGTCTGTCCACCGACTCGGTCGATCGACTGACCTTCATAAAAATGAATCAGTCTTGGATCACCACCAGCTACCAAGCACCTGATGCTGATGTAACCGAATAATTTTTTTTGAAATCTCAGATCCCTTCAAAGACTGCCTATGCTGATGCTGAGTGACTATCCCTGAGTAATTATCCTCTTCCTCCTCAATCATCACGCTGATAGCTTGTAAGAACATTTTTGGTTCTGGGCACCACCACCAGTGCCTAAGGCCCAATTTTTCAGCCCCTGTTTAACAGGGGCGTGTAATTACAATTTTTGATGCAATACTTTGCAGCAGGGCTCGTTTCTACGTTACAACTAGAGTATCTGTGAGGGGTTGCAGTGTTGTGGCACCAGCACCAGTGCCTAAGGCCCAATTTTTCAGCCCCTGTTTAACAGGGGCATGTAATTACAATTTTTGATGCAATACTTTGCAGCAGGGCTCATTTCTGCGTTCCAACTAGAGTATCTGTGAGAGGTTGCAGTGTTGTGGCACCAGCACCAGTGCCTAAGGCCCAATTTTTCAGCCCCTGTTTAACAGGGGCATGTAATTACAATTTTTGATGCAATACTTTGCAGCAGGGCTCATTTCTGCGTTCCAACTAGAGTATCTGTGAGAGGTTGCAGTGTTGTGGCACCAGCACCAGTGCCTAAGGCCCAATTTTTCAGCCCCTGTTTAACAGGGGCATGTAATTACAATTTTTGATGCAATACTGTGCAGCAGGGCTCATTTCTGCGTTCCAACTAGAGTATCCGTGAGAGGTTGCAGTGTTGTGGCACCAGTGCCTAAGGCCCAATTTTTCAGCCTCTGTTTAACAGGGGCCTGTAATTACAATTTTTGATGCAATACTTTGCAGCAGGGCTCATTTCTGCATTCCAACTAGAGTATCTGTGAGGGGTTGCAGTGTTGTGGCACCAGCACCAGTGCTTAAGGCCTAATTTTTCAGCCCCTGCAGGGGCATGTAATTACAATTCTTGATCTAATATTTCACAGCAGGGCCCTGTGAGGGCTTACAACAACACCTAAGGCCCAAATTTCTGCTGAGTATATAGGGCAGGCCCCTACTTTCAAACATCTAACTTACGAACGACTCCTACTTGCAAATGGAAGGAAACAACAGGAAGTGAGATGAAATCTACCCCTAGGAAGGGAAATTCTCTCCTGTAAGTGTTAATATGGGAAAAACATTTCTCCTTTCCACTGATGCTTTCCAATCCTTGTTCCACAAAAAACCCCAAATTTTCAAAAAACATTTGTCATTGGGACAAAAAGTGAGGTGAAATCTTCTGAAGAGGAGGAAAGACAGCAAAACAAATGTCACAGGGGTGATAACCCTTCCCTATATTTTCCAAAAAGCTTAAAAAAGATTTTTTGGCTGGAGCTAAACACGTTAAAAATGTACCCGTTAAAAATTACAAACAGATTCTACTTAACAACAAACCTACAGTCCCTGTCTTGTTTGCACCGCCTGTATACTGCTGTTCAGAGTATATAGGGCCTGGTGGCCCCACACCTTTCCTTATTTTAATTTGGGTGCGGGGTTCCCCTTAATATCCATACAAGACCCAAAGGGCCTGGTAATGGTCTGGGGGATACCCATGCTGTTTGTCTCACTGATTTTCATCCATATTGCCAGGACCCGACATTACATTAAACCCGCAAGCAGTTTTAAATGAGATTTTTCCTTTAAAAATGACATTTTGTGCAGGGACTGTTCTAAACACGCGCCACTTTACAGGCATACTATAGACACACCCCAGGTACGATATTTAAAGGAATATTTCACTTTTTTTTTACTTTAAGCATCATTAAAATCACTGCTCTCGAAAAAACGTCCGTTTTTAAAAGTTTTTTTTGCATCGATACAAGTCCCCTGGGGTAGGACCCGGGTCCCCAAACCCTTTTTAGGACAATACCATGCAAATTAGCCTTTAAAATGAGCACTTTTGATTTTGAACGTTCGAGTCCCATAGACGTCAATGGGGTTCTAACGTTCGTGCGAATTTTCGGTCCGTTCGCAGGTTCTGGTGCGAACCGAACCGGGGGGTGTTCAGCTCATCCCTAAAGAGGGATATTAACGGGTGTCTCCTGTGCTCACATGTCAGCCATCCACACATAGTGTTGGGGGCGGAGCCTCCTGGGCTCTTCCGGGGTTAAATTGGAGATCAGGCATGGCTTGCATTTCAATTTCACTCTTCATTGAGGACACACACAGCTGTGGAGGTTGCCTGCTGTGTCTCATTACTCTTATATTCAAGATATTCACCACACTCAGGTATTTACCATTTTCACCTTTTGATACTTGCTACATTTAGGCATACTTGCATACCTCATACATAGCTTTATTTTATTTATTCATGTTTGTTTTTTATTTATTTATTTGTTGAGCATTTATTTATTTATTTTTATTTATTTTTGATTTTTGATATCACACATCTCACTACACTATCACAATCCACTCCTCTTTCCTCTCCGTTTTTTTCATCTTGTCACTTGTTAGTATCCCTCTGCTATCCTATGTTTTCCACCATCTCCATGTCCTTACCATCTATGGCCCAGGCCTTTTACTTATATATACATATCTGTATGCCAATACTCATTGATTTTACTTTACTACTTTAGATTCCTGACAAACATACTCATGTTTATAGCCTAGACTTTGAGGTTTCTAGGGATACATCACTACCTTACCATTACACAATCACAGTCCACCTCTTTCACATTTTTTTCTTTTCACCCGTTAATATCCCTCTTGTATCCTATGTTGCTTACCATCTCCATGTTCCCTACCATCTTCGGGTCCAGGCCACTCATTTCATGCATATATACCCTTATGCTAATACTTATTGATTCTACTTTACTACTTTAGATGCCTGACAAACATACTTATGTTTACAGCCTACACTCTTTATTAACTAACGAAGTCTCTAGGGTTAGATCACTACACCTATGCCATGCCTGCTCGCCGTTTGGCCCCTGGTGGGGTCCCATCTGACTTCGCCCCCTCAGCGCCCTGGTGAGGCACCTGCTGCCGCTATCTTGGAGCTGCACACCTGTAGCCATGGTCAAGCTCAGTGGTGAGTATGGGGACCCATAACCCCTCCTATCCTGTGCCTTTATAACCAATACTGTGCCATTTTGCCAACTATATACTTTTTTATCTTAGGTACAATGTTACACACATCTACCCCTGAAGAGCGAGCTGGATCTTGCGAAACTAGTCGGGTAGTATGATGCCCGTGTACTATGACTGCTATTACACCCATGTACCAATATTTCTTGTTTATATATCTTTTTTTGGCAACTGTTGGTGTTATCTATGCATGTAAACAATTTTACTTGAATAAACCATATACTGTATTTACTACTGTTATGTTTACTGGCGGAAACGGTACCCACTTCATTTAAAGTCCCAGGGTAAATCCTTTGTTTTACTTATTACTGTATTTTCACATGTTATTATGTTGGCACTCATATTTGCACAGGAGAATTGATACACTAAGTGGTTGGATACATTTATTGTAGGATTATTCAGCCTAATCAATTCTTCAAACAAATGATCCTAAAGGTTGCAATCAATTCATGCAATGAATGAACATACATACTGTAAAAGTGAATCTTAATCTAATACAATTTGTTATTGATTCAATGGAAACTCCATAAAGCTCTTACATATTATCAGTGCTAAAACACAAATGTAGTATCATCCAGTAGCCACAGAGATGGGTTTTGTCTACTAGATGCTGCTTTTAGATCAAAGAATTTACTTTTAAAAAGCTAATGCTAGTGTAGCTCAGTGGCAGCACAGCCCACATGAACTGAATTCTAACAAGTTAAAAGAGGTTCTTTGCTGAAGACACCTGGCTTTCGACAAAATCAAGTATGCTTCTAAGTTTGTTTTATAGTATTCAGTTATAGGGCATCCTTTCCTGCTACATCAAATTAGCTTATAAATTCTTCACTGATTCTTACACAATAGTGGGGCAAATGGATTACCCTTTTACGTGCAGTTATAACTTATTTTAGATTAAGTGATACTAGAAATGTCTCAGTGGAAATGCCACCATCAGCTATCATTCTTTATATCATTTTATTGCTTTAATTTGTTGAAATGTAGACATCACACCTTGAAACACGGTATTATTTAATAGACAGTGACACCTATTTTAGCAGAGGTTTATCAGGTTGATGGGCAGAACACTTTTCAAATATGCTCCTGCTTAATATTGTTTAGAAGGTCCTGGGTACTGCATGGGCCTTGAAGAAGGATTTGGATATTAGTGCAAATTAAAAAAAGTATCATGGGCAGTACTCAATTGTTTTTGTTGCAAGTGCACTAATATGGATAGTAAATAAATAAATGTAGCGCTATGTGTAAAATTATAAATATAAAGTGCAAATCTCTAAAATAAATAAATCCTACATATAAATGAATAGTCCATAAAATGAAAAAATGAAGAAATCAAACATGAAAAACTCTTCTTGTGATCAGTGTATCTATCGTGACTATCACTATCAGTAGATCTACTGAGGAAGGCCTGTGATTGGCCGATACGCTCCTAGAAGGGAGGAGCTGATAGTCACGTTCAGTCAGGCACTGTGTATGTGGACACAGCGGTGCTACTCTGGAGGTTTTTATGTGATTTTAAAAGTTTTTTATCTTGTAAGTCCAACTTGTCTGTTTGGGGGCTTTGAATAAATTTGTATACAGAGAACACTATGGTCTCTATACTTATTATTTACATGTCCTGAACTCATGGAATTTTGAGCCAAGCTGGGAGATGATCTGCTTCTTTGGATATTAATGAGCTGAGTTACCATTAAGAAAAGAGCCATCTGGATTACCCACCATTGATTGGGAAGAGGAAGTGAGAGCAAAGAGCTCGTGGGGAGATCTGCATATGAGTTTTGACTCATCTGAGAGGTGAGCGCGCATTTTTACTGGTGGTGGTGTGCACTCCTTTTGAGGACGAACAATCACTGTGGTGGAATTGTGTGGATACGCTGATCACAAGAAGAGTTTTTCATGTTTTATTTCTTCATTTTTTCATTTTATGGACTATTCATTTATATGTAGGATTTATTTATTTTAGAGATTTGCACTTTATATTTATAATTTTTATGGACTATTCATTTATATGTATGATTTATTTATTTTAGAGATTTGCACTTTATATTTATAATTTTACACTTTTTTTTTTTTTGCCACATCAGTGTCTATTTTCGGAGGCGAAAGTTTCACCTTTGAGGTTCAATACTTCCCCGACTCATTACTCACATCATAGTGGCTTTGATACCTCTTGTCTCTTATTATTTTTCTTTCCATATTACAAATCTCTTTTATTTCTATCTACCTATTTGTAACATCTAGCTATCCTACCTGAGGACTAATCGTAAGGTCGTAACTTAAACCCCACTTAAACCACACTAGTCGAAACCCCCTACCCTTCCCCATCCGCCCTCCCCCTGATCTACTCCTTCTCAAAGTCCTATATTCCTTCCTCCATGCACCTTCATATTAACTGAATCCCCCCCACCCAATGGACACCACTCCTGTTGCCTGTTCCCCATCTAACCTTCTCATAGGTTCACCATTAGCAAGATCTATTGAATTCTCAATACCTCTACCGCCCTTAGTGAGCTTTTAAATTTTTGCCACTTCTTCCATTTTTCCTCGAACTCATCCAATTCCGCTTCCTCCGCATATCTCAAATATTCTAAATTCTGGGTTTCATTTATTTTGTCGTACCATTCTTGTATTGTTGGACCGTTTTTCTCCTGCCAGTGACTTACAAACAAACTTTTAGCTGCATTCAACATTTGTGGAACTAGTGTTCTCAAATATAATTCGGTTGGCATTCTAAAACCAAGAAACAGACATGCCCATGGATCGTCCGGCACTGCTATTTGGGTTATCTCACCAATGATTTTCCTAATATCATACCAAAATTCCCTTATTTTTGTACAGTGCCACCAAATGTGTGACATTGTACCCAATTCCATACATCCCCTCCAGCAAAATTGTGAAGTTTCGTTCTGGAACTTAGAAGCTCTATCTGGGGTAATATACCATCTTGATAAGCATTTGTAAATTAGCTCAGACATTTTTTACCGAAGTATTGTGAACTCGCTTCAATAAAGTTGTAACCTCATCTTCTTTAAGCTTTGTTTTTAATTCTGACTCCCATTTTTTAATGTATGCTGGGGTGTCTGTTCCCTTCAGATCCACCAGTATCCTATAGGTTTTTGAGATCCCCTTCTTCCCATCCTGGCCAACACAAAGTTTCTCAAACGGTTTGAGGTTGTCCATCATTCTAATTGGTTGGGGGAGTGATTCAACAACATTTTTTAACTGACTATATCGCCACCTGTTGAGGATCATAAGGTCACTTTTATTTTTCAGGTCCTGAAATGAGCATAGTTTACCTTTCTGCATAACATCCTTTAACTGAACTCCTCCTTGCAGTATCCATCTCCCACACAGTTTCTCCATTCCTGGTGCGAAAAACTCAGTGTCCCTCAGAGGAATCAAAGGGGAGTTATACTCCCATTTCTCCCTCTTATGCAAATTATCCCATATTTTCAAAGTGTGTCTGGTGATACTGTGTGCCTCAGAACAAAGTTTCCTAAAATGTGAAGGTATCCAAATTACTTTACTTAACTCTACTTTACTAATTGTGTTTTCCATTTTTACCCACCTCTTCTCTTTATTCCCTTTTACCCAATCTATAATTCTTGATAAAGTGATTGCTTCGTGATATAATCTAATGTCTGGTGCTCCCCACCCCCCTTTCTCTTTATCCCTTACCAAAGTGTCATACCTTATACGTGACTTTTTCCCCCTCCAGATAAATTTAATAATAAGTGATTGCAATTTTTTAAGATATGCTTGTGGAAGCGGAATTGGTAACATCTGCATTTTAAATAGGCTCTTTGGCAAGATTGCCATTTTAATAGTATTAATTCTACCCCCCCATGACAGCTGTCCTCTTGTGATTCTGTTCAACTCCCTCTTAACCTCATTAAGGAGAGGGACGAAGTTAGCTTGAAACAGTAACTCTCTATTCCCTGTTATTTTTACCCCAAGATAGTTTATCTCTTTTTTTCCCCATATAAATGGGAATTCTTTGTGGACCATATGATCTTTTTTATCAGTCTTAATTTCTAATATTTCAGATTTAATTGGATTAATCTTGAAATTAGATATTTCCCCGTAATCTTTCAAAGTTTTGAGCAGGTTAGGAAGAGTTATTCTAGGTCTAGTAATATACAACAAAATATCATCTGCAAAAGCAGCCAGTTTATGTTCTTCCTCACCATCTGAAACCCCCGAGATATCAGGGTTTTGCCTTATCTGTTCAAGCAAGGGCTCAAGCGTCAGCACGAACAAAAGGGGGGACAATGGACAACCTTGTCTTGCTCCGTTGGTCATTTTAAACGGCTCAGATAACGTTCCGTTAACCTTGACCCTTGCTGAAGGACATGTATACAGTGCCTTTATCCTTCTGATCATAATTGGCCCAAATCCTATTTCCTTCAGTACACTAAACATAAAGCCCCAGTCTACCCTGTCAAAAGCTTTCTCAGCGTCTATTGACAGGAGTAGCCCTGGGGCTCCACTGTCCCTCATTTTTTGAATTACCATAAGGGTTCTGATCCCATTGTCCCGTCCCTCCCTTCCCGGAGTAAATCCCGCCTGATCTGGGTGTATCATATTATTTAGGATGTTCTTCACTCTCCCTGCCAGTATTTTCGCGAACAGTTTCGTGTCTGCATTTAGGAGCGCTATTGGTCTGTAGCTAGAACAGAGTGTACTGTCCTTGCCCTCCTTCAAAATGATGGCAATAATCGCTTCTGACGCTTCTTTTCCCATCTCCCACTTCGTGCCAATCCCATTCATATATGTACAGAGTTTAGGGATTAGGAGGTCTTGGAACATTTTGTAATATAATACGGAGAAACCATCCGGCCCCGGGCTTTTCCCTACTGACGTCTCCCTCAATGTTTTTTTAATTTCCTCTTCTGTGATGGGACCCTCAAGTAAGTTATATTTATCTTCTTCTATTTTCTTAAGACCAAGTTCCTGAAAAAAAACTTTGGTTCTCTCCTTTTTTTTATCTGCCTCCCTTTTTGGGGTAGTATTATTGATCGAATACAGTCCCTCAAAATATTTTTGGAAGATTTTGGCGATTTCTCTAGTTCTATGCTTTACCTCCCCATCTATAGTCTTGATTTTCTCAATATAGTTATGAGACTTCCTTTGTTTTTAGGATCTTTGCTAGGAACTTCCCCGGTTTATTACCTCCCACATATCTCTCTTTCTTTAATAAATTGTACGTTTCTCATGGCCTCTCTTTTGTTGTGAAGTCTAAGGAGCACCTCCTTCCCCCCATCTTTTTTATGCGTCTGTTCAAGTTCCGCTATTTCATTCATGATTACAAGTTTATCTTCCCTTCTCTTTCTCTTTTTTTCCGCACCTGCCTTAATCAGGATCCCCCTAATATAGGCTTTGTGTGCCTCCCATATTATTGACTCTGAGACTTCAGCTATTTCATTGGTTTTAAAATAGAACTCTAGTTCCCTCGACACCAGGTCCCTTATCTCTTTGTCATTTATTAATTCTTCATTTAACTTCAAGCTAAAGCTCTTGTTATGGGACTGTCTCATATTCACTGTTAAGCTTATGGGTGCATGATCAGAGAAAGTCACTACCCCAATATCTGAGCTGACGATCTCATCCAACCAGCAGTGCTCGATCAGAAAAAAATCCAGTCTGGAATATGTCCCATGTATGGGGGAGTAGAACGTATAGTCCCTACTGTCAACATGCTGCATCCTCCATACGTCCACCATTTGGCACTGGTACAATTTCTTTCTCACTCTATTGCTCCGAGCCAGACTCCCCCCCCCGCACATGGGACGATTTGTCCTTCCCTGGCTCTAAACACAAATTGAAGTCACCAGCTATTATAGCTAGGCCTTCCTTAAATTCGGTAAATTCAGCCAACCTCTTGATCATAAAGCTATGTGGGTTTTTGTTTGGGCCATAAATGTTTGCCAGTGAACATTCAGTACCATTGAGTTTCCCTTTTAAAAACAAAAACCGTCCCTCCGGGTCAGCCCTTCTTTCGTATAGATTGAACCTTACTCCGTTACCAAACCCAATGGCTACTCCTTTTGCGCGCAGTGTGGGTGAGTCACCATACAACCAGACTGGGAAGTCCTTGGAGAAGATTTTTTGGTTCCTCTCCAGGAGAAAATGAGTCTCCTGAAGAAATACCACATCAGCTCCCCGGAATTTCAGTTCCTGCAAAATATTAGCACACTTTGTACGTGCGTTCAGACCTTGTACATTATATGAAATTATTTTAATATTGCTCATCTATTCTACAGAAGTTCTTTCCTAAGCCCTGCAACAGAGTGGTGTCCATGGGATTCATTGTTCAAGATTATTCGTTGTACTTTTTTACCGGACTTCAGCTCCTGCCTATTCCCACAACCCATACCCTCCCCCTCCATCCAACCCCTCCCATTACCCGCCCCGCTCCCCCTCCCCTCCCCTTCCCCCATGGGGGTATTAGGCCATCTCATGACCTGAACAAAAACCGTGGCTCCTCCAACTCCACCCGCCCCTTCGGTTCTCCCCCTTGAGGTTGAGATCGGACTGAGCCGCCCCTTTCCCAATGCTCCCCCTGATATTGAGGGGTGCCCAAGCCTGGTTGATCGCCCCGCCCCCCCCATCCCTGCCCCCCACACCCCCCCAAATCCCACCTCAACCATGTTTGGCTATATCGTATAACTGTTCCATTATGATTTTTTCATTTTAAATATTGGCCTCCAAGCTTGCTGCACCACAGAAGCTTCTACATCTCCAGTCTTAACCCACCAACCCGGGATTTCCACCAGAGGCACCTCTAATCGGTCACAGAATTTAGCTGTTTCTTCTGGGAATCTTAAGGTGGCCGATCGGCCATCTTTACGTCCAGTAAGGCAGGCTGGGAACCCCCATGAATAATGGACATCATGAACTTTTAACTGTTCAAGAAGTGGTTTCAGTATTCTTCTCCTGGCTAGTGTCTCTGCTGCCAAATCTGGAAATATTTGCAGATTTGTCTCGCCATACTTCACTGGATAATTCTTTTTCAGATTCTCCTTGATTTTCTCTTTGTCACTGTACTTATGAAATCTTGCGATGACATCTCTAGGGACCTCGCCCCTTATTTCTGCCGGTTTTCGGATCCTATGTATTCTCTCAAACTTTATCTTTTTTGCATTCTCCGAAGTATACACCATTCTTCCAAATATTTCGTCCATTACTCCCTGTAGATCTTCATTTCCTCCTTGTGGCTCTGGCAGACCCCTGATCCGTAAGTTTTTCCTTCTACTCCGATTTTCCTGGTCTTCCGCTCTGTAACGTAGATTCCTCTGCTCTCTTTGTAGCTCTTCCAACTGGGATTTAAGTCCTTTTATCTCTTCTTCTTGTTTATCCATCTTTGTTTCTGCTTCTTCCACTCTTTGCAGCATATGGTTCATCTCTTCTCGGAGAGAGCCTATTTCCCCCTTTATAGTTACTTCCAATTTGGCAAACATTTCTGCCATTTCGCTTTTAGTAGGAAGTAGTTTTTTTTGTTGGGGTTCCATTGTTGCCTCTTCAGCTGCTTCGTTGCTTCCTACGTGGATATCGGCCTCGACTGTCTGTCTTCTTGTACCTATCCTTGGGGTGCACTCAGGTGTTTTAATTTTGGTCTCTTTTTGTTTGCCTGGGCTATTCTTGCCAGTGTCCTGCACCATATACTTTCTAATGGTTCCCGGGCTTGCACTTGTCCTGGGTGGGTTAGAAGTGTTGGCAGTTGCTCCTTTCGTGTTTTTACCTTTCATTTCTTTCTTGATTACTGCTCTTGAATCAGGCTTTTAACCCCGGCCGCCTACCGTTTTCCAAGGGCCACTTCTGAGTTCCCGGCAGCACCTACTTCGTTTGACAGGCCTGACCCAGGCTTAAAATATCTGCCAAAGGAGGGCTCCTGAGTCTTAGGCAAGCATCTCTGCCAGGCCCTGTTCTGAAAACAATTAAAGAGTCCAGCCCTAGGGGTCCCTTTTACTGGAAGCCCTTATTCAGTTCTGGTCGCTACGTATCAGTTCAGCCTACTCCCGGCTGCATTGGCCACCATGATAATCTGTTGCTTAGCGACCAGACAGCTTACTGCCTTTCCTCTATTAAATAGGACCGCTTTATCCAAAGAGTTCAACGCCCTGGGAAATAATTTTTTATAGCCGCCCCCTTTTTCACTATAGCACTACCTCAAGCTGAGCTGGTTGATATGGTCTGTCCCCTCACCAGGGTATCTTCTCCCAAACAAATAGTCCCCTAGTCTCACAAGAGCAATGTCCTCTTCCCCTGGCCTATATATTAGCAGTGAGAGATGAGTTTAAATATGTTAGTTACTACAGGCAGCCTTTTTGCCAGAGTAAATGTTGCACCACTGAATCCACAGTTAAGCTCTATGCGTGAATATGTGTCGCAGGTGTTCTTTGATATAAGGACAGATTTTTCCTTTTAGACAGCTTGATTTTTAACAATTGCTATTTCTACTTTTATACTGGTAGAAATAGTCCCTTTTCCTCCTGGTCAGTGATTTTTTTTTTGTTATGTTTTTCTTATGTGTGGTCGTAAGGTGTAGGCTTAAGTGTATTTATTACACAGGCGTCCCTCTTAATTGTAGTTGTAATAAAGTTAGTCAACTAAATCCACAGTATTCCTTAATAGACTGCTTTTAAATATGCCGCTTAATTTACTGGTACAAGATAGACAGGTGTCACAAAAAAAAGAAAAAAGTACCTAGCTTCCTGGGGCCAGACCCTCTTAAGCGCAGCCTTTAAACAATATATAGACAATATTCAGCTGCTTAATCCTCTTCAGACCTTATGCTATCTATGAAATAAGACAGAATAGCCAATCAAAAACAAAGTATAGACTTGTATTACTTGCCCATCTTCCTTTTCTCCGTTCCGTTCTGGTGACTTTTAATTTCCTTTATTGCCATCAATTTTCTCCCTGGCTGGGTTAGAACTGGGGTTAACAACACTTACCCCTTCCTGCGATTCCAGGCTCTCTCCTCTAGTTTTTTTTTTTTTTTTTCCAGGCTATCTTTCCACACTACCTTGTTCCGTTTTTTCAAAATCCGTTCATATTTTGCTGTGTCCTGAAACCTGAAACCCTCCACGCTGGAAGCAGCGGATATCTCAGGCGGGTATGTCACATTCAATGCCGCTTCGGCTCCTCCATTGAGCCGCACGGCGTCTCCGCGGCAACGGTGTTCCCGTAGTGGAAAGAGAGAGAGCGGAGAGGAAGTGTAGGCTGGAGCAAGACTACGGAGACACTATGAGTCTCGAAGACGGCCGAGAGGTCAGCTCCGCCAGAGGGGGACACGGAGGGGCGAGGGGGGGGGAGACGGGGGAGACGAGCAGCAGACCAGATGAGGGAAGGGACATCCCGGCCCTAGCTACACATGAGCCAGCGTCTCGGGGAGGGGATCCCAGAGCCTCCTGGGCTTAGCATCGCGTCAGGTGAGCTGCCCACATCCGGCTCCTCCCTCCACTTGAGGCCAACACCTCTTGGCAGGGCCGATCCTGTTTGTGTTTCTTACACTTAGCGCTACATTTATTTATTTACTATCCATTTTGAAATTAGTGTGGTGTACCACTTGGAATGTTTAGCAGCTGTTCACGTTTATTATTAGTGTAGCGCTGGTAGATTTTATTCTACCGCCGATAGGTTACTTATTATAGGAAGTTATATTTGCCTCTGTTCCAGCTTGGCTGACGTTGCGTGTAGTTCCACACTGTGCCGGTGGGTGTCGTTGTCGCCATGGGCCAGTGTTGGAAAGGCGACATGTTGAAGCGTATGAGTGCTCCTCTGTCCTGGAGATAACTGGTCCTCCGAGTTGCATTCTGGGAGAGGGTATTTATGGGACAGAGGCCATGTTCTGGGGTTCGTTTTCAGCCACCTGCTGGCCCTCCTGGCCGACAGGTATGTGTTAAGAGTACCACCTCGTGGTCCTCTGTTCCGGAGGCCCATGTCGCTGCGGCATGTGGGTGGGCCCAGAAGCCTGTCTGGGGCCTACCACAGCAGCAGAGGAATGGTCCTGAGCTGTCTATCCTGAGTGAAGAAGCTGGACAACCGAGAAGATCCCAGGGGAGGACCCATCATGGAAGGATCATGCAGAGTGCTGGTCTGGAGGGGGCCTAGGTGACTCGGTTGGAGGACGTATCCTGAAGTAATCTTACTGCATAGTACTGCCGGGTTGGCTTAAAGGTTCAAGTACTGTGTCTGACATTCATCACAAACCAATACATCCTGGCAGAGGATCGTACGGGTTTTATTTCAAACAAGTCTGTGGCAGAGACTTTTGTTTGTGCTGCGTGCTGGCTGCTAGACAAGTGAGAGAGGTCTATCCAGCCGGGCATTGATTGAATGCCACAAGGGGAGCGCATTCAACTACAAGTGTTCAATCACAAAGAATGTTCTGAAGAATACTAAGGAAAGGTATTTGAGCTTCTCTGCAGCTTTCCTTCTGCCTCTTTCCTGCTACTTCCTTTATTTGTTCATTAAAGCATTGGAAAACCTACTCAAGTGTTTGGTGCTTATATCGCCCAGAGGTAAACTCAACGGAACCCTAGACCCGGTGCCGGTGAAACAGAGGTATCGAGAGTGAAGGTAACAAGCCCACTTTAAACCAGCAGCTCCACCGAGAGTTAGTGCTACATTAGGTTATCTTATTTAAACATCACAATATTTTTTACTTGTGGCGCTGATTGTTTCATCTTATAAAGTGCACTAATATGGCTACAATCACCTCAGACATACAGTACTAATTTAAGGCATGAATAAAAAAGTTTACATGCAAGAAAGTGATGTGGGGGTTATTTATTAAAGGCTGTTTACTTTACAAGATTATTTTCCATTTGCAAGGGAATTTTCACCTAGCATAAATGAATGTGGCAAAAATTCCCTTTGCAAAGGATAACCAATCACACGCAAGAAAAGAAAAAAAATTGTATTTTGATTTGCATATAATTGAATGATGGGAGTCAGCAGAGCTTCACCTCATTTACTAAACTTTGCATTTACATTGCAAAGTTAAAATACCCTTGCAAAATTAACGGACTATTTGCATTTGGTAAATTAACCCCTTCAAGTTGCTGCAATAAAACAGCTGAAGAACAATGAATTTGTTCTCATCAGAAATCTAATCTGTTGGGTTTATTGAATTTGAAGTATATTTCTAGCAAAACATTTTAGTTTTGTGGTGAATAGAGTTGCGAATGGTTAGAAAAAATTATTTTTGCCATGATTTCTACTATGTTGAGACATATTTTATGCAAATGAGAACTGTCCTTCTACTGCTAGTAATTATTACATATAGGAAAATCACTTATTTTTGAATGCAAACATTTTCAGTTATAAACTTGATCTGTTCTGAGGCTTTAGATAATCTTATGTGAGTAAGATAGAGAAATAACTATAAAACCCTGTCACCTCAGTTGCCCCTTGTCTTCCCTTTTTTATAGGTTTAAAGTCTGAAGAATCCAACCATTTTACGTAGTTTCCCTTTAATGGTACTTGATTAAACATATTTCTAATTGTATTGGACTTTTTAAAATATGCAGTCATTACTAGAATAATATGATCATTTAACTCATATGTATATTTTAGAACAAGGGCAATTAATATTGTGCTTTATATTTGTATTTTAAATGTGATATTGGCCCATGGGATGGCACATTGTTTAACAAATTCTAAATTATAAATCAAAGATATTATGCTGATAGAGCTTTGTTTTAGCTAATGAATCTACTCACAGCAACAGCACATGGGAAAACATTTTCTTTTCTCTTTAAAAAAATAATTAAATTTACCTTTTAACAGTTACTGGCAATAAAACCCTTTTTATATAGTAGGAGTTCTCAGTTTCTCCAAGGACATTGCAGAGTGTAGAGTAATTGTAGTCACAAATGGACCAATGAACATTTCTAAAAATAAATAGTATATACTAAAATAATGATGGGAATATTTTTATTTCTACATAATTAGGAAACCCAGTGCAGATCCTTATTATGGCACATATTAAAGCTTAAAAAAAATTAAGATCAAGACAATGCATTTCTCTCCTTCCCACCCATCCTGGCATCCCTTTTTTGCAGTTCAGAACACCCGGGAAGGGGGGGGGGGGGGTTGGCGGTGAAAGAAACAGAAAGAAAACAGTGTGTAAATAATATAATGTGACAGTAGCCTAATTTCTATAAACAATAAGCATTATTGCATACTGCCAAATTTGTTCCAGTGACGAGGAGGGAGGGGATGATGAGGTCACTGACAGTGCTTGGGTGTCTGAGAGAACAGAGGAGGAGAGTGAGGAGGAGGCACAACTCCAAGGAGGCAGGATGTCCTCCAGGGGCCAGCTTAGGGCCAGCCACCCTATTGCATCACACCACAGAGCTCCTCAGGTGCAGGGCACTGCTGACTCCCTGCTGACTTCCAGAAGTTCATTGGTGTGGGCTTTTTTCGACACATGTGCAGTAGATTGCACCCTTGCTGTTTGCAACCTGTCTGAAGCAGATCAAGCGTGGCCAGAACAGCACCCGCTTGGGCACCACATGCTTGACAAGACATATGACGACCTGCCATGCAGTCCGCAACAGCACCTGAAAGACTCACATTATAAAAAAAGGCAGAATTCTCCTTGCTCCTCATCTTAGATCTCAACCCCTACTATACCTCAAGTCCTCTCAAAAACCTGCACTGAGAGTAATGAAGGTATAGCAATAGGTGCCATAAGTACTTGCAGCCAATCTGCTAACAGTACACCACCAGTTGAATTCAGCAGGCAAATTTTGCTGCCCCAGTTGCTGAACCACAAAAAAATTACTGTCCCAACCATCCACATTCTCAGTGTCTAAATGCTAGCTTGGCCAAATTGCTAGCACTACAACTGCTGCCTTTTTTTATATGGTAGACTCTGCCCCATTTCGTGAATTTGTGGAATATGCTGTACCACAGTAGCAGGTTCCAAAAATACATTTCTTTTCACGTAAGACCATTCCAGCTCTCTACCCTCATGTGGAAGGCAATGTTTTGGCCTCATTGGACAGGGCGGTCAGCAGCAAGAGTCATATTACTGCTGACTCATGGTCCAGCAGGCATGGTCAGGGACATTACCTTTCCTTCAAGGCACACTGAGTAACTCTGCTGGCAGCTGGGAAGGATGCAGGACAGGGTGCAGTGTTGGAGCTTGTTCAGCCACCATGCCTCCAAAAAGCTGGTGGTGATTCTGTCACATTTGTCTGCTCCACCCCTATTTCTCCTTTTTCTTCCTCTATGGCCTCTTCTACAGAATTGTCCTCTGAACCAGCAGTACTCCCTAAGCGTTCAAGGGACTACGCAAGCAGTCAAGCTAAAAGATGCCATGCAGTGCTTCAGTTGGTCTGTCTAGTGGACAGGAGCCATACTGTGGCAGAGATTCTGTTACCTTTGCAGGGGCAGGCTCAGAGGTGGTTGACGCCATGGCATCTTGAGCCAGGAATGGTTGTATGCAACAATGGCAAAAGGAAAGACACACTAAGGAAAGATTAAGTGCTGCTCACCCCAAATATGGACAGAAAAAATGGAAGAAAGGTCCCCCAGTGGGGTTTTTAGGCAGCTAGCTATATATATGAGCAAAAAAGCAAAAAAACATTGAGTAAATCGTTGGAATTCTTTATTAAAAAGTAATAAATATTTGAATTGATAAATGAGTGTTAGATTATGAGCTCAAATGGGATAGTACCCATGCCAAATACAGATAATAGCAAACATATGGGTTATACACAGCATATAATAGAGCTATTGCATAACAGTCCTGACGTGTTTCGACCCATGAAGTTTGGGGTCTCTTCAGCGGATGAGTTTGCTAAGGAGAAAAGAAGGATTTATAATAACATATCCAACTTATTTGAAGAGTTTATAACATATGCAAACTTGTTTTGGTGGGGGGCATCTGTACGTGTGACTCCTTGTAAGCCTCATTGAGTGGATCCTTGTTCCCCCTCCGGGGTGCTGTGGCCTGCGGGCACACTGGATGGCCTGACTGCTATGTGGAGAGGCTCTGATCGAAGGGTACATACAAATTTAGTGGTAATTATGTGCAATTTGTAACAAGTTGTACCAACTTTCTCTCCTCCATCTGACAGGGATACTTGACACATGTTCCATGCTTGGCACACATTCTGAATTTGGTGGTGCAGCGTTTCTTGACCAGGTACCCAGGCTTACAGGAACTTCTGAGGCAGGCCAGAAGAGTCTGTGGGCATTTCCATCGGTCATGCCAGTGCTCAGCTGGCTGACATTCAACGGAAATTCAACCTGCCCACCAACTGCCTCATTTGTTACATGTCCACCAGGTGAAATTCAACATTGGCAATGCTGCAGTGGCTGCACACACAGCAGAGGGCCATCAATGAGTACATGTGTGAGTATGGCACCAGGTCACGCTCAGGGGAGCTTGGCTTCTTTTCAGCACGCCAGTGGCTACTGATAAAGGCTGCATGCACTGTTCTGTCACCATTTGAGGAGGCCACAAGGATGGTGAGCAGCGTCAATGCATGTATCTGTGACACTGTCCCTCTAGTCTTCCTGTTGGAACACACACTTTGTGGAATCATGTACAGGGCACTTGCAGAACAGCGGGAGAAAGAGGAGCACTTTCTTTCCTCTCAAGGCCCCAAACACACAGGAAGAAGAGGTGGAGGAGGATTGTGTCAGCATGGATGTAGAGGATAACACGCAGCAGTCTTCAAGGGATGGTTTTTAGTCCCCAGAAACCCAAGGACTTGTACGTGGTTGGGAGAAGGTAGTTACTGACAATGTCATCCTTAGAGACCCAGAGGACTCAGAATCTCATGCTTCTGCAAACGTACGTTGCATGGGCTCCCTGATTCTACAAAGCCTGCAAAAGGACCTTAGGATTCGTGGTATCAAGGAGAGGGATCATTACTGGTAACCCTTCTTGATCCTTCTTGAAGGAGCAGAGGATGAAACATCTTCAGGATGTCTTGAAGAAGAGTTTGTGTAACGCCTTTCCAGACCCTGGGAGGTTACCATTTCCTGGTGCTGGACAATGTGTTTCTGAGGCTTTGTTCGGTCAGAGGAAGAGCTATGGTAAAGGTGGCTGGCTGACCGATGCCTTTAAACAATTCTTTAGTCCTCAGTGCCCAGGGCCCAGGTTCAAGCAACTATCGGCAGCGTCTGCATTGTTTGGAGCAGGAATATCTAGGGGCAAGAGCAGACTTGGAGACCTTTCCAACTGAGCATCCACTGGGTTAGTGAGTCTTGAGGATGGATCACTGGCCAGTACTTGCTCAATATGCAATCTAGCTACTGGCCTGTCCTGCATCCAGCGTGCTTTCTGAACAGACATTTAGTGCTGCTGGAGGATTTGTAATGGATCTAAGAGTGCACCTGTCCACAGGCACCATTGATAGGCTCACATTTATAAAAATGAATCAGTCCTGGATCAGCAGCTTTGAATCCCCTGATGCTGATGTAACTGATTGAATTTGCTGGGGATCTGGGATCCCTTGAAGACTGCCTATGCTGCCTATCCTATTCCTGAATCTTGATGATGTTAGCCTCCAACAATATTTTTGGTTTAGAGCACCACTAACACCCAAGGCCCATTTTTTCTGCACCTGTTTGACTGGGGCATGTAATTTCAATTGTTGAACTAATTTTTAACAGCAGGGCCCATTCCTGTACCAAACAAGAGTAACTGTGAGGGGTTTCAGTGTTCTGGCACCACCAACACCCAAGGCCCAATTTTTCTGCAGCTGTTTGTCTGGGGCATGTAATTTCAATTTTTTAACTAATTTTTAACAGCAGGGCCCATTCCTGGGGGGGGGGACCTGTAACTGCATTCCTCAGGTGTATCATATGAACTATTGGTACTGCACAATAGTAATAAGTAGTCCATTGCTTGTTGGTCAGTGTACTGGTGAGAGAGAGATTTTGTGTCATTGTATCCCTGGGAAAAGTTGGAAAAAAAGGGGGGATCTGAAGAGGTGTCATTCTTATCGTAATGTGATTGGAATTTTTCAGAATAAATGAAAGGACTGCAAAAGTTCTTGAGTGTGTTTGGTGATATTGTTGAGTGTATGAAAGCCTGCCAGTATAGGAGGAAACATTGTTTGGCAGCCGAGTGGTTGAAGTCTGTGTTGATTTTTTCTTTGTGAAGCAATGATAGTAGTTCTTGTTTTATCTGTGAAGATTTTGGATGTGTGGAAGATGTCCAATTTTTTAGAATTACTCACGAGCCTTCAAGAGACAGAGTAGGATCCAATTTATGTGTTGTGTCTTGCCCTTGGATGACCATGTCAGTAGATGCTTGTCCCAACACCTGAAAATGAGAAGAAGAGGGTCTTTAGGTAGGTAAAGCAGGGTAACTCTGTGAATGAAGGACATGGTTTGGTCCCAAAAAGTGGAGATGTATTTGCACGTCTAAAAGCGGTGGGATAGTGTAGGTCTTTGTTGGTGGCAGAGAGGGCAGGAGGCCGATTGAGTTTTGTGTTTATCCAGCATTTTTATCCACCGTTGTATATGTGCACAATGGATTATTTTAATTTGTGTTTCCCGCCATTGTTTACAAGGTGTCAACTGGAGGACTTTGTTGAATCCCAGCAAAATGTTAGCTGTTAGCTCTGGGTCTGGAAAGTACTTTTCCCATTTTGCCATAGAGGAAGATGAGAAGGGGGGTTTATTTTGCTGATCAGCAGTTTGTATGTGTCTGAAATGGTGAAAGATCCTTCTTGGAGTAGATGGTCTGTTATTGTCTTGAATCTCTTACCACTTTCCCTGCATGAGGTGCGGATGAAGTTGACACATTACCAAAATTATAAGGCATGGGAATTTGGCAGAGAAAATTTTTCAGCTATACTTGGGAAGGCATAGGGTACATTCGTTCCCCTTTACAGTGTCTCGCAAGGAGCTTCCCTGCTTTGTTACCGTATCTGTATAGTGTGGCGTCAGTGTGTGCTTGTTTGGTCAGTTCTAGGACATCTGCCCAAGTGCCAAAGTAATTTTTGGCTTTTTGCCACACGTCTCTGATTACAGGGGAGTTTTGGGTGGAGAGAGATTACTGAGCCCCTCTAAGACAGGAACTCTCTGTTTTATAGCTAGATAGGACCGTTTTCTTATAAGAGGCTGCGTAGGATATGATCCGACCACGAAGGTAAGCCTTCCCTGTTTCCCAATAGAGGTTAGGGTTGTCAGCATGGGGAGAATTAGCGGTAGCGATTTCTTTGCATGCCAGATCCATGTATGACTGGAAGTCGGTGTTGTACAGTTATGATGAAAAAACAATAGGTGAAGGTTTGATTTGGAGTCTGCTATATCTAGTGTGATTGAAATTGGGGAATGGTTCGAAATGGCTATTTCATGGATCTCTGTCTCAGCAAGTTATGTGATCAGTACAGAAAAGATAGTCAATTTTGGTGAAAACGTTGTGAGGTGTAGAGTATAATGTTAATTCTCTGTCCACCGGGTGGGAGAGATGCAATGCGTCAATGAAATATAGTGGAAGCAAAGAGGGTTTGTTCCGAGTCGTATGTTGCTTTGTGCGTTTTTTTTGGAGTGGATCTGTCATCTGTCATGTGCATTGTGGAGTTGAAATCTCCACCTACTACATGGGGGAAATGTGGGAACTTCAGCAGGCTGGTAGATAGGTCTCCTGTAACGACACCCCGAGTATGAAAGGGGTTAACGTCGTTTAGGACATTCCATACCCAAACACAAAGGCAGCTACTGAACACTTCCATCAGCCGAACAAGGAACCCATACAAATAATCCCCCCCCCAATATGAGACAAGGCTCTGTCTTGAGGGTCAAGCAGGAATCAACTCATTTAATATCACACATGGACACAAAAGATAAAATAACTCAGAGACTCTTTCCCCTCACCCTTGGAGAAGAGGGTGGGTTAAACTGTCCAATGACAATAGACACACAAGTCAGGTGTGTTCAAACTTATCAGTAAACAGTCTTATCAGCAGGGGGCTGCATTGAGTCTGACTAGCACAGATCATAGTGGGGTTCTCATTCACCTTGTGCCCCTATTAGTGGCTCCCATCACAATGGCATATCCAGGGTCCCCAGAGTCTGTGTGTCTTGGGGGACATGGACCTGTAACTAAAGTAATGCCACCTCAAGGGTCCCCAGGCATACAGCTCACAAAGAGCACCATTCCCCAAATGCCAGGGTCCATAATTGGTTGGTAAGAGGCTTGCATTCAGTCCCCTCCAAAAGCCTCTGTCCCGGCTAGGTCTGTCACATTTCTCCCCTTTCGGCAGGAGACTAAAAGTTAGTCAGTAGTTCAAGTCCCCCAATTCCGGTATCAACACAGTACCCCAAACAAATTGTTCCAGAGTATTAATCACCCAGCCAACCTCTGCCTCTCTCAGAGAACATGCCCTTCGCTGGGGAGAGGCCTGGACTGGCTCTCCTCCCTGGAGTCCTTTCAGCCGCTGGAGAGGGTGACTCTGCTCACTCCATCATGCTGTTGGGGATCTGGGCCGACTGCCCCGCATCCCTGGGGAATACAGGTGGGGACTGAAGCCCCATCCACCCTCACAGGAAATTCGTCCTCTGTTAGTTGAGGGCAGAAGCCAGCAGCACTCTGCCCTGTTGCCAGCCCTTCTGCTGGAAACCCCACACCATCTGCTATGGCTGACTGTTGGGGAGGGAGGCCGACTGCCGCAGCTCCCTGGTACTCTGTAGTTGTTGCCGGTGCTGGGCAAAGGTTGGTAGCACTCTGCCCAGTTGCCAGGGCTTCAGCTGGGTACGTTCCTTGCAACTCCACAGATACTGCTGTTGGTGCTGGGCAGAGCACAGTGAAGTTTGGCCCTGATACCAGCTCTTCTGCTGGAGGCTCATCAGGTTGTTCTTCCTCAGCAGAAAAGTCTATCAAATCCCCTGTCTCTGCAACTGGGGATAGAAGTTCACAAGCTCATGTCCGTGGCACCCAGAAGATGCTATCAGTGCTGGGCAGAGGTTAGCAGAACTCTGCCCTGTTGTCAGCACTTCAGCTTTGGGGATGGCAATCTCCAGATTTTCCACTGCCAATTCTTCAGCCAAGATTTTGGAGTTGTTAACTGGTATTTCCTGATAGTCCCAGGTAAAGGAAGCCCCACCCTGCAGCTGTCTGTAGGTGATCTCCAGCTCCCATTCCTGAATGGCCAGAAACTCCAAATCTTCCTGTGCCCAGTATCCTTTCGAGACATTCAGTCTTTGCATTATTTCCTCCAAATGCCACTCCCAATCACTCCCAAAGTCAGGGTCTCTGGACAGCCTCCAATACAACAATCCCAGGCCATCATAGTCAAAGCCTTCTGTGGGACTGTCATCCGCTGACCACGGGCACTCTTGGGCTACATACCACCGGAGGGCTCTGTAGCTCTCGTCCAACCGCATCTCTGCCCAGATCAGCCTGCTTAACTCAGCTGTCTACTCCTGCTTCGGTTGTTCCCCCAATAACAGCGTACCTTACATGGATGGAGGGGAGAACTTTTCCCTGGTGTCGCTGCTCACGGGCTAGCGCTTCCTTCCAGAGTTCGCATCGGATAGAATCAGACGATCCCAGCAGGACCTGCTCTGATACTGGTCCTCAATGCTGTATCTTCATCTCTCGCAACCTCCTTCTGAATTCCTCTTCCATGGTGGCTGGTATCTGTACCTCTCCTCTCCTTTAAGTTGGTGCTGCTGTGACTTCTGCTGCTGCTGCAGCACCTCTTTGCTTTAGCCAATCTGCATCCACAGCCGCTATAACTAGGTCTATGATATCCGCTGTAGGGTTAGGACCATAATGTGCCAGTCTTATTTTAACAGCCCGATCAAACCATGCCTCTTCGGGTGTCCTGTCTGTTATGTTGACCTTTCGGTTATGTTGGGTCTTTCGGCTCTATCCATTTCGACTAGTTCTGCGATAATGTCCCTCTTCTTACGGTTGTTGGCCGGCCGACCCCGGTTCTCCAGTAAGTCCTTGAGGGAAGCCGTTCATACTGTACTTCCATTGTCCTGTGTCCTCTTGTAGCTGTCCTTCTGAGCTGTGGGAATTATCCCGCTGCTTGCCACCAGTTGTAACAACACCCCAACTATGAAAGGGGTTAAAGCCATTTAAGACATTCCATTTCCAAACACAAAGGCAGCTACCAAACACTCCGATCAGCCGAACAAGAAACCCATACGAATAACTTTCCCCCAAATACGAGACAAGATGCTCTGTCTTGAGGGTCAAACAGTATACTTATGGTTTTTCGATTATTTCCATATACTCTATGTGTTATTTGGGCATCTAAGCTGTTTGATGGATTGTATTGATGCCCCCTATTGGCAGTGTCTGGTAGGTCCTATGTTTGAGCTTTCACACTTTGAACTTAGTGAGTACGCTCTCTTTCCTTTAATAAATTCATTCCATAAAAACTCATTTTTTAATCTATTATTTTATACGTTTAATATAATTTATTTTCATATAAATTATATTTTTTAGATTTTTTTAGGTATTTATAACATATTTTGAACTGCCTAAGTTCCTATATATCCAAGCATCATGTTTCTCAGTGCATGTCCATCTCTGGTGACACCTTGGTGGTTCTTCCGGCCCCTTACTGAGGCCGGGCTCCACTTCCTGTAGTGTTGTGACCCTATCAGTTGTGGATGATGGCGGACTGAAAACGAGGCTTATCTTATGAGGCTTGGAGCGCACTGCTGCCGTTATTTTGATATGCGCGTGACGTCATCGCGCCACACAAAAACGAGGCTTGGTACTGAGTGTGGAGCGCGGCGGCGCCGTTGCGCTCCCACTCATCAGATAGAGGCACTGACAGTGAGGCTTGGTTTCCGGATTAATTAAACGGACCAATGTCAAGCTGCATCCGTACCATTTTATTAAAAAATCAAGACTTATAATAAACTATAAGTCCCTATATATATAGTTCCTTTCAGAGTATAGGGGATTATAAGCGTATTTGTATTATATGCCCCCTTTAACCGGAAATAAAGGTCATCTGAAGCACTTCCGGTTCCGGACACTTCCAATGGGGGTCATCATTTATCTATATATAGAGCGGTGGGGTGAGGGGGTTCCACACCCCAGATGATGACTGTTTAGTTGAAACATGTCGGGTGGACCCCTCACGACTGCCGCTACACGATTTACATGCTATTCCTATCTTCTGATAATGTGAGTTTGTTTTTTATTCTTAAATTTTAAATAAATCCAAGTTTAAACGTTATCACGCTATGTGAGTGTTTTTACCCCTCACATGCAACACGAATCATTCGCTTGGCTTATGGTGGTGTATCCATTGATGAGGAAGCCGTGCTGATTACTTCCCCCTTTCTGTGTGGTGATGACATCTGACCAGATAAAACACCCAGACCTGTTGGTCATCAAGCCCTTTTAATCTGTATGGCATATGCCAGTTCAGGCTACTATTTCTGGTAAGCCTCCATGATTTCTGGTGATGGTCCTGGCACTAATTTCAATCTTCCGTGCACTTCTGGTCTCCCTAAGGTCCATTTATCTGCCAGGTTGCCAGGTCTAAACAATCCCTCTGCATGTTCAGGAGACACTTGTTTATCATCGCCTATGCACTGTTATCACAGACTTTTTGCTTTTTTATTATTATTTCACCTATTGTGATATGGACTTTTTATTTAATACCATCTTTGATGTTTTTTTCACTTATCATTTGAATTGGTGAATGTATATAAGTGTTATTACTTTGTTCACTAGTTACTGTTACATCGGTTCACGTGGCATTTTTTGGTTTACACTGAAATGTTTGCTTTGAAGTCACTTAATTTTTAGGATTTTCTTATCATTTTGATATATTTATTCATCACATAATTACAGAGCTTATAGCGCCACACTTTTGAATTTTCTATTGAGGGTCAAACAGGAATCAACTCATTTAATATCACACATGGACACAACACATAAAATAACTCAGACTCTTTCCCCTCACCCTTGGAGAAGAGGGTGGATTAAACTGTCCAATGACAATAGACACACAAGTCAGGTGTGTTCAGACTTATCAGTAAACAGTCTTATCAGCAGGGGGCTCCCTCCATAGAGATAAACATCCCAGAATTTCAGACACAATAGAACATTCGAATACAGCCCCACCCCAAACTAGCACAGCAAATAGTACACAACACATTGAGGCAGCACATATTATATATACATATATACAGCATTGAGTCTGACTAGCACAGATCATAGTGGGGTTCTCATTCACCTTGTGCCCCTATTAGTGACTCCCATCACAATGGCATATCCAGGGTCCCCAGAGTCTGTGTGTCTTGGGGACATGGACCTGAATCTAAAGTAATGCCACCTCAAGGGTCCCCAGGCATACAGCTCACAAAGAGCACTGTTCCCCCAAAAGCATGGGCCCTTAATCGGTTGGCAAGAGGCTTGCATTCAGTCCCCTCCAAAAGCCTCTGTCCCGGCTAGGTCTGTCACATCTCCAAAGAGATGTTTCCCAGGGTTGGTGGGTGCATAGGCATTAGAGATCAAAAGATGAACAGTGAGAAGGCCTCCCTGAATGTCGGAGTCTATTTTTACTACTTTACATGTAAGGTTTTTGTGTATCAAGATTAGTACCCAGCTTTTCGGCCGACTGCATCAGATCCTATCACAGGGCCACAATTTTTTCATGCAGTGAAAGTCGGGGGATGTCAAGTGGGTTTCCTGGAGTAGGGTGAGTTGTCACAGAGGGAGGCAAATTCAGTAAAGGCCATTTGGTTGCCACTTTGAGTATGTTTGGTGTTTCAACCCTGGAGGGAAATTTGGGTTTCCTTGAATTGGTAGGTGTCTGGAGATGAAGGGGGAGAGGTTTAAGCTCTTGAATACTTCCATCCATGCTCCATGCCTCCATGCTGCAAGAAGGTTGTGTTGTAGATCTGAGTAGTTTACATTTGCAGATTCAGAGGAGAATTTTGAGTAGCGGGGGGCCTTCATTGTCCAGTCTAGGACTATTCTCAGTAGGCAGGCTAGATTGTACGCTCTTATATTATTATTATTATACAATATATTATATAATATATATAATATATATAATATAATATTTGGAAGACTAATGCCCCTCTCACCCCTGGGAAGATGTAGTTTAGATAGGGCTATGCGTGGTCTTTTCTTTTTTCCAAATAAATTTGGAAATGGCTTTACTCAATAGCTGTATATCTTTATGTTTTAGTAGTAAAGGTATAGTTTGAAGTGGGTGGAGTAGGCGGACTAAGCTGACCATTTTGAAAAGATGAAGTGAAAGAGGCAGATCCATCCAGTTTTACAATTCTTGAGTGATTTTGGTAATCAAAGGAGGATAGTTTAAGGTGTACAAGGAAGAAGGAGATGCACCCAACCTGGTACCTAAGTACGTAATGTGAAACTTAGCTATAGTGAAAGGTGAGCATGACACCCAGAGGGGGTTCGCAGAGGAGCCTAATGAAATAATTTTGCTCTTGTAGTTTATGTGGAGGCCCAGACAAATCATCTCTAATCATCAAAGGTTTTCTTAATTGTGGTCATATTAAGGGAGGGATCAGCAGAAAAAATGAGTATGTT
The DNA here is from genome assembly GCF_042186555.1 of Aquarana catesbeiana. Lineage (NCBI taxonomy): Eukaryota > Metazoa > Chordata > Amphibia > Anura > Ranidae > Aquarana > Aquarana catesbeiana. The sequence continues at coordinate 706,630,446 of NC_133324.1, read as the reverse complement.
GTCAGCGAAAAGGGCTGTATGCAGCTCATGTTAACCTATATGTATTCCATGTAGAGGGGCTTGGTTGTTTAGGTACCTAGAAAGAGGTTCTAGTGCCAGTTTGAAGAGCAGAGGTGATAGGGGGCACCCTTGTCTTGTACCTTTGTATAAGCGGAATTTGTCGGTGAGGAGACCTGCCACCACCAGTCTGACCACGAAAGAAATGTACATGGACTTGACGAGATGGTTGAAAGAGCCTGTAAAGCCCATTTTGGTCAAGATCAATGAGAGCCAATCAAAGTTGATGTTGTCAAAGGCTTTTTCTGCGTCCAAAGTGATGATTGCAAAATTTCCCCCTGGATGGTTTTTAGCATGATCTTAGACCATTAACACCTTACAGATATTTAAGGTAGCTATTCTCCCTTTTACAAAGCCTGACTGGGCTGGGTGGATCAAAGTGGGGATGATATTGGCGAGTCTGGAGGCTACAATTTTTGAGAGGATCTTGACATCCAGATTTAAAAGTGAAATAGGCCTGTATGAGCCCAGTTCAAGGTGGTCTTTTCCTTTCTTTGTCCTAATTTAATGATGGCTTGGTTTCCTGTGGGAAGGTATGAACCACCCGACCAGATGTCATTATAGACACGGAGTAGGGTGGGTTCAACTGTCTCTTGGAAAATCTTGTAGAACTCCCCTGTGAATCCATCGGGTTCTGGGGCTTTACTAGGGACTAGCTGATGAATTGTAGAGGAAAGTTATGAGCTAGAGATGGGCTCATTTATGAACTTGAGTTGGGAGGGGGTAACCGTCAGTAGGTCCAGCTTTTCAAGGAATTTCAGAGCAATACCACTTTTGATGGGGTCGGTGGCATATAAGGAAGAGTAAAATTTTTGCATCACCTTATTGATCTCATGAGGTGTCTTGTATATTGAACCTGATGTGTCTCGTAAGGCAGTATGCCATATGAGTAGGACTGTGAGGACCTTTACAGTGTCTCACAAGGAGCTTGCCTGCTTTGTTACCGTATCTGTATAGTGTGGCGTCAGTGTGTGCTTGTTTGGTCAGTTCTAGAACATCTGCTCACGTGCCAAAGTAATTTTTTTCTTTTTGCCACAAGTCTCTGTTTTCAGGGGAGTTTTGGGTGGAGAGAGATAGCTGAGCCCCTCTAAGACGGGAACTTGCTGTCTTAAAGCTAGAAAGGACCTTTTTCTTATAAGAGGCTGCATAGGATATGATCCGACCACAAAGGTAAGCCTTCCCTGTTTCCCAATAGTGGTTAAGGTTGTCAGCATGGGGAGAATTAGCGGTAGCGAACTCTTTCCTTGCCAGGTCCATGTATGACTGAAAGTCGGTGTTGTACAGATATTGTGCGAAACGCCATAGGCGAGGGTTTGATTTGGAGTCTACTATATCTAGTGTGTTTGAAATTGGGGCATGGTCCAAAATGGCTATTTCGTGGATCTCTATCTCAGCGATTGTTGAAGTTATGTCAATTCTGGCGAAAACATTGTGAGGTGTAGAGTAAAAAGTTAGTTCTCTGTCCACCGGGTGGGAGAAACACCATGCGTAGATGAAATATAGGGATTTCATAGTGGAAGCGAAGAGGGTTTGTTCTGAGGAGTTGAAATCTCCACCTACTACATGGGGGAAATGTGGGAACTTCAGCAGTCTGGTAGATAGGTCTCCAAAGAGATGTTTCCCAGGGTTGGTGGGTGCATGGATATTAGAGATCAAAAGATGAATGGTGAGAAGGCGTCCCTGAATGTCGGAGTCTATTTTTACTACTTCACATGTAAGGTTTTTGTGTATCAAGATGAGTACCCCAGCCTTTTGGCCGACTGCATCAGATCCTATCACAGGGCCACAATTTTTTCATGCAGGGAAAGTCAGGGGATGTCAAGTTGTTTTCCTGGAGTAGGGCGATGTCAGTTTTCAGTCTCTTGAGATGTCTTAGTACCTTGAGTCTCTTGATAGGTGATCAAAGTCCCTCCACATTCCATGAGGTAACTCTCATGGTGGGGTTTTTGGAGGGAAGAATTGGGCTGGTATTGTATATGTGGATAGGGGGACTATTGCTCTAAAGTTTAGCAGTAGGTGTTCCCTAGGTGATGGGGAAATTGCCTGAAGTGCATACAGGTTGAGAGGTAAGAGAGGTAGAAGGATAGTAGGAGACCGGAGATGTGGAGGTGAGAACAAAAATAAACCATACAACAAAACCACCATAGGACTTCTCTTTTTTCTGCATGGGTTCGCTGTAAGAACCAGCTCCCCATAGACTGACCCCATAGGCAGTATGAACAGTTGCTTGATTTATCAGGCGACTCATTAAGCCTGCCTCAGGACATTAGAAGGGGTAGCCCAGTGGCTGTATTCATTGAGGCCCATGTGAAAAGGTAGAAATTGAAAATTAATGGTTAGTGGATAAGTATAGGCCGCTTGACCAGAAAGGGCCGCACCGATATATACAAAGTGAACCACAATGGGGACATTCCCATATTAAAATCTAAGCTGTGTACCATTTACCCATGTGAATGAGGGAGAGATAACCGAGGAGTAAGAGTCAGCGATGATTGGAGCGATGGCTCTTTGGGTCTGGCATAGATTTTAAGGGGAACTCCATGCCAATTTTTTTTTTAAAAAATTGGCGTGAGGCCCCCAAAATCCATACCAGACCCTTATCTGAGCAAGCAGCCTGGCAAGCCAGGAAAGGGGGGGACGAGCGAGTGCCCCCCTGGACCATACCAGGCCGCTTGCCCTCAATATGGGGAGGGTGCTTTGGGATCCCCCCAAAGTACCTTGTCCCCATGTTGATGGGAACATGAGCCTCTTTCCGACAACCCTGGCTATTGGTTGTCAGGGTATGCAGGCGAGGGGCTTATCGGAATCTGGAAGCCCCCTTTAAGATGGGGGCCCCCAGATCCCGCACCCCTATGTGAATGGGTAGGGGTATAATGTTCCCCTACCCATTCACCAAAAAAAGTGTCAAAAAGTAAAAACTACAACAGACAGTTTTTGAAAATTCCTTAAGAAAAAGAAAATAAAAAGTTTCCCGCAATGTCCATCCATCTTCAGTCACGCCACCTGACAGATGCAAAAAAGAAAAGAATTAAAAAAAGCTCCGCGCCCGATGGGAGGGCTCCCAGCAACTGCTGTCTCTTGGCTGTGATAGCTGTTATATAGGCAAGGGCAGGGCCACCCAGTAATGTAACCGAGTGACCCCGCCCCCTGTGATGTGTGACATGTGGCAGGTGACCCTGCCCTTGCCTATATAACAGCTGTCAAAGCCAAAAGACAGCAGTCATTGGGAAGTCACCGAGTGACCCCGCCCCCTGTGATGTGTGACATGTGGTAGGTGACCCTGCCCTTGCCTATATAACAGCTGTCAAAGCCAAAAGACAGCAGTCATTGGTAAGTTTTTTTCATTTGTTTTTCTATTTTTCGGGTCCATCGGTCTGCGTTATTGATGATGGATGTACATTGCGAGACACTTTTTTTCTTTTTTAACAAAGGAATTGTCAAAAACTGTCTATTGTGGTTTTTACTTTTTGACACTTTTTTTGGTGAATGGGTAGGGGTACAATGTACCCGATACCCATTCACTTAGTGGGAGCCGGGATCTGGGGGCCCCTGTCTTAAAGGGAGTTTCCAGATTCCGATAAGCCCCCCGCCCACATACCCCAAAAACCAATAGCCAGGGTTGTTGGGAAGAGGCTCTTGTTCCCATCAACATGGGGACAAGGTGCTTTGGGGAAGCCAAGATCCAGAATTGAGGCACTGGATCAGGGAAGGCTAGAGCGAAGGTGCATGTTGTAGGTCACAGCCTCCTCAAGGAGGTAGTAGTCGGCAGAGGGGGCTCACGAGATGCACCCCAAGGGAGTGTTGCGGCCAGACAAGCATCATTCTGCAAATATAAACAATAGAGAGGCACATATTAGTTGCAGCTAGAGGGTCAAATACAGTCACATTATGGTGGAAAATAAAGGGGAGGTTTGCGCCCTAGAGATGCTAGGAGACCAAGAATAAAACAGTATGAATGGAAAGTAATAAGTCTGAACTGGGGAGGGCACAAGGTGGAGAAGCCTCAAAACATAATCCAGTTTCATCTGTGAAAGGTGCATAAGGAGCAGCAACTATGGAAATAAAGTCCCTGTAGGAACCTTCCAAAAAGGAAATTGAAGTAAACGAGTCAAAGGTGTGTACTCAAACCTGGGACTTCCATGCAGCTGATGAGAGAGTTGAAGTGTCGTTGTTTATGTTGCCCAGGGAGACCTCGATCTGAAGAGGCTGCTAGAGACTCTTGCAGAGAACTGGACACAGAGCACTTGCAAGAAGGTGCAGAAGGAGCATTGGTTGGAAGGAGTTGAAAATCTATAGCATAGGATGACACTTTAGAAGAGTCTGATAGGGCTGCACACCCCAAAACAAATGTTTGCAAAAAAGAAAATGGAGGTTCCCCGTGGGGGTTTTTTAGCAGCAATTGTAAATCAAAAAAAGGTTTTGTTAAAAAAGTTTATTTATTAACAAAATACTCTGGACATAGACCAGACAAAACAAATGTTTAAAAACATGAGCTCCGGTTTACTCTGGAAATCAAGTCCCTGTAGGAACCTTCCAAAAAGGAAATTGGAATAAACGAGTCAAAGATGTGTACTCAACCAGGAGTTTTCTCCAACATCGAACAGTATAACTATAATTAATGTTATAGGTAGCATTGCTGTATGTATACCTCTTACAACAATTTCTACATGATATTAAGAGCCCTTGCACACTGGGGCGGTTTGCAGGCGCTATTGCGCTAATAATAGCGCCTGCAAACCGACCTGAAAGTGCCGCTGCTGTGTATCCAGTGTGAAAGCCCCGAGGGCTTTCACACTGGAGCGTTGCGCTGGCAGGACAGTAAAAAAAAGTCCTGCCAGCAGCATCTTCGGAGCAGTGAAGGAGCGGAGTGTATACCGCTTCTTTACCGCTCCTGCCCATTGAAATCAATGGGACGGCGTGGCTATACCGCCGGCAAAACGCCTCTGCAGAGGCGCTTTGCGGTGGTATTTAACCCTTTCTCGGCCGCTAGCGCGGGGTGAAACCGCCCCGCTAGCGGCCGAATACCAACGGTAAAACGCCGCTAATAATAGCGGCGTTTTACCGCCGACGCCGCCCCCGCCCCAGCGTGCAAGGGCTCTAACTTATTGTCTGTTTTGTTACCCAATCCACTGTGTCTTGTATTATGTAAACCGGAGCTCATGTTTTTAAACACTTGTTTTGTATGGTCTATTTCCAGAGTATTTTGTTAATAAAATAAACTTTTTTAACAAAACCTTTTTTTTGATTTACAATTGCTGCTAAAAAAACCCACAGGGAACCTCCATTTTCTTTTTTGCAAACAAAAGGAGTTGAAAATCTTTGAGGGTAGGCTGTAGGTCCTTAGAGGTGCCGCAAACATGTTTGAAACTTTGATAGGAGAAGGTGACCTTAAATGAAAATCCCCAACTGTACTTAATTTGTTGTTGCATTCAAATTTGCAAGTGGGGCTTCATAGCGCTACACTTAGCAACCGTAAGTGGAAAAAGGTTAGTAAATAGCTGGAAAAGGTGACCCTGGAAAACTAGAGAGTCCTTCTCAAAGGCCACAGCAAGCAGCTGCTCTTTAGTGCAGAAGTAGTGCAGTCAAGCAATAATATCTCTGGGAGGACCGTCTTATGAGAGACGTGTGAGTGCTTGGTGAGCTCAATCAAGTTTAAGACATTCATTCAGAGTCGTTTGAGAGTTCCTATAAGAGAGCTATTATGGTAGGCTGCAGGTCTAGGATTGTTTTTGGGATACCCCAGATCTGCAGGTTAGAGCACCAGGATCTGTTTTCAATGTCCTCCAAGCAGGATTGCAAAGTGAGGTTTCATCATGGTGGCAAGAATTAGTCTCTAGGGTCTCTACATGGATCTCCAACTCATCCAAGTGGTAGCCAAGGTAACAGACCCCTTGGAGAGGTGATCAGTGATTTGATCAGAGGTTGCCTTGATAGATTTCTGTAAGATGTGCTCAAACTGCTGCAGCCGTTGCTGAGGAGACAATTTGTCCTGCAGTTGGCCCAGGGAAAGGTCCTCCTAGGTGTCAAGGCTTGCCTCAGCAATCTGGCACTGATGGGAGGAGGGAGAGCAATGTGTTGAGGCCACTTCAGGATCAGTGAAAGGCGCCATCTTAGAGGGAGCCTGGGACAGGGCTTCTGTGATCATTTTCACTTTTGCATGCAAACCCATGCCAGGACCATTGCCGCTGGTGCTGGGTGTAATGCAGAGGCCAGGAGAGAATATTTGAGGTGTGTGGGCAGCCATAGGAGGAAAGCAGCCTGGCAGAGTTTGTCTGAGAGTAGCTCTAGAGAAAGGCAGCTGTTCTCATTACACTTTGCACACACACCCCAAGATTTTTTGTATTTTCATCATTAGACCACTATACTACTGAATTTTTGAAGGTTACTTTTTTTTTAAAGAGTTCAAAGATTAATAACGAGCATATCAAAAGAGAAGTCCTAGTTCTGAAGTACCTAAAAAACAGGGTGACTCTGAAGGTACTTAATAGCAATTTGTGCCAGCGTCCCCAACTTACCTTTCTGTAGTTTAATACCGTTGTGCCCTTAAAGTCCCATTTCTTAGTTTTTATACGTTTATAATAATGAGCATAAAACTGTGTTTAAAATTGTGCATATTCCTACTGATGTGTTGGAAGTAACCTAATTACCAAAGCTTTTCCACTCTATACTTTAGCACTAGCCTGTGGGTGCAGACCAACACTACACAACACCACTGTAACCCAGAATTGTCAAGGAGTGCAGCAGACTGTCAAGACACTGGTGGTCATAAACACACCCCCTGGGCTACAGGGGGTGTTAATCACAGCTGCATACAGCTTCCATATTATTGTATTTGTTTGAGAAAGCATTCGCTGCAGAGTCGGTGCCAGCCTGTGTAAATTGAATCCCAGAACTCAGGAATTCCTCTGCAGCATTTAGGAAGTTGCTCAGAGTTGTGTCTTATTTTGTGCAGCGAGATCCAGATTGAAAACACATTGAATGTTTTTTTTTAATCTGGATAAGAAAAGATTATCCACAGAGAGAACCCTTCCTCCCTATACACACTGATTTGCTGAACTCATGAATAGGTATGACTGAATGTGTTTGAATCCTGTTTGAAATTAAGTAAAGTTATTTTGATGTGAATAGTGTAGTCAACCATCTGTTAAATTACAGACAGTTAATGAAAAAACAGCCTTTTTTTCTCCCACTTGTGAAAATGTGTTTTTATGGTAGCAGCCATCATAAAAATGGCTGGTAAATACAGGTGTGCATGTGCAGATTTACAGCCAGGCAATTCCACGTCAGCTGAAATTGAAATGCATCATGCATAGCATGATGTCTAATGACAGTTAAAGTCATGCTGTAGGTTTAAACATCATGAGAGCCTGACATTTTCCCAGTGTTGCACACAGCCTAAAGTGCATTGCACTTTGAGATGAGTCCTTAAAGTACAAATGTACAACAATACATGCTGGTATGCTAATGGATGTAAATTAAACATTACATTACAGTGTTCAACAGTTGATGATTTTAATGAAGTTAAGAAAGATTCAGACAAAATTATATTTTTGTGTGTGCAGAAATACATGTAAAGTAAAAGTTATTTTTTAAATATGATACTTCGTCCTGAGATGTTGACATGAGATGTTTGTGTCTGTGAGACTGTCATTTGTGATATAGTACTAAGGAGTGTTTTATGAATACAAGGAATGTGGTAAATGTGTGAAGTGTATAAAGCGACTAGGAACAGGATATGTTAAATCATTCCCCACTAAGTCACTCCCTGCTGTTATGCACAATCTAGCCATAGCTACCTATTGCAGAGGTGCACCATAGAACATTTTTTTCCTGTGTGCCCCCGGATACCCCAAGTTTTTCATAATACTATTCATTTTCACATTTTGCCCTGTTGTTTTGATTTTTTCATTGCAAAGCCAGGCAGATTACTTGCTATGGATATTGTCAGCATTTACACTTTGTTATATTGTTTCAATATGGATTATTTTCGTTTCTAAAAGGATATCAGTAAAAATGTGCCCTACATATTGGAGTCTCAACTCAGAACACAATTTATTATAACTGCACCTTCTGTAGGAAAGAGAACTACAGTAGATTTGGCCACAATTGGTTTTGCATTAAGGAAGAAGTTGGAATATGTTGGACTTTGTTCAACCCAGTCATGGGTGGGTGGCTAGGAAAAAATCAGTACCATGCAACAGGAAAGAGGGGTTGGTTTCTTAGTAAAAGCTGTCATTCTTATATATGTGTATGGATGAATGACAGGAAAATAAGGGACATTAGTGAAGCTGGAGCCAGACTTTTTTGCAGATTCCAGTATCATTGCATAATGAAAACTACAGGCTTCATAGACTCAAATCACAAAGTAAACACACCAGGATAAGGACCCAATTTTTTTTTAAATGACTTATTGGTATGTGTAGTGTTGTCTTTTGCAATGCAGGTCCATCACCATCTACTGTACTTGTGTGATGAGAAGCCATTTGAAAAAAAAAAGTCAATGAAATGCACTGCATATAGTGACATTCATTACAGTGCAATGACCTAACACTCAAGAAAAAAAACACCATTTACCATTTGATAGTGCAAAATGAAGGTAGAAAAAGGGCTTTTAATGCTGGTACATGTTATATATATTTGCAATTCAAAAAGCCCTAATGAACCAAAGTGCACTAATCCTAAACAGAATATAATGAATGTTCAAAAAATCATTTGCAGGTCTACTCTATAAAGTGAAAACAGGTGCTTAACACAAACAATAAAGACTGACTTATCAGTTTGAAAATGTATTATCTGTACTTTTGTATACTGTATTCCTGGGTTTTGTTTAGAGATTTTCCTACCAAACTGACTTATTTAATTACTTCCCAGCACTTCTAACTTGGAAAGTAACATTTATATAGTGGTTCGGAGTAGAATAAGCCAGTTATTCCTGCAGGCAAATATTTAAGTATCACTCAAGTGAGGAGAAAAGAAATGTTAACTTTCCTGATTAAAAATTGTACAAGGGTCAATGGAGGTCATTGAATACTTCTAATTAATCTGAAGCAGCACTTGTAAGAAGCATTGTATTTATCACACACTTGCCAACAACTGCAATATCCAAATTCAATCACAACAGTTTGTATAATTAATTTGTGCATATGTAATGCATTGCTACATTTTTCAAATAATGAAACCATTAAACCTATCTTAGTGTAAAACATAATAGGGTCATAGAAATAAGCAAATTACAAAACTAGACACATTGCATTACAAAATGTGGTATCCTGGTGTAAACTGGATATTAAGGGGGGCTCCACACTACAAATTAAAAACAAAATGGTGCCCTCCCTCCAAAAAAATCAATACCAGACTCTTATCTGAGCATGCAGCCAGGATTGAAAAGAAAGATGAGGGAAGAGAGGAGGCAGGTGGGCACCCCCCTCCTGAACCCAGGTCACATGCCCTCTACATGGGAAAGGTGCCTTACCTTAGAATCCCTTCTGGAAAAATCACCTTTTCCCATGAATACAAGGACAAGGTCCTCTTTCTTGCAAGCCTGGGACAGTGGTTTTGGGGGACTTCTTCCAGAATCTGGAAGCCCCCTTTAAAATAATTGGCCCCAAATATCCTCCCACTGTGTATTTGAGTAGTGGCACATGGCATTTTATTTAAAAAATGTCCCTCATTTTTTTTTTTTGTACTCCCTTCAAGTACAAGTAATAGCATGTGCTCTATGCCCTAAAGGAGTATTTTCCTCCTGTCCCTTGTTACCACATTAGCATCATAACACTATGCACTGTAGAAACTGTTATCCTTTAAATCCCAGAAAAATGCAATTACTATTCATGATTTCCATCAAGTCCTAATAGGCAAACAAGCCTAATGCTCACCCCCTCCTGCATCCCCTGTGGGATTTCTGTAAAGCCTAATGCCCAACAGGCAGGAAATGTGCTGGATTCCGCCACTAAGTTGTAATATTATTTATGGTCATTTTATGATTAAAACACACTTGAAATTATACTGCTCACCTTAATATTATCAAAAAATATCTAAACCTTAAAAAATTAATTATCCAACAATAAAATTGCATCAAAACATCCTAAAATATATTAATTCTTAACATTTTTGCTTAACTGTTCCCATAAGAGGTAAATCTAGAAATAGACTGCAGTAATTATAACCATGATGAGTCTGCTTGCCATAAAAAAAAAAAAAAATATGAGTGCATATATCCAAGGTGGTTGTTCATGTGCATTTGAAACGAACGTATAGGGATTCCCTTTTCTTTTTGCAATTCAGAATTAGGCATCATTTTTACATTACCTAAGATCAAAATAGCGCCAACAGTTTGTGCATAACTCTACAATATAAAGGGAGACAGAACAGCTAGAATACAATTCAATACAAGAAGACTGGGACTACTCTGTTCATGATATTGTACAATCTAATAGCCCTAAATAAGGCCCTTTTTGTTACAACTCTCATAACACAGTCTATGAATGAGCATGGAAGGAAAAGTCCCCACTGGATCATGGAAACTAAACTTCAGCACATGCACCTAGCAATTGAATTTGTGTTTTACATTTATATATATATAGTGTTTACATACTGTACCTATTACAAGCCAAAACCAAAATGTAGCTCTCATTCTGGCTCAGACACATTGATAAAGCAAAACTGGGTGCTGGAACATTTATTCTTGTGCTCCTATAAGTATAATATTGACATATTATACAACAACAATAGCAGCAACATAGACTTCCTACCCATCTTCAAATCAAGCCTCAAAACTCTTTAAACTAGCATATTCTGTCTGACTTCACTGACTTGTTTTTGTAATTTAATGTTTACGTATTGTATATTTATTTTATTGATTCATTTTTGTTGTTCTGTTGATATCCTTGAAAGGTGACCTTGGGTGTTTTGAAAGGCACCTATAAATAAAATGTATTATTATTATTATTATTATTATTATTAATATTATTATAAAAACGAGGAGCTGTTTTAGGGTGTTTCCATGGAGATATACTATTTTTTTCCCCTATAGCATTATATATAACATACTAGCAAGAAACTTATTACTAAATCATCCAGTTAAGCACTTTGGATATGCACAGTCCAGACTGTGTTACAGGCTTTCAATTGTAAAAAGCATTTACTAGGGTTTATTAGGGTTAGTCTGCAAGTAGACAAAATGGGATGATGGTGCTTCTTTTCCCAGGCATTAATTATTCCACGGTTTTATACATTCCATAAATATTTCCATGTTATCTTTTTTGGTGGTTGTAAACCCTGCTTTGTGATTTTTACCTACAGGTAAGCCCATAATAAGACTTACCTGCAGGTAAAATTAATATCTCCTAAACCTGCATGGTTTAGGACATATTCACCCTGCATGCATCCGCTGACGTCAGCGGCGCATGCCACCTGAAGGTCCGGCTTTAAGATTTGGTTCAAACACAAGATTAAACTGAGTGGAGAATGATGGATGAAGGGCGCGTGATCAAGCTCACATCAAAACATAGAAAATTTATAAAATTTATTTCAGAGGAAATAAAGAGCAAATAAAAACAGTAGAATAATACCAATACTACGTATCATGCAAACAGGTGACAAAATATAAAAGACATCAAAAATTAAAAATGGGTTAAAAATATATCAAGAGCCCATGTTTAGGCAGGTATTTAGAGTTGGCTAACGCGTTTCGAGGATGACCTCTTCATCAGAGCCTGTTTGAGAACCAGGGTGCAGTCTTTAATCGCCAGTAGGCCAAAGTATGTACATCAACATGATGGCTAGTTGGACAAAGCGGCCTGAAATGGAAGATGCGATTTTCTGTGTTCCATACCAGTCCACCATCAAGCGTTCTATGTGATAGTATATGGTGTGTGGGTTCTCCTTTAAGCATGTAGAGACTGGTTATGGGGTGGTGTGAACCTGTCACTGGCTGGGTGGAGGGAAGATCTTTTGTCTTGTAGCACTCCTGGAAAGGTATTGTCCAGTAAATGGAGGATGGAGGGGGGTAGAAGTCTCACGAGAGAATGCTGCAGCCGTGTGTGTTCGCAGCAGTCACTCTGTCTTAAGTGAGCTTAAGACAGAGTGACTGCTGCGAACACACACGGCCATTTACTGGACAATACCTTTCCAGGAGTGCTACAAGACAAAAGATCTTCCCTCCACCCAGCCAGTGACAGGTTCACACCACCCCATAACCAGTCTCTACATACTTAAAGGAGAACCCACACACCATATACTATCACATAGAACGCTTGATGGTGGACTGGTATGGAACACAGAAAATCGCATCTTCCATTTCAGGCCGCTTTGTCCAACTAGCCATCATGTTGATGTACATACTTTGGCCTACTGGCGATTAAAGACTGCACCCTGGTTCTCAAACAGGCTCTGATGAAGAGGTCATCCTCGAAACGCGTTAGCCAACTCTAAATACCTGCCTAAACATGGGCTCTTGATATATTTTTAACCCATTTTTAATTTTTGATGTCTTTTATATTTTGTCACCTGTTTGCATGATACGTAGTATTGGTATTATTCTACTGTTTTTATTTGCTCTTTATTTCCTCTGAAATAAATTTTATAAATTTTCTATGTTTTGATGTGAGCTTGATCACGCGCCCTTCATCCATCATTCTCCACTTAGCCTACCTGACCACCCCGGGGTCATTCTCTGGGCAGCGGGACAAGCATTACCATCTCTTCTAGCTTCGTTACAGTTCACAATACTACTCTTCCCAAAATCAAATCAGACCCTCACAAGCGCAGGAGTAATTTTTCCTTGTCCACAATCTATACAAGATTAAACTGAACCTTTGAATGAAAAGATAATTATATCTCAAACTTTATACAACTCTCAGTGTTAAAAACGCTTGAATGCTTGAACATTTACCCATTCAGTGGGAGCAACCATCATGTATAATAGGGCTATAACTAATAGCATTACACTTGACAGCAGGCACCACAGAGTCTTTAACAACCAATGACATTATCAGCCTGGGAAGCTAGGACAAATCAACAGCAATGGAGATGGGTGGTGGTGATATTACTGACCAAATATGGCCATGGCCATAGACCAAATATGGCTTTGTCCATATTTATTAGGTGATGTCACTACATCCCCACCTCCTGGTATATGAACCTAATGACATTTATGCAGTGCTGTCATTAGCAATTAGTGTGGCACAAGTGGAAGCCTCTGTGTGTCAACAGTTTTTCCTTTTGACAATCAGTGGGGATGTTCATCATGATAGGTGCTGGTTTTTTACATTTTTAAAAAAAAAGTTCTTGTCAAAATCTTGTATTGTTTATTTACAGCTGACTTTTTTTAATGGGTAGGGATATCCCTTTCTCCTTCACATGGTGGGCCAAATATCTGGGGGCCCACTTTTACCCCCTTCCTGCCCAGGCCAATTTTCAGCTTTCAGCACTGTAGCTCTTTGAATGACAATTGCGTGGTCATGCAACGCTGTACCCAAACAAAGTTTTTTTTTTTTTTTTTCACACAAATAGAGCTTTCTTTTGGTGGTATTTTACCACCACTGGGTTTTTTATTTTTTGCTAAATAAACTACAAAAGACTGAACATTTGGAGATTTTTTTTCATAGTTTATTATAACATTTTGGAAACAGGTAATTTTTTTCTTTCACTGATGTGCGGTGACGAGGCTGCGCTGATGGGCACGGATAGGCTGCACTGATGGGCACTGATGAGACAGCATTGGTGAGAATTGATGAGGAGGCACTGATGAGCCTGCACTGATGGGCACAGATTGTCAGCACTGGTGAGCAAAGATTGGCAGCAGTGGTGGGCACTGGTGGGATTGCACTGATAATCAGACACTGATAATCCATGTCCTGATTATCAGTGTAGATGTCCCTTTTAGAGAAGCAGGCTATCAGCTCTCTTCTCCTCTCTTCTCCACTCCTCATGTTATCAGCCAATAACTGGCATCTGTTTACCTTCATGATAAGCTGTGATTGGACACAGCTGGCTACATGGCAAAGATCCGCTGATTGGAGCTTTACCTTAATCTGTGATCAGCAGTGTCCAGAGGAAACTACGATCACAAAGTGCACCGACCCGGCCCAGCAGTGGGTGCATGGCGGGTGCAATCACGGACAGCCGTCATATGAAGGCATCCCAGAACTAGGCAACCATGCTGTAGCCATCATTCGGGTATAGCGCGGTTGGTAAGTGGTAAAAGAGACTTTCAGTATCGTTAAGCTTGCCCATACCCCACAACCATGGGGCCAGGGTTGTGGAGAAGAGGTCCTTTTCCTCATCAACTTGGACCCCATTCACATTTTCAGGGCATGTGAGGTTAAGAAGTTGGGTTTACTCCGCTTTTCCTGGCCTGCCGGGGTGCACGCTTGTTTATATTTGGGGGGCACATGTAATCTTTTTTTTTCTTTTTTTGCAAAGGTTTCTCCTAAAAAAAATCAATCCTAAGAGTCTAGTGTGTATTTTTGGGGAACCGTTTTTTGCATGGGAATAGGACCCCCTAAAATACATAATAGATCCAAAGGGTCACCCATTTTCCTCATCAACTTGGACCCCATTCACATTTTCAGGGTATGTGGGGTTAAGAAGTTGGGTTTACTCCGCTTTTCCTGGCCTGCCGGGGTGCACGCTTGTTTATATTTGGGGGGCACATGTAATCTTTTTTTTTTCTTTTTTGCAAAGGTTTCTCCTAAAAAAAAATCAATCCTAAGAGTCTAGTGTGTATTTTTGGGGAACCGTTTTTTGCATGGGAATAGGACCCCCTAAAATACATAATAGATCCAAAGGGTCACCCATTTGTTTAACATATAAAGCAAAAGGTACATATTGAAAAAAATACTAGTTCATATTTCCCTGAAACATCACTTTATTTTGTAAATAATGCTATGAGGGACCCCCCAAATATATACTAGACACTCATTTTACTTGAAGAAAGCCCTGAATGAATTTTTGGGGGCCCATTGCATTATTTACAAAATAAAGGAAGCTAGCAGGGAAAATTGAACTACTGTGGCAGGGGGCACAGGGAGGCTCTGTTACATATATATATATATATATATATATATATATATATATATATATATATATATATATATATATATATATATATATATATATATACACATGACTGAGTCTGCTGCAGTGCTCCTCCTGTGACCGCTGTGTGGTCATAGCAATCATGTGATAACAATATAAACAACCTGTCTTGAATGGCTTTCCATTCATGAACAGCATGCTTACTGTTGTAAACTGTTATTGGCCCAAAGTAATCACATAGTACTACTTTAATGACAAAATGTAAAAAAACAATAAAAACAAAATGTATAAAGAATTGAATAAAAAAAATGTTAAAATTTGTTAAAAGTGGTTATTTTTTTACATGCTGTCATAAGTCAGTATCCTTGATTACTGCCACACATATGATGATGCTGTACTGCACTAGTGACGTTATGTATTTAAAAAAAAAAATCACAAAAAACACATTTTATTTAATTTCTTAATTTTCCAAAAAATTGTGACAAAAAATTGCAACTTCATCATGCTTTTTACTAAATGCCTCAGACTGTCTACTTTCAAAAAAGGGGTCATTTGGGTGGTAATTGTACTGTCCTGGTGATTTAGTGCCTCAAAAAATAAGAAGTCAGTACATCAGGATTGATCAGTTTTCAAATATATATTCCATAGTTTGTAGACACTATAACTTTCACAAAAAACAATTAATATACACTTATTGGGATTTTTTTTTTTACCAAAACCACGCAAAAATTTTGGCATAAATTTATGAAGACGTGATTTTATTGGATATATGTTGCAACAGAAAGTAGAAAATATTGATTTTTTTTTTTATTTATTTATATAGCAAAAAATACAAAAAACAATGGTGATCAAACACCACCAAAAGAAAGCTCTATTTGTGTGAAAAAAAAAAAGATATAAACCTAATTTGGGTACAGTGTTCCATTTCCAGTTAACAGCTTAAGGCTCTTAAGCACAAAATTGCGTACCTGTACATGATCTTCTTCTTCGGCTCTGGAGCGCCTGTGCTGCCTGAGCACCGCTCCTGCTGTGATTGGACACAGCGGGAGCCAATCAGTGGGTCCAGCGGACGCGATGTCCACTGGGAACCCAGCGATTGTTCGTACGAGGCAGAATGGCGATCTGCCTATGTAAACAAGGCAGACCACCGTTCTGCCAGAGAGGAAAATGGAGATTTTGTGTTTCTGCTAAGCACATCAAGGCACATCCCCCACAGTTAGAAAACACTCATAGGGAACACATTTAAACCTTTGATTGCCCCTGATGTTAACACCTTCCCTGTCAGTGTCATTTATACAGTGACAGTGCATTTTTTTAGCACTGATCACTGTATTGGTGGCACTCATCCCCAAAAAGTGTCACTTAGTGTCAAATTTGTCTGCCGCAATGTTGTAGTTCTGCTAAAAATTGCTGATTGCCGCCATTACTAGTAAAAAATAAATAAATAAAAATAAAGTGTCCCTAAATCTATCCCATAGTTTGTAGACACTATAACTTTTGTGCAAACCAATTAATATATGTTTATTGGGAATTTTTTTACCAAATACATATTGGCCTAAACTTATGAAGAAATTTGATTTTTTTATGTTTTTTTTATTGGATATGTTTTATATTGTATTGGATATGTTTTAGAACATAAAAAATATATATTTTTTAAATTGTCTGTCTTTTTTTGTTTATAGCTCAAACCGCAGAGGTTGTCAAATAACACCAGAAGAAAGCTCTATTTGTGGGGGAAAAAAGGACATCAATTTTATTTGGGTACAGCATCGCACGACCATGCAATTGTCAGTTAAAGCAACACAGGGCTGTATCGCAAAAAAAGGCCTGGTCAGGAAGGGGGTAAAATTAAAGTAGCACAGAGCTGAATAGCAAAAAATGGCCTGGTCATGAAGAGGGAAAAAACTTCCAGAGCTCACGTAGTTAAAGAATAAGTTAATCTTGTTACCTGTTCCACCCATTTTTTACATGTTCCAGCACCTGCAGCCTCTCCCCCTATGAGGGCATGTGGGGGATCTTCTCCCTTTCCCCTGCTGTCACAATATGAAAATAGCTCGCCCATACAGCTGCATCTTTCATTCACAGTTTCCTGTGAATAAATGCAGACAAGTACAGCTAGCCATTGCAATTAATGGCTTGTAATTCTCAATGAACTATGAGGGCACTGGCGAGTGCTCCAGTAGTTCATTGATCTTCCCGCTCTCAGGTAACTAACTACCTGCCTGTATGAGGCAAAAAGCAGACAGCTATCCTGAGAGTCTGAGGGAGTCAGACATTGCACCCGCGATTACCTGCAAAAAAAAATTATGTATTTCTTTCTTTATTTATTTTTATTTTCAAAAGGTAAACTTATCCTTTAAGCCAATTTTAATGGCTTTATTTTCCTTTGTAAATGTCAATTTCCCAATTGACAGGTAGTTTTAAAGGACCCCCAAGCAGATTTTTTTTAAAGGAATAGTGCATTTTTAATGTTGTGTTTTTTAGAATTATTAAATGTATTTTTATGTATTTGTTAATATATAATGTATTTAGTATGTATTTATTAGTTAGTACATTGGTATCCCTGGGACAATCCCTTGGCTATTAGCCTTAAAAATAGAGAAAATTGATTTGACAGATTTTGCTCTTATTGACTTCAATGGGGCCTAGATTCAGCATCTAAACTTTTGTTAGGTTCAGCTGAACCTCCGGGACTCTGCAAACCAAACCTTGACAGGATTATGGAGTAAAAAAATAACCTGCATCAGATAACTGAGTTAACAAATATATTGGCATATTTTCTAGCTTTTTACAAAAGATTATGTATGTACTACCTTTTGTCTTTTTTTTTAAATTCTCACACAAATATCAGTGAACTGGTAATAGTGTAATTGTAATCCTTGTATGATTAACACATGTATATTTTGTGTTTCAAAGATAAAAATAAACAATCACAGTAACATAAAATGGCACAACAGAGACAGCAGGCCATTGAAATGAATTTAAATTGCCTCTTTTTCTCATTCCAGTCACCATAATTTGTCGCATTTTAAGTTCTGATGCCTAAGAAAAAATAAATTATACACAAGAGTAGCATAAATGGACAAGATATGCACATTAAAATGTTTACCATTTACAAATGGATTTCTACCTGTATAACAAAATTGAAAAAATTAAGGTGGTAAAATTGCTGCCACATCTCATTCACTTGACTGCCACCACCAAGAAGGCTGCTATATGCTGTAGGCCATTCTAATATCTTTTCTTCAGCCATTTTATCAAAAACAAATCTCAATAGGATGACACACAATAAGGAAATACAAGGTTTTTTTTCTATAGCACGGCTTCATCCTATGTCTTATGATACAGAAAGTAACAAGAAAAACATATTTTATTTAAGTAAACAAATCTATATACCACTTCAATACAGGGCACATTTACCACCTTCCTGCCATGGTCAATTTTCATCTTTCAGCACGCTGTCACACTTTGAATGACAATTGCTTTGTCATGCAACACTGTACTTGTATAACATTTTTATAATTTTTTCACACAAATAGAGATTTATTTCTGTGGTATTTAATCACAACTGTTTTTTTTTTTGCTAATTAAACTAAAAAAAGTGAAAATTTTGAAAATATAAAACTTGGTTTTCTTCATTAATATTATAACATTTTGCACATAAATAATCTTTCTTCATAAATGTAGGGCAAAATGTATACTGCTACATTTGTTTGGTGAAAATAACCCAAATCATTGTATATTATTTAGTCTGTAGGAAAGTTATAGAGTCCACAAACTATGGTATCTATACATTATCTGAAAATCAATCAATCCTGATCTACTGACATCTCTTTTCTTGAGGCCCATAAAAAATGCAGGACAGTATCCCCCAAGTGACCCCTTTTTGGAAAGTAGATAGTCCAAGATATTTAGTAAGATGCAGTTTTTTTACATACTGTCACCAGTGCAGTACAGTGTCATCATATAACTTTTTTTTTAAAACTTTTTTTCCTTTCCTTTCATATACCGTACTTATGCTACTTTTCTTACATACTATAGTAACACTGTACTACTGTGGGGAGGTGATCATGTTTGTTTTGATGATCAGGTATTGTATGATATATCCAGTGTCAGACCAAGTCACTAAGGGGCCCCTGTGCAAGTACAGATTTTGAGTCCCACCGATACCTGCTGTCCATGAAGAAATACTTATTTACTAACAAATAACTGATAGAGAGAAGTGAGCTGTGTCCAAGTCCTTGTGACAGTGGGAGGAGTCTCAGCACCTATCTAACTAACATTTAGTAAAAGTGATTCCTAATTTCCAGAAGGTCCTTGTGCAGCTGCACTATTTGAACAAATGGTACATGTACCTCTGCCTACATCTGGAAACATCTGAACATTTCACATGGGGAAATAATACTGTATTTTCCAGAACTACATGTTTATTATTTTAGTTTCTTTTGAGTAGTGAATGGTTTGGGCCAAGCAAAAGTTTGACCCGAACATCGCCTGTTTGACCGCTCTGCAAACACCTGAATTTGCAGGGCGCTCAGCGGGATGTTTGCCTGCCGAGTGCCCCACAATGCACTGTGCTATCCTGGACCCATACACACTTAGCCTAGTCACTTAAAAATGTATTTTGTCAGCTTCATTGCACTGCTTTACCCTAAACACCCCCCAAAATGTGTTTAAATGTTATTGTTGTCAGAGGATTTTTTTGGGGGGTCCCAAACTCATTTGGAACCCTCCCTCCCCTTCTCTCTCTATCTGCTGACTTTGCCAAACCCATACACACTATACATACCTCTTTTGTGTTCAGATTTATGGATGAATTCACCAAAGCATGTAGTGAAAGGGTCTGCCTGAATACTTTCAAATGGTACTGTTTAAGTTTTGTTCTCCTATTATCTTGATAGGTAATTTCAGAATGTAAAAAATGTGCTTCAATTTGTACAGTGTGTATTCATATTTTTGGATTATGACACTTCTTACCTGTCCACTGGGCTGCCAATAGTGTAAGTAAGGAGGGGCTGGCCAAAGTAACACACTTTATTTATGCATTCAGCTCTCAATGAAGTGGAGAGGGTTACCTGCCCAAAACATACCCCTCCTAACATTTTTACAATCGCCCATCAGAGGGGGTGAGGAATCTGATAAGTGGACCTTACATTTTTATCTTTAAATACTCCTTAACATGAATCAATGTTATACTAATGTTGGCCAAGAATGTTTGTGTCTAATCTGCTTGCAATGTTATGTGCAAAAGTACTATTTTTTTCTTGTTTCACTCTACAGTTTCCTTCAGCGCCACAGGAATGGCAGACTGTGGCTTCCCAATTTGCCCAGTGGTGGGTCTTTCCCAACTGCAGAGGGGCAATTGATGGGAAACATGTCCACATCGTCCCATCCCCCAACTTGGGGTCATACTATTATAATTACAAGGGGTTTAACAATATAGTGATGTTGGTGGTGGTATCGGAGACATACGAGTTTTGGTATGTGGACGTGGGGAAGAATGGCCGGATGTCGGATGGTGGAGTCATCACCCAGACCGAGTTCTATGGATGGCTCCAGAGTGGTGGCTTGGGATTGCCACCTCTGAAAGACAACGTGGCTGGTCTACCATTCGTCTTTGTCACTGATGAAGCATTTGGGCTTGGTGAACACCTGATGTGACCATTCCCCATGAGGACCCTCACCCCGAACCACAGGGTTTTTAACTACTGGCTGGCCAGAGCCAGAAGAGTGGTGGAGAATGCTTTCGGGATAATGGCCAGCCGGTTCCACCTATTCCTGATGCCAATCAACATGGCGGAATATAAACTAAACCATATAATACGTGCATGCTGCATTATACACAACTTTCTAAGGAGAAATGCTATGAACTATGTGGCCTCAGTTGGGCCTGAGGCCAAATTTCAAGAACAAACAACCCTGATGGCACTTGAAGCTGGCCGTCCTGGTTTGCCCCCCCAAAGCGCCCGCGAGGTCCGTCAAAAATATATGGAATACTTTGCAGGTAGGGTGGCCATTGATATGCCAGCAAATGTTTGAGAAACATTTTTAAAATACTTTTTTTTACCTTTAAAAAATTTTCATTTGATTTACTGCTTGTGTTTCTTTTAGCTGTCTCCTAGGTTATCCAATGGGCTTTTCTTTTTGACCATTTTCTTCAATAGTGCTAACGTAATTGATTTGAGACATGAGGTGACAATCTCTTCTCCAGCTAACTATTTTGTTGTGGGTCTGCTACACACACACCTTGTTTTTATTTTAATGTATGTAATGCATTAATGCTTAAAAAAACACATCCTTTTGAGCACCATGAATTATTAATTGTTTTGAGTCCCGAAAATGGCCTGATTGGGGCAAAATTTAGAGCATTGTGGGGGTTATTTACTAAAGGTAAATCCATTTTGCACTACAAGTGCACTGTAAGTGCACTTGAAACTGCACTGAAAGTGCACTTGTAGTTCAAAGTAGATTTGCCTTTAGTAAATAACCCTCATTGTCACTGTAAACAACAACTTACTCCAAAAAACTGGTATTGAGCATTGAAAGAAGAAACCGCATATTGTTGAGTATAAAACATTTTACTCAAAGCACATTCACATGTGCGTTAGAAAAGGGTTTTTGAACAAACCAACATATTTGTTGTATAACATTTTTAGGTTTGACAGTACAAATAGCCTTTTTTGGGTTAAACAGGCATGTTTAAAACCATAAAACATACACAACCCAGGAACTTACAAAGTTCAACTTTGACAAAGTGAAGGCAACATCAGACATTAGTAAGTCCAAACTGTGTTGATATTGGCTTCATTAGATGCCAAATTTTGAAGATGCACACAAATTGGGAGTCAAAATGTGGATTTCCCTCCTGATCCCATGCCTAATGTCAACATGTGCTATCTCCCATCATGGGGGATTAATGGATGTGTTTCAGGGGTGCAACCCCTTCCTCTCATCTACTTTAGTTGTGAGGAAGGGGTTGCACCCACAAAATGTGTACATTGATATCCCGTGATGGCAGATAGCACATGTACACTGTGTGCATCTTCAAAATTTGGCTTTAGAAAAAGTTAAAACTTGATTTAAAAGAAAAGTTTACACAAAAAAGGTACAATTTTTGTGTGTTTTATATTCTGCCTAAAACATCAATGATGTTCTTCATTTTTTTGTTAAACATCATTGATGTTTTCCTTTATCTTTTCTAAATCATGATTGCACACTATGATCTCCCCAATGAGGACATGAATGAGATTCTTTTTTCACAACATCCACATCACCTAAAAATAAAAAAAACACACCATGTATTATAAATATGCATGCATACATCTATTACCTGAAGCTGTGGTCTCAGACACTCACCTGTTGTGGTCACTATTTCACCCACTTCATAAACCTCTCCTTCCTCCACATCCTCAGATTGTGGTGCGGTGACTTCCCCTTCTTTATGAGGTTGGGGGTCCCTGATGTCCTCTGATGTCCCGAGTCTTTTCTCCCCTATGTGAATTAAAAAATAGGTATACTTAGCACACAGATATTTGAGGACAGAATTAGGAATATGAAACATTGCTTGGAAGTGAGGTACAATTGTCTGTTTTGGCAGAGTTCCAAGCTAAAGACATTATTTTTTTCCCTTTCTAAAGCTGGAATACTTACCTGTTTTTTGCAAGTTTCACACATGGAGACACCCCTAGTATCCACTGGAGCACCTGTGTGGGACACCCTAAAAAGGGTGTTCTTGTGTCCTACACTAGTGCTCCTGCGTCCAGATGTGTAAATAGCTGCTGAGTGTCCTCTCCTTACACTGAATCAAGTTTGCATTTCATTCTAGTTACAAACCCATCTAGATAACAAACTTCTTTTAAGACAAATAGGCATGAACAAATGTAGTTAACCTGCATCTTCCAAAAACATTGTTTAGTGAGCGAACGAACAATGCTTACTACAAATGATTACAAACCTGAAACTTGCCATTTTAAAAGCCATTTTAAACTGTACAACAGTAAAGAAAAGCACATGGAGCAGCACAAACATAATGATAATAATAATAGGAACACACGACAAAATACTTTTTTGCAGCACTCTCTTCATTCTTCTGTACTGATCCTGCTCCTTCAATTTGAGGTCTGACCATCGTTTCCTCAGTTGATCCTTGGATCTCTGTACCCCAAAATTTTTCTGCAGACTTTTCACAAATTTGGGTTTGGGTAAGATCCATGCTTCCCATCATAGTCGGCCCTCTTCAAGATGTCCACCATCTCCACCATCTCTACAAAGAACATATTTGAGGCCTTAAATCTCCTCCGGGATGAGGATGTTTGTGGCTCCGGGCTTTCATCGTCCTCCTCGTTGCTGCTCTGCTCTGCATGCACTTGCTCTTTGTTCACCATGTGCTCTATCACAGCGCCAAAAGAGAAGGGGCGGGAAATATACTAGAAAGAAGGTCAGGGGCGAGTGAAGTTTCACGCATGCACAGTGTATATAAAGCGCAAAACGTGTGCATCATACATACGATCTGTGAGCGGAGGATGGAGTAGTGGATGTGCCGATCCTGCTAACAAAGGTACCGTTTTAACTTGGGGCATCACTGGCCTATACTGCTTATAGATTGAGGCCTATATTGGGACAAGATTAGGAGAGTTTAGCATGACATTAGGGTTTGTTTTGTGTTGTGTCTTGCAGATAAAATGGATCTATTCAACGATCCTGATTTTCTCCCCCAATTCATTGGTATGTACAGAGTGCTGCCCTGTCTGTGGCAGACAAAACATCACTTTTATACTAATAGAATAAAGAGGCAGGCAGCGCTGGATCAACCTTTGGAATTTGTGAAGCCGCAGATCCCCACTACAAACATCAACTATTTGAAGTGCAAAATTGATGGCCTGAGGAGCACATATAATAAGGAGCACAAGAAGGTCCAGGATTCCCAGAGATCAGGAGCAGCAGCAGATGACATTTATGTCCCCAGGCTGTGGTACTACGACAGACTGCGATTTCTGTCAGACCAGACTGAAATCAGGCCATCACTCTCAATCCTTCCTTCCACTTTTCCTTCCACTCTTCCTTCCACGTCAGATGAGGCTTCTGAAGTCCAACCTGGGCCTTCCATGCAGGAAGAAGTGGAGGAGCCCAGCTTGAGTCAGGTATAGCATTGTTCAACATATTTCTCAAAATTGTGTGTGATTGATGAACAATAAACTAAAAACTAAAACTATGTCCCATTTTCATGAGGAAAGCCTCAGCCAGGAGGTGACAAGGGAAAGTGGAAGCCAGGCTGTGCCCAGTAGCCTGACCGAATCGCAGGTTCCTCCCCTTCCCCTTCGAAAAAAAAGCACCAGGAAAGGGAGGAACGTGCAGGAGTCATCACTTTCTTTGATACAGGAGGCTACTGCGGCCCTCAGAACCACCCCCAATATTCAAGAGGCCTATGCCTGCATGGCTGCCAGCAAAATGCAGGAAATGGAGGTGGCCCAACGCCTCATTTGTGAGGAAGTGATGTATCTGGCACTAAATAAGGGGGGAACTCACAAGCCAAACCCACCTGTGTGAGTTGGACCATCCTCCTCCTCCACCTCCTCAACCTCCTGCCACAACTCCAACACCAGAGCCACAGCCTGGAAGCAAGCGTGGAAGGAAGACAAGAGTATGATGGCCTGGGTTCAGTCTGGTCTGACAAAAGGCGCAGGCTGTTGTATGACGACAGCCTGGGGACATATATGTCATCTGCTGCTGTTCCTGATCTCTTGGAATCCTGGACCGGATTGTGCTCCCTATTAAATGGACTCAGGCTACAAATTTTGCCTGTCAAATAATTGATGTGTGCCCTGGGGTACAAAGGCTTCACCAATTTCAACAGTTTATCCAGCATTGCTGTCAGAGGACATCTGCTGCCTCTGTTTGCCGGGCTCCGGCATGCGCGGAGGACTGGCGCTTCGGCGCACAGCCGTGCGCGGCCCAATGGTGCGGCGCGTGTGGATGCACAACGGTCCCCGTGTGCACACCGTCGCCCGTGTGGGTGCACGGTAGCGCGTCACGCTGATGCTCGTACTGTGTGGGCTATTTCTGATGGCTCCAGCACCCAGTCGGGTTGCTGGTTTGTCATCAGCTGTTCCCAGTTCCGGTTTGCTGTGCACTCTGCTCTCTGCTTGATACCTGTACTGACACCTGGCTATTCATAAACGGACTCTGCTCTCTGACTGATACCTGTACTGACCCCTGGCTATTCATAAACGGACTCTGCTCTCTGCCTGATACCTGTACTGACCCCTGGCTATTCATAAACGGACTCTGCTCTCTGCCTGATACCTGTGCTGACCCCTGGCTATTCATAAACGGACTCTGCTCTCTGCCTGATACCTGTGCTGACCCCTGGCTATTCATAAACAGACTCTGCTCTCTGCCTGATACTGGTGCTGACCCCTGGCTATTCATAAACGGACTCTGCTCTCTGTCTGATACCTGTACTGACCCCTGGCTATTCATAAACAGACTCTGCTCTCTGCCTGATACCTGTGCTGACCCCTGGCTATTCATAAATGGACTCTGCTCTCTGCCTGATACCTGTGCTGACCCCTGGCTATTCATAAACAGACTCTGCTCTCTGCCTGATACCGGTGCTGACCCCTGGCTATTCATAAACGGACTCTGCTGTCTGCTTGATACCTGTGCTGACCCCTGGCTATTCTTAATCTATCTGATTACCCGGTTCTGACCCCTGGCTGGCTTCACGGACTTTCTGTTACTCCTCACTCGATCCCCTGATCCTGCAGTGGCACCTTCATTGGCACCTTCAGTCAGCTCCTGGAGACTTCTACATTGTCTATAGTTCCTCTACCTTTGGAGTACTCACCTGCTGGTGGCCCATGCCTCTGCATGCCCCCTGCTCCCTGTATCATCTCCGGGGGACAGGGTGCGCGTGGTCGTAAGGGCGAGCCACTCTCAGCATCTTGGCCTCGGTAAGTACTAGTCACAACAATTGCCTTTCTCTTTATTTTGTTATGACCCCTAATAAATGTCTATTTTTAATGACAAATACTTGGCTATGTGTTTTAGTTCAAAAAGGACAGTTTGTTTGTGAGTAGGCAGGTACATTTCCAAAATACTATGTCAAATTACCAAGGGACACCAACACCAACCAATCTCCTTGAGGTTAAAAAATATAAGATAATAATGGTGTTGTGGTAACTTGACACACAAAATGAAAAAAGTATTATGGAGATCACTATAAAAAGTAAATAAATAAATAAAATCAGGAGACCTTGATAAAAAATAAAAAAAAGTAGATCACTATAAAAAAAATATAAACATTATTCTTGAGATCTGGCAAAAAAATAATAATGATTATTCATGAGATCACGAGAAATAATAAAAAAATCAGTTTGTCAGAACTCTGTGTGAATATCAGCAGCAAAACAACTTCATTATTCTAGCATTATAAAGAAGAAGAGAATGTGCTGCATTAAAAGATTAAGAACTTTGCAGCATGACGAATTTGCTATCTCCATTATGAATGCTAGTTTTACCAGACCCAGTGCTTCTGTCTCGTACTTGATTCAGAGCATGCATGGAATTTTGTGCATCGGAATTGTTTACACACACTCGGAATTTAGGACAACGGATTTTGTTGTCGGAAAATTTGAGAACCAGCTCTCAAATTTTTGTTGTTGGAAATTCTGACAGAAAATGTCTGATGGAACCTACACATGGTCGGAATTTCCGACAACAAGCTCACATCGAACATTTGTTGTCGGAAATTACAACCGTGTGTATGCAGCATTAGAGTCTTCAAAAGACTTAAAGACTGGGGGGAGGTTCACCTCCCAGCAGGACAGCGACCCTAAATATACAGCCAGAGCTACAATGGAATGGCTTGGAACAAAGCATATTGATGTGTTAGAATGGCCCAGTCAAAGTCCAGACCTAAATCCATTTGAGAATCTGGGCAAGAATTGAAAATTGCTGTTCACAGATGCTCTTCATCCAATCTGACATAGAGCTTGAGCTATTTTGCAAAGCAGAATGGGCAAACATTTAACTCTCTAGATGTGCAAAGCTGGCAGAGACATACCCAAAAAGACTTGCAGCTGTAATTACAGCGAAAGGTGGTTCTACAAAGTATGGACTCACTTTTTTACATGTTTATTTGTATAAAATTTTAAAAACCATTTATCACTTTCCTTCCACTTCACAAGTATGTGCCACTCTGTGTTGGTCTATCACATAAAATCCCAATAAAATACATTTACGTTAACATGATAAAATGTGGAAAATGTTAAGGGGTAGGAATACTTTTTCAAGGCACTCTACATGTATGTAAGAGGTGCCAGAATTGGCTTGGTCAACAAGTGGTTAATATTGTGTGAAAATTCCATATACAGTGTATACAAGCCTTGGGGAATTGTAATCTTAAGGATATAAAAGCATGGTGAATATTTAATGAGATAGGGGGCAGGTTATACAGTCTTATAACAACAAAGGGTACATAATAGATAGTGGTATAAGCAAAAGCATATTGGTCTTCTAAATCACATTTAACTTTGATGCATTCCCATTAAACCGATTTATTAACTACTAAGATGACACCCCTAGGTGGACTTATGACAAGAGTTGCTAGACCACTTCAACTATTTCTTGTGGAGATATTTAAAGCCATCTTTTACAATATTTGTCTACTGCAAGCAAATTATTTTAGCAATAGATTGTGGATTTTTGGTGAAGATCAACATTTGTTTTGCAGTGTACCCATACATCTACTGTAACAGTCCAAGAAAACCACAAGTGTTCAGTGTCATCTTTCATTATGGTGATAATGCACAAATACATAGTGTGACCTGATTGTGTTTCTGCCTGAGTAACAAAGAAAAAAAACACATGGAGAGATGTCATAAAACTAACTTGGTAATTTTAATGAAGAACATGAACCAGTACCATACACTAACAATTATAAACCAGGCATATGCATTGGAAAAATTCCAATAGGGTATTACCTACATAAATATAAGCTTTGTATGTAGGTAATTTGAACTGATGAAAGATATAAATGCAGAATTCTTATAGGTTATAGTGCCTTTTATTTTGGCCTTTCACAAAATCAGGTCACGGTCTTTACAGTTCAGTAGTCTAGCTAGAAGAGAATGCAAGAGCTCCCTTTCAACAGTGAATGCCCTAGATAAGTGAGAACTAGGAAATGTATTGTAATCATTTTCCAAAAAATGTGGCCAGAACTTTCCCCTCAGCTTTTTATGGGAGTCCATTAATATAAATATTATTCCACCACAAGTGGTTTCCAAGATCGTAAGCTTTTTGGTGCAAACCAAATTAAATTTCTTCTCAGTTGCTGACAATCCAGACAGAATAGGTAAAAATGCATCTTTCAGGGAGAAAAGTCTACTTTATTACTCTGTCTCTCTTATGCTCTGTGGGCCATGATGGTCCTACCAGGACTTGTTATCAGCGTTATACTATTTGCTCTCTGCAGTTTCAGGAAAGTTACCCCAAATGCTAGCTTGAGTGGCAGATTTAAAATTAGAGATCAGTGAGGATGAGTCAACCTCATGGACTACCATTATACAAAGGGGGATACTTTCTGACTGGTATCTGGTACCTGTTCTGATCTAAGAGGTCTTTTCCAATGCCTCTCTGGCATGCTTTAAATTGAGACAATTCCACACTTAGACCTGTCCTCAGATCAAATAATGCTGGACGAGAACATATACAATTGTTTCCTCTGTTACCAATATCAATAATATTAAGACTGCCTGCATGCCTTTTAAATGAACTTATTCCTGATATCCCCAGACAGTTTCAAATACTCATCTTCTCCATATATCCATATATCTGGCCTCAAAATATTACAAGCTTCTTTTTTATTAAAATATTGCACAAATAGCAATGAAATAAAAAAATAAAAAAAAACATGTGTACTGTTTGTTTCCAGTTGTCTAAAAAAAAATAAAAAAAAAAACAAAAAGAGAAGGAGACACAGAGGGAAAACATTCAAAGACTGTTAAACTTATCAAAAGCACTAAAAATGCATTAAAGCTTAACCATCTTAAACCTTAAATGTAACTTGTTTTTAAAAAAAAAACATAGTGCTTGTCATTTTTATTTTTATTTTCCCATCATAAAAATGTATAGGCTTTTTTTGGGAATAAGAATACATTAACCAAATAAATCACATGAAATCATCAGCTGTTAAAGCATACACTACATTTTTTGCCATAAATGTACTAACAGTAGCTTAAGTTCAGTGTGAAAAAACATTTTTTTTTTTTTTTTTAGTTTAGTTAGATATTATATTAATTATATATCATATTATGGCTCTAAAACATTTCATATATCTCTCCCAAAGGCAGTCAATCAGATTATTGTCTTTCAAGGTATAGAATGACATATGGTTTTGAGTAGCGCATCTGAATTTTAAGAAATTACTCTGGAATCAACTTTTCTTCATTCCTAATGACATAGAAAATCCAATAGAAAACAATTTGGACTGTTACCTGAAATAGCTTTTTACATATAGTCTTTCACCTTTAGAATTTAATGAGCTGTCCAGATAGAGATGTGTTATTTACCCTTGACATAAATTCTAAGTCTCTTTATGACTTTAATGAGATGCACTATAAAAGCATCATCAATTTATATTAGATATTCCCCTGTTCCCTTTACACACTGATTCCCAAACTAAGTAGCATCAGCCTCCATGAGTCTTAAAGCTAATTTTTATTGATGGGATGCATCATTAAATTAGCAAACAATGCATATAAGTTTCTCGTGACGGAAAACATAGACAAAAAAAATAATGAGCAATTTGCTTTTACAGTAATAAAAATCAGATTACTGTCCTTTGTAATATTTTAAATGAAAACAGGAAAAAAAATCCACACTTTTAAATTGGTTACTGTCAGCAGCTGGGAGATTGAATATTTTCAAACAATTCTTTGAAATTGGGAATGGACTGCTGACTTTAGAATACACAATTACACAGGCCTGGTAATGTGCTACGAAAAAAAATAAGTAGTTTATTAATTTAAATACTGTGACAATATTATTTTAGTTTACAAAGTTTTTTATTCAATACTTGTGGTTTGCCTATTATCTTATGTAATTTTTTTACTTAAAGTCACAAGTCACTGGAGTTAACTTTAACATTTTCCAGATAATTACTTCATCAATGGCTACTCCTCAGTCTTTTTCAGCATATTATTTCTCATGGCTTTAGGCTAGGTTTCACATATGTGTGTAACCGCACACATACCCAACCTGCAGTCAAAATGCACTGTTCTTTAGCAGATGTCATTAATCCTTAATGGCACCCTCACACATCAGCAAAAGGCCTAAATTTTTACTTGCGTAAAACCGCATGGGGCCATAGTGCCATACAGTTCTGTGTGGTACATCTTTAAAAAAGAGCAGGGGACTTTTTCCTCAAAGTAATGGACCACCGTACCTGCAACATTCATGTGCAAATGTGCACACACAAGTGTAAATCTAGTGTAAACTCCAAGCCTTCCTATCGTTACAGGAAACAAGTGCTGAAATATGTAATTGAGAAGTAAGTAAAAGAAAAGGTGTAATAGCAATAATATCCATCAGGATATTTTAAATGATTAAATCATTACACAATTACTTTATAATTTTAATAAAATTTCTTCAGCATGTGACTTTTTGGCAGATCTACAGTACATTCTGTGTAATCAGGATTAGCTGTGGAGACATTCTGGGATTTACTTACAGCCTCAGGAAGGCAATAGGCATACAAGGTTAATTTCAGTGTGTTTGGGCTGAAGCAGAAGATCTTAGGGCAATACATTCACACTGCTAAAACAGCTAAACAAATTCTTACTGCACAGTCAAAGCAAGAGAAAATTGAAGATACCATCAATTCCTTATGAGCCTCTTAAGTAAATTTTAATAGACTTGATATTTTAAAGGGGTTTTACAGGATTATCTTAGATGCCATCCCCACCAACCCTTAATAATACAGTACTGGATCTATGTTGTTATCATATTGTTAACTAGGTTAAGTGTATATAGGAGTATTTACATATAACCAGCCAGTTCTGGGGATTCTTGAACAAAAGTAGTAGTTCAATCTGCTATATATTTATTGATAAGGTTGCCTAATATATACTAATTACTCGCTAAACAGTATTCAGAAAATAATCTACAGTATAAGAACCTTGGGCTAGATGATATTTACAAATGAAACAGTAAACAATCTTTACAATACAATGTACAGTACAAATGTAGCGCTGGATTTTTGGGTCCCCCTATTTCTGCACAGCCAGGCAACACGCAATTCCTAACTTTCATTCAGAGACATTAATCAGTCCATGGTCTTGTTTTTGTTGTTTTATTTAGGGAAAACTACATGGATGGGGAAGCAGGGTTATGGGATGCCCAACATTACTCGGTAGAACAACTTGAGGACAACTTCCTTCACTTTATACACAGAAAATTGCAATTCCTGGACTGTATTCCCTCTGGAATAGTATCACTCTCTCTTGAATTAGCAGGAAAAAAATCCTCTTGTAGTAGCTCTATGTCCCTTTAGTGGAATTAGCAAAGTCTCATATGTGCAGAAGCTCTATGTCCCCTCTACTTTAATATTCTGAGCTTTTATTGTTATATTATGAAAATGAAAACTCTTTGACCAAAATCTTTAAATATCTGATCTTTTCAGTCCATCATAAGAGAGAGAGAAAAAAAATAAGGATCCTAATTTTTAACAATAATAATAAAAATAATAATAAAGTCTGTAATGCAATTTTGATCATGTTGCACTTGCTTCTTACACATTAGGGATGAGCTTTGAGTTCGAGTTGAACCCATGTTCGACTCGAACATCGCTTGTTTGACCGTTCGGCAAATTTCGAACGTTATGGACCGTTCGCACCAAATTTGAGTAGCGCGTCACGGCCCATAATTCACTGCAGCATCGCAGTGCATTGCTGGCTGATGATTAGCCAAGAATGCACTATGACCTGCATGCTTGGCCAATCACTGCGCCGTCTGTACAGAGAGCCATAATTGGCCAAAGCCAGGGTGGTTTTGGCCAATTATGGCTCAGGGGGTTTAGTACATGCCCCACACTATATAAGGCCGCCTGCATGGCGGCCTTGTGTAGTGTGTTGCGGCAGCAGCGGAGAGATAGACAGAGAGACAGTGTCATTTGATTTAAGTTAGATAGTGTAGGCAGGCGAGTCAGTTAGCTGCACTTACAGTGTATTGTGTATATATATGCATCCTAGGTGTTGTGTATACATATACATATATATATATATATATATATATATATATATATATATATATATATACTGTATTCAGTTTAGCTAGATCTGTTCCTGTTATTCTCTTCCTACTGACAGGCAGGCAGGTGTTTTTACAGTATTTACAGCTACCTGAAGAAAATTGCTGGTGTTCTGCTGATCCTATTAGTCCTATTAGCTACAGTATTTACAGTTAGTGTAGTGCGTCCTCTGCACAGTGTGCACCTAAAGCTACCTGAAGAAAATTGGTGGTGTTCTTCTGATCCTATTAGTACTGCAGGCAGCTGCAGTATTTACAGTTAGTGTAGTGCGTCCTCTGCACAGTGTGCACCTAAAGCTACCCGAAGAAAATTGGTGGTGTTCTTCTGATCCTATTAGTACCACAGGCAGCTGCAGTATTTACAGTTAGTGTAGTGCGTCCTCTGCTCAGTGTGCACCTAAAGCTACCTGAAGAAAATTGGTGGTGTTCTTCTGATCCTATTAGTACCACAGGCAGGCAGCTGCAGTATTTACAGTTAGTGTAGTGCGTCCTCTGAACAGTGTGCACCTAAAGCTACCTAAAGAAAATTGGTGTTGTTCTTCTGATCCTATTAGTACCACTGGCAGCTGCAGTATTTACAGTTAGTGTAGTGCGTCCTCTGCTCAGTGTGCACCTAAAGCTACCTGAAGAAAATTGGTGGTGTTCTTCTGATCCTATTAGTACCACAGGCAGGCAGCTGCAGTATTTACAGTTAGTGTAGTGCATCCTCTGCACAGTGTGCACCTAAAGTTACCTGAAGACAATTGCTGTTCTTCTGATCCCATTAATACCACAGGCAGGCAGCTGCAGTATTTACAGTTGGTGTAGTGTGTCCTCTGCACAGTGTGCACCTAAAGCTACATGAAGACAATTGCTGTTGTTCTGATCCTTTTAATACCACAGGCAGGCAACTGCAGTTTTTACAGTTAGAGTAGTGCGTCCTCTGCCCAGTGTGCACCTAAAGCTACTTGAAGACAATTGCTGTTGTTCTGATCCTATTAGTACCACAGGCAAGCAGCTGCAGTATATACAGTAAGTGTAGTGCATCCTCTGCGCAGTGTGCACCTAAAGCTACCTGAAGACAATTCCTGTTGTTCTGATCCTATTAATACCACAGGCAGGCAGCTGCAGTATTTAGAGTTAGTGTAGTGCGTCCTCTGCACAGTGTGCACCTAAAGCTACCTGAAGAAAATTGGTGGTGTTCTTCTGATCCTATTAGCACCACAGGCAAGCAGCTGCAGTATTTACAGTTAGTGTAGTGTGTCCTCTGCACAGTGTGCACCTAAAGCCAGCTGAAGACAATTGCTGTTGTTCTGATCCTATTAGTACCACAGGCAAGCGGCTGCAGTATTTACAGTTAGTGTAGTGTGTCCTCTGCACAGTGTGCACCTAAAGCTACCTGAAGACAATTGCTGTTGTTCCGATCCTATTAATACCACAGGCAGGCAGCTGCAGTATTTACAGTTAGTGTAGTGCATCCTCTGCACATTGTGCACCTAAAGCTACCTGAAGGCAATTGCTGTTATTCTGATCCTATTAATACCACAGGCAGACAGCTGCAGTATTTACAGTTAGTGTACTGCTTCCTCTGCACAGTGTGCACCTAAAGCTACCTGAAGAAAATTGGTGGTGTTCTTCTGATCCCATTAGTACCACAGGCAGGCAGCTGCAGTATTTACAGTTAGTGTACTGTGTCCTCTGCACAGTGTTCACCTAAAGCTACCTGAAGGCAATTGCTGTTATTCTGATCCTATTAATACCAAAGGCAGGCAGCTGCAGTATTTACAGTTAGTGTACTGCGTCCTCTGCACAGTGTGCACCTAAAGCTACCTGAAGAAAATTGGTGGTGTTGTTCTTATCCTATTAGTACCACAGGCTGGCAGCTGCAGTATTTACAGTTAGTGTACTGTGTCCTCTGCACAGTGTGCACCTAAAGCTACCTGAAGGCAATTGCTGGTGTTCTCATACTAATAATACTACAGGCAGGCAGTTGATTCTACTAGCTGCAGTATCAGTATATATATACATCCCAGCTTTGTGCAGCTATTTCTCACTGCAGGCCATTAGTATGTCTGGAAGGCCAACAAGAAGAGGCAGACAGTCACAAGCCAATAAATGAGGGCAAGCAGGCTCTGTGTCTAGAGGCAACAGTGCTGGTCGTGGAGACGGTGCATCCTCATCAGCACGTGGCCGTGGGACACGCTAGTCCTTTTTTTCGGCAGCTGGCTGTGTTGAGCCACAACATGTGGAAGACTTGGTAGAGTGGATGACCAAGCCATCCTCATCCTCCTCATCCTCTCTCACCCAGGCTCAGGGTACTTTGTCTGGA
Organism: Aquarana catesbeiana; assembly: GCF_042186555.1. Lineage (NCBI taxonomy): Eukaryota > Metazoa > Chordata > Amphibia > Anura > Ranidae > Aquarana > Aquarana catesbeiana. The sequence goes on along the minus strand of NC_133324.1, from coordinate 706,595,735 downwards.
AAAGCAGCTGCCAACACGGCCTCTTCCCTCGGCTCAATGGCATCAGTCACTCCTTCCCTAGCCCCACTATGTCCTCCTTAGGAGTCCCCCGAACTGTTTGACCACAGTGTTGGGTACATGCTCCAGGAGGATGCCCACCGTTTTGAAGGCTATGATGATGGTACCCAGCTAGAGGAAGGCAGTAACGTGAGCCCAGAGAGAGGGGGTGCCCAAGAAGGACAGCAATCTGGCAGTCATGTTCCCCCAGCTGCAGCATACTGCCAGTTTTGCTCCAGTGATAAGGAGGGAGGGGATGATGAGGTCACTGACTCCACGTGGGTTCCTGATAGGAGAGAGAAGGAGGAGGCACATCTCCAACAAGGCAGGATGCCCTCCAAGGGCCAGCTTAAGGGCAGCACACCGACTGCATCACACCGCAGAGTGCGCATGCGCAGGGCGCTGCTGTCTCTGCGCGTTATTCTAAAATTTCTATGGTGTGGGCCTTTTTTGAGACGAGTGCATCAGATCCCACTGATCCCATTTGCAACATATGTCTCAAGCATTTCTCACGTGGCCAAAACATCACCCGCTTGGGCACCACATACTTGACCAGACATATGTTGACCTGCCATGCAGTTTATTGGCAAGCATACCTAAAAGACCCACACCAAAGAACAAATCGGACCTCTCCTTGCTCCTCATCAGCTGGGATCTCCAACCCCACTATACCTTCAGTCCTCTCTGAAACCTGCACTGAGAGGAATGAAGGTGTAGTATTAGGTGTGTCACAGCCAAGTACTTACAGGTAATCTGCTATCGGTACACCAACTTTAGATTGACCCAGGCAAATTTCCCTGCCCCAGCTGCTGCACCGCTGAAAGAAGTTCACTTTCAGCCATCCACATGCCTAGCGGTTGAATGCTAGCTTGGCTAAATTGCTAGCACTTCAACTGCTGCCTTTTCAGTTGGTAGACTCTTCCCCCTTCCGGGAGTTTGTGGAATGTGCAGTTCCTCAGTGGCAGGTTCCCAAGCGCCACTTTTTCTCATGGAAGGCAATTCCGGGCTCTCTACCGGCATGTGGAAGGCAATGTCTTGGCCTTGCTGGACAGGGCGGTCAGCGGTAAGGTGCATATTACCGCTGACTCATGGTCCAGCAGGCATGGACAGGGACGTTACCTAAGTTTCATGGCGCATTGGGTGACTCTACTTGCATCTGGGAAGGATGCAGGACAAGGTGCAGTAGTGTTGTAGGTTGTTCAGCCACGCCTTCAAAATTCTATTAGTGGTGATTCTGCCACACCTCTCTCCTCCACCCCTTCTTTTTCTTCTTCCTCCATGGCCTCTTCATGTGTTGATTTGTCCTCGGAAGCAGCGGTGCTTCATAGGTGTTCAAGGTGCTTCGCAAGCACGCAGACAAAAAGATGCCATGCGGTGTTTGAGCTGGTGTGCTTGGGGGACAGGAGCCACACTGGGGCAGAGATTCTGTCAGCTCTGCAGGGGCAGGTTCAGAGGTGGTTGATGCCACACCAGCTTAAGGCAGGTATGGTGGTTTGAGACAATGGCACCAAAGTCCTCTCCGCCCTCAGACAGGGACAACTGACCCATGTGCCCTGTTTGGCTCACGTCCTTAACTTGGTGGTGCAGGTACCTGGGCTTACAAGATGTCCTGAGGCAGGCCAGAAAAGTCTGTGTGCATTTCCTCAGGTCATATAATGCCAGTGCTCAGCTTGTCTGACCTCCAAAAGGAATTTAACCTGCCCAAGAACTGCCTAATCTGTGACATGCCCACCAGGTGGAACTCAACGTTGGCAATGCTGCAGCAGCTGCCACTCGTAGCAGAGGGCCATCAATGAGTACCTATATGACTATGGCACCAGGACAGGGTCAGGGGAGCTTTTTTTTTTTCCCCACGCCAGTGGTCTATGATCATGGGAGATAAGGGATGCATGCACTGTCCTATCACCATTTGAGGAGGCCATGAGGATGGTGAGCAGTGATAGTGCATGCATCAGTGACACTGTCCCTCTTGTCCACCTGTTGGAGCACATGCTGCGTGAAATAATGGACAGGGCACTTGAGGCAGAACAGAGTGAGGAAGAGGAGGACTTCCTTACCCCTAAAGGCCCCCTTTATCCAGACAGTGTTCCTGCGTGCCCGCCGATCACACAGGAAGAGGACGAGGAGGAGGTGGATTGTGTCATCCTTAGTGACCCAGAGGACTCTGGGCCCGAATGCCTCAGCAAACCTATGCTGAATGGCCTCCCTGATCCTGCAAAGCCTGCGGAAGGATCCTCGTATTCGTGGTATCAAGGGGAGGGATGATTACTGGCTGGCAACCCTCCTTGATCCCCATTATAAGGGTAAGGTTGCAGACCTTGGCAGAGGGAGCAGAGGATGAAACATTTTCTGGAGGCCTTACGGAAAGGTTTGTGCAATGTGTTTCCAGAGCCTGGGAGGTTACAATTTTCCTGGTCCTCCTAGACAACGTGTTGCTGAGGCTTCGGTCAGTCACAGAAGGAGCGGCGGAGACGGTGGCCATCTGACCGGTGTGTTCAGACAATTTTTTAGTCTGCAGCCCCAAGGTCTGATCGGTTCCAGCAACCATCGCCAGCATCTGATTCACATGGTGCAGGAATACCTAGGGGCAAGAACAGACTTGGACACCTTTCCCACCAAAAAACCTCTGGGTTACTGGGTCTTGAGGATGGATCACTGGCCAGATGTTGCACAGTATGCAATTGAGCTACTGGCCTGTCCTGCATCCAGCGTTCTTTCGGAACGCACATTCAGTGCTGCTGGATAGGGATGAGCCGAACGACCCCCTGTTCGGTTCGCACCAGAACATGTGAACAGGAAAAAAGTTCGTTTGAACACGCAAACACCGTTAAAGTCTATGGGACATGAACATGAATAATCAAAAGTGCTAATTTTAAAGGCTTATATGCAAGTTATTGTCATAAAAAGAGTTTGGGGACCTGGGTCCTGCCCCAGGGGACATGGATCAATGCAAAAAAAAGTTTTAAAAACGGACGTTTTTTCAGGAGCAGTGATTTTAATAATGCTTAAAGTCAAACAATAAAAGTGTAATATCCCTTTAAATTTCATAGCTGGGGGGTGTCTATAGTATGCCTGTAAAGGGGCGCATGTTTCCCGTGTTTAGAACAGTCTGACAGCAAAATGACATTTCGAAGGAAAAAAGCCATTTAAAACTACTCGCGGCTATTGCATTGCCGGTCCGACAATACACATAGAAGTTCATTGATAAAAACGGCATGGGAATTCCCCACAGGGGAACCCCGAACCAAAATTAAAAAAAAAATGATGTGGAGGTCCCCCTAAATTCCATACCAGACCCTTCAGGTCTGGTACGGATTTTAAGGGGAAATCCGCGCAAAAAAAAAAAAAACGGCGTGGGGTCCCCCCAAAAATCCATACCAGACCCTTATCCGAGCACACAACCTGGCAGGCCGCAGGAAAAGAGGGGGAACGAGAAAGCGCCCCCCCCCTCCTGAACCATACCAGGCCACATGCCCTCAACATTGGGAGGGTGCTTTGGGGTAGCCCCCCAAAACACCTTGTCCCCATGTTGATGAGGACAAGGGCCTCATCCTCACAACCCTGGCCGGTGGTTGTGGGGGTCTGCAGGCGGGGGCTTATCGGAATCTGGAAGCCCCCTTTAACAAGGGGACCCCCAGATCCCGGTCCCCCCGTGTGAAATGGTAAGGGCCTACCATTTCACTAAAAAACTGTCAAAAATGTTAAAAATGACAAGAGACAGTTTTTGACAGTTCCTTTATTTAAATGCTTCTTCTTTCTTCTTTCTTCTATCTTCCTTCATCTTCTTCTTTTTCTTCTAGTTCTTCTGGCTCTTCTGGTTCTTCCTCCGCCATTCTCATCCAGCATCTCCTCCGCGGCGTCTTCTATCTTCTTCTCCTCGGGGCGCTCCGCACCCATGGCATGGGGGGAGGCTCCCGCTCTTCTCTTCATCTTCTTCTCTTCTTCATCTTCTTCTTCATCTTCTTCTTTATTTCTCTTATTCTCTTCTTCATTTTCTTCTCCGGGCCGCTCCGCATCCATGCTGGCATGGAGGGAGGCTCCCGCTGTGTGACAGCCTCTCCTCGTCTGACAGTTCTTAAATAACGGGGGGCGGGGCCATGCCAGCATGGATGCAGAGCGGCCCGGAGAAGAAGATGAAGAAGAGAAGAAGAGAAGAAGAGAAGAAAAGAAGAAGAAGATGATGAAAAAGAGAAGAAGATGAAGAGAAGAGCAGGAGCCTCCCCCCATGCCATGGGTGCGGAGCGGCCCGAGGAGAAGAAGATAGAAGACGCCGCGGAGGAGATGCTGGATGAGAATGGCGGAGGAAGAACCAGAAGAGCCAGAAGAACCAGAAGAAGAAGAAGATGAAGGAAGATAGAAGAAAGAAGAAAGAAGAAGCATTTAAATAAAGGAATTGTCAAAAACTGTCTCTTGTCATTTTTAACATATTTTACAGTTTTTTAGTGAAATGGTAGGGGTACTTTTGTATTGAAGAGCGAAATTGGCCTATAGTTAGAGGCAACAGAGGCGTCTTTCCCAGGTTTTGGAATGGTTGATATAAGTGAGCCCAGCATATCTGTAGGCAAAGAGCCAGAGGAACCAGCAGTGTTGAAGAGGTCTGTTAGTTTAGGAACTAAAATGGTGGCAAATTTTTTGTAGAATAGGTTAGAAAAGCCATCCTCTCCCGGGGATTTATGGAGAGGGAGGGTGTTTATGGCCTTGAGGACTTCTTCATTGGTGAATGGTTTAGAGACAGTTTCTAATTGTGCCTCTGAGATTTTAATCGGGTCTAAATAGCTAAAAATTTGATCCGCTGTGTGTTGGGGAGTGAGAGGGTCATTTCTGAGATTATAGAGTGATGCGTAATAATCACTAAACGCATCTGCAATTTCTTGAGGGTTGGTAAGGAGTTGTTTTGAAGTGGGGTGTCGGAGAGAGAGAATTTTGGCTTTTGTGCGATGGGCTTTTTCTTGTTTTGCTACTAGTGATCCAGCTCTATTACCTAAAGCATAAAAGTTGGCCTTGGAGAATTTAAAGTTACGTTCGAATTTATGTAGCAGAAGGGTGCATAGTTTTTGTCTTAGCTCCAGGAGCTTAAGAGGTTGCGTGTGGGAGGGGGAAGATTTGTTTATTTTTTCTATTTCTGAAATGTTAGCTAGAACCTCATCAATCTGCTGGGTCCCCTGTCATCTCGCTCTTTTACTTAGCTTTATGAAAATACCTCTAAGGTAAGCTTTGTAGGTTGACCAAAGTATAAATTTGTCGGTATCAGGCAAGTCATTAAGTTCAAAGAAGGAGTGGTGCTCAGTCTCTATTTCTTGTTGGACTTTAGGGTCTTCCAAAAGGGAGGTGTCAAGTCTCCATATTCTCGGTGGTCCCGGTCGAAGATCGCCAAGGGTGATCGAAATAGGGGCATGGTCCGACCATGTAATGAGACCAATATCAGAGTCCATAACTTTTTGGAGTGTCCATTTGTCTACTAGGAAGGAGTCAATGCATGAGTAGGATAGGTGCGGGTGAGAAAAGAATGTGTAATCACGTTCCGATCCATGTTGTGCTCTCCATACATCAAAGAGATCCAGGTCGTGGAGTAGGGGATTCAGGGCTGGTCTGGGGTGACCTTTGTTGGTAGAGGTGTCCATGGATGGGTCGCCGATTATGGTCAGGTCACCGCCCACGATTAAGTTGCCTTGGCGTAGGGTGTTGATTTTCTTGAAGAGGCGTCTAAGAAAGCGAAGTTGTCTGGAGTTTGGGCCTTAGATATTGACTAAAGTGTAGGTGGTTTGAGCAATGGAGCAAATAAGAATGAGGTAGCGACCCTGTGGGTCGGCATAAGTGTGAAGGTGTTGGAACTGGAGAGTAGAGCGTATAGCTGTCAGTACACCATTTTTTTCGTATGTGGTTTCGTATCCTTTTAGCTTCAGCTTTGGTGTTTTGGATTCTGCAAAATGCGTCTCCTGTATAAAGACAATGTCCGCATTATGATTTGTTAGTTCTCTTTGCAGATTAGCCCTTTTTTGTGGGCTGATTAGGCCTTTGACATTAAGGGAGGTTAGTTTGATTGGCATGGTAAGGCTGTTGGTTATGGCCCTTTATACTGAGATGATAGTGCTAGGTGTGGTCAGGTATGTGCCAGGAATGTTGATTAGATGGTATTGTGGTCTGAGATGATCAGGATGGTCAGGGAGTCAGCAATGGATCGTTGGAGCAGGTCCAGAAGGCTTAGTGAAGGCTGGTGTGGGGTGGGAAGGGTATTAAAAAGAAAGAGCCCGTGAACAATACGGGTTCAATGTGCAGAAATACTGCTGGATCTATCCAAACAGAGGAGGGATTTCCTCCAGTGGCTTCCAGGAACGTGGAGCCAGTGGATGGAAGGATAGGCTTGAAAGAGACAGTTAACCGCCATCACCCAGCTGGGTGGCATATGAGACTTTATGCACCAACAAAGGCATCAGGCATCTTGAAGGGACCACTCGACTTCCATTTGAGAAGGAGGAGACGGAGGTGGTTTTGGGCTATCCTCCGGGATAATGTGCCATAGCCTCAGTAAGTGGAGGCCCGCTTGAAGTGTGCGCACCACATGTGTTTTGCTTTGGAACGTGATCAGCAGTTTGGTGGGAAATCCCCATTTATATGGTATGCAGTGATTCTGGAGGGCTTTAGTAATCGTGGCTAGTTGCCTACGATTTTCCATGGTCACCTTGGCGAGACCTGTATATAGTGCGATGGCTGTGAAAGGATCAGGAAGGTTAGGCGATCGTTTTGCAGCGAACATCACTTTTTCTTTTGCATTGAAGAAGTGTATGCGGGCTAGAACATCTCTGGGTTTTTCCGCCGGGAGGTGAGGCGGTTTTGGTAGCCTATGCGCCCTGTCAATTTCCAGATCTCTGTCAGTGAGGTCAGGTACTAGTGTGCGCATCAGGGATTGCAGGAATCACACCAATTCGGGTGGTTGAACCGATTCGGGTATGTTGCGGAATTTGATGTTGTTCCTTCGAGAACGATCTTCGAGATCTGCCAACTTAAGATGTATTGCCTGCATTTCATCTTCATGTTCCGTGCATACATCTACCATATCATTATGAGCAGTGAAAAGGTCAGACATTTTGCTTTCAACATGCTGGAGATGCTGGTCCTGTTGCTGTACTACAGAGGCCAGTGAGGATACAGCAGCTGAGAGATCTGTGTACAGCGATTGTTTAAGGGAGATCAGCATGTTTTTCATTGTGAGCTCAGATAAGGGCTGATCTGAAGCAGGAAAGCTATCTATGGCTGTGTGGTGCTGGACATCAGAGGGAGGTAAAGTGAAGGGCAGGCTATGGCTGCGTTGTGGGGTGTCATCTTCTCTCCTGGGTTTGGATTTCACAGGGGAGGCAGAAGAGGGTGAGCGAGGTGGAGAATACTCACAGTTCGCCTGTGGGAAGGCTGAGCGCTGTGATCCGCCGCCGCTGGTGTGAGGAGACTGCACAGCTGCATTCCTGTCAGAGCCGTCAGCGCCATCTTGTCCCCTGCCTGCTCTCTCATACGAGTAAAAGTCAGTCAGTTTGTTAGGCACAGTCTGCTCTTTCCTCCTCTTTAACATTGCACCCAAGTGCCGTGTGACCCGCGGGGGGATGATCGGATGTTTTTCGTGGTGGATGAGGTGCTGTGAAGCCGCTATTAGCCGGGGTTGGAGCGGAGAAGAAGGATTAAGCTGCCATCACAGATGCCGGCAAGCCACCCCCCCTCGTAATTACAATTCTTGATCTAATATTTCACAGCAGGGCCCTGTGAGGGCTTACAGTGTTGTGGAAACACCAACACCTAAGGCCCCCATTTCTGCAGAGTATATAGGGCAGGCCCCTACTTTCAAACATCCAACTTATAAATGACTCCTACTTGCAAATGGAAGGAGACAATAGGAAGTGGGATGAAATCTACCCCTAGGAAGGGAAATTCTCTCCTGTAAGGGTTAATATGGGAAAAACGTTTCTCCTTTCTACTGATGCTTTATCACCAATCCTTGTTTCACTGAAACCCCCAAATTTTCTAAAAACATTTGTCATTGGGACAGAAAGTGAGGTGAAATTGCCTAAAGAGGAGCACAGACAGCAAAACAAATGTCACAGGGGTGATAACCCTTCTCTATGTTTTCCAAAAAGCTTAAAAATAGATTTTTTGGCTGGAGCTACACTTTAAAAATGTACCAGTTCAAAATTACAAACAGATTCTACTTAACAACAAACCTACAGTCCCTGTCTTGTTTGCACTGCCTGTATACTGCTGTTCAGAGTATATAGGGCCTGGGGGCCCCACCCCTTTCCTTTTTTTAATTTGGGTGTGGGGTTCCCCTTAAAATCCATACAAGACCCAAAGGGCCTGGTAATGGACTGGGGGGGTACCCCTGCCATTTGTCTCACTGATTTTCATCCATATTGTCGGGACATTGCTTTAAAGCCGCAAGCAGTTTTAAATTACTTTTATTCCTTTAAAAATGTAATTTTGTGCAGGGACTGTTCTAAGCATGGGAAACACTCGCCGCTTTACAGGCATACTATAGACACCCCCCAGGTACGATATTTTTTTTTCACTTTAAGCATCATTTAAATCACTGCTCCCGAAAAAACGTCCGCTTTTAAAACTTTTTTTTTGCATTGATACATGTCTCCTGGGGCAGGACCCGGGTCCCCAAACCCTTTTTAGGACAATACCATGCAAATTAGCCTTTAAAATTAGCACTTTTGATTTCGAACGTTTGAGTCCCATAGACTTCAATGGGGTTCTAACGTTCATGCAAATTTTTGGTCCGTTCGCAGGTTCTGGTGCAAACCGAACCGGGGGGTGGTCGGCTCATCCCTACTAGTAATGATGTGGAGGCATTTCTGGCTCTTTTTGAGAGAACAGCAGAAAGAGAGGGATGGTCCCAAGACTAGTGGGCTAGTATTATTTCTCCTTTTCTCACTGGGGATCCACGGAAGGCCTATTTTGATCTGTAATCTGCTGATGCCAAGAATTACAAATGCTTGAAGGCAGAAATCCTTTCCCATCTTGGGGTGACTACTGCTGTGCAGGCCCAAAGGGTGCACCACTGGAGCTACATCCCAAACTTTCCCCCCCAGGTCTCAGTTGCATGACCTAACTCAGCCGGTCAAGAAATGGCTACAGTCGGAGTTGTTGTCGGGTCCTCAGATAGTGAAGCAGGTTGTACTAGACCTGTATATACCAAAAAACAGAAGGGGAAAAGGGCCTAAAATTATGTGTACACTAATTATTCTTCAAAACATCGCATACCCAGTAGGGGCAGTGTCACTCTGGTCTAGAATACTGCATATATATATCAAAAAAACTTGGTTTGTCCTTGTCAAGACTGACAAGAACTAGAAGACCACATGAGTGTCACAACATACAATGTGAAGACTGTAAAAAAGTTATAAATTTATTGTTAAATAGATAAATACAAAACACTCCTCAATGGGAGGTAATAGTGTGGACACATGAGACTAAATAGCATCCAGAGATTCCTGTTGTAACGAGCCCTGTCACACCTGTGTTTTGTAATCTCCAGATGTGGCAACATATAGACAAAAAACAAAACACACTACACATAAAACATATAAACAATCGTTCGGACACCAAGAATCTATACACGGGTATCCATGCCATGACAAATGGTCGTTAATAGTTGAATTGCATGAATATGCAAATAAGGCAGGGGTATCTATGTGGAAGTCCCCGGAAAAAGACTCGAGCCCATAAAGTACTTAAGGGAGAGAGAAGAAGGATAGATGAGATATGCAAATGGACCGAAAATAACCTTGGAGGTAATGGAAATAGAAAATGACCCCCCAATAAAGGGAAGGAGAAAATGTCAGTTTTAAGTTGCCGGTATTTAAGAACTGATGATGGAACAGAAATTGCATCAAGGGGAAAAGTTGCTGTAGAGCATACTTGACAAAACTTGATAGAAGAAAATCAGTTCTAAGGAAGGACTTCCCTAATAGATGACAGGGAGAAGTCCTGTGTGGTAATTGTTCAAGCTACACTCCTTTGATTTCAGAGGGGGATAACAGTTTTTCAAAACCGTACCAACACCCTTGGACACCTTATGGTTTTATGGGGACCCTGAACAGACTTTTGCTTTAATCATATTCTGGGAATTAGTCCAACAGTAATTTCATGACCCGGATTACAGTCCCATTAAACCAGGATGGCAAGATAATGGGTCAGGGTACTAGGCTCCAATGGTGTCTCTATATCACGCTAGAATAAGCAGTTTATGAAAAGACCAGCCATACGATACCCTTCCTGGAGTGGTACTCATTCCAAGGGGTAGTATTCCCAGAGACTCGGCTTAGTATACTTGGTCTGAAAAAGTTTTCAGCTGTCCCGTTTTGATGCTGGCTGAACAGCGCATAGATTTCCTCCACTATCTTATGGCCTTCATACTGTACAGCAGCTTTTCGGTTCTGCAAACTCGAATCTCCCCGACTCACCACCTCACTGTGGGCTTGCTTCTGGGACACAACAGGGAAGCGACATCACGTGACGCTGATGACGTCAACACATTTTGCAAAAAGGATTACGTAGCTTCGTCTGGACATTAGAGCCTAGTACCCTGACCCATTATCATGCCATTATCGTCAGTCATTACAATGAAATAATTTCAGTCAAAGCCTGTAGCTTTTCTAATCTTAAGAAGACTAAATATACACATGTTCACAGACTGTAGTATTAAAATATATGTTTACTTAAAAAATAAACAAATGCACATTTTTGCAAGTAAAAATAAATTGCATTTATTATTTGTTTTCTTTGGAGTCTATGCAGCATTGCACTCACAATCAGCAGATTGTAAGTGCAATGTAAGGCTCTTTCAGACACTCTGTACAGCTGTCTGGCCATACCTCCAAAATGGGCAGACAGTTACTGAAATGCAGGAAGAGTAATGAACTACGAGGGTGCTCATCAGCACCCTCACAGTTCATTGAGAACTATAAGCTGTCTGCCCTGGTGGCAGATGGGACTTGTAGTTCATTCATTCACAGATCTGTGTAAATGAAGAATGTGGCTGTGTGTGTGGAACCCTGCACATTTGCACTGTTTTTACATTGTGACAAAGGGTGTGGCCAGAAGATCTCTCACCTGCTTTCACGGTGGGGGTGGGGTGGGGTCGGGGATCGGATCGGGGAGTGTGGAGAGAGGTGAATTACACCATAAATGCAGGCGTAATATGTGACATGTTACTAAATGTGGACTTTGTTTTTAAACCGATTCTAATAAATTCAAGTTTTGGGACAGCATAAATGAGAGAAATATGTTTCTTCTTTATTTCATCATGCGTGCATATGTCTGTACAGCATTGCAAGATATGAAATGGCGAATTGATACTTTTCTCACTCTTTCATGGCTGAAATGTACAATATTTAAAGTATGTGCAATTCCAGTTTTGTCTTGAAGCATCCTTGTGGCGTTATGTATAATAAATGAGATTCCACACTGAATCAAAAATAGTCTCAGTGAACATAAATCCACAGTTAGGTGTTAGAAGAGGGAATTGCCCATGCTAGCATTTTTCTGTGTGAGAAGAACAAAATAACCAAATCACAGGTGGGGTCATATAAGTGGCAAGAAAAGCAGATCAGAAGATTACACAGATATTGCTTAGCAAGCTTGTTTTGCCATGGTCATGTTGTTGAATATGATGTATATATTATATATACAAATTTTCACTTTTTTATACTTCAAGCAAGGACTATAGGATAACAGCTTAATACATACAGATGAAATTGATAGGCATGAAATGGTTTACTTATCAAAATATTACTAAATAGGTCTAGTTACTTTTACTGTCCAGTCACATTACAGACAGCATAAGCAGGTCTCTGACCTTACTTTTCTTCCCTGCAAAAGTAGTGTAAAGCAAAGCATCTTAGTCAAGGATCCCCCACGGTGAAGGGGCAACAAAACACTGATGTCATCAATTGTCTCTCTCCTATCACAAAACTCTAGATTGAGATACAGTATAGCAGAGCCTGATCATGCAGGAGATTACAGAAGGCTCATATAAATACAGATTGCAGTATTGTTTCTAAAAACATTCAGGAATGTCTTCCTAATATGTTTTAAATATTGTATCTGATATTTTAATATGCAGCTTATAAATCTTTGAATGATGAGTCAAATGTAACTATGTTTGGTTTGGGGAACGTTTGACGAATTGCTCCTTAACCTGAACTTTATTCAAGTCAATAGGAATTGAATCTACTGTATAACAACAAATTGAGCCATTTTCATAGTTAATACTAGGGATGAGCTTCGAGTTCGAGTCAAACTCATGTTCGACTCGAACATTGGCTGTTCGCAAGTTCACCGAACAGCGAACAATTTGGGGTGTTCGCGGCAAATTCGAATGCCGTGGAACACCCTTTAAAAGTCTATGGGAGAAATCAAAAGTGCTAATTTTAAAGGCTAATATGCAAGTTATTGTCATAAAAAGTGTTTGGGGACCTGGGTCCTGCCCCAGCGGACATGGATCAATGCAAAAAAAAGTTTTAAAAACGGCCGTTTTTTCAAGAGCAGTGATTTTAATAATGCTTAAAGTCAATCAATAAAAGTGTAATATTCCTTTAAATTTCGTACCTGGGGGGTGTCTATAGTATGCCTGTAAAGGGGCGCATGTTTCCTGTGTTTAGAACAGTCTGACAGCAAAATGACATTTTGAAGGAAAAAACTCATTTAAAACTACCCGCGGCTATTGCATTGCCGACAATACACATAGAAGTTCATTGATAAAAACGGCATGGGAATTCCCCAAAGGGGAACCCCGAACCAAAATTAAAAAAAAAAAATGACGTGGGGGTCCCCCTAAATTCCATACCAGGCCCTTCAGGTCTGGTATGGATATTAAGGGGAACCCCGGCCAAAATTTAAAAAAAAAAATGACGTGGGGTTCCCCCTAAATTCCATACCAGGCCCTTCAGGTCTGGTATGGATTTTAAGGGGAACCCCGCGCCAAAAAAAAAAAAAAAAACGGCGTGGGGTCCCCCCAAAAATCCATACCAGACCCTTATCCGAGCACGCAACCTGGCAGGCCGCAGGAAAAGAGGGGGGGACGAGAGTGCGGCCCCCCCTCCCTCCTGAACCGTACCAGGCCACATGCCCTCAACATTGGGAGGGTGCTTTGGGGTAGCCCCCCAAAACACCTTGTCCCCATGTTGATGAGGACAAGGGCCTCATCCCCACAACCCTGGCCGGTGGTTGTGGGGGTCTGCGGGCGGGGGGCTTATCGGAATCTGGAAGCCCCCTTTAACAAGGTGACCCCCAGATCCTGCCCCCCCCCTGTGTGAAATGGTAAGGGGGTACATAAGTACCCCTACCATTTCACGAAAAAAGTGTCAAAAATGTTAAAAATGACAAGAGACAGTTTTTGACAATTCCTTTATTTAAATGCTTCTTCTATCTTCCTTCATCTTCTGGTTCTTCTGGTTCTTCTGGTTCTTCTGGTTCTTCTGGCTCTTCTGGCTCTTCCTCCGGCGTTCTCGTCCAGCATCTCCTCCGCGGCGTCTTCTATCTTCTTCTCCTCGGGCCGCTCCGCACCCATGGCATGGGGGGAGGCTCCCGCTCTTCTCTTCTTCTCTTCTTCTTTTCTTCTCTTCTTCTCTTCTTCATTTTCTTCTCCGGGCCGCTCCGCAATCCATGCTGGCATGGAGGGAGGCTCCCGCTGTGTGACGGCGCTCCTCGTCTGACAGTTCTTAAATAACGGGGGGGGGGGCCACCCGGTGACCCCGCCCCCCTCTGACGCACGGTGACTTGACGGGACTTCCCTGTGACGTCACGGGGAATGCCACAGGGAAGTCCCGTCAAGTCACCGTGCGTCAGAGGGGGGCGGGGTCACCGGGTGGCCCCCCCCCGTTATTTAAGAACTGTCAGACGAGGAGCGCCGTCACACAGCGGGAGCCTCCCTCCATGCCAGCATGGATTGCGGAGCGGCCCGGAGAAGAAAATGAAGAAGAGAAAAAGAGAAGAAGAGAAGAAGAGAAGAGCGGGAGCCTCCCCCCATGCCATGGGTGCGGAGCGGCCCGAGGAGAAGAAGACAGAAGACGCCGCGGAGGAGATGCTGGACGAGAACGCCGGAGGAAGAACCAGAAGAACCAGAAGAGCCAGAAGAACCAGAAGATGAAGGAAGATAGAAGAAAGAAGAAGCATTTAAATAAAGGAATTGTCAAAAACTGTCTCTTGTCATTTTTAACATTTTTGACACATTTTTCGTGAAATGGTAGGGGTACTTATGTACCCCCTTACCATTTCACACAGGGGGGGGGCTGGGATCTGGGGGTCACCTTGTTAAAGGGGGCTTCCAGATTCCGATAAGCCCCCCGCCCGCAGACCCCCACAACCACCGGCCAGGGTTGTGGGGATGAGGCCCTTGTCCTCATCAACATGGGGACAAGGTGTTTTGGGGGGCTACCCCAAAGCACCCTCCCAATGTTGAGGGCATGTGGCCTGGTACGGTTCAGGAGGGAGGGGGGGCCGCACTCTCGTCCCCCCCTCTTTTCCTGCGACCTGCCAGGTTGCGTGCTCGGATAAGGGTCTGGTATGGATTTTTGGGGGGACCCCACGCCGTTTTTTTTTTTTTTTTGGCGCGGGATTCCCCTTAAAATCCATACCAGACCTGAAGGGTCTGGTATGGAATTTAGGGGGAACCCCACGTCATTTTTTTTTTTTATTTTGGCCGGGGTTCCCCTTAATATCCATACCAGACCTGAAGGGCCTGGTATGGAATTTAGGAGGACTCCCACGTCATTTTTTTTTTAAATTTTGGTTCGGGGTTCCCCTTTGGGGAATTCCCATGCCGTTTTTATCAATGAACTTCTATGTGTATTGTCGGCAATGCAATAGCCGCGGGTAGTTTTAAATGAGTTTTTTCCTTCAAAATGTCATTTTACTGTCAGACTGTTCTAAACACAGGAAACATGCGCCCCTTTACAGGCATACTATAGACACCCCCCAGGTACGAAATTTAAAGGGATATTACACTTTTATTGTTTGACTTCAAGCATTATTAAAATCACTGCTCCTGAAAAAACGGCCGTTTTTAAAACTTTTTTTTGCATTGATCCATGTCCCCTGGGGCAGGACCCAGGTCCCCAAACACTTTTTATGACAATAACTTGCATATAAGCCTTTAAAATTAGCACTTTTGATTATTCATGTTCGTGTCCCATAGACTTTAACGGTGTTCGCATGTTCGAACGAACTTTTTTCCTGTTCGCATGTTCTGGTGCGAACCGAACAGGGGGGTGTTCGGCTCATCCCTAGTTAATACTTAGGCAAGAGATTTTCAAATAAAGGGCATGGGAACTAGGCATTGTCCAGGGGGGCATGTACAAATGAAAAAAAAAAAAGCCTGTGGTGAGCAGGCTTAAAGTGAAACATTTAAAATTCATAATTGCTTTAAATAACATGCACATGTTTAGAGAATGCCTTAAAACTTCCTGTAAAGTGATACACCTGTACAAATTGTATCACCTGTATTGTATACAATGTATACAATATACTATAGCAAGAGTGACATTTACAAAGTAATAAAATACCATTTAATATATTGCTAAATGACACCTCCCAGACACTTTCTTCTGTTTGTTAACAAAGCAACTGGACATTTACTTAATCCAAAACAAACCCTTATCCCAGATTAGGGCCTAGTAAATTTTAAGCAGGAATCCCTACACAAAAAGCAGGAAAAAAAGATAGAGTCCCTCCAAAATCCACCCAGACCACATGACCTCAGCATGGGAAGAGTACCTTTCCAGGGAGTACCCCCTGGCCAAGCAGCTTGTAACAGTATTAATGAGGACAAGAGCCCCTTCCCTACAGCTCTGGCCTGGTGGTTAAGAGGGTCTGCGGAGAGGGTCTTACCTGAATCTTTAAGCCTCATTAAAAAAAGGGGGGCTTTAGATTCTGCTGCCTCCAATAAGGGATACATAGTAATCCTGGTTACTCAATCACCACTGAAAACATTGAAAAGTAAATAAACACACACACATACTTTTAACAAAGTCCTTTATTTAAAAAAATCCACAATGTAAATCCATTGTCAATCATGCTGTCCAGTGCTGTAGAGCCATTTGATTCTTGATGAGCAATGCTAGTTGACCTACCAAAACAAATAACAAGTCAACCTGCTGACACATCTGCTCTCGACTGACCACAAATTTAATTTTCCCAGTCAGCATGAGAAGATAAACAAAAAGGCAATGTATACTGGGTGATGTCATTTGGAGACAACCATACATGGTCCATGATTTCACTGACCAAATATGGTCATGCCCATAGGTGTAGTTAAGCACATGAAATGTAAGACTTTCATAGCATTATTACACAAAAATAATGGAAATTTTCATTTAATCAAATTAAAATACATCATTGTTAAAATTTACTAAGAATACAATTATTTTGATTATAGGCTTATAGCAATGAACAAAAGCCTCCACACGTTGTTCCTCACATTTCCACTGACCATATACAGCATAATGGTTAATATCACATTTTTTGTCCCAATTATTGCATTTGAAGAGCATAGAGTTTGATTATAATTATCACTGAGTCAATGGAGTTTTGCCCTGTACACACGATAGGATTTTCCGATGGAAAATGTGTGATAGAACCTTGTCGGAAATTCTGATCGTGTGTACACAAATCCGACGCACAAAGTGCCACGCATGCTCAGAATAAATTAAGAGAGGAAAGCTATTGCCTACTGCCCCATTTATAGTCCCGACATACGTGGTTTACGTCACCGCGTTCCGAATGATCGGATCTTCCGACAACTTTGTGTGACCATGTGTATGCAAGACAAGTTTGAGCCAACATCCATCGGAAAAAATCCATGGATTTTGTTGTCGGAATGTCCAATCAATGTCCGATCGTGTGTACAGGGCTTAAGGATAATTCTACTTGTTATAAGCAGAACTGTCCTGGTTCGGTTCAGCAGGGGTTCTGTGAATTTTAATGATGTATAATCTATGTGATGTACAGAAAGTGCTGCAGCACATTTAAAACAAAAAGTTTTAACTTTGCCAGCAAATGATTTTGCTAGCTGTCATTGTCAGCGTCTTGTTTAAAAAAAAAAACAGCACACAGACCCCTGCAAGAGCCTTTTATGTATTTTGAAAGACCTGAATTTGTGTGCTGCTTTTTTTTTAAGCTGTCTGGCTTTAAATTGTATTTTTTTTTTCTTTCTAAATGTAATTTTTGCTGTAGCACTTCCTACAGCAAGACCAAAACAAAATTTGAAGAGTCTCTCTCCCAGATTCATACTAGACCCTTTGAGTCTGTTATGGATTTTAAGGGGGTATCACAAGCAAAAAATAAAAAAGTATGAGGTTCCCCAGGAAATTTCTTCCAGACCCTTAAACTGAGCATGCATCCTGGGTGGCTAGGAAATTGTGGATGAGTGTGTGCCCCTCCTCCTGAACCATATCAGGGCACATGCCCTTTCCATAAGGGCTCATCCCTAATCTCTACATGTCTATCGAGTGGCAGATGCCCTGTTTTGTCAGGAGAACACCAGAAGTGTAAAAGATACATCTATAAGTGAGCAAAGCCAAGATATCATGGCTATTTGTACATTAATATGTGTTTTAAAATAAATAACATACATGGAATTTATAGTATAACAGTGATTATTGATGCCAATTTTTAAAGATAATTCAAACTAATCAGCTATATTGGTTAAGAAATATATATCCATATGTCATGCTTGCTTTTTTTTAACCTAAAACTTTTCCAAAATCCAAATCCCTTCGATATAATGGTTGAAGAAGTCATAGATGAAGAAAGACAGGCCTATTCAAACCAATACAATAGCTGCAACAAATATACAAAACTGATCGTTGTTATAATAGATTTTTCATTTTCACACTATGAGGCATCAGCAAAACATTTAAGTAAAAGTAAATTAAATATATTTAGGTTTACCTTATGGCACAATAGGCAGTAGTTACCGCAAGTGGTCATATGTTTCATGTCATATATTTCATGTCAAAATCATTATCTAGATCACCTTTGTTAAATCTGTCTGGGTATATTTAGATTATAAAGGGTCTTTAAACAATCACTCCCAAGGCTGGTATTACTGGAGCCACCTATAAATAACCGGAGGAAAAGGATGTAATGAGGGAAAAGGTTGTTTAGTAATTTCAGGGATCAGTTATGACATCTTTGACCAAAAACATCACCCAGCATCAGGGGCTGATTTACAAACACTATCTGGCTGGAAATCTTTAACTTTCCTGCAGAAATGTGGTGGAATGACATCATGGCATTAGGACGACATTGTCTAGCAGCAGGTTGTTATGGAAGCAAATCTTCAATCAGAATTTATAATGCTGGACGATGTTATGGATATTGAATTTACATTTAGAAACATTGTTTACCTTTGTTTGGGGGAATTTTTTATTAACTGCCTCAAGTCTGGACATGTTCACCCCCTTCCAGTCCAGGTCATTATTTAGCTTTCAGCACTGTCACTTTGAATGACAACTGCTCATGCAACACATTTTTTTTGTTTCTGTTTTTTTTGGTACAATATATTTTGATTGTGTTTTGTAATTATACAGAGCAAACAAATGATATTGCAACATTTGAAATATAATGTATACAGAGTAAAAACAACATCAACGTTCAATAGTGCAAGCATTGGATTGGTCATGCCATAGGTATAAACACTCAGATTAGGATTAACGGCAAAGGAGAGCTATGTATTGTTCCATATGTCCCATATTCTGGAGAATTTGGTGAGGCTTAGAGAGTTAATCGCTAGTAATCGCTCAAATGTGTAGTTAGAGTTTACCATAGTCACTACATCTGATATGTTTGGGGATATGTTTGTTTTACACATCCTCAAAATAGTGAGTCGTGGTGCTACTAGGATGTGGGTTACTACTGGTCTGTGTAAAATCTGATACTGGTCAATGCCAATGTTAAGTAGGGCTAAGGACGGCTGTGGTTTATATAATATGCCTGTGCAAGAGGCGATAAGGCGAAATGTTTAAAACCAAAAGCTGGTGAGGTTGGGACAGTGCCATAAGACATGCAAAAGGTTGCCTTTAAAACATTCACACCTGCACAAGGGAGGGGTGTTGGGGGAAAATTTGGCCAGTTGATAAGGTGTATAGTACCATCTATTGGTAAACTGGATTGTCACCTGTTGGTGGCTAGAGCAATGGGAAGCTTTGGATATGGAGCTGATTGTGGCATGCCATTGTTTGGGGGTGAAGGTTATACCAAGGTCCTTTTCCCATTTCAACATAGGAGTGGACTTAAATAGTGTGCATTTGTCTTGCAAAGTATTGTAAAAAAGGGAAATTCCCTTCTTTTTTTGTGCCGGTTGGTTGAGAAAATCCCAGGAGGCAGATGGTAGGGACAATGATGGAATTTGGTGTTTGGCCATGTAGTGTAGGATTTGCACACATATCTAGGGATACAGCATGTTATAATTTTTTTTATATACTTTTTATTAATTTTCAAAAAACAGACAACAAAACAAAAGAAATAGAATGAATAATTTTAGCAACTGGAGAAGCTATATACATACAAAACAAAGCAAAGCACAAAAAAAAAAACCTGCATACATACATTGGTCATACATGGTTTCTATGCCGGCTTAATTTTTAAAAAAAGGTGTAATCCCATAATACATATGCCCACCTAGAGTTTTCGCATAATCATGAGTCCTTGCCCAGTAACTAACGAAGAGATGGCCAAGAGTCATATTTCTCTAGGAGGCTACTGAGGCTGTAGAGGGGTCCGTGAGCCATTTGGACCAAACTTTTTCATATTTGAGGAGACAACCCCTATTTATATATGTTTCCTTGTATAACGGTAAGTTATTGTTAATGAGTTGTTTCCACAAAGCCAGCGATGAGGGGGTGGTTTTCTTCCAGCTGAGAACTATAGCTTTAAGAGCATAGAACAAAAGCAGCCCCACCAAAGTACGCCCTGCTGTCATGGGAATAAATTACTCTATTAGACCTAGAATACATATTGCTATTGATCGTTGCAGTGGGATATATGTTATTTAGAATATAAAAGCTAGTATTTCTTCCCAATACCTTACAATAGCTGGACAAGTCCAGAATATATGAGTAAAGTCTCCAGGGATCTCCCCACATTGCCAACAACCAGGGGAAGAGTCTGAATTAATTTTATTTAATATATGGCGGGTGTAGTATGCCCTGTGGACTATCTTAAACTGAATCAGTTGGTCTCTCAGGGAGACAAGAGAATTGAAAGGACAGTCCCATATATCATTACAGTTGTCCTCATCAAGTTCGGGGATATCCTTAGACCATTTAAGTCTTAATTTCTCTAAATTAAGGAGAGAAGCAGTTGTTAAGTGAAAATACAATAGAGGCGGCATTCTTTGTACAGTCCAACCTAAGAAGCTTCTCTAAGGCAGATTGAACTAGTTGTAGAGGAGAGCCAGAGAATTGACAACTGAAGGCATGGAAGAGTTGAAGGAATCGGAACGAGTACGACTGAGGAATATTAAAGTCGGAGATTAGTTTGGAAAAAGAAATCAAGGATTTATCCAAGATGCTCTGTATCACTGTTTTTATCTTGAAATTAGTCCAAGCATAGGGGTCGGGCAGTGAATAGAAATGCTCCAGAGTGGGATTAACCAGAGGGGACCATTGGGTGATATAGCATGTAGGGGATATCGTTCAATTTTAAGACTCTCTCCCCATGCACGTAGCACGGTAAACATGGTGTCAATGAATATGGAGCACGAGGGCCCGAAAAATCAAAAATTTCAACGCCTCTTAGGATCCCAACACTGCTGCTTCTACCTGAGTAGCGTAATTTGAGGTATCTGGGTTAAGCCACCAGGCCGTAGTTACTAGCTGAGAGGCCAAGTAATAATTATGGAAATCTGGACATGCCAGGCCACCTTGGGAGGTCGGGCGTACCAGTGTGGCCCAGCTATACCTAGGAGGCTTTGATCTCCATATAAATGCTGAGAGAATACGACGTGTTATAATTAATTCTTCAACAGAGAGAAGGACATTATCCTTGAAGAGAGTATTGATTTTGTGAATGCCAAGAGCCAGAAGGGGTTTGACCGTAATAGATGGAATCAGAGCTTCAAAAATCTGAATGGGGTAAGTTATATGGACTGGGGATCTAGGACTTGATGGAGCATGGATAAGATGTTTCCAGGCCATCGGTAATGCATGCATGGGATCAGAGAGGGGTTTGAGGTCCAATGGTTCCCAGGTGTCCCATAGAAGAAATAGGTTCAGGTCTGAGGTGTGAGAAAGGTTATTTTCTATGTCCACCCATAGTGAGGGTGTTGTGTAAGAGAACCAGTTCTTATGTTGGTCTAGTTGCACAGCCCAGTAGTAGTCCTTAACATCTGGCCCTATGACCAGTCCAAAAGTAGGACTTGAGTGATCTAGACAGGGATGCTAAGTGTCGGGTAGGGACGAAGTAGGGAAGTGATCTGAACATATAGAGAATTTGGGGAATTTGGGACTGTTCATCTTAGCTGGTGCCAGTCTGCCACACCAGGAGAGTTCACATTTGGCTATTCAGTTAAGTCCTTTGCCAATTTTGGGGAGCGGGGGTATGTAGTTGGCAGCTGCCAAGGTGGTAGTGGAGGCAGTTAGGGTGATGCTGAGATAAGGGATTCCTTCATCAGACCACTTGAATGGGAGTTGGCTTTGTAAATTTAGTTTTGTGGAGGGCCGAACTCCTAGATTCAAGATTAGCGACTTAGTGGCATTAACCTTGTAGTATGATACATTGCTAAACTGAGTGAAGATCTGGAAGGCCTCTGGTAAAGAAGAATCAGGGTTTGTTAGGAATAGTATGAAGTCATCTGTAAAGAGGTTTATTTTGTGGGTAGATTTACCAGACTGGAAGCCAGTGATTCCCGGGTGTGAGTGGTTCGCCTCTGCAAGAGTTTTAATCATTAGATTGAAGATAGATGGAGACAAGGGGCACCCCTGTATAGTCCCCTTTGTGATCTTAGTCATGTAGAGCCAGTGAACTCTATGGAATGCCTTCTCGGTGTCCACAGAGAGGAGCAGAGAAGGCATTTGAGTTTTGTTTGCATAATGAATAATGTTAATAATGCATTGCGTCTGATGTCTGTCCTCCCAAAACAAACCCCATCTGGTCCTTTTGAATTAGAGTAGGTAAGACTTCCATCAGATGTTTTGCCAATACTTTGGCATAGAGTTTTACATCGGTATTCAACAACGAAATCGGATGAAAGTTGGCAGGTGTGGCGGGTTCCTTACCCGGTTTAGGTAAGGTAACCACCTGTGCTTTCAGCATCTCCAGGGTAAAGAAGGATGAATGTGCAGCCATGGTAAACATGGAGTTAAGGTGTGGGATAAGGGTCTCGGCAAACAACCTATAGTTCTAATTTGGCAGGCCATCAGGGACAGGGGACTTGCCAATGGGGAGGGATTAAATAGAGAATTTAGACATTTCTGAGTCCAAGAAGGGAGCGTTAAGCATAGAGAGTTGCTCCTTTATTAGGGAGGGGAGCTGTAGTTTAGACAAAAAATGTTGGATGTTGGATGAGGGGGGCTGGGGGGTAGTTGCATCTTCTCGGAGGTTTTAAAGTACGCTATAGTAGTTGGCAAACTCATCAGCAATGGCCTGAGTAATCCTACATTTTGAAGTAGGGTGTATAAGGTGGGAAATTCAGGTTTTATGGGCTATTTTTAATCTATTGACTAAGTGCTTCCCGGCCTTGTTGGCATTGTCCTAATAGGTGAGTTTGAGTCACTGGAGGTGCCTGTCATATTGTTCCACAAATAGGTCTCTCAGTTTCCCTCTGAGGATGGTCAGGGATGTTGAGATGGAAGGAGTGAAAGCTGTTTGTTTTGTGCTACAAGGGAGCGAATCTTTGCAAGCAAGGTGTTTAGCTTAAAGGTGTGTTGTTTTTTGCCTCTGGATCCCTGTTGGATGCAAATTCCCTGTATGAAAGCCTTATGGGCATTATAGGCATTCCACAGAGGGAATGGATCTGAAACAGAGTGGGTACTGTATCAGGGAAAGTCCCAGAGATACTGAAACATAATCTGAGATACTGTATTGTCCTGTAACTGTTTAACATTGCATCGCCACGGAGGTGTTCTAGAAAGGGGGACCCGCTCATCAATTACTATGGAAATGACTGCATGATCAGACCATGTAATATCATGGATGGAGGAGGAGAAAACCCTTTTGGAGAAGCCATTGTTCAGTTAGAAAAAAAATCAATAAGAGAATATGAGTGGTGCTTGGGGCATGTTGACATCACCAGACATCGTATACTGTACCTCTTCTTTGTGGAAGAGGTCTCATGGAGACTGGTGTCTTCCTTTTAATATCAAGCTGGAATCTAGGATAGGGTCCATGGTTACATTAAAGTGGAAGTCCATGCTAAAACTAAAATCCCTGCATCTATAGCCACCAACATCCTAACACTATCCTATCTAGCCCTGTAAAGAAAAAATCAGTATACATACCTTTTCTGCAGACGATCAGAACCAATCTCCAGTGGCGAAAGCTCTGCTGAGTGCATGTCTGACAATGGCTGTGAAATGAATGGGGAGTGATGTCACCTACAGACTTACTATGGAGCTTCTATTGTCATATGTGTCATCTGCACCCGCCCCCACACAGCGAAGCCGTGGCTGACAGCTCGACGTGGGATCAGAGATTCCGCCACTGGAGATCGGGGAGGATTGCCTGCAGTAAAGGTATGTATACTGATTTTTTCTTTACAGGGCTAGATAGGATAGTGTTAGAATGTTGGTGGCTATAGATGCAGGGATTTTAGTGTTAGCATGGACTTCCACTTTAAAGTCTCCACACATCAATAGTTGGCCATACCGGATAGGTGACACAAGTCTGAAGGTCCTGCAAAGAAACTGCAATTGGTGTGCGTTGGGGGCATAAATAGTGACAATGGTAAGCGGCATGGAGTTTAGGTCTCCTGTAATGATGATATATCTAACCTCATTGTCTAGTATGGATTGCTTCAGTTGTAAAGATGCAGTTTTACTTCTGTCCGGGAGTACCCCCGTTTCTTCTCGGATGCACTGGTCAAAAAGAAAACCTCTTGGCTTGGTGGTTGTGGCCCTTGACATTAAGAGATAGACATATCAGCTGCATTGGAGAGGCATTGTGATTGGTTGGCAATGGTCTGGGTACTGCAGGGTCCTAGCCACCATAGATCATGAGGGTACATATGGCGTAGTAATAGAGAGGCTTCTATGGAAGTTGGAGAGGCCGAGCTTGCATTGGAGAACCAACTGAATGCTGCAATAAACAAAACTTGGGAGGGAATAAACAATAAGAAGAGTCGAGAAAGGTGGCCCATACTGAGGGCCGTGCACAGAGATGTACAGTTTGTGATGGAACTGAGTGGGGGGAGCAAAGAGGAAGAAAAGGAACGGCCTGTTCTGGGACAGGGATAAGGACGTTGGGCTGATGTGGTGAATCAGGGACCTCCAGATGTATTCAATTTTGCAGAAAGCTTGTGGGAGACCAATCCGGTTATACGGGTCAAGGTGTTTGCTGCGCCATTCTGCCTGCAGTGGGTCTGGTACGATGCCCCATTGCCTCAGGGCAAGCATGCCCTCCTTCAGGGTATTAAGGCGGGTGGTGGCACCATTGTGCGTGACTAACAGGGTCCCAGATATTTCCACCTGTGTGAGATCTTGTGGTAGCGCAGGGCCTTCATCACCGTCACTAAATTCTTGCAGCATTGAAGGGTGTTTTGCGAGAGGTCTGGAAGCAGCTGCACAGAAGAATAGGGTTCGGGGAGGCCTTTCAGCTGGCGGGTGGCGGATAGGAACTTTTCTTTCATGTGAAAAAAGTGAATCCTTAGCAGGACATCCCTCAGAACTTCTTGGGAGAGGAAGGAAGGTTTTGGCAGTCTATGTATTCTGTCAATGAGGAAGTCTGTAGGGGTCAGAGAGGGGACCAGGTTAGAGAAGAGAGTGTTAGCATATTGCAACAGCTGGTGCAGCGGGACTGACTGCGGGACCCCTGCTATTTTTATATTGTTTCTTCTGGACCTATCCTCCAGGTCAGCCACTTTGTTTTTCAGCCACATAATATCTTCAGAGTGGGCCTCATGGGCATCAACCATAGTGTTAAAGGAGACAGAAACTTGGGACATAGATGTTTCAACTCTTTCCACTCTTTCCCCTAGATCCTGAATTTCAACTTCGAATTGGTTAATACAGGAAAGCATGTCAGAGTGAAGGGATGAGCTCATGGATAGAAGCATGTCCTTTAAAACTGTGTCAGAGACTGGTTGGCCTCTTGTGGGGGATGCAGCATAGGGATCTGCATGGGCTGCAGGGCCTGGGGCCTGGGCAGGGCTTACCTCCATGTTGCCAGCTGGACTTTCAGTGCTGGGAGACTCTCTGCAGGTTTTAGATTTAGCCGGACTCCTTGTGCATGGAGTAGAGGAGCCAAAGGAGCCTCCACTGTTAGAGGAGGATGGCCCTGTTTTCCCTGTGAAGCTGCTCAGGTGCTGGCTTCCTCACTGTGTGTGTGGGCCACCGCAGCCATTTTGTTGGAGCCCACGGTTCTGTGACATGAAAAAAAACAGCCAGCTTACCGGGCTGTGTGCTGGGTTTTCTTGCGGCACGTCATGCCCTGTATTGTGGTGGATCTCCTGGGACCGATGGTGAGTGGATGCGGCGCTTGAGGAGCCTGATGTCGCTGGATATCCAAAGTGGTGAATGGAGCCTTAGTGGAAAGCGAACATGCTCGAGCTCGGTCACCACAACCCCCTTTCTTGTTTCTGCTTTAAAATTTTGCAAATTAATACTTTTTCTTCATAAATGTAGGCCAAAATATATTCTACTACATTGTTTGGTTAAAATAATCCAGATCAGTGTATAATATTTAGTCTGTGTGAAAGTCATAGCATCTACAAACTATGGTATATATATATTTGAAAATTTATCAGTCCTTATGTACTGACTGCCTATTGCACATCATGGACATACTACTGCCGTGTACACACGGGCGGACTTTTTGACCAGACTGGCGGACAATACGACTGTGTGTGGGCTTCATCGGACCTGCAGCAGACTTTTTCGGTCAAACATCTGAAGGACTTTAGATTTGGAACATGCTTCAAATCTTTACGTCGTAACTCCGCCGGACCCAGAAATCCGCTCGGCTGTATGCTAGTCCGCCGGACAAAAACCGACGCTAGGGCAGCTATTGGCTATTGGCCATCAACTTCCTTATTTTAGTCTGGTGTACGTCATCACATACGAATCCATTGGACTTTGGTGTGATTATGTGTAGGCAAGTCCGTTCCTTCAAAAGTCAAAAGTCCGTCAAAAGTCCGACGAAAATCTGTCGGAAAGACCGTCTGACTTTTGTTGCTGAAAAGTCCACCCGTGTGTATGCTGCATTAAAATTACACCCCAAAACACATTCTGCTATTTTTCCTGAGTATGGGGATACAACATGTGTGACTTCTAATTTCCTGACTAATGTGGCAGTGCAGTGCCAGGGTCTAAATAGAGCTTATAACCCAAGATTATCAAAGAGGTAGGATGAGTCGCTCCAGGGGTTTACTCAATGCAGAGGAAACTGGATTTTCAGTGTCCTCATTGTTCTGCAAAGTCCATTTTGAGACCTGGAGCCTAGAGATTTCTTAGAGATTCGGGTGGGATGAAATCTCCAATCCTGGGTTCAGGTTTTATGAACCACCAGCACACTAAATGGTCAGGTGCATGCTGAGCTTTTAGTAGTGACCTGACCTTAGTTACGTGCTCCACTCCGGCAGACTGAGAAGGTCTTTGCCCAGGAGTCAGGCGAGCTCCAAATAGGAGAAAGGTGGAAGCCAGGGAAACAAGGGGCTGCTAAGCATATGGTTCAAGTGAGTGTGAAGGCTGTTTATAAGAGACAGACAGGGGTCTAAAGAATAAGGCCAGAAAAGCAGTGCTGAAGGTATAAGCCAGGAGCCTGAATGTCATATAATTTGTTTGATGAAAGAGCAATGCTGAATACCCGTGAGGAAATCTCATGTTTTCTGCACTTTCTTTTTTAAAAATTGGGCAAGAAACGCACTTAAAAAGAAACAAAGTGAGTGTCGTTGTCATTAACACCTTCCCACCTGGCGTATAGCAGGATGACGGGCAGGCGGTGGCTTTCCGATCCTGACTGGACATCATATGACGTCCTGTCAGGAAGTGAAACTCGCTTGGTCATGGGGCTGCGCAATCTGTCACCGGTTGTGTCCACGGGACACAGCTGATGACTGGTCAGTGTACTGCCTCACTGCTGGTACCATGTGAGCACCGTGACCAATTACAGCAGGTCACATGACAGTTGTATACAATGGATGGCTTCCTTTCATGTATTGCTAGCTGTGATTGGGCAATTTGATCACAGGGCCAATCACAGCCGATCTGTACCATGTGATTAGCTTTGACCAATCACATCTAATTACAACAAAACAAACTGAACAAATCAGTTTCATTCAGTAAAATGCTTGCTTAAAGCACGGCTATAAGCAAACATATTGTGTAATCAAAAAACTAAATTCTGATCAATTTTCCAGAGTACAATGTCACTGTGGTAACATTATATTGCTCTGGTCACAGTGTGTTAAAAAAAATCATTAAAAAAAAGAAAAAAAATTTAATATCTATTTTTTTTATTTCTTAATTTTTCAAAAAAATCAGGACAAAAATATTACAACTTCAAAAAACCCACCATGCCTCTTACTAAATAATTTGGACTGTCTACTTTCTGAAAATTGGTTATATGTACTGTCCTAGGGCATCAGTACATCACAATTGATCCATTTTCACATACAGTATATACCATAGTTTATTAACTTTCCTACAGACTAAATAATATACATGCATTTGGGATATTTTCACCAAAGAAATGTAGCAGAAAACATTTCAACCTAAATATGTGAAGAACAATTATTTATTTGCAAAATTTTATAACAGAAACAAATAAAAACAATTTTTTTTCAAAATGTTCAGTATTTTTTCATTTATTTAGCAAAAAATAAAAAAACAGTGGTGATTAAATACCACCAAAAGAAGGCTATATTACAAATGATACAAACCACCAACCCGCGCAGGAGGAAACTAATGTGTTAAATGTGTTTAGGAGCAGCACGTTATAGGAAAAGTAAACAAGAAAAGTATTTTCTTGTTAAAAGAAGGCTATAGTTGTGTAAACAAAGCTATAAAAATGTAGTTTTGGTAATGTGTTGCATGACTGCTCAACTGTCATTCATAGTGTGACAGCGCTGAAAGCTGAAAATTGGCCTGGGCAAGAAGGGAGTAAAAGTGCCCTGTATTGAAGTGGTTAAAGCTCTACCTTTGGATGCAGGTTATCACACTACCTATTATATTTTTGAGGTCATGGAGCACCAGGACAAAGGAAACACCCGCAAAATGACCCTACCTTGGAAAGCAAATACTCAAAGGTGTTTTCTGAAAGGCATAGTTAGTTTTTTTAAAATTAAATTTATTGCCACAAGGTTTTTGAAAATGCAGGAAAGAAAATAAGATTTTTTTTTCACAAAGTTGTCAATAAGATATTTCTAACACACATCATAGTCATACTTAGAAATACATCTCAAAACTACACTGCTACTCCTCCAAAGTGTGCCAACACAGAGAGGCTCAAAATCCAAAGACCACCTTCAGGCTTTCTAGGAGCACAAATTACACATCTAACTTCCTGACTAGCTATTGCATATTTAAAAGCCCTGGAACAATAGAACAGTGAAAATACCCATAAAATGACCACATTTTGGGGATTATAGACCTCACAGTAATTTTTAGGAGGCATTTGAGTTTTTTTATCAATAATGTTTATTGTTTTATAGATAAACAAACAGGAAAAGGGGTAAAACACACAATTGTGACTACATGGATATCGCCAAAACATATTTTTATACAGAAAAACAATATACATATTTTATATGCTTTTAGACAACCTATTGTGTTGAGGCAGAACGCAGACAAAATGAATCTGGAAAAAAAACGTATTCAATTTTATTTGCAAACCTTTCACTTACAAGGGCGTAAGGCTTACATCAGAACAGCAAAATTTCCAGCTCTCCAGGTCAGTATTGCAATTCCCTTGTGAAACAAACTCATGATGATCACTTCAGCAACCATTAACTTAAAGCAGAATATAGCTCTGTAGATCTTTTTAAATGTGACCACCCCCCTCCAATGCCAACACTGCTGTGTTTCCCACCTATCAGATTCTCTCTGCTCTGTGTCCCACCTTATACAGATCCTCCTGTTGTATGGCTGAAATTTACTGTGCTTTTTATCCCCTCTAATCCTCACTACTCTCCTCACTGCCTGTACTAGCAGAGACAGCAGGTAACAGGCGGCTAGCACCGAGCAGGGAGGGAGGATCAAAGAGAGTGAGTGTTGGTAAATATGTCTAATGTCTCATAACTGTCATTAACCACTTCCCGCTCGGTTTAGTTCAAAATGATGGTGGGCTCGATCTGTCACCAATGATAGATCACTCTACCGGCCCACTGCTGGTACCAAACTGTGATTGATCACGGTGATCACATGGTATAGACAGGACCAATCACAGCCCATCTGTACCAGGTGAAATAATTAATTTCATTCAGTAAAAATGGTTGTTTATGGCAATGAAATTAATTGGTATAAGCAATCATAATAAAAAAAAAAAACCTGATCACTTTCCCAAAGTGCGTACTATGGTAACTCTGTGTTGTAAAAAAAAAAAATATATATATATATTATATATTAAAAAATATATGTACATTCTTTTTTTTTTTAAATACTATCACCAGTCAGAGTCCCTGATCACCAGTTATATGTTGTTGCTGTACTGCACTGGTGACAGTATGTTAAAAAATATTGTGAAAAAAACTATTCTTTTAAAAATTCTTAATTTTCCAAAACATTATGACAAAAAATTACATCTTCAAAAAAGTTGCCATACCTTTTACTGCATACTTTGCACTGTCTAGTTTCCAAAAAGGGGTAATTTGGGGGGATACTTGTACTGTCCTGGCATTTTCGGGACTCAAGAAATGAGATCCTCAGTACATCAGGATTGATCAATTTTCATTCACTGTATATATCTATATATATATGTATATACATATATATATAGATATATATATCATAGTTTATGAACTCTATAACTTTCCTACAGACCAAATAAAAAACACTAATTTGGGTTAGTTTCAAATGTAGCAAAATACATTTTGGCCTAAATTTATGAAGAAAGATTATTTATTTGCAAACTTTTATAACAGAAACAAAGAAAACACATTTTGTTTTCAACGCTTTTGGTCTTTTTTCAATTTTTTAGCAAAAACTTAAAAAAACATGGTGATTGAATACCACCAAAAGAATGCTCTATTTGTGTAAAAAACAAACAAAAACAAAGTGTGACAGCACTGAAAGCTGAAAATTTGCCTGGGCAGAAAGGGGGTGAAAGTACTTTGTACTGAAGTGATTAATGAACAAGGTAAGCGTTTAATATAAATTAACTCTGGGGCTGATTTACAAAGCATTTGCACCATGACTTGCGGTGCACGCCGATGAGCAAATTTTTTCGTATTTACAAAGCATTTGCACCGGTAACACAGCGCGATCCCCCATTTACTATTCTCTTCCCGGCGTATGGGAAGAGGTGATCTGTACGCCACTATAGACATGGCGTACGGCATCTTTAACTTAAAATTTAAACAAGCTGGAAGTGCCAATAATATGGGGGTGATGTGGGGTGATGTGGGGAAGTGTAGTACTAACTGTCCAAGTCACAAATATGGACAAAATAGAATGAGAAAGTGACTTTCTCTGAACAAGCCGGCAGCGCCGGCAAATACATTTAAACTGCAGGAGGTGAATTTATGCACTGCGCATGCTCAAACGGAATTTGTGCTTGTTCAAATACTTTGGTTTACTGCGCCGGCAAAATATTAGTAAATGTCAGGCAACGTAAAAGCATTTGCATAGGTTGAACGGGCGCACCTCTAGACTTTTTTTTTTTTCACTTCGTGCGGCTCTAATGAAATGTCGGTCCAGCAAAACACATAAAAGTTCATTGATAAAAACAGCATTAATAAAACAAACAAAATTCAGAAAAAAAAATGCGTGGGGTTGCCACGAAATTCAATATCAGGCCCTTCAGGTCTGGGGGTCCCCTTGTTAAAGGGGGCTTCCAGATTCTGATAAGCCCCCCGCCCACAGACCTACACAACCACTGGCCAAGGGTTGTGGGGATGAAGCCCTTGTCCTCATCAACATGGGGACAAGGTGCTTTGCGGGGGACCCCAAAGAACCCTCCCAATGTTGAGGGCATGCAAACTGGTATGGTTCAGGAGTGGGGGGCGCTCTCTCGTCCCCCCCTTTTTTCCTGCGGCCTGCCAGGTTGCGTGCTCCGATAAAGGTCTGGTATGGATTTTTAGGGGAACCCCACGCTATTTTTTTTTAAATTTTGGCATGGGGTTCCCCTTAAAATCCATGCCAGACCTGAAGGGCCTGGTATGGATTTTGAGGGGCACCCCACACCATTTTTTTTATTTTGGTGCGGGGTTCCCCTTAAAATCCATACCAGACCTGAAGGGCCTGGTATTGAATTTGAGGGGGACCCCACATCATTTTTTTTTATTTTGGCGCAGGGTTCCCCTTAAAATCCATACCAGACATGAAGGGCCTAGTATGGAATTTCGGGGGAACCCCACACATTTTTTTTCTTAATTTTGTTTTTTTTCTTAATGCTGTTTTTATAAATTAACTTTTATGTGTATTGCCGGACCGACATTTCATTATAGCCGCGAGTAGTTTTAAATAGGGCCAGTTCACACAACATGCAGTCCAGTGCGTTTGTTTTCCTGCATCAAAAATGCACAGAAAGTAGGTTATATGGTTTTCAATGGCATAGTTCACACCAGTGCTTGCAGTTCCAGTGCGTTTCCAGTTCCAAAAAAAAAGTAGAACGCTGTAAAATGCATCAAAAACGCACTGGAATGCACCTAAATGCCCGAAAAATGCACTGCAACACACTTGTCCTTATTTAAGGTTAAGAAAAAAGAGGGGGGAAGCACTGGACTGCATCAAAAATGCACCAAAAACTGGAACACATAAAAAACGTGCATGCAGAAAAGCACCTGAAACGCATCTGGACAGTCCGGACGCGTTCAAGGTGCTTTTCTGCATGCACGTTTTTGATGCGATCCAGTGCATTTTTGGTGCATTTTTGATGCAGTCCAGTGCTTTTTTTCCCCCCTCTTTTTTCTTAACCTTCAATAAGGACAAGTGCATTCCAGTGTGTTTTTGATGCGTTTTACAGCTTTCCAGTACAGTCCAGTGCAGAAAAAATTCAGCATGTTCTACTTTTTTTCTGGAACTGGAACACACTGAAACAGCAAGCACTGGTGTGAACTATGCCATTGCAACCATATAACCGAATTTCCATGCATTTTTGATGCATAAAATATGCACTGGACTGCATTGGTGTGAACTGGCCCTTAAGCAATATGGCATATTTAAAGGCATTTCTCCTTGTTTCGTTTTTAGGGTTGTCCAATAGGTGACATTGATATATGTCCCTTAGGGTGGGACCTGAGCCCCATACTCATTTTAAGGCCAATAACTAGAAGATAAGCCAGCCAAGTGGGGACTAGTAAAATTGCCAAGTCAGTTCCCTTAGACTGCAATGGTATTTGTTGTATAACTTTTGCACATGTTAGGCTCTTTAGTTGCCCCCCTGGACTGGGGGGTGTTTTGTCCCATCTGTAATTTTGGTGCATGCTGGATGATGTGCTTAATTTTGTACAGTAGGGTGGCTTATTTTGTGCTAGCTGGGTTATGGGGCCAAGAGAGTACATGTCCTTATCGAGTGTTTAACACATGTATTTTCTATTTGTATTTTGTTTGTTATGTTGTTGCAAAACAGATGTGTTTTTATGCAATTTATTTGTTACTTTGGTTTGTTGTTTTTTTTTTTTTGGGTGGTGGTTATTTTACCATGAAATCTTTTTTATGTTGGCAATTTTTGTTGTTTTTATGTTCACTTTGATTTAACTGTCTGTGCTGCCTTATTTAAAAAATTATTTCTCAAGATGTTGTGCCTAATGTTTTATTGCTTAATAGATATCCATTTGTGGGTGCACTCCTTTTAACTCCTCTTAATTTACACTGCAAAAGGGTCAAACCTCACACCTATACTGTTAGTGTCTCAAATTAACATACATGTGTGTGTATTTTGCTTTCCTTGCTTCTTTTCCAAGTCCTGTTTTATTTTTTGGAACAATAAAATTGTTTCAAATTCTTAGTTTTATGTGTGTTCTTTTCATGTAACAGATTTCCCAGCTGCAGCTTAACTAGGCTGATTGGTATGTCTTAGACAAATCCCTTTTTCTTTTTTAGTTACTTTCCTGGTGCCTTCATGGTAGCACATGCATGGATTGTGCGTATGCTGCCATGGATAGTGACCAGGAAAATAACATTTCAGAGTGGTAAGTATTCAATTTTCATTTTGAGCAGTGGTTTTCAGCCTCAGTCCTCAAGTCTTATCTTATCTAAAATAGCTGTCCAAAATACAAAGCCATTGACTTTGCTTTAAAGCACCTGTGCAAGATGAAGGAAAACCTGCAAACATGGCCTGTTGGGGTGTACTTGAGGACAGGGTTGAGAAGCACTGATTTAGAGCACTGAACTAAAATCAAGCTGAAGACAATCCTATTCTAGTTGTGGACATTTGAGGGAAATCAAGATTTTTATTTTTTTTTTTTTTATTTTTTTTTAAAGGTTGGGCTTTGTGTCCTTTTTCTTAAAATTGGCTTCACTTCCTGTCACATAGCCAAACAGGAAGTGAGAGTAAAACCCTAATAATATTTTTCCTTGGGGACACACAGGTCAATCTAACTAGTGCCCCCATTATGCACATTGCACTCTAGCACTTTGTTATGTACACCCCAAATTATTAGGTATTTTGGGGTTTATTAAAGGCAAATCCTTTCTGCAATACAAGTGTAGTTGATGAAAATCAGAGGGGTAGCATTGGTGATTTTATCATCCAATAATGTAGAGGCAAAGATGCTGTTTTTTTCTTTTCCTTGCATGTCCCTCTTGGATCTCCAGCAACTGCACTTCTAAGTGCACTTGTAGTGCAAAGTGAATTTACCTTTTAGTAAATAAACCCCAAGATACAAAATAATTTGGGATGTACATGGCAAAATGCTAGAGTGCAATTTCTCGAATGGGGAAACTATTTAGATTGACCGTGTGTGTCCCCAAGGACATACATTGGTAGGATTTTACCCTCACTTCCTGTTTGGCTATGTGACAGGAAGTGAATAATTTGGAATGAGAAATTGGCAAAATTTGGGAGGTGTCTTCACCCTCTCAGGGGTGTAGACATCCCACAAAACTTCTAATTCCTCTGCAATCTATCCCCAAGCAAAAATAAGAAAGGATTTTAATGAGTTTAACTTTGCAAAGACACATTCCTAAGTTCAATTGTGATGCATGTTAATGGCCCATTTAGACCTTTAATATAAAGTCATCAGTTGCCTTTGACTCTTAACATTATTTTTGGCCAGTCCTAGAAATCTACATCTGTTTTTCTATTAACCACTTGGTGTCTGTGCTATAGCCAAACAACGGCCACAGCGTGGACCTGAATTTCTGGGAGGCTGTCATAGGACGGGCTCCCCATATGCTCCCTGCTGCGTGCGCACTGAGTCACTGAGACTCGGGTGATCACAGATCGACGTAAGGGCCGATCCCGGCCCCTTACCACGTGATTAGCTGTCAGCCAATGACGGCTTATGACATGATGTAAACTAAAGCTCGGTAATTGTTTATTTTTTCTCCTCACGCTGACAGCATGAGGATAAAAATAAAAGCTGATCACCGGCTTAGGTGCAAGGGACATTGGTCCCGAAAAGGCAATTCTGCCTCATCTGTGCCCATCAGTACCACCTGCTAGTGCCACCTATCAATGCCCACCAGTGGTCCCAAGCAGTGCTGCCTATCAGTGTAACCAATCAGTGCCGCCTCATCAGCGTACATAAATGAAGGAGAAAAATTACCTGTTTGCAAAATTTAATATCAAAATATACAAAATTATTTATATAAATCTGTCTTTTGTTTTGTTTGAACAAAAGAAAAAAAACACACAGATGATCAAATACCACCAAAAGAATGCTCTATTTGTGGGAACTTAAAAAAAAAAAATCATTTGGCTAAGTACGACCGCGCAATTGTCATTCAAAATGGATCAGCGCTGAAAATTGGTCAGGACAGCAGGGGGGTTTAAGTGCCCAGTAAACAAGTGGTTAATTTCCATGCCAAATATGGATTTCTGTAATAAAGATGTATGCCCGCTGTGTATACGGCATGTGCGTAAGCAAGTCGCACACATATGAAGGATACGCATTGTAAATCATGGGGTAGAACTTGTGATGCAACTTTTCAGTCCCTAGTGTCATGACAAGTTGCAATAGTGGAAAACAAGCTAAAAAAGCACATTGTAAATCACGCAACTGGTTGAAATAGTGGAAAGAGAGCATTAGGCTAAAGCGGTAATAGGAAGATGCCCTGTAAGAATTATTTCTAATTGTAAAAAATCAAACAGGCTCTTGCACTGAATCTAATTTATGGAAGATCTAACTGATTGGCCAGTGTATGGTGACCTTTAAAGATATGAAAACTTGAATTTCTGGTGATTAAGCCTCATACACACGATGGGACTTTGTACCCCGTGTACGGAGCCCGCTCTGCTCAGCAGGGGATGGCTCCGTGGATCCCCGCTGGGCAGGCAGATGACAGGTCTGTCTCTGCACACTGTGCAGGGACAGACCTGTCAGAGTGCCGCTCTCCTCTATTAGGGATCGGACGATGACGGACCATAGAGTCCGTCGTCACCCGATCCGATCCGCAGATGGATGGAAAAATAGGTTTTTCCTCCGTTACACTTTTTAGGATTGGAGTGGGTTGGATGTCAGCGACCACTGACATCCGACCCTCCATAGAGGTCTATGGAGTGTCTGTTAAGGTCTGAGGCAGACCTGAAAGGTCCGTCCATGTGAGGGGAGCCTTAGGCCCCTTTCAAACTGGGGCGGTGCGGGTGGCAGCGGTAAAACGGCGCTATTTTTTTGTGTTTCTTTACTGGAGGTATTCGGCCGCTAGCGGTTTTAACCCCCGCTAGCGGCTGAAAAAGGGTTAAATCCGCCCACAAAATGCCACCGCAGTGGCATTTTGCGGGTGGATTTAACCCCTTTTTGGCCGCTAGCAGAGGGGTTAAATCCGCCCCGCGGGGGGTTAAAATGCCCTGCTAGCAGCCGAATAATGCCGCTAAAATGACAGTAAAGCAGCGCTAAAAATAGCAACGCTTTACTGCAGACGCCCCCCCGCCCCAGTGTGAAAGGGGCCTTAGGATCTATTCACACTATTGCGTTTTTTGATGCATTTTGCCTTTTGCAGAAATGCATGGGATTTTTTTAACATGGGTTCCTATGGAATATGTTCACATCAATGCATTTTTGTGCCTATGCGTTTTTGGAAAGGGTCGGGGACTTTTTTCCCGCAAAATTTTGCTTGTAATAGATTTCAATGGACCTGCATCCAAAACGCAAGTACCACGTTTTTACCGCGATTTGCATTTTTTTAATTTCTTTTTTTTACACTGTGTATAGCTGGTTGCTAAGAATGGGGCCGGGAAGCCGGCTGCCGCATCCTTAACAACCTATGAGTCATCAGCTGTCAGCTGACTTCCCACTCAATGTAAAAAAAAAAATGCCAGCTAAAAAAAAAATTGTGAATAAAAACAGCGTTGGGGCCCCTCCCAGGTCCATACCAGGCCCTTGGGTCTAGTATGGATTCGGAGGGGACCCCCATGCCAAAATTAAAAAAAAAATGGCGTAGGGCGTCCCCCCAAAATCCATACCAGACCCTTATCTGAGCACTCAGCCCGGCAGGTCAGGAAAGGGAGGGGAGGAGCGAGCGCCACCCTCCTGAACCATACCAGGCCGCATGCCCTCAACATGGGGGATGGGTGCTTTGGGGCAGGGGGGCTCTGCGCCCCCCACCCCAAAGGACCTTGCCCCCATGTTGATGGGGACAAGGGCCTCTTCCTGACAACCCTGGCCGTTGGTTGTCGGGGTCTGCAGGCAGGGGGCTTATCAGAATCCATGAGCCCCCTTTAATAAGGGGGCCCCCAGATCCCGGCCCCCTATGTGAATGAGTATGGGGTACATGGTACCCCTACCCTTTCACCTGGGGGAAAAAGTGTCAAGAAAAAAATACTAGACAGGTTTTTAAAGTAATTTATTAGGCAGCTCCGGGGGTCTTCTGATTTTGGGGGTCTCCTCTGTGCTCTCCGGATCTTCTCCTGGTCTCCGGTTCTTCTCCGTGCTCTCCGGCTCTTCTGCTGGGCTCCTACTCTATCTTCTGCTCTTTTGCTGCTCTTTTGCTAGCGGAGGAGCCCGGTCTTCTTCCGACTTCGGGGGTCTCTCAGGCCTCTCTGGTTCTTCTCCGATGCCTTCATCCTTCTGCCAGGCTCCTCCGCTATCTACTGCTCTTTTGCCGTTCTTTTGCTAGCATAGGAGCCCGGTCCTCTGAAATGTCTTCTTTCCTCTTCTCTTCCTGAGATGTTGAAACAACACTCCCTCTTGCTGTAATGCCGTGAGCGAGGTCTGTAACCAATTATATAGGCATGGGGCGTGGCCACCAGGTGATGTCACCCATTGACCCTGCCCCTTATGTTGTCACAGTCCCAGCATGCCCCTTGACTGTACCGTCATAATGGGCGGGGTCACACGGTGACCACTCCCCATGCCTATATAAGTCGCCACACACCTCGCAGGCGGCAGTACAGCGGGAGAAAGCGTTGTGTCAACATCGGAAGAAGAGAAGAGGGGAGAAGGCGGTGGCGGCGACGGCGACAAAGAAGAACAAGATGACCGGGCCACCACTAGCAAAAGAGCTGGAAGAAGATAGCGGGGGAGCCTGGCAGAAGAACTGGAGCGGAAAAGAACCAGACAGCGGGAGAAGACCGGGCTAGCAAAAGAGCGGCAAAAGAGCAGAAGATAGCGGAGGAGTCCGGTAGAAGAGCCGGAGAGCGTGGAGAAGAGCCGGAGAGTGCAGAGAAGAACCGGAGACCGGGAGAAGATCCAGAGAGTGCGGAAGAAGACCCCCGGAGCTGCCTAATAAATCACTTTAAAAACCTGTCTAGTGTGTTTTTTTCTTGACACTTTTTTCCCCCAGGTGAAAGGGTAGGGGTACCATGTACCCCATACTCATTCACATAGGGGGCCGGGATCTGGGGGCCCCCTTATTAAAGGGGGCTCCTGGATTCTGATAAGCCCCCTGCTCACAGACCCTGACCACCAACGGCCAGGGTTGTCGGGAAGAGGCCCTTGTCCTCATCAACATGGGGACAAGGTGCTTTGGGGTGGGGGGGCCGCAGCGTGCCCCCCTTCCCCAAAGCACCCATCCCCCATATTGAGGGCATGTGGCCTGGTACGGTTCAGGAGGGGGGGCGCTCACTTGTCCCCACCCCCTTTCCTGACCGGCCAGGCTGCATGCTCGGATAAGGGTCTGGTATGGATTTTTGTGGGGCACCCTATGCCTTTTTTGGCGTAGGGGGTTCCCCTTAATATCCATACCAGACCGGAGGGCCTGGCATGCACCTGAAGGGGGAACCCATGCCTGTTTTCCTCGAGCTGCTTTAATAGGAAGATGTATTTTTCCTATTGCAGCAAGCGTGAGATGTACAGTACCTCGCCGAGAACCAGCGCGATCCTATCGCGCTGGAAACATTCTCGTGTGCAGGTACTCCTGTGTGTGCACTGGTTCATACGCTGGATTAAAGATCTATCCAGCGCACCAATTAAGGTCTGAACCAGTGCAGTGCATTCATCTTAGTAAATGACCCCCTTTGTGTCATTCATATCTGAAGCAATAGTAGAAAGTTATTACCATCACTTCTGTTCGTGAATTAACAGTAATTGCTCTATAAAAAGCATTTCTTGTTTATCAGTAAATCCTGGGCTGCAAAATTCTTATGTATGCCTGTATGCCTGTATGCATCTATTGCAATTTTTTTGTCCCTCACTCTTTTTTTAAGCATTGCAATTTAAATAATAACACACCGTTATAAATGGTTACAATTTCTTGCATATTTTTTTAAAAAATCTAGAAAAAACATTTTCATACACTTTTGAAAACATTCTGATATTATTTAATGGAAATACAAGTTCTGATAATGTAATATAAGTTAACACATGTATATTTATTGCAGAATTTCAGGTTAAAATTTACTAGTCTTAAAAATGCTCCCCCATACAATGTATGCTGACTAATCTGTATAAGAAAGATGTATATACGTACCTATTTTAAACCCACTCTGGTATAGACCGGTGATCCCCTGTGTCATCCAGAGATGGCTGTAGGGGAGAGGAGAGAGCAAGGAATGCCTGGGAGCAGTGAAGTCACCCAAAGGCTCCCATGACCCATCCATTGTCAGTTTTCCCTGCACCCACCACTGACTGACACAAGGGAGCTGGAACATGTGACCAGACCAGAGCAAGCTGAGAATAGGTAAGTATATACATGTTTGTAATTTTAATATATTTTTTAATACTTTAATTAATATGTGAATTCAATTAAGTTACAAAACTGGTGTTATATTTGGTACAATTACAGCTCAGTTTGTAACACCTAATCTATCAGGATTTGGGTTCTTAGTTGAAAATTGCTCCTCCTAACTTTTGCATATATTTTTTTTCTTGTTATGCCTTTAAAACTCACTGTGACCCAGAGAAGAACATTACTCCCAAGCCTAGTCCAGCCATTAAAGCAAATTTTTTGGAGCCTTGAAAATTTTCCTGTAGATGATTTACTATGCTATCAGTTACATTTTAAAGAATTGTACTCTTACTGTATTTTCCACAATAATTCATGGGAAATACACAACATAAAGGGGAATCAGGAACATGTTTAAATCCTGGCTCTTACAATAGTATTAGGGGTAGAGAGAGTCACAGAAGATGTAATAGGAAATCAAACACCACCTAACTTTACTGGTGGTACATTTAACAGAAAAACAAAAGCTTATTTTATATTACACATAGTTATATAGTTACATAGTAGGTGAGGTTGAAAAAAGACACAAGTCCATCAAGTCCAACCTATGTGTGTGATTACACAGTATATATTGACTTTGCTGTAAAAGTGTAAGTAAACTACAGTCAGTTGTATTACATTGATGATTATCATATCTATTACATTTGAAAAATGATATTAATCAGGCAGTGTTGCTTAAAAAAATGGCAATTTTCATCTTTTGGTATTTGTTGTAAGGGCTAGTTCACCAATGCGAAAACACATAGCTGATTTGATGGTTATGTTTAATTATCTGCAAATTTAAAGGAGTCACCACTAATCAATATCCATAGAGAATTTACAAAGGCAAAAACATGTTTGTAGAAGCAGTGTTGCCGACCTACCAAATTGAAATTCATTAACACAAGACCCAAAATTTACTGACATTTCAAAAATGTACAAAATTTAATTGCAAATGTCAGCATTTAAGCTACAAACAAGTACAATATGCAATTAGCATGTGGCTTTGACTGGATCTGAAGGCAAAAAACATATTTTTATATTTTCAATATAGTAAGGACAGGTTATTATAAACCTTCAGTTTTGTCACCTATGTCCAAGCCTTTGCCCCTAAGAGAGAGACTGCTTTGCCCCCGAGAGAGTGAAAGACTGCTTTGTCTAAGAGACTGCTTTGCCCCTGAGAGAGAGAGACTGCTTGCCCAAGAGAGAGACTGCTTTGCTCAAGAGAGAGGCTTCTTTGGCAGAGAGACTGTTTTGTCCCAGACTGCTTTGCCACTGAAAGAGAGAGACGTCTTTGCCTAAGAGGGAGATACTGCTTTTCCCCTGAGAAAGAGAGTGCTTTGTCACTAAAAGAGAAAGATTGCTTTGCCCCGGAGAGAGAGATACTGCTTTGCCCTAGAGAGAGACTGCTTTGCCCCTGAGAAAGAAATAGCTTTGCCTCAGAGAGAGACTGCTTTGCCCCTGAGAGAAAGAGAGAGATTTCTTTGCCTAAAAGATACACTGCTTTATGCGTTCGAGAGAGAGAGAGAGACTGCTTTGCCCGTGAGAGGCTGCTTTACCCCAAGAGAGAGAGACTGCTTTGCCACTGAGAGAGAGAGACTGCTTTACCAAGAGAAGAGACACTGCTTTGTGAGTGCTAGAGAGAGACTGCTTTGCTCGAGAGAGGCTGCTTTGCCAGGAGAGAGACTGCTTTGCCCCTGAGAGAGAGAGAGAGAGAGAGAGAGAGAGAGACTACTTTACCAAGAAAAAGACTACTTTACCAGAGAGACTAGTTTGCCCCTGTGGGAGAGAGCACCTGTTTATCCTCTGAGAGAGACTACTTTGCTCCTGAGAGAAAGAGAGAGACATCTTTGCCTCAGAAATAGACTGCTGTGCCCAAGAGAGAGAGGCTGCCCTGCCCCTAAAAGAAAGAGGGAGACATCTTTGCCCAAGAAAGAGACTGCTTTGCCCCTGTGCATGAGACTGCTTTAATTAAGAGAGCAACTGCTTTTCCCAAAAGAGAGACTGCTTTCCCCTGAGAGAGAGACTGCTTTGCCCCTGAGAGATAGAGAGAGACATATTTGCCCTTGAGAGAGGCTGCTTTGCCCTTGAGAGAGAGAATGCTTTGCTCCTGAGAGTGCCCAGCAAACAAAATGCTCGCTGCCCCAGCCCCCTCCCTTCCAGGACCAGGGAGGGCAGTGGATGCACAACACACACACACAAAATTGACTGACTCATTCAGAAACTCCACACATGAGGCTTCTCCCAAAGGCTGCAGTTTTTTTTTTTTTTTTTTTTAATCAATCGTATTTTGTTCAAAGTTGCATATACAAGTATTACTAATACAATTTCGCTGCCAATAAGTAATAAACATAGATTTCAAATAATAATATTCCAGGAGTTGATGTCCAATCTTAGATATGTGGAAACATTTTTAAAAACATTTTAACAAGAAAGGAAACCGGTGATAATGATCCAAACTTTCTGTAGGATGTAGTTCAGTATATCAAGTTCTTAAAGAATGAACAGGTGTGTAAAAGGGGTTAAATAATAGCACATAAGAAAGAGAGCTGCTACATAAATGCTGTATCTGGTTTTGACAACTCTAGGGAGAAAAACCCAGCCGAGTTTTTCAAAAAGAGGGGAGATCACAAAGGATAGGCTTGGGGAGCATAAAGGATGGCTTCCCAGTGAAACAAAGGGTGTTATCGTGCCATCATTACGGATGCACTGTGCAGGATGGGTGTTGAAGCCAAGGTGACCAAAGGGACCAGAAGGATTGGCCTTTGCCATTCTTGATGGAGAACATCAGTTCAAGTTAAAATTGAGATTGTGTGTTAAGGTAGTCCATGAAAGAAGAGAGATGTGGAGGTTCTGCTTGCTTCCATTTAGATGTGATGGATCTCCTGGCTGCGATCATGCAGTGTATGATGAGTGGAAGGTGCCGTTTGGGCCAGTGTTCATATTTTAGGAGGAGGATGTTATAATATAGAAACAAGAAGAACCAACATAAAACACCACATCCCGTATACATAGATAATGAAGAAAGGGCTGTTAGGCATAAAGCCTAGGGACTTTTGAGGTGTCGGTATATACAATAGGTTTTAAGACCACATTAAGGTAAAAAATAAATTTTTATTACAAATAGGTTAAAAAGAGCCTAATCAAGGCCCCAAATAGTACAATGTTATCCAAAGTAAATATAAAATATAACAACAGTTTTATATTCCAGATACCACTATTTTGCTCTCTACATGTTTCGCTCTGTGGAGCTTCCTCAGGAGATTAGGTGGTACCGTTAGAACTGTAATTTACATAGAAAAGAGATGAATCAGTACAATACAAGATCATAAAATTTAAGAATTGATGGTAATGAGGAAAATTGACAAATCAAATTGAAAATCTAATTGAGAATATGGCACAGTATTGCAAAACGCATATGTAGATTTATATTAATACAGTGCAGATATTGCAGTACAAAGATATATATACATATAGCACAAAAGAAAATTCTACACCTTACCCAAAATAAAAGCTCTGTGACCAAAAAATTTTTCCCAATTATAAGATGAAACTGAAGATCACCAGACCATAAGAGAAATTCATCCATGAAAAAGCACGCTCTCACTAGATTTCTGAATCCCCAAATAAGTAACTTGCAGAGGTAATACTTTTAAGGTTAGATTTCAGAATGTCCTAGTTTGAAAAACAGGACAAAAAATAATAATTATAATTTTATGGAGTATTTATATAGAGTATCTATATAGGACTCTGATTGATTGTTTACAATAACAAAAATCATAGTATATAAAAATAATATTCAGTTTGTTTTACCTTTGATGTACTTATTAGATAGAATCAATATTCATTGAAAATGACATCCTGGGTGTAAAGTGGGACATAAGCACCGTTATGGGATGTAGGGAACCAAAGACTTCAATATGGAGATGTTGTGACAGGTATGGAGTTGAAGGAGGCAGGATCAGCCTGCTTGAATATCCAGAACCTGAACAATGGAAATAGCCATATCTAGTTTTCGTGTAAAGTTTAGAGAAAAATATATATATAGGCTGCTACCAGAGAGATATAACTTTATACCTGGTGAGAGATTATCCAGAAAATCAGTCCATGGAGGAAAATATCCTCCTTGCCTTGTGGTGTCCAGCAGAGGGAAAGACGGGGAACACCGATGGATTTCCCCATTTAAGTATTCGGCTCCAGAGTGGACGGCGTCTGACGTCACCGCCACTCCGCGGACGTAAGGGAGGTGTCACTGCGCATGCGCTCCGAGCTGAAATGGCAGATGGGAAAGACTGCCTGGGTAGGCAATCCTCAATCACCATTATGGAAAATCTTTTGCCCTCAACTAATAGGAGGGGGA
Organism: Aquarana catesbeiana; assembly: GCF_042186555.1. Taxonomy (NCBI): domain Eukaryota; kingdom Metazoa; phylum Chordata; class Amphibia; order Anura; family Ranidae; genus Aquarana; species Aquarana catesbeiana. Next base: position 706,551,737 of record NC_133324.1, on the reverse strand, counting down.
TTGAAATGGCTGAGAAGAGAGAGAGCAAGCCTGATGATAAACATCGGCCGTTCCCTATGCATATCGATAGACCGTTTTAAAAAATGGGTACTAATCCAGCAATGCGGGAGACAGCACAGGGAACCAAGAGGCATTTGAAAAGGGGGATCATTGATTAGGAGCCCCAATTTCCAAATGCCTGGGTGTCCGTGCAAGTAAAAAAAGGGGAGGTGTGATCCAGATTGGAGAGCGAGCTATACATGGAGTACACATTAAAAAGTTGTATACAAATCAATAAGGTTGACTGAAAATAAAAATCACTATTTAGTTAAATGGCATGATTATTGAGATTTGAATTCTCTAAGTCTGGTGATCGTTTCAACAAATGGTCAGCAATGTGCTGTGCTTGGTAGACAAAATCAATTGTCTGGTGATCGTTTCAACAAATGGTCAGCAATATGCTGTGCTTGGTAGACAAAATCAAAATCAATTGTGGCAAGGTAAAAAAAAAAAAAAAAAAGGTTAAAGTTACAAAAAGGGTTTATAACTTAAAGCATCATTAAGGCCAGGATTTTTTAAGGCATTTAGATTTACAATCCATTTAGCCTCCCGCTGTAATAAAATTTGATCGTAATTACCTCCCCTATCTCCTGGAGGGACATGTTCCAGGGCAACAAATCGCATCAGAGTGTCATCAAATTGATGGAATAGACCCATGTGGCGGCTGATCGGTGTTTCCATTCTTTTTTTACACACCAGAGAGACATGGTCTCGTATTCGGTGAAAGAAAGGGCGCTTAGTTTTGCCTATATAGAAGGCATTGCAGCCACATGTCATTAGGTAGACAATGCCAACTGACTGACATGTGACTGAAAATTTTGGAGAGTATAAGCGGCCATTGGGAAGGGCAATGGTCCGTGTTGCGTGAATGTACCTACAGAAACCACATTTATGGCAAGGTCTTGTGCCTCTGGAGGTATTGGTAATGGTGGGGGAAATATATATTGACTTTGCTGTAAAAGTGTAAGTAAACTACAGTCAGTTGTATTACATTGATGATTATCATATCTATTACATTTGAAAAATGATATTAATCAGGCAGTGTTGCTTAAAAAAAATGGCAATTTTCATCTTTTGGTATTTGTTGTAAGGGCTAGTTCACCAATGTGAAAACACATAGCTGATTTGATGGTTATGTTTAATTATCTGCAAATTTAAAGGAGTCACCACTAATCAATATCCATAGAGAATTTACAAAGGCAAAAACATGTTTGTAGAAGCAGTGTTGCCGACCTACCAAATTGAAATTCATTACCACAAGACCCAAAATTTACTGACATTTCAAAAATGTACAAAATTTAATTGCAAATTTCAGCATTTAAGCTACAAACAAGTACAATATGCAATTAGCATGTGGCTTTGAGTGGATCTGAAGGCAAAAAACATATTTTTATATTTTCAATATAGTAAGGACAGGTTATTATAAACCTTCAGTTTTGTCACCTATGTCCAAGCCTTTGCCCCTAAGAGAGAGACTGCTTTGCCCCCGAGAGAGTGAAAGACTGCTTTGTCTAAGAGACTGCTTTGCCCCTGAGAGAGAGAGACTGCTTGCCCAAGAGAGAGACTGCTTTGCTCAAGAGAGAGGCTTCTTTGGCAGAGAGACTGTTTTGTCCCAGACTGCTTTGCCACTGAAAGAGAGAGACGTCTTTGCCTAAGAGGGAGATACTGCTTTTCCCCTGAGAAAGAGAGTGCTTTGTCACTAAAAGAGAAAGATTGCTTTGCCCCGGAGAGAGAGATACTGCTTTGCCCTAGAGAGAGACTGCTTTGCCCCTGAGAAAGAAATAGCTTTGCCTCAGAGAGAGACTGCTTTGCCCCTGAGAGAAAGAGAGAGATTTCTTTGCCTAAAAGATACACTGCTTTATGCGTTCGAGAGAGAGAGAGAGACTGCTTTGCCCGTGAGAGGCTGCTTTACCCCGAGAGAGAGACTGCTTTGCCACTGAGAGAGAGAGACTGCTTTACCAAGAGAAGAGACACTGCTTTGTGAGTGCTAGAGAGAGACTGCTTTGCTTGAGAGAGGCTGCTTTGCCAGGAGAGAGACTGCTTTGCCCCTGAGAGAGAGAGAGAGAGAGAGACTACTTTACCAAGAGAAAGACTACTTTACCAGAGAGACTAGTTTGCCCCTGTGGGAGAGAGCACCTGTTTATCCTCTGAGAGAGACTACTTTGCTCCTGAGAGAAAGAGAGAGACATCTTTGCCTCAGAAATAGACTGCTGTGCCCAAGAGAGAGAGGCTGCCCTGCCCCTAAAAGAAAGAGGGAGACATCTTTGCCCAAGAAAGAGACTGCTTTGCCCCTGTGCATGAGACTGCTTTAATTAAGAGAGCAACTGCTTTTCCCAAAAGAGAGACTGCTTTCCCCTGAGAGAGAGACTGCTTTGCCCCTGAGAGATAGAGAGAGACATATTTGCCCTTGAGAGAGGCTGCTTTGCCCTTGAGAGAGAGAATGCTTTGCTCCTGAGAGTGCCCAGCAAACAAAATGCTCGCTGCCCCAGCCCCCTCCCTTCCAGGACCAGGGAGGGCAGTGGATGCACAACACACACACACAAAATTGACTGACTCATTCAGAAACTCCACACATGAGGCTTCTCCCAAAGGCTGCAGTGATCTGGAGGTGGCTGGCAAGAAAGAAAAAATGATGGTACATGCTCACACGCATTTGTGCACTGCACTGCCACCTCCAGGCCCACCGCCCAAGCAGTGGCAGCACTCGGCCTGAGTTGGACCGACTCTTTTCCTGTCATGGACATTTACAGACAGGAGAAAAAATGCCTGTTTTTTTTTTTTTTTAATCAATCGTATTTTGTTCAAAGTTGCATGTACAAGTATTACTAATACAATTTCGCTGCCAATAAGTAATAAACATAGATTTCAAATAATAATATTCCAGGAGTTGATGTCCAATCTTAGATATGTGGAAGCATTTTTAAAAACATTTTAACAAGAAAGGAAACCGGTGATAATGATCCAAACTTTCTGTAGGATGTAGTTCAGTATATCAAGTTCTTAAAGAATGAACAGGTGTGTAAAAGGGGTTAAATAATAGCACATAAGAAAGAGAGCTGCTACATAAATGCTGTATCTGGTTTTGACAACTCTAGGGAGAAAAACCCAGCCGAGTTTTTCAAAAAGAGGGGAGATCACAAAGGATAGGCTTGGGGAGCATAAAGGATGGCTTCCCAGTGAAACAAAGGGTGTTATTGTGCCATCATTACGGATGCACTGTGCAGGATGGGTGTTGAAGCCAAGGTGACCAAAGGGACCAGAAGGATTGGCCTTTGCCATTCTTGATGGAGAACATCAGTTCAAATTAAAATTGAGATTGTGTGTTAAGGTAGTCCATGAAAGAAGAGAGATGTGGAGGTTCTGCTTGCTTCCATTTAGATGTGATGGATCTCCTGGCTGCGATCATGCAGTGTATGATGAGTGGAAGGTGCCGTTTGGGCCAGTGTTCATATTTTAGGAGGAGGAGTGCTGATGTGGGGTCTGGATCCAGTTTAAAACCAGTTACTGAGGAGATGAAGTGAAATATTTTGATCCAGAATGGAAATAGTTTAGGACACTGCTACCATGTGTGCAACAGGGATCCTGGTTCTTCACATTGTCTCCAACAAAGTGGTGAGTAGGAGGGAGAGAACTTGGATAGGCATGTTGACGTGTAGTACCAGTGGTGGATGAGTTTTATTTGGGATTCCCAGTGTGAGTGCATCTTGAATGTTTAAATACATTGTTGGTGGCACATATGTGGTAACTCAGCAAATACTTATTAAAAGAAAAAATCTCAGTGCAGAAGGGCTAGTATCATACTAGCACATATGTGGTAACTCAGCAAATACTTATTGGTGACTCCAAGTAAATAAATAAATGGTGAACAGTCCCACCACCTTGTAGTACAAAGTGCTCAAACAACGAGTCATCAGTTCCAAAAAAGGCAAGATGAAAAAAATTATACAAAATATAAAAGTATAATGAAATGTAATAAAGTGCAATCTCATGGGCACTAAACCCGAATAAACTGAAGAAACAAAATTGCCTAAAACGTATAAAAAGCTATAAAATGAGTAACAAATACAGTGTGGGTACAAAAAAAAAAAATTGAACCAAATAAAAACATATAAATCAAAAAAAGTCCATGTGCATGAGGGCTAGTATCATACTAGCACATAAAAAATATTGTAAATGCTGAAACAAAAAAAAACTTAGTGCAAAAGGGCTAGTATCATACTAGCACATATGTGATAACTCAGCAAATTCTTATTAGTGACTCCAAGTAAATAAATAAATGGTGAACAGTCCCACCACCTTGTAGTACAAAGTGCTCAAACAATGAGTCATCAGTTCCAAAAAGGCAAGTCCACAAGCCACAGGGAAGGGAAAAAAAGTCTTCAGTGGAGACACCTCTGTGCTCGCAAGCAGCTCACCTTACTGCTGCAAGACAACAGCTTGTAATCCATAAAAAATATCCATCTCTATTGCTTGGCAATAGAGATGCAGAGTAAGGCCAAATGTATTCTTTTTATTCGCTTGCCCAACCACTGCTTAGAAGACCCATGGTGGAGAGACACATTGGGATCCTTACCAAGACCCGAGGCTGGGGTAGATAGCCACACGCCTGTATGATCTTCGTAACAAGAGATCAAAGGAGCTGGTAAGGGACAGCATTTATATTGGTGGAGGAACCCTTCTGTCACCACGTTCTTCTGGGTGTTATAGTCATAGGACTCACATCGCATGGATGCTTGTCTTACCCACCTCTGAAGGAGTGTTCTGCCAGAGAACTTTTTCCTTTCGCTTCATACTTTTGGAATGGACTCAACTCACCCATCTTTTCATGTTACACTTATTTTGTATGATGTGGTCTAAATAAGTTTTTTCATTATTTGTCACTATAGTACGGGTGTATAACCCTCACATTGAGAGGTGTTTTAATTGTTTCATCCTCATCAATCAAGTTTTTCAGCGCAGCTACCTTTGATTTTTGTTTATTACAGTGTGGGTGTCTCACATTTTCTAGTTGCAGCTTTGTGTTATTCTATTTCTTATACTCTGTACACTTGTTGTATACAGGTTTTATGGGGATAGCGCAGTAATTTTTTTCTGTTATAGATGTAATTTAAATAGTTGGAGAAGGAACATAACATAGAGATAATTTGACCACACCGCCAAGAAGGGAAAAGAAGAAAGGAAAACAGAAAGAATGAAGGGAAGGGAAAAGGAGAGAAAGAAAGGGGGGAGAGAAAAATAAGAAAAGAGAGGAGATAAAGGGGAAAAGAGAGAAAAAAAAGAGAAAATAGGAAGGCAGAAATAACTCAAGTAGATCAGGACAGTTTGTAAATCATGTAATAGCATATATAGCTTTTAAATAAAACACATCACAAATTTATAAGTCTCTATCAAAACCCCAGAAGAAAAACCCTGTAGAAAGGGTTTGAGGTTGAAGGCCTCCTTAAGGCATGGTGGGCATTAAGGTTCGATATCCATCTCAGCTCTCATTGTAGGAGAGACTTTTTAAAGTCTCCTCCCCTGGGGTTGGGATGTACATGATCTAAAATGAGGATGGCTACCTTGAGAAAAAAAACACTGTGGGCCTGTGCCACATGTCTCCCCAAGGGGAGATCAGGGTCACTGGTTTTCATGGCCCTAATGTGACGATAGACCCTTTACCAAAATTTCTGTATGGTTTTCCCTATATAGTAGCAGCCACAGCTGCACTGTAAAAGATATACTACTCCCATGGTCTGACAGTTTTATCCCCCGACAGTGAAATGTCGGGGGATAAAAGAGTTGCCACTGGGTAGATGTATGTTCTACCTACAGTTATTTGCGAGATTCCTGACTTCGTCCAGTTGCTGAGAGAGGTCTTTAGTGAGATGTTCGAGGGAGAAAAGAGGAGGAGGGTTGTAATTAAAGGAGGTCTGACGAGGTTGTGAAGATCTACTGAAGTGCCAGGATTTTTCTGCGGCTGTCATGGTAAGGTATTTGGATGGGGGTGGGAAGAAGTCCCAATCACAGTGCTCCTAACAGACCTTTTAGCAGGTGGCCCAATATGGCCTGTTCGATATGTACCCATTGTTTGTCGGGTAGTGGATGCCACCTTGCTTTAACTTGGTCCAGGGTGACTGTGGTTGGGCACTCCCATTCCAGCTGCTGATTTATGTCTGTATAAGATCTTATTCCTGAATCGGGGTTGTTGTTTTCCCCAGATAAAGAGATTTAATGTAGATTGCAGACTCTTAAGATAAGATATGGTAAGTGGTATTGGCAGCGTTCTGAAGTAGTAAAGTATCATTGGTAATATTGACATCTTCGTAACTGCTGATCTACCTGTCCAAGAGACTTAAATATTAGAGAAGGAACTAGTTTGTTGCCGTATGTTGCTTAGAAGAGATTCATAGTTAGCTTTGAAGAGTGGGGAGCCGGGGGAGGTTATTTTAATTCCTAGATACTGTATAAATAAATGTGGTGCCCAGGTGAAGCCAGAGGAAGCGCACCAGGCCGAAAATTATTGGTGATAGGGGACAGCTTTGCCTGGTTCCATTAGTGATATCAAACGCCTGTGATAAGGTGCCAGATGTGTATACTTTTGAACTGGGGGAAGAGTATAAGGCAGTGATGGCTGAGTTAATAAACCCTGTGAGGCCAAAGGTATGTTGTACTTTCCTGAGCTACAGCCAATGAACCTGATTGAACGCTTGCTCCATGTCCAGGGAGAGGAGCAGAGAAAGCGTTTGATGGGACTCAGCCCATTGAAGCAGGTTTACAATGCGTCTGTGCCATCAAATGCCTAGCGTCCTTTCACAAATCCCACCTAATCTGGGTGTATTAGTAGAGGATAATGTTTACTAGTCTAGCGGCAATGATTTTTGCTTAGATTTTTATGTTTGTGTTGAGGAGAGAAATGAGGCGGAAGTTGGCTGGAAGGTGAGGGGTTTTCTGGGTTTAGGTATGGTGATTATTAATGCCTCCAGGGCTTCTTTAGAGACTTTGGCTTTGTGTGAAGCCAAGTTGTATACATTTTGTAGGTGCTGAGCTAGGATTGCACTGAATTACTTATGATACTCATTGCCAAAGTCATCAGGACCTGGGGCTTTATGCATGGGTAGTTTGGAGATCGCCTTGGTAATCTCTTGTATTGAGAATTGAGTGGATAAATCAGTGAGATGTTCTTTGGATATTTTTGGGAGGTGTAATGAGGAGAGAACGGTGTGAATTTGGGTGGCTGAAGGAGCAGGTAGTTCCTGAGTAGAATTTAGATTGTAGAGTTCATTATAGTATTCTGCAAATCTATTTGCTATGTGTAACGGGTTAGTGAGTCTTTTCTCGTGTTTGCCTAGTAAGTAGTCTATTCTGCTTTTGCTGGCCCTGTGTTTAATTTGGTTCGGAGGTACAGTGCCTTTCAAAAGTATTCACCCCCTTGGCTTTTTAACTATTTTGTTACATTACATAGTTACATAGTATAGTTACATAGTAGGTGAGGTGGAAAAAAGACACAAGTCCATCAAGTCCAACCTATGTGTGTGATTATGTGTCAGTATTGCATTATATATCCCTGTATGTTGCGGTCATTCAGGTGCTTATCTAATAGTTTCTTGAAGCTATCAATGCTCCCCACTGAGACCACAGCCTGTGGAAGGGAATTCCACATCCTTGCCGCTCTTACAGTAAAGAACCCTCTACGTAGTTTAAGGTTAAACCTCTTTTCTTCTAATTTTAATGAGTGGCCATGAGTCTTGTTAAACTCTCTTCTGCGAAAATGTTTTATCCCTATTGTGGGGTCACCAGTACGGTATTTGCAAATTGAAATCATATCCCCTCTCAAGCGCCTCTTCTCCAGAGAGAATAAGTTCAGTGCTCGCAACCTCTTCTCATAACTAAGATCCTCCAGACCCTTTATTAGCTTTGTTGCCCTTCTTTGTACTTGCTCCATTTCCAGTACATCCTTCTTGAGGACTGGTGCCCAGAACTGCACAGCATGCTCCAGGTGCGGCCGGACCAGAGTCTTGTAGAGTGGGAGAATTATCGTTTTATCTCTGGAGTTGATCCCCTTTTAATGCATGCCAATATTCTGGTTGCTTTGTTAGCAGCAGCTTGGCATTGCATGCCATTGCTGAGCCTATCATCTACTAGGACCCCCAGGTCCTTTTCCATCCTAGATTCCCCCAGAGGTTCTCCCCCCAGTGTATAGATTGCATTCATATTTTTGCCACCCAAATGCATTATTTTACATTTTTCTACATTGAACCTCATTTGCCATGTAGTCGCCCACCCCATTAATTTGTTCAGGTCTTTTTGCAAGGTTTCCACATCCTGCAGAGAAGTCATTGCCCGGCTTAGCTTAGTATCGTCTGCAAATACAGAGATTGAACTGTTTATCCCATCCTCCAGCCTTTACAGCCTTTAGTTCAATGTTTTTTAATCTGAATTATATGTGATGGATGAGAACACAATAGTCTAAGTTGGTGAAGTAAAATTAGAAAAATATATACATAAAACTATTTTTCAGAAATTAAAAACTAATTATTGGCATGTGCGTATGTATTCACCTCCTTTGTTATGAAGCCCATGAAAAAGCTCTGGTGCAACCAATTACCCTCAAAAGTCACATAATTAGTGAAATGATGTCCACCTGTGTGCAATTTAAGTGTCACATGATCTGTCATTACATATACACACCTTTTTGAAAGCCCCCAGAGGCTGCAACACCTAAGCAAGAGGCACCACTAACCAAACACTGCCATGAAGACCAAGGAACTCTCCAAACAAGTAAGAGACAATGTAGTTGATAAGTACAAGTCAGAGTTAGGTTATAAAAAAATCCAAATCTTTGATGATCCCTAGGAGCACCATCAAATCTATCATAACAAAATGGAAAGAACATGGCACAACAGCAAACATGCCAAGAGACGGCCTCACACCAAAACTCACTGACCGGGCAAGGAGGGCATTAATCAAAGAGGCAGCACAAAGACCAAAGGTAACCCTGGAGTAGCTGAAGAGTTCCACAGCAGAGACTGGAGTATCTGTACATAGGACGACAATAAGCCGTACACTCCATAGAGTTGGACTTAATGGAAGAGTGGCCAGAAGAAACCCATTACTTTCAGCAAAAAACAAAATGGCATGTTTTGAGTTTATGAAAAGGCATGTGAGAGACTTCCAAAATGTATGGAGGAAGGTGCTCTGGTCTGATGGACCAAAATTGAACTTTTTGGCCATCAAAGAAAACGGTATGTCTGGCGCAAATCCAACACATCACATCACCCAAAGAACATCACCCCCACAGTGAAACATGGTGGTGGCAGCATCATGCTGTAGGGATGTTTTTCAGCAGTCGGGACTGGGAAACTGGTCAGAGTTGAGGGAAAGATGGATGGTGCTAAATACAGGGATATTCTTGAGCAAAACCTGTACCATTCTGTGTGTGATTTGAGGCTAGGGCGGAGGTTCACCTTCCAGCAGGACAATGATCCCAAACACACTGCTAAAGCAACACTTGAGTGGTTTAAGGTGAAACATGTAAATGTGTTGGAATGGCCTAGTCAAAGCCCAGACCTCAATCCAATAGAAAATCTTCGGTCAGACCTAAAGATTGCTGTTCACAAGCGCAAACCATCCAACTTGAAGGAGCTGGAGCAGTTTTGCAAGGAGGAATGGGCAAAAATCCCATTGGTAAGATGTGGCAAGCTCATAGAGACTTATCCAAAGCAACTTGGAGCTGTGATAGCCGCAAAAGGTGGCTCTACGAAGTATTGACTTTAGGGGGTGAATAGTTATGCACATTGACTTTTTCAGTTATTTTGTCCTATTTGTTGTTTGCTTCACAATAAAAAAAATACATCTTCAAAGTTGTGGACATGTTCTGTAAATTAAATGATGCAAATCCTCAAACAATCCATGTTAATTCCAGGTTGTGAGGCAACAAAACACGAAAAATGCCAAGGGGGTGAATACTTTTGCAAGGCACTGTATGTGCCTATTTTCTTGCTTGCCAAATAAAAATTAAATTTGAGCAGTTTTAAGAGAATGTCATACTGAGTGATAAAGCACTGTGAGAGTTGATGACAAAGAACTTTTAATTGTTTGTCTCTATCTGGGGAGTATTGAGTTTTGTTCTGAGATTCCAATGAATCTATAGGTTTTGTAAGATCAGTAATGTTCTGTGTCCTCTTACACTTCTCCTGTGCTCCAAGTTTTATAAAGGTGCCTCTCATAAAAGCCTTGTGGGCTGCCCATAGGGTATGTGCCTTGTCCACAGAATTAACATTTTGTAGAAAAAAATGTCAAGTTCTTTTTTGATATGTTGCTCATGGATGGGGTTGTGACTAAGTTGTGAGTTTAGTCTCCACGTTTTAGCAGAGGAGTTAATTTGGTCTAGGCAGATTGTGAGATCGGGGCATGATCGGACTGATTTAGCTTCAGACGTTAAAATTAGAATGGGTTGTTCCACGAGAAACATGTCAATTCTGGAATACACATGAAGCGCATTGGAGTAAAAAGTATAATCTTTTTCTGATCCATGCATATTTCTCCAGACATCATAAAGTTCTTCCTCCTTTCAGCATATGTAGATCGTTGGTGCATCTCCTACTGAGGCTAGTGGAATCTATGGCTGAATCAGGGCCTGTATTAAAGTCTCCGTACATTATGAGACCACCATATTGCACTGTGAGAATACATTTGGGTGCAAAGAAATTGTTTCTGCTTAGTGTTGGGAGGGTAAACTGCAACCAAGATTGGTTATTAACCTTGGCTCCCAGAATGATATATCTGCCATTGGGATCACATTCTAAATATTCTTTTGAGAAGGAGATGTGTATTTTATTGCGATCATCAGACCTTTTTTTTGTGTCAGAATTTGCAAAGAAGCAGTGAGGAAAGAAGCAACGAGTTTCCTGAGCACAGAATATATCACATTTCTGTGAGAGGGCTTCCCTCCATAACACTGATCTTTTGTATGAACTGTTAAAGCCCTTAACATTTAAAGAGGCAATTTTTAATGCCATCTTTGCTATTGGAAGCATTGTGCAGGATGGGAAAGAGTGGCCAAATGGGGTATACCCTAGGGTCAGTTATGCTGCTACATTAATATGCCACAGCCTATCTGTATTTGAGATTATCGGTGAAAGCTGCTATGAACCGCTGAGTAACAACAGCTGCAATAAAAATTAGTAAAAAAACGAAAATAACATATAAAAATTATAAACACAATATTGTAGGTAGACGTAGAAGAAGAGATCAAACTGAGCAGTAAAAAACCCTCAAACTTAGAGTCCTTAGAAACTTAGAAACTTAGAGATATTTGGATAGACTACTAACATGTGAGGGTACGTGAACAACAGAAAATCCAGCCATGAGGAAGCACCATGTTAGAAATTGCCTATACATGCTTTGAAAGCCCTTGTATGCTTAGCTCCTTATCCTGGGCCAGGGCCTGCCTTCCTGGCTTGGGAGAGTAAGTTTGGAGATTTGGAATGATGGTGTGGATTTAGAGTGAAGGGTGGTGGGATACCCCATTGTTGTGGAAGCTTTTTGTATTCTGCTGGTGATTGGAGAACATATACATGTCCCTGATGAGTGATTTGAAGTGCGGCAGGGAAGAGCCATTTATAGACCATTTTCTTGTGTCTAAGAGCCTCCGTGATGAGGGAAAACTGCATTCGCCTTGCTAGAGTTGCCGCTGAGATGTCAACGTAAATAGAGATATGTGAGAAGGGTTCCGGAAGTTTGCCTGCTTTGTGGGCTGCCACCAGAGCGCTGTCTTTAACATGGAAGAAATTAATTCTTGCCAGAATATCCCATGGGACTGTATCTGGAAGTGAGCTCGGTTTGGCGATACTGTGGGCTCTGTTTATGACCAGGTCTTGGGTATGTTCCAGCTGGAGTAAGGTTTTAAGCAGTTGTTGGAGATATGGAACAATCTTAGGAGGAGAAATTGTTTCAGGGATACCTCTAAATTTGAGGTTATTCCTCCTGGAACTATCCTCTAAATCTGCAATTTTATTTTTCATCCACCGGATGTCAGCGTTATGCTCCTGATAACAGTCCACCAATTGATTATATGCTGTTACAGAGTCTTTTAGCTTAGTTTCCAGTTTATCAATCCTCTCCTCAGTCTGATCTACTTTTACTTGTAGATTGGTGATGTTTTTACACAAATCTACTTACAAATCTTGTTTTAGAGACATGAGCATTTCTTTAACTACTTCAGCACCGGAAGAATTTACTCCCTTCCTGACCTGGCCGTTTTTTGTTGTGTCGCTTTAACTGACAATTGCGCAGTCCTGTGACGCTGTACCCAAACAAAATTGAAGTTCTTCTTTTCCCCACAAATAGAGCTTTCTTTTGGTGGTATTTGATCACCTCTGCGTTTTTTTTTTTTGCACTATAAACAAAAAAGAGCAACAATTTTGAAAAAAACACAATATTTTTATATTTTGCTATTATAAATATCCCAATTTAAAAAAAAAAAAAAAATTTCCTCAGTTTAAACTGATATGTATTCTTCTACATATTTTTGGTAAAAAAAATCGCAATAAGCGTATATTGATTGGTTAGCGCCTATAAAATAGGTTATTGATTTATGGCATTTTAATTTTTTCCATTTTTTTACTAGTAATGGCGGTGATTTGCTATTTTTACACTTTTGACACTTTTTTGAAACCACTGGCATTTATACAGCGATCAGTGCTATAAATACCCACTGATTACTGTATAAATGTCACTGGCAGGGAAGGGGTTAACATGGTGGGTGATCAAGGGGTTAAATGTGTTCCCTCACTGTGTGTTCTAACTGTGGGGGGTGGGACTGACTGGGGGCTGGAGACTGATCGGTGTTAGTATATACTAGGAATGTGGATTTGTGTGTTTGTAGGATGCCCACCCAGAATGGGAGATCTTACCTTCCTCACCTGCAACAGGAAGCTGCAGGACCATACACAGAGCTTAGCACAGCTCGCACATATACAGCGAAAGCCGGCTCTGAAGCCACAGGGAGTCACAAGCAGCTTCCAACAGTCAACATGGCTACAGTATTTGGAGCTGCTGACTCTTGCTTTTTTTTTAACTGAAGTTGCTCTTTAACTGTCAGTTTTATTGCAGCTGGTTGTGCATTTCTTAACCAGTTGCCAACCGCCTCATAGCCAAATGACGGCTGCAGGGCAGTTGGATATCTCTGGGATTACATCATATGACGTGATTCCAGAAAACAGCTCCCGCGCGCCCCCTGGGGTGCGCACACGCGAACATCCATGACCGCCGGGTCCAGAGGACCCGGCGCATCACGGATCACGGTAAACGGCCGCTGATCGCGGCTGTTTACCAGGTGATCACTCCGTCAAATGACGGAGCAATCACATGTAAACAAACCGGTGTCATGTTATGATGCCGGTTCCTCTCTCCCCTCTCTGTACCGATAGATACAGAGGGGGAGGGATCGGATGGGAGCAGCGCTGTGGGCTGGATGTGTAGTGCCTACAACGCTGCTCAGTGACATGTGCAGTCACATCCATCCATCCCTCCATGCTCAGCCATCCCCCCATGCTCAGCAATACGCAGCACTACTCTGCAATACTCTGCAATTCCCTGTGCAATACTCTGCAATGCCCCGCAATACTCTGCAATACTCTGCAATTCGCTGTGCAATACTCTGCAATGCCCTGCAATACTCTGCAATGCCCGCAATACTCTGCAATGCCCTGCAATACTCTGCAATGCCCCGCAATACTCTGCAATGCCCTGCAATACTCTGCAATGCCCCGCAATACTCTGCAATACTCTGCAATGCCCCGTAATACTCTGCAATGCCCCGCAATACCCCACAATACTCTGCAATACCCCGTAATACTCTGCAATACTCTGCAATCTCCTGCAATACTCTGCAATACTCTGCAATACCCTACAATACCCCGCAATACCCTGCAATACCCTGCAATACTCTGCAATACTCTGCAATACCCCGCAATACTCTGCAATACTCTGTAATACCCTGCAATACCCCACAATACCCTGCAATACTCTGGAATACTCTGCAATACTCTGCAATGCCCCGCAATAATCTGCAATGCCCCGCAATACTCTGCAATACCCTGCAATGCCCTGAAATACTCTGCAATGCCCCGCAATACTCCGCAATGCCCCACAATACTCTGCAATGCCCCGCAATACCTTGCAATACCCCGCAATACCCTAAAATACCCTGCAATACTCTGCAATACCCCGCAATACCCCGCAATACTCTGCAATACCCTGCAATACTCTGCAATACCCTGCAATACCCTGCAATACTCTGCAATGCCCTGCAATACTCTGCAATACCCAGCCATACCCAGCCATACTCTGTCATACTCTGCCATACTCTGCCATGCTCTACCATGCTCTGCCATACCCAGCCATGCTCTGCTATACTCGGCCTCTGTATGTGGCCAGGCTGTGGAAGTCTCACATATGTGGTATCGCCTTACTCAGGAGGAATTGGAGAATCTATTTTGGGGGGTCATTTTTGGTATGTACATGCTATGTGTTAGAAATATTGTATAAATGGACAACTTTGTGTTAAAAAAATGTGTTTTAACCACTTCCCGCCCGCCGGCCGTCATACGAAGTCCTTGACTTTGATATCTGAATGATGGGTGCAGCTACAGGCATCATTCAGATATCAGCTTTTTCAGCTGGTGATTCCCTACACCATGAGAACAATCATAGCGGCTGTTCCACTGCTTGATCGTTTTTATGGGAGGCGAGAGGGGATGTCCCCCCCTCCCGCCGCCCTCAGGTGCTTCTACCGACTCACCGCTATGATCGAAGCCAGGATCGTTTTTTTTTATTATTTTAGGCTTCCCAGCCTAGAGGTGAGATGTGGGATTTAATTGACCCCATATCTCACTGTAAAGAGGACCTGTCATGCCATATTCCTATTACAAGGGATGTTTACATTCCTTGTAATAGGAATAAAAGTGATCAAAAAATTTTTTTTTGGAAAAAAGCATCAAACTAAAATAAATAAAGTAAAATGAACAAAAAAAAAAAAAAATTTCCCCGTGTCCATGTGTGCTCGCATGCAGAAGCGAATGCATACGTAAGTCCCGCCCACATATGAAAATGGTGTTCAAACCACACACGTGAGGTATCGCTGCGATCGGTAGAGCAAGAGCAATAATTTTGGCCCTAGACCTCCTCTGTAACTCACAACATGTAACCAGTAAAACATTTTAAAGCGTCTCCTATGGGGATTTTTAAGTAGCGAAATTTGGTGCCATTCCACGAGGGTGTGCAATTTTGAAGGGTGAAGGTTACACCCTTATTGTTTGCTTGGGTACGTGTCCCCTAGGGCAGTACCCAGCCCCCATTCAATTTGTCTGAAAATCCCTCACTTATTAACCTGGAAAATAGGTGGGGGCCAGATAGGCTTCTCTGAAGAGATGAGTTTTCAGGGATCGTCTGAAAGTGGATAAAGTAGGAGAAAATCAGACGGATTGGGGTAGAGCATTCCAGAGGATGGGGGAGGCTCTGGAGAAGTCCTGAAGGCGAGCATGGGATGAGGTGACAAGGGAGTTTGAGAGCAGGAGGTCTTGGGAGGAGCAAAGAGAACGATTAGGTTGGTATTTTGTGACTAGGTGACTAGGTTAATGGTTGCTTTGCGTTCAGCAACCATTAACTTTAGTGGGGTTCAGATTTGGTATCCAAACTCTAGTAATGTTTGCCAAACCAAACACAGGTACGTTCAGCTCATCCTTACTATAAACCAAAATGTATATAAAGCTATGACTAGTATCACATAGTAGGCAAGGCTGAACTCTATACCAGTACAAGCCAGGTAATGTTTTTCTGTTTTATATATCTTTTATATGTTTTAAAAATTCACCTCGCCATTACTTTGCTGTTGTACAAGCTGGGGACAATCTAGATAAAATCCCAGCCCATTCAATATAGAACTGTGGATTTTAGAGATGGTGATAAAATGTTTTCATGTATAGCATTTTTGTTTTAATACTTAGTGTGCAGTGATAGAAAGTGTTTTCTTATTTCATAAAAAGTTTCAAAAGCTTTTGATGTGCAGGGACTTATATATGGATCAAAATGCCATTAGGTTGTCCTTTTAATATAGTAATCTTAATTTTAAGGTTACACTCTCAATTTTAATATTAATAATAATGCAATTATTTTAGTAAACAAAATGAAAAAAAACAACTTTTTAGTTTAAAAAAGAGACCTATATGTTACAATGTATAGTTAGGTTTTGAATTATATTTATTGAAAACAGAGAAACTCCAGGAAATGCTACTTTTCATTTTAGTTCAGAACACCTTTAAGGATCATGAATTAGGGCTTGTAGGTTTTACTTCCTTATAATGCAAAGAACATAAATGATTGACAAGCAGCATAACTTGAATTTTTTCTGTCTGTCAGCATCTGTATCCTATGAATTATAAATAAGATTCATATGTTCCAAGGTATCAACTTGTAATATAGAAAGTGTCATCTATGTCAATAAATTAATGTGAAGCAGATGTCTTTGAATTAAGGGTACATGGGTGCTGCCATACAACCAAGAGTATAGAATATGGATGCTTGGTAAACATCTGGTGTCCATCTACTTGGACAGGTGCATTTCTTTTGAATATTTTGTTAAGTGTAAACAAAACGTGCTTGGATAAATAGGAGCTATCTGACTTGTTTAAGTTTAGTTTGTGCAATGCTTCACTGAAAATATATATATAGATTTATTGGAAGTAAAATAAACATATTTTGTCCTTAATTTGTAAAATAGCACATATTATTATATAAAAGGCCCTCATTATCTTCAGTTTTCTTACATTTTGTCTGCCCTTCTCTTTCTATTTATCTTGCCCTATCTTTTCACATGTCCATCTATCCATCCATCCTTGAATTTCTAATCTCAACGTGCTTACTTGGAAAACAGTATTAATGAAAAAAAATGGTTTCAGATTTATTTTACACAGTGCAAAGTAATAACAGTTCAAAAAGGGCTCATCTAAAGCAAAGTATTGCATCAGTCTTAATAAAGAGTTTTTAAACACATTCTCAATTTTAGCTTTATCAACATTTTGAGCACAGTTCGGCAATGCTAACTAGATCTAGATGGAATGTTTTCTTACTTAAAATTTAAATGTAAACACCGCATGGAGGTTGGTTTACTGAAATAATAGAGAATTTTTACTTATCAAAGTGAATGTTCCTTTAGCTTAGAAAATGAGTTGGGGTTTTGATCACTTTACATAGTTACATAGTTAGTCTGGTTTAAAAAAGACACAAGTCTATCTAGTTCAACCTATGAAAGGGATGGATCATACTGTATGCAAAGGAAATTACAGAAATTATTATTATTATTATTATTATTATTATACAGGATTTATATAGCGCCAACAGTTTACATAGCGCTTTACAACTTGAGGGTAGACAGTACAAATACAATACACTTTGATACAGTAGGAATCAGAGGGCCCTGCTCCTTAGAGCTTACAATCTAAGAGGGAAGGTCAAGAGATACAAGAGGTAATAACTGTGGGTGATGTGCTGATTGAGAAGATAAATGTACAGTTGTTAGGTGGGGGCCAGATAGGCTTCTCTGAAGAGATGAGTTTTCAGGGATCGTCTGAAAGTGGATAAAGTAGGAGAAAATCAGACGGATTGGGGTAGAGCATTCCAGAGGATGGGGGAGGCTCTGGAGAAGTCCTGAAGGCGAGCATGGGATGAGGTGACAAGGGAGTTTGAGAGCAGGAGGTCTTGGGAGGAGCAAAGAGAACGATTAGGTTGGTATTTTGTGACTAGGTTAGAGATGTAGCTTGGGGCCAGGTTGTGGATGGCTTTGTAAGTTATAGTTAGTATCTTGAATTTAATTCGGTGACTGAGTGGCAGCCAATGGAGGGATTGGCAGAGGGGTGTAGCAGACGCCGAGTGGTTTGTGAGGTGGATGAGCCTGGCAGCAGTGTTCATGACGGACTGAAGTGGGGATAGCCTATTTAGAGGTAAACCAATGAGGAGGGAGTTGCAATAGTCGAGGTGGGAGATGACCAGGGAGTGGATTAGAAGCTTTGTGGTGACATTGGTTAGGAAGGGGCGTATCTTAGAGATGTTGCGGAGATTGAGGCGGCAAGTTTTGGATAGTGATAGAATGTGGGGTCGAAAGGTTAGTTCAGAGTCCAGGATTACACCTAGGACCTTGGCGTGGGGAGATGGGTTGATAGTTGAGCCGTTGATATTGACAGGGAAATCAGGGGAAGTGGCACCTGAGGGAGGAAATATCATGAGCTCGGTTTTGGATAGGTTGAGTTTGAGGAAGTGATGTGACATCCAGGCTGATATGTCTGCTAGTAAGTTGGTAATGCGTGAGGAGACAGATGGAGAGAGCTGGGGGGTGGAGAGATAGATTTGGGTGTCATCAGCGTAGAGATGATATTTAAAGCCGTGGGAGGCAATCAACTGACCCAGGGAGGTGGTGTAGATTGAGAAAAGGAGAGGTCCAAGAACAGAACCTTGGGGGACCCCAACGGAGAAAGGAAGAGGAGAGGAGGAAGTAGAGTTGTAAGTGACACTGAAGGAGCGGTGGGATAGGTAGGATGAGAACCAGCGAAGAGTACAGTCACGGAGACCAAAGGAGTGGAGTTTTTTGAGGAGGAGGGGGTGGTCCACTGTGTCAAAGGCAGCAGAGAGATCCAGGAGAAGTAGTACAGAATAGTGTCCATTGGCTTTAGCCATTAGTAGGTCATTTGAGAGTTTAAGGAGAGCAGTTTCCGTGGAGTGTTGAGGGTGAAAATCAGACTGAAGGGGATCAAGAAGTTTATTCATGGTCAGACGGTCGCTTAGTCGGTTGTAGACCAGTCTTTCAAGAAGTTTGGAGGAGAAGGAAATTACATTTTTTGCTTATACATGACTGAATAATTAAAGCACAACTTTACTTGATTCCAAAGTGCACATTCACTTTGCAAAATCAACATTTAAAACATTTCCATTTATAATTCTCCTCATAGTTTCTGGTAGCTTGGCCAGTTAAAGAATAACTATTTAGCTCAATACATTAGCACTAACTTTGTTTTCTCATTTTCTTGTTTTCTTTAGGTTTGAGGTTAGGGCTTGCTGCTCTGATGGGTTTGTGGTAGTTTCAGTTAGTTTAAAATGTACAGTTCCAGTGAATTAATGTGTAAATTTACCAAACCAAGCTCTTTGTAATTATAATGCACTGTTCTTTAAACTTAAGCCAGTTGGCTTCAAAAACCTAATTTCTTATCGTACATCACGGAACACAGAGCCATAGTAGTTACTATGTGGGTTATAGTCCACCTTCAGGTGATGGACACTGGCACGCCTTAAGACAAAAAGTGCATGCCCTATATAACCCCTCCCACTATTGGGAGTACCTCAGTTTTTTTGTCAGTTTCTAAGGTGTTGGTCACGAGTGTAGATGTGCTGTGCTGAGCTCCACTGGAGCAATCCTTGCTGGGGCTAGCTATGCAGCCAGATCCATTCAAAGTGTATTTTAGGCTGAATTGAATGGTACCCGGGCCTCTTGTCCGAAGAAATGAGGTTTTGCCTGTAAACGCTTCTCTTTTAGAGAGCTGGAACCCGGGATCCAGTACTTTTGGTATTAAGGCCATACATTTTTACTGGCGGTGATGCTATTACAGGTCCAGGATTGTGGTTTTCCCCAAGGATCCCCAGCTCCTGAAGGTTTGTTAACGGAACCCACCATGAAGGGTGAAGATTGGGTCTGTTGGTTTTTACCACAAAAAACACAGCTGCGGGAAAGGTAAGTGGACTTTTCTAAGAATTTTTTTTTGAATTTTCTTATGAAATGTCTCCTTTAATTAGTAAATGTTGTCATGCCTATGTGTCACCACTGGGGGCTGTATGCAGCACATACCTTCTCATGCTTCCTCAAGAGAACACGCTGGGTCCAGAGCAGAAGGCTTCTTCTTCTCCAGCCAGCAGCAGACCTCCGGTAAGTCTGGGGGAGTTTTCTCTTCTCCAGACACCCCCCCACCTGTGCTTATTCTCCCCCCAAGCTCAGCAGCTGTTTCATTCCCAGTGTCAGGTGTTTCATTTTATTGCTTTTTGTTCTTAGGTGATTTTTGTATAGCGATTTTTGTACTATATGTAATTTTTGTATCAATAAAATATATGTTTTTTATGTACAACTTTTGGGCATACCCTTACTGTACTTCTCTCTGTGTCTGCAATATCCTTGGGGCCAAATCTCTTTTCTACATGTTCTTATTTAGGATGTGACACAGAGTGTTAGGTTCCCCATATACTCCTGGTTGGTTTCCACTTCTTTCTTTTCCTCTTCACGAGGAAGCGCGCCGGGAGAAAAAAATGAGAAAAAAAAAAAACGATCAGCACGCCGCTACTCGGTGGCTTCCAGGCTTTCTCCTAATCATGTTTTTTCCCCTCACATGTTGGTCCTGTGGGATCAGTGGTCCGCGCTCGTGCTGGAAAACAGTTTTTTAAAAAGAGAGAGGGAGAGAGGGCGACGGAGGGGCGGCGGAGCTTAGCTCGACGTTGGCGTCCTCCAATGTCCAGCGCGGGTATGTGTTTTTTAAAGCACCTTTATTACTGCTGTAAGCTGGTGGAGGGACACAAGAGCATAGAGGGGCTTGAAAGAGGTTGGTGTCACAAGCATTCTTTTTGACACATTTACTATTGCATCAGGCTGAGCATTAATAGGGGCGGCAGTGGCTGACTATTGCTCAAGCAAATGGATGCAATTTCTTCTGGTAGTAATTCTGCTTGTGCATCGGGTTATGTTCAGAAGGGGAGGTTGAAACACTCCCAAAAAATGAGCTAAAAGGGTCTCCCTCAAGCTCTGAAAATCCTACTCTACAAATGGCATCCTCCCCTGAGAGGGGATGGCTGGTCAGAGTGAGCATCGGGGCCATAAAATGTTTGCAACTGTTTTCAACACTGCAGCCCCTGTTCATTTTACTCTTTTTCCTCGGCTATGGTAGGTTTAAAAAAAAAAAAAAAGTTTAGTGATTTTAATCGCATCCCAGTGTGGTCAAGATGCAAAAGGTTTTCTTTCGTTTTCCTAGGAACTAAGGAACTAGGGGCAGGAGAAGACGATTCCCTCAGGGGACCATGGTGAGGCTGATGACTCCTCTTCTGAGGTGTCAAATGCAGGAGAGTCAGCTTTCACAATCTGTAAGATTGATGGTACAATTTATTGCTGAATGATCTGCTCCACATTTATGTACCGTTAACTGAATGTTTGGGTTCGCTAAAGCCTCCTCAAGCTATGCATGCTTTTTCCTGTCCATTTTTTGTTGGAAAATTTTTTTGTATCTGGAGGATCACCCAGATAAGCACTATTTTCCTTTCTAAAAAGTTGTCACACTTTGTCCTATGGTAGTGAAAATTCACTAAGTGGGGTATACCAGTAATTAGCACTACTATAATCTTTGTAAGTATGACTTGTCCAGCAGACAATACTTAAACACTTTTTTCCTCTGGCAGGTTGAGTGTCTCAGCCTGCGTTGACAGTAATTGGTAGACATGTGCACACTGAAATATTTTGTTTCGGAATTTCGTTTTCGTCTGAAAATTAAATTTATTTAGTTACTCCCGAAATTCGTTTTTATCTATTTTTCGTTAAAAATTGCATTTGTCCGAAAATCCAAATTAATTAAGGTCGAATCTGTCATTGAAGGCTTATGGTGTCTGTCGAATGTTCAAAGAAGATTCGACAGAGCAGCTAAACTGTACGTGTACATTTCCGGTCGAATTTTATGCCTACAAGCTAGCTGTAGTAGAATTCTAATGTTGTATGACTAGTAATAATTATGTTTATTAATTATATTACTAGTCAACCAACATTAGAATTTTTCTATAGCCTATGGGTGGATGCATTTGTCCGGGAAATGTATGATTGCAGCGTAGCTGCTACGTCAAATCTTCTTAGAACTTTCGACAGACACCATAAGCCAAAGATTCAATGTTTGTATGTTTTTCGTTGCTTTGTCGAATCTTCGTCGTTCATGTTGAATGGTCTACTCTACCCCAACAGTCAGCCAACTATCATATTCGTTTCTCAATCTCCAAGTGCAATGGCGGGCGTGGCATCTGACTTTGTGTCAGATATTGATATGGCATTATAATATAAAATCTACAATAATAAATCCCCCCCACAACACGGGCAGCCTCTGAGGCTATCACAACACTAGCAACACTAGTATCACTATCAAGTTCACAACACTAACACAATAGCAGCAGATTATTATGAAAAAGTTAAGTTGAACTGTAGCTTGCTTCACTATTGTTCTGCTGCTGTTCTTGTACAGCAGTACGTGTGTACTTAGTTCTAGCTATTTTACTGCCCCTCCTCTTTGGTTACAATCTGCCAACAACATTCATCATCATCATTATTTCTATTTTACTTCCCCCACCCAATTCCAGCAGCGATCTTTTCTCTCTATGTCAAATCTTTTCTCTCTATGTCAAATCTTTTCTCTCTATGTAGAATAATCTTGGACTAATAGAGTTAAGGTTAGGCACATTCGACCACAGGTTTAATAGACACAGATTGTTATTGTCAGCGTCATGTCGAATCTCCTATCTGTATCCAACTGTTGTCGCAAAGAAAATGAAAATAAAGCATTTGTTAATGTCGGATCTTTCGGCTTTTGTATTCTGCACTTTTGTTATCGTTTGTTAAAAACGATAATGAAAATACCTGAAATTCGGATGAAAATGCATTCGGACAAAAACGAATGCACATGTCTAGTAATTGGATAATTATTGAGAAACCAGTTTAAACAGGTGTTTAAGGTTATCCTGCTCAGCAGGTCCAGGAGGCAGCTTTATGTTTGCAATAGTTGCTAGACATGTGCATTCGTTTTCATCTGAATGCATTTCCGTCCGAATTTCGGGTATTTTCGTTATCATTTTAACAAACTGAAGGATCCGACATAAACAAATGCTTTATTTTCGTTTTCGTTGCGACAACAGTTCTATATACATAGGAGATTCTACATGACGCTGACAATAGCGATCTGTGTCCATTTTCATTATCATTTTAACAAACTGAAGGATCCGACATAAACAAATGCTTTATTTTCGTTTTCGTTGCGACAAAAGTTCTATATACATAGGAGATTCTACATGACGCTGACAATAGCGATCTGTGTCCATCGAACCTGTGGTCGAATGTGACTAACCTTAGCTCTATTAGTCCAAGATTATTCTACATAGAGAGAAAAAATTCGACATAGAGAGAAAATATTCAACATTATAGAGACAATAGCAAAAAAGCTTGAATGTGCCTAACCTAACTCTATTAGTCCAAGATTATTCGACATAGAGAGAAAAGATTCGACACGAAGATTCGACGAAGCAGTCGCCGCGAGCAGACATTTATGGTCAAATGCTCCACTCATAGGCTATAGAAGAATTCTAATGTTGGTTGACTAGTAATAATAATTAATAAATATAATTATTACTAGTGTCATACAACATTAAAATTCTACTATAGGCGGAACATTCGACCGGAAATGTACGATTGCGGCGTTGTACAGTTTAGCTGCTCCTTCGAATCTTCTTAGAATATTCAACAGACACCATAAGCCTTCAATGACAGATTCGACCTTAATTATTTCGGATTTTCAGACAAATGCATTTTTTAATGAAACAAAATAAATAAAAACGAATTTCGGGAGTAACTAAATAAATTTATTTTTCGCGCGAAAACAAAATTCCGAAACAAAATATTTCAGTGTGCACATGTCTAATAGTTGCTATGACAGCTCTATCCTTTAGGCCTTGAATCTTCTTAGAACATTCGACAGACACCATAAGCCTTCAATGACAGATTTGACCTTAATTATTTTGGATTTTCAGACAAATGCATTTTTTAATGAAACAAAATAAATAAAAACAAATTTCGGGAGTAACTAAATAAATGTATTTTTCGGACGAAAACGAAATTCTGAAACAAAATATTTCAGTGTGCACATGTCTAATAGTTGCTATGACAGCTCTATCCTTTAGGCCTTGTGCCCTTCGCTAAGCATCATGCAAGAAGCTCCTGGCTAGTTTTCCTTTTTTGTGGTGAAACAGCTATCTGGGGATATTTTGGCTATATATATCCAAAGAATTTCTAGTAAAAGAAAGATACCCCTTTTGCCATTTAAGTGAAGGAGTAAATGTATTTTTCAAAGGTCCTTCTTCTGTGCCAGGGGCATCAGCCACCCAGGCTGTCACGACGGCTTCCGCGGTCAGGTTCAAAGGGTAATCCTCAGGGTTAACCCCTGGGGACAAAAGAGGTCTTGGGGAAGGAAGCCTACAAGCCTACAAGATACTGTAGCCTCCTTATGAGGAGGTGCCCCCGCTTGCTCAATAGGGAGAATTCTTCTGCAGCTCTCATGGATCTGGCAGAAGGAGTGTCAAGACGAATGGGGGACTTCCTCAAAAGCTCCAACGTACAAACTGGAGTTCCAAGAGTTTCTGTCTCCTCATTTTCTCAGATCAAATGTTCCTAAGGTTCCAGAGAAAAAGAAATCTTTCTCTCTAGCATTGGACCATCTTTTGGCAAAAAGTGTTCATGGTGACCCCCATGTAAGAGCAGAGGTTGGGGTTTGGTTAAATCCAAATGGACATTCTGAATCTCAAAGGTCTAAAATTAAATTTCTGAATATAATCTCTCTTTTTTGGCATGAAGTTAATCCAATCTATTTCCATCCTACAAGGAGGAGAACTTCTGGTGTCAATCGATGTAAAAGATGCATATCTCCATATGCCTATTTCCTCGCTCACTAGTAATATTTTCTTTCAAAGTGAAAAATCTTCATTTTCAGTGTGTAGCTCTGCTTTCCGATCTAGCTGCTACACCTCGAGTACAAGGTTCTGGCTCCTTTTCTAGCCTGATTGAGGGCCAAATGTTTAACGATTATGGTTTACCCAGTCGATCTGTTCTTGTTAGACCAGTCGGTAGCCCGCTTAGACCATAGTATGGTCACCACATTCAACTACCTGGAATATCTAGGTCGGATTCTCAACCTAGGAGGAATCTTCTTTAAAACTTGAAGAAAATACTTGGGTCTGATCATAGGTACACCCAGAAAAGGGTATTCAGCACCATAAAGGAACTGATTTAAGTAGTCAAAGCAAGATGATTTTCTCCTATTCAACTTTGCGTGAGGTTGTCAGGAAAGATGGTGGCTTAATTCAAGGCCATTCCTTATGCTCAGTTTCATTCTAGACTGCTGCAAAACAGTATCCTATCGGCTTGAAACAAAAAGTTTAAGCTCTACATTCCCAATGTGTCTGACTCCAAAGCCTACGGCCACATTACCCTGAAAACGATTGCTTAGTGACACTGGTGACAGGGGGTGATCACGGGGTTAAACCTTTATTAGGGGGGGTTAGGGGGGTATCCTAGACCTAAAGAGGGCTAACACTAACTGCCCTACCACTTATAACTGTCACACACTGACACCAATGCAATAATCAGTAAAAAAAAATGCTATTGGTGTCACTGTGACAGGGGGTACAGGGGGGTGATCGGGGGGTGATCAGGGAGTGATGGGGGGTGAAAAGTGTGCCTAGAGTGTTCTACTTTATGTGTAGTGTTGGTGCACTTACTTGGAGACCTTCTCTCCTCGGTGCCGGAACGAAAAAGACCGACTCGAGGAGAGATGACATCACTTCCTCTGCCACTGTTTACATTACAGAGGCAGAGGAAGATTGTCATTCGTTGGGAGCGATCGCGAGGGGGTGGCCACGAATGAATTGCTCCCCTAACGATTCCGACCGCCTTGGGCCAGGTACGTGATTTTGCCTGTCCGTGCCATTCTGCCGCAGTATATCTGCGTTAGGCGGTCGGCAAGTGGTTAAGTTATTTCTCACACACAGCATAGGCATACTTGCAAGTACACCCCAAAACACATTGTGCTACCTGTCCTAAGTATAGCAATACCACATGAGTGAGACTTTTTCACAGCCTGGCCACATACAGAAGCCCAATATCCAAGTAGCACCTCCAGGGATTCTAGGGACATAAATTACACATCTAATTTCCTGACTACCTATCATAGTTTTGAAGGCCCTGGAGCACCAGGACAATGAAATTACTCAGCCATTTTGAAAATCAAACACCCCAACGTATATTCTACGAGGCATTATGAGTTTTTTGAACATGTCTTTTTTTCCCACAAGTTTTTGGAAAATGTGGAAAAAAATGAAACATTTTTTTTACACAAAGTTGTCAGTTTATAAGATATTTCTAACACATAGCATGCACATAGCAAAAAATACACATATACTTTCCTGATGACCTATCACATTTTTTATGGCCCTTTATATTTCTAACAAATAGCATAGCAACAAAGTACATTCTGCTCAGCAAAGGGTAAATAAAAAATGACCTGTGGTTTTAGTAGTGCAGTTGTCCACAGAGGAGAGCATTGGTCGAGGTAGCAGGCAGAAATACTGTCCATAGTCAGTACAGGCAGCAGGCAGATAATGTCAGCACAGCCAAAACATTGGTCCAGGTAGCAGGCAGAGATGTGGTTAACAGAAGCAAAATGAATGGTCAATGCAGCAGGCAGAGATATGGTCAGTACAGCCAAGGTATTGGTCCAGGTAGCAGGAAGTGACATGGTCCATAAAGTCCTGGGTCATTACAGGCAGAAAGCTGAGATATGGTCAGCACAGCCAAAGTATTGGTCCAGGCAGCAGGAAGGAACATCAAGCTTAGAGCCTCGGTCAGGAAAGAATGGTGACAGGGGTAAAGGCTTCTCTCTCCCAAATCTCTTTGAAGCCTCCGGTCTCCAGACCCTGTTCTGGGTATTATAAAATTCAGAGAAAACCAAAATCTGGTTTTCTCTGAAGCATCTCACATATGTGAGACCCCTGTATTATCTTGCATCCCGATAATACAGTAGCAGGGCAAAAGATCAGTCTAAGGGGGGGCGTGGCCTGGTGCGCAATGAAGATGGCAGCGCAGTGAAGAAGCTCTGCAGCACACGCGGCCGTTCACAGCCAAACACCCGACCTACAGCGCTCAGATGCCGAGCAGAAAGCCTCACCCGACTCCGCAGTCTCGCCCGCGCCACTACTCGTGTCCCTGGCAACACAGAACATCGCGGACATCTTTAAAACCCAGCCGGCAGCTCGTAACAGCGGGACGAAACCCAAAATGGCGCCGACTTACCATGGGGATGATGGCAGCGAGGACTCGCGGTCAGCCCCAGAGAGCTCAGACAGGGGTAAGTCCAGATCGGATCACCCCCTAACGTTCTCAGACATGTCAGTGTTCGCGGCTGACATTAAAGCCACATTTTCGGCTGCTATAACGGACTTAAAAACAAACATGCTTGTTCTCAATGAGAAAATGGTGGTGACAGAGGCAGAGGGAAAGCGCAGAGACCGGGCCATTCACAAGCTTGAGAGAACCACAATTACACAGTCACAGCATTTCATAGAGATGAACAGACATATTGAAGACCTCGACAACAGAGGCAGGAGGTGTAATATAAGAGTAAGGGGGATTCTGGAATCAGTGGAAACTGACCAGAATTTTCCAGCGCTAAGGAGAGTGTTCAACAGCCTCCTTGAACGGCAGGAGGACATAGAAATCGAGTTTGTGAGGGCACACAGAGCGCTTCAGCCGAAGGGACCTGATACAGCACCGCCAAGAGATGTAATCTGTTGCCTTCAAAACTTTGGGCTGAAAGAAGAAATAATGCGCAAGGCAAGGAGGAATGATCAAATCATTTTTAATGGAGAGACAATAATGCTTTTCCAAGACCTCTCTCAGATCACGCTGAGAAACAGACGCGCATTACGTCCATTGCTGGATAAACTGAGGGAAAGAGACTTGAGATATACCTGGCGCTTCCCATTCACCCTTACGGTCACACAAAATGGACGTCGGTGCATATTGCGTATGCCTGCAGACCACCCAGACTTTTGTGAAGCATTGGACCTGGGTCAGATCAATCTTCCGGAGTGGTATGCCGATTTCCTACAGCCCCCACTGGAAAGGTCTCCCCCGACCTCGCCCTTTACCTCACCAGACAAAAGACAGTCCAAAAAATACAAAAGTAACCGCGGAGGCAGTTCCAAGATGGGTACTCCACAGAGATTGAATGAGGCACCCAGGGAACAGGAGGATGAGTGACTTCATCATTTCGCGGCTTCCCTGACTAACTCACACACTATTAATACTTAAACCACCACAGACATTGTTCTGCAATTCCAAATCAAAAAAAATTATACTGCGCTATCCCTCTGATATATCTTCAAACTCTGTGTCTGTGAAAAACAAATAGTAAAATTGTGCTGCTGCAACCATAAATGAGAGACAACCCCCACTTCAAATAGCTAAATGGAATAGGCTGCGCTGCTTAATATGTGAACGTGATTATAACAGGTGAGTATAATCATGCCAAGCACATTCCTGGTGATAAACAACACTCAAAATAGATGACAAATGTGTACAGAAAAACAAATAAGATGAATATTATTAAAACAATGTAGACTAAACTCCACAAACTGCACGATTCATGGTGAATGCAAAAAGCAGTGACAACTCAAAATCGAGGACCATATAATGCTGCAAAAGTCCAAACTCTTAAATAACAGTCCTTATAAGAGAAGTAACTTTTTGGTGAGAGAAGAAAACACCAATCTTGATGCAGAGTGAGGCATGCACAAACATATCTCCCTGGGGAACATGGTGATATAAGAAATTCCTCCACCTCTGACAAAAACGCCCCTTACCAGATGATTAGATCTCCTGTCACAGAGATCGTGTAAGCGAGTGGCTGTGTCCCCCAGCCACTGGGTCTCTGCACGGTTCACACTCTCAAGTTCACAGGATTGGGGTATACATTATTTTGTTTGATTTTAGGTATTTTCTAAGCGTGTGGGAACAATTAACACACATTTCTACTATACGCTTCAGAGAAAGTTTACTTGTCTGACTGACAATAATACTAAAGAGTTAACCTGAGTTGAATATACACACCAAGGTCGGGTGTGAATCTTTTAGCCTTGATGTTTTTTTTTTGTTAATACAGTTAGGCCGCGTGTGCAGCGATTAGGACAAAGTTTTTTCTTTTTTTTTAGTCCTTTCTTTAATTACACATTTTAGCATCTTAATAGGTGTGCTGACACTTGGTTGTTTGCGCCTCCCCCTAACCCCACAGTGTGTCTCGCGGCACCTAAACAGATGTGAGACACAACACACAGTGTTGGTAGGCTCAGTCCTCGGATAAAGCATTTAGCTTTTCCGAGAGATAGACTTCCAACACTTCATTCATACTCTGAATATTTCCTCCTATTTCTTTTCTTCCTCTGCTCTTCTCTTTTCTTTAACTCTTACTATACATCCCCTACTAGGTGCGTAGTAGCAATATAACAGGGTTGTTGTTTCAGATTTCCATTATAAATAATAATTCTTGTACCGGAGTTGTGTTTTCTCTGCAGATCGGTGATCCGAGCACCTCCTCCTAACCTCCAGCCATGGCCTATTCCTCCTTGGGAAACTGTCCATTGATAATTTTGCATAATGTAAGGGGTCCTAACATACCAGAACGTCGCTCCACCGTTCTGAGAGAGCTTAAAAAAGGTAAGCCAAGCTTTGTTTTTCCCTAAGAAACCAACTTCAAAACTCAACAGACACCAAAACTCACAAACTCATACTTTACAAGGGCATTTCATGCTACTAACCCTGACTCTAAGGCCCCATTCACACTAGCGCATTTTTTGATGCATTTTGCATTTTGCAGAAATGCACGGGAATTTTTTAACATGGGTTCCTATGGAACATGTTCACATCAATGCTTTTTTGTATCTCAGCGTTTTTGGAAAGGGTCGGGGACTTTTTTTCATGCAAAAAGCAGCGTTTTGCATGTAATGGTTTTCAATGGACAAGCATCAAAAACGCAAGTGCTGCGTTTTTGCAGCGTTTTTGATGCGTTTTTGATGCGTTTTTGGTGCGTTTTTGCCGTGGCAAGCATGAAAAAAAACCTCCAAAAACGCTCAAAAGCAACATGCATAGGTGTGAATCGAGCCTAAGTCAAAGGGAGTCTCCATTTTGATCAGCAAGGAGACACCCTTTGAGTTAATGGAACAACTATGCGATTCAGAAGGCAGATTTGTCTTCTTAAAGGGAACCTATAGAGGTATACCGTTAACACTAGCAAACGTTTATTTCCCTAATAAAAGGCATGTACCATTTTGAATAGACATTGTCAGGAAGCTTGCGGGGTTTGCATCGGGGTGCTTGATCCTTGGAGGAGACTTCAACATACCGCTAAATCCGCTTACCGATACCTCCAATGGGAAGACGTGTATCTCCTACAAGATTCTTAAAAGGATCAAGTCTCTTTTGCAGTCCCTACAGCTGATAGACACATGACGCTTTTTGAATCCTGACGGAGAGATTATACATACTTTTCTGTCCCACACTCAAGGTATGCATGCTTAGACTACCTTTTTGTGTTGCAAAGAGACCTTACCCAAGTGACAAAGACAAACATAGGTGTGCAAACCATTTCAGACCATACACCCATCTCTCTCGCCATGAACCTACAGGGCCCCACACACCGACAACTGACATGGAGGCTGAACACGTCGCTTTTAACAGACCCCTTATTAATCAAAGAACTGACCACCAACCTGACACAGTTTTTTGAAGAAAATACTACCCCTGACGTAGACCCTCTGATGGTGTGGGAAGTGCACAAGTGCACTATGAGGGTGTTATTGATAAAAATGGGCTCCAAGCGCAAGAGAGAGAGAGAAGCTCAAGTAAAATCACTGATAACACAGATTAATACTTTGGAAAGACTACACAAGCAGTCCCTCTCTACCAATTCAGCCACAAAACTCTTAGATACTAGGAAAGAATTACAACAGATCTTAGACACAAAAGCCAATTGTATGCTTTTTTTCAAAAGAAAAATTTACTATGAATCGGGAAACAAGACAAATTCCTAGCAAGAGCGTTGAGGAAACATGCTCTGAACAATCACATCGCAGGTATTAAAATTAAGAACGGAAAACTCAATGTGACATCGGAGACGATCGCAGAACACTTTCATGACTTTTATACTGGACTATACAACCTACCAAAACAACACAAACAACCCCATATGACAGGGAATAGAGCACAAATTATTCAGGAATACCTGACCCAAAGTGGCCTACCGACCCTTAGCAACTCTGACTCTGATATATTAGAAGAACCCATTTCATCCTCAGAATTGAGACAAGCTATCGCTCAACTGAAGTCGGGTAAGAGCCCAGGACCAGATGGCTTTTCCGCAATATACCACAAAACCTTCACTGACATCAAAACAGACCCTCTTAGAAATGCCTTGAACTCCCTGTCCTCACAGAGGGGAATAACTCCCGACTTTCTCTCGGCACACATTGCAATAATACCGAAGGAGGGCAAAGACCCTGGAGAGTGTATTAGTTACAGACCTTGACGTTAAACTATTCGCAAAAATTCTGGCATTAAGGTTAGGTCCCCTCCTACTTGGGCTGGAACAGGTCGGATTTGTCCCGGGTAGAGAAGCTAAAGACAACGTCACCAAAGCTTAGCTTCTGATCCATGCAGCGAAATCGCGAAATATCGAGGGTCTTCTCCTCTCTACAGATGCGGAGAAGGCCTTCCATAGAGTAGCTTGGGACTATATGCTAGCAGTGTGCAGACACGTAGGACTTGGGACACGCATGATGTCGTGGATATCTGCGCTGTATCACAATCCATCGGCATGCTTGAAAATCAATGGCACGCTATCAAGGAAAGTGCACGTTACAAACAGGACTAGACAAGGGTGCCCACTGTCCCCCTTATTGTTCATCCTCTCGCTGGAACCCTTTATTAGAAAAATTTAATCAAATAGGGCGGTCCACGAATTCAGGGTGGAGGACAGGGAGCTCAAGGTGGCAGCATATGCCAATGATCTTCTGTTTTTCTTGACAGACCCACTAATATCCCTACCTAATTTATTGAAGGAATTCTCACACTACGGATACCTATCAAACCTAATAGTCAACTACACAAAATCTGAGGCCCCAAACATATCTCTACCAGACAAGATCCTCAAACAAACTATAGCCAACTCGACATTTAGATGGGAATCCTCGGCATTGAAATATCTACGAACTTGGCTAACGCCTCAATTGCATTCCATCTTCGAGAGGAATTACATCCCGCTCCTTAGAAAATGTGAGAGGGACCTTGGAGATTGGAATTTAGGCTACTTTTCATGGTTTGGAAGAGCAGCAATAATCAAGATGGTGGTACTGCCTAGATTATTATATCTTATGCGTACCCTACCAGTGAAAATACCACAGAAATTCTTTGCAACTCTGAATTCCATCATCCTAAGGTTCCTTTGGCAACATAAGAAATTCAGGATAAAATTAACCAAACCTACACAACTCAAAGAATTGGGAGGGATTGGATTCCCGAACTTCAAACACTATTATTACGCGTCACTTAGCTAGGGTCATTGACTGGCATTGCCATGAAAATGCGAAAGATTGGGTTTCTTTTCAAATATTTTATTGGTAATTTACATGCTTATACATTGTTATATAAAGCTTGATACATAGTAACGTATGAATATTGAGCAATGCATATAACAACAAGGTAAAATAACATGAACATAAAGAAAACTAAATAATATAGAAGAGGTACATTCTTAGTCAAATAACATTCTGATTTAGTGTAACTAGCTATGCAAATAATTAAAGGGAGCTACGTCCCCAGTTTTATTATATTAACATATTGGCCATTCCCCAAGAACACTGGCGGGGAGGCCATTTCAAATTATCACACGTGATAGAGTATATTACCAGTATTTAGTAGGTTAGGATAGAAGAAAGAAAGAGAAAGAAGGTAGTAGTAAAAGGGGGGTCTAAGAAAAGGAGGTGTGGATAAGAGAAGTAGAGGGGCAAGAGAGACCAGTCAGTCCGCGCGGGCACAAGAACCAATGCAATATCCCAAGGTGGTACCTAGATCCATCTAAAGTAGCAAGAGGTTTTCGTAAATATCTGTGGGTAAAAAATGCTCAACCCAAGGTTGCCAGGTTCTGGAGTGTTGAGGGACTTTATCAAGGATTTTCGCTTCAATTTTGCTATGTATCATTGCCTGGGTAATCCTATAAAGCCTTAGCAATCGTCTGCTTGGCTGCGGTAAATAAGTGAAGGAGGAGACAGAGTTGTGTTCTAGTGTAATCTTGTGGGAAATAATTAAGGAGGGCTATTGCTGGGCTTGGAGCTAAGGTGACTTGGTGTAGGGTGGATGCCATCCGAAATACTGTTGCCCAGAAGCATTGTACCAAAGGGCATGTCCACCAGATGTGTAAGTGTGTGCCCCTGTCTCCACACCCTCTGAAACAGTTTGGAGAGGATTTGGGTAGAAATTTAGTGATTCTAGCTGGGACTAAATACCAGCGCATTAACACTTTGTAGTTTGCTTCTGAAGCAACAACGTTTTGGGATGAGTTTTTTGTATTAGACCATATGGTCGTCCAGTCATCCATTTCAAGATTAATATCTAAGTCCCTTAACCATCGCTGTGCATAGATGGGGAGACTTGGGGGTGGTGACGTAAGGTGGGAGTATAGACGAGAAATAGTACCTGGGGCATGTGGGTCCAAGTCGCACATATGCTCAAATTCAGTTAGAGTGTCCAGCCCAGAGTTAGATTTTATAATAGTTTGAGCAAAATGTTTAATTTGGAGGTAGCGGAAGCATTCTCTGCTGGGGAGCTGTGCTTGTGCCTGGATATTTGAAAACGATTTTACAGAGTCTCCACTAATTAGATCGCAAATGTGGGTCAGACCCGCCTGGACCCAGGCTTGGAATGAGGCTGGCTCTGTGTGAGCTGGGTAAAATTGAGGGTGGCCTAAATAGGATAGAAGTGGGGAGTGCGGGGAGATTAACTTAAAGGGGGACTTCAGTCTATCCCATAGTTTAAGCGTGTGCTGTGTTAATGGATTAGTTATGGGTCCTCATGCTTTTGTAGGGAGCCATAGTAAATTAGTTACACTAATCGGGTGTAGGTCAATGGCTTCGAGGGCAACCCAAAGTGGTGCCTCAACTTTAGAGTGGTATAATATTGACTGGGCCAGTCGGGCTGCATGATAGTATTGTAAGAAGTTGGGAATGCCCAGGCCGCCACTAAGCTTGTTACGGAGAAGAACCGGTCTCGCCACTCTGGGCCTAATAGGGCCCCAAATGTATTTGAAAACTTTGTTTTGCATGATCCTATGGTAATAGGGTGGGACTGTGATAGGGAGCACTCTATATAAGTACAGAAGTTTTGGCAACAGGGACATTTTCACAGCTGCGATACGCCCCAACCATGAGACACATAAAAGTACCCAAGAATTAGGTAGAGAAGATAGATGGGTGAGCATTGGGAGATAATTAGATTGGAACAGGTTGGATGGGTCTTTAGTCAGTTTGAACCCTAAATAGGGAATAGATGAGGAGGACCAGTGGAAGGGAAAATTTTTGCGCAGCATTTCAAGATCAGCTTGTGGCAGAGACACGTCGAGAGCTTTGGATTTGGATTGGTTGACTTCTAGTCTGGATATTTGAGAAAATTTATCTAAGGTGTTCATAAGGTTTGGTATGGGGTGATGTAATGAACATTAGTGCGTCGTCGGCAAAGAGACACAATTTATGAGAGACTGATGCTACTTCCAGGCCCCGGATATCAGGGTTAGATCTAATCAGGGCTGCTAGAGGTTCTATTGTGAGTGCGAACAACAGAGGGGATAAGGGGCAGCCCTGTCTAGTTCCCTGTAGGATAGGGAAAGGTTCTGACCGAAATCCGGAATAATGTACATATGCTTGTGGGTGGTTATACAGGGCATCAATCCAGCTTAAAAAGTGTGGACCGAAGCCCCAGCGCTGTAGGATATATAATAAATAAGGCCAGGAGACTGTGTCAAAAGCCTTCCGTGTCTAGGGAGAGGAGATGCATAGGGATTTTACGGGAGTGGGCTAGGTGTTGTAGGAGAATTACACGTCTGATGTTGTCGCTCGCTTGTCGTTTGGGTATAAAACCAACCTGGTCCTTATGTATCAATCCCCCAATGATGGGATTGAGGCGTAGGGCCAGGATTTTGGCTAGGATCTTGATGTCCACGTTTAGAAGTGAAATTGGCCTGTAGTTAGACCATAGTGTACTGTCAGTGTTTGGTTTCGGGATCATTGAAATAAGCGCTGTCAACGTGTCTCTGCCAAAAGAGTGTTTTTTTAGTATGGCATTAAAAGTATTGGTAAGAAAGGGAGCAAATTTCTTATAATAAAGACTGGGAAGGCCATCAGGACCCGGGCGCTTATGAGGTTTGAGGGTTTTGATGGCTGCCAGAACTTCGTAAGTTGTGATCGTACTTTCCATGATCTCGCGACTGGCTTCAGACAGGGTTGGAATAGGCAAATTTTGGAATAGCTTCTCCGCTTGGTGCAATGGAAACGCTGCTTTAGAATCATAAAGATTGGCTAGCTGTTTACGGAACTCCGAGAGAACCTTAACTGGATTGCTGGTGATTGTGTCTTTAGCCAGTCTGAGTCTAATGGGAATACGAG
The DNA here is from genome assembly GCF_042186555.1 of Aquarana catesbeiana. NCBI lineage: Eukaryota > Metazoa > Chordata > Amphibia > Anura > Ranidae > Aquarana > Aquarana catesbeiana. Next base: position 706,516,133 of record NC_133324.1, on the reverse strand, counting down.
TATGGTCTGGTCTACGTAGACGTAAAGCCAGGTAGGTGTCTGGTTTATTTGCTTTGGTGTAGATTGTATGGTTAGACCTACGAATAGCCTTATCAGCCGTCTCAGCGAGGAGTAAATCTAATTCTAGTTTAATTTTTTCTAATGTTAATTTGTGCGCTTCAGTTGGGTTGGCTTGAAATAGAAGGAAACTATTGTGGTAGTCTGATTCAAGTTGCTGCAGTTTGAGTTTCTTATCTCTATTGAGGTGCGATGCCACTGAGATGCATGTGTCTCGTATCACGGGTTTATGTGCTTCCCAGAGCAGAATGGGGGAGATGTCAAGGGTGGCATTGTGTGTAAGATAGACCTTAAGGGCTATCTGGATATCCAGACAGTATGATTGATTGGTTAGTAGAGAATCATTCATACACCATGACCTGTTGGTAGTTTGCGGAATTAAAGATGACACTGTGGTGATAACAGCACAGTGATCTGTCCATGTGACTGGTTGGATATGTGAGTGAAGGAGGAGTGGGGCAGATGCTATAGAAGTAAAAATATGGTCGATCCTGGAAAAAGATTTATGTGGATGCTAGTAGAATGTATAGTTTTTCTTAGTGGGGTTAAGTTCTCTCCATGTGTCTAGAAGGGAAGCCATTTGTATTAGTTTACGAAATTGTGTAGAGGGAGTGTAGTGCTCTGGGGCATAGGGCGATTTATCTAAGTGTGGTTGCAATACTGAATTGGAATCACCGCACAGGAACAACGTTCCCTTACAGTGTGTTTTCACAACCTGCAATAAATGCGAAAAAAAGGGGTTCGGGTTTGTGTTGGGGGCGTAATAGGAGACAAAGGTTGTAGTTACGTCCTGCAATAGTCCCACGAGAATTAGGTAGTGACCTTCGGGGGTCTTTTATCTCAGTCAGGGGGGTAAATGGCATGGTGCGATGGAAAGCCACCAAAACTCCTCTATGCTTCATGAAGCAGTAAATACCTGTGGGTATTTAGAACTAAAAAAGCTCGGGGTTTGGCGTGTAGAGAAATGAGTTTCCTGGAGGGCTACCACCTTAGCCTTTAGTGATGCAAACGTTTGAAACGCTTTCACTCGCTTGTGTGGTGAGTTTAGTCCCTTAACGTTTAGGGTGAGAGTTTCAAGTGGGGCCATTATAGGGTGCATGAGGAGCCAATATCAGAGAGCACTGGACCCGCGTGAGACGAACGGTAAAAAGAAGGTGAAAAAGTAAAGGTATAGAATAGAAGAGAGGGAAGGAATAAAGAAAGGTGAGGGAGAACATAGGGTGTCGGGCAAAGTACTGAGTGATCCTCCTGATAAGGAGGCAATAGATCAGTAGTGCCCGACCAATGTGTGCACCGATTCTGCGACCAAAAATCCAGTCAGAGCGTGGACGCACCATAGAGAGGGTAAGCAGTGACTGCTCCCCGCCGCAAACGGGTATAATAAAGACAGTTTAAGGTAAAAAAGAAATGTTAGTTTTTCCCCTTTGCTCCCCAACATTGTATATAACAGTAAAATATCAAAATAAAAAAGGGGGGGGGGGAGGGGGGAAATGTAAGAACGCAAGGTACAAGACATTCCATTAACTGAAAAGCACGTGTATGAATTTTCAGCAAGTGCTATTCCCGTGAGGGATCAATATATTGAGATTAAAAGAGAGAAGGAGAAGGGAAGGAGGGGGAGGGGAGAGGGGGAAGGACATAAGGAGAGAGGGGGAGGGAAAAGGTGAAGACTGGGGGGGAGGGGGGGAGTGAAAAGAGGGGGATGGGGAAGAGACAAGGGAAGGGGGAGAGGAGGGATGGGTGAAATGGAAGGACATGGGGTGCATATTAAGAAATTATATCTAACAGTAGCAACATATTAACTAAAGTGCAAAAGTTATATAACTGTTTCATTACCATTACTTGAACATGGAAGTGGGAAAGTAATGGGGTTAACCTGGCTCACTGTGCGTGGGCCCGGCTAAGCGCCCATTAGGTATGTTCATTGCGCAATTGCGTAATTGGAATTAGCATGGCAATAGTATCAAACAAAAACATTAAAACAGTAAAATAATAGAACAAAACAACTGAACCTGAACAGGCCTCAAGTGGCCTGTGAGCCCTGAAGAGAAAACAATTTCAGAACGTAGAGTGACCGTACCCGACGGTGGTCATCCAGCAGGTCTCGGTCGCAGGGAGGACCTCTTGGAATGGTGTGAAGTCAATCACTGCAGATGCAACCGAGAACCTGTGTGTTCAAAAAAAGGAGGAAATAAGAAAAGAAAGTCTGTTTCTTTGGCTTCAGCGTGGGTCTCTCAATTTCGGGCTAAGATAAGAATATTCAGATGATCTGGCTGGTGTTCCTTTCCGGATGGATGGTGGACCAGAGTTATTCCGTTTAGGGGTCGTGGTGTAAGGTTGAGAAGCAGATCTGGCTGGTGTGCGAGGAAGGGATGTATCCGAATGGTTGGTCTGGGGAGACAGGTGAAGCGATTCCAGCAGTCTTTGGAGCGATTCTGGAGTGGTGCAGGTATGCTGCTGCCCCTGGAAGGAGAATTGTAATGCAAATGGAAACCACCACGTATACTTAAGCTGGTGCTGTAGTAGTATCTGCAATTGAGGTTTCATAGAGCGGCGTTTAGCAATAGTGAGGGGTGCTAAATCAGAGAACAATTGGTACGTGTGGCTCTGGAACTGAAGGGAGTTGTTATTGCGGGCGGCTGCTAGTAGCTGTTCTTTCGTGTGAAAAAAATGCAGCTTGATGATAATGTGTGGTCCGTCTGTCTGGCGCCTGGTGAGTGCTCTATGGATTCTGTCGAACTCAAGGTGCTCAATAGGTATGGAGGGCGCCAGCTCTTGGAATAATGCTGTAGAGAATGATTGTAAGTCATCAATTGTCTCCGGTATACCTCTGAGGTGTAGATTAGACCTGCGGGAGCGGTTTTCCGCATCCTCGAGGCGGGATAGAAGCATGGAGTTTTCTTCTCAGAGGGCAATGTGCTCCTGTGCTTGTTCTTCCATGTCGTCGAACCTGGTTTCAAGGTCTGCTGTGCGTTGGCCTATTTTGCGGATTTCACGTGTCAGGCTATTGGTAATCTGGTCTGATGTTGCTTTAAGGGCCTTGTGAAGCATTGCTTCCATAAGTTTCATAAAGGCTGTTTGTGACATACCTGTATGTGGAATGGAAGGGGAAGCGCCAAGGTTCTCCTGTATGTCAGTCTCTTCTTCACTGTCAGGCACATCAGAGCGAGCAGGAGAGGATGCTGAGAGTTCAGCCAGGGCCCGTGCCTTCGCCGCCATCTTGGAGGAAGCGCAGGCCAGCGCTTCTTTGATGGGTTTCTGCTTAGTTTTACCGCGATGTCTCATTAGCACCATACCGGAAGAGGCACTGATGTGGGGAGATGCGATCCCTGTAAGAGAGGCTCTGAAATGCCGGTTCAGTAAGGCGCAAGAGTCCCAAGTGTGCGGCGGGGAGTGCAGAGCTTTACAGAGAAGCGTCTGCCATGCAAAGCCACGTGCATGTGCCCCCGAAAGATTGGGTTTCATTAGAAGCAGACTTAAGCCCCATCCCTCTTATCTATACACCCTGTATCCCACGGAACAAATACACAAATATCTTAAAAAGGCACCCCTTGACAGGAACCACTCTAGAGATAACAAATATCCTAGCTAAGCAAAAAGACGTTACAACACTTCCCAGCCCATTAACACCACTGAAGGACAACCCTGACTTTCCACCAGGTGAGCAAAACACTACTTTACAAAACATAAGTGACAAATCACCCTTGATTATAGGGGACTGCTTCCAAGGAGATAAACTCAAAAACTGGCTATCTATTAAATCAGAGGGTAATCTACCTCTCCTACGTCAATGGACATATTTCCAGATTCGGAGCTACTTTGGACGCTCCCGAGATTTGTTCAGACCCCTGACTGAATTAGAGTCGGTCTGCCACGGCAAATCTCCACTGGACAGGGCTACTTTGGTTGCTTATACGTGGCTACAAAATCCAAACGTGCTGGCTGGGGATGAACATAGGAGGAGGTGGTCGGAGGACTTAAGCATTGAGATATCAGAGAAACAATGGAGGTATGCTTGCATAATGGCACATAAATGCTCTATGAACACAAAACAGTAAGAGACGAGTTACAAATTGTTGATGCACTGGTACAATACACCTGACAGACTTCATAAATGGGATAACCAGAGATCAGAGATGTGCTGGAGGTGTCAGCAAGTAATAGGCACATTGACACACATTTGGTGGCAATGCAACCTGATTAAAGGCTATTGGACAGAAGTCCGAAATTTAATCAAATTGATTACAGATACTAATTTGAATTTAAACGCAGCTTGTTGCCTACTACATGTGACTTATTTCTCTTCTAAGAGATATAAGCATTCCCTGTCTAAACACATGCTTAACGCAGCTAAATCATTAATTCCCCTGCACTGGAACTCACCAAGGGTCCCCTCTATCTCGGAATGGCTGCTCAGAGTACGTGATGTCTGTGAGATGGAGGACACCCTGGCCCAGGAACGGGGCACTGTGGAAAGATTCCATAAGACATGGCAACCATGGTTTAGTTTTAAATATTCTCAAACTTATGGGGAAATTATAAACAATAAATCCACATAAGATCAGAAGGAATATCTGAAGTTGGCGTTCGCCTTTTGGTATCTGTAACAGCAACTAGAAGAAATTTAAGACTTGCACTGCACCTTTCCACCCCTTCTTATTCTTCTTTCCTTTTGCTTTTCTTATTCTTCATCTATACATTCAACATAAGTATTCCTGCAGATGTTAAGAGTATATAGCATAAGATAATACTACGGATGTTCTGTAGTTAATAGTGTTGAATAATGTTTATTGCATGAAAAGGGGTCAGTTGGATTCTTTATAAATCTGAACTTGAATTTTAATGACCCAATCCACTTAATGTTACCATAATATAAGATACACAATTGTTAATGTTTAGAGCCTATATTTCTTCATTATGCTGTATCAAAAAAAAAAACATACGCAGTTGCATCTGCGATTCGCGAAACATGCATGTTATTACCTTCATTTTCTCTTAATAAATCTTTAAATGAGAAAAAAAAAAAAAAGATCAGTCCAAGCGGCAGGCAAAAAAACATGGTCTATTAACAGGCTGAGGTCAGTGCAGATGGTAGGCAGAAACGTGATTTAGAAACAATCCATAGGCCAGGGTCAGTTATCGTGGAAGGTAGAGTCATTGTCAATCGAGGCAGCAGGCAAATGATCCACACAGATATTAGAAACAGGGAAATGGCAGGCTGTTAAAAATAAGGGGAGCTAATATATTAAGGATATGTGATAACGTCTGAAGCATTCTCCAATACATAGGTTGGAAGGGACATTGGGGACAATGATAATCAGTGTCTCTTCTAACCCCTCCTCTGCTGCATACACAACATTTCTTTTGGCATCTTCTGTGGGGGAAATGTTTTTTGGAAAAATGTTGCTGATGAAGTCAGGTCAGGGTATTGACAATTTCTTCAATATATTTAAGGAAGGTGCTGGGTCTTTCTGTTGACTTTTGATAGATGATATGATGTATAAATTATACTTTGCCAAATGGAAGAGATAAAAGGCAACTTTTTAATAGCAGAAATGGGAATTTCTAGTTGGTAAATAGGGCTGTAGCATCTAGTCATTTAAATCCACCCCTCCATGAACTGATTGTAATCGTGGATGCAATCAGGCTTTACACTGGGACTGCGACTTCTGTGAATCGCCAACAAGGTGTTGCTTGTTCCTATTTTGCACTGGGCATTGTAGCTGGGAGTCTTTGCTTTTGTATACGCAGAAGGCGTATACACATCCTGCAAAGTTTGTTTAGTTTTAATCCGTACCTGGCCTCTTACTGGGAATATACTGTTTGAATTGCAACCGACTAGTGAAGTGGACAAGGGATTCGTTCACACAAATGTTTTGGTCTGGGACAAACATTTCTGCAAATCGCTTAAAAAAATTATTTATTATTGGGCGTATTTAATATAATTTATCATTGTTGGGATAATCTTGAGGCGGGCACTGTAAGTTGTCATTGAAATGCAGGAAGCGCATTATCATGTCATAGCTCATCCTCGACATGACAGCAGAATTAATGGGCATGTGATGGATGAGGTTGGTGGAACAGTAGGTATGCAATTCATTTTTCTTTGTAAGCTCCATATTAAACGTAAGGCCCAAACATAATTTTAACTTCTCCACTGTGAGCCGTCGTCAATTAAACATACGGGCAAAAGACAAATTGGGGTTGGTGGCAATATGTTGCTCTGCAAAAAGGTTAGTTTGATCCATGATGTATTGCCGCAAATCTTCAGGGAAAAACAAAATAAAAAAATCTATTACAGAAAAATTCTGAGTGTTGGGCTGCACACCTGGTTGTGCGGTGAAAGGGGGGATTGTAGCTGACCTTGAGCTGGAAGGCAGCTATAATGGGTTTGCCAGATAGGTTTGGGCCCAGATTCTTTGGGTCTGGTGTGTTATTCTAGTGCTGGTACTGGGCCTTTCTTTTGGGGGTCTAGCTCAGTTGGTATTGGTGCTGTTGGGGTGTATGGCGCTGCTGGTGATAGGCAGGTCTTCTGATCTTCTGGCACATCCTGAAGGATATCATATGACACCTGGTCAGGATAACTTAACCATTACCAGGCCATCATTTTGCTATTGGCTGGGCGGGAACTGGTTAAGAAGGCCAGGATGAGTTGTAACTCAGAGCAGTTTTTCATAAGAAAGAAAGGGCCTCCAATGAATTAAGTGTCAACTGAGCTTTCCGATGTCTAACACTCGTAGTTCAGGCCACCAATAAGATATGGGTGAGAATGGTGTGGTACGCTTTAGACCACTGCTTTATTCCTAAGTAGTGCTAAAGCTGGACTGATAGGCTTTAATATTCCAGTGATAGCGGTAATGATGCTAGATATTTTGCACCAAAAGCTAGTTAAACATTTACACACCCATATGAAATAGACATCCCATCTGTCAGCAATCCTGCCAGCAGATAGGGGATCCAATGGAGGAGAATTTGTATGAACACACTGGTGTGTAGTACCATCTGGACACAATTTGTTGGGTCAGTTCCCAATTATTAGCATCATGTGTTGCAGCATAAAAGGATCAGAAGGCTTTGAGCCATTGTATATCTGAAACTGTTAGCTAAAATCCAGCTTCCATTTCAACTTTGCATAGATTTGGTAAAAATGATCTTATCCTGAAATAAAGCATAGAGAAGCAATATTCCCCTGCGAGGTGGATCAGGGGCATTCAAAAAATTCAACACCTGGGTATGTGTTTGTAACATGGGGGAGGTAATGACAAATATGAAGTACTTTAAAAAATGTTCGGAAGTTGAAAGTTGAAATTCCTCCTTCAATTTCTCTGTGTTTTTTTGTAAGTGCAGTTAGCTAAATAGATCATTCACGTAGGAATGGCTTTCAGTAGCAATTTAGTAACTTAAATGTGTTGAATAAGTCACTCTAGGGCCTGAATAGGGAAGTTCAACTCTTGATCAATTGTGGTAGGCACAAGCAGTGCTAAGAGAGCTCTCCACGCTAATAGAGATGCTTATGTGGGCAGTAGCACACCTTTCAGTGACTGAGGCCTCCATATATCAACTAGAAATAAGGTGAGAAGGTTTTGGATCGGTGCTAATGCTCCAACCATAGGGTAGTTAGAGAGCGTTGGAACCAATCTTTGAGCTGATCTAGTTGGACCACCAAATAGTAATCTTTTATATCCACCAGGCCCATGCCTCCAACTTTCCTATGTTTGAGTGGCCACGCATGTGGACATCTCAAGTAATTCCCTTGCCAGATTTAATGTTTAAGCATAGAAGTTGAGGATTAGTGGATGGAGTGGAATAGGGATGGACCAAAATAAATATGTTGACACTCTTTGGTCAGTTTTTTCAAGGAAGGGGCATATAGTAAGTGTGAGCCAAGGAGGACGCTTTTGATGTTAGAGTGATGCCTTAATAGAGCTTATTGTTAACAGCCAAGGAGTAGGGGAATTTGAGCAAAATTTGCAAGGATGAGGGTGGCTCACCAATACTTAGAATAGGAGGGAAAATTGGCATTGATGAACACAGAACAGAAATGGGAATTTTTCAAAAAGACTGTATGGGAACACACTGCAAAATATGTTCTCATGGGCAATACGTTTAAAAGGCTAAAAATAAAACCAATGTGGCTCATGGTAAGCTAAAGCTAAAAAAAAAGCTATAAATAATAAGAAAATAGCTTTTAAAAAAATAAAAATGAAGGAACACTATCATTGTGTAAATATTACAAGGAATATAACAGAATATGTAAAAAGGAAATCAAGGCCACAAAAGTTCAAAACAAACAACAGATTGCAAAAGAAAGTAGGACAAACCCCCAAAAATGTTCAAATATATTAATGGTAAAAAGGTCAGGTCTGAGCATGTAGACCCTTTACAAAATAATCTAGAGTGGGTGACTGGGGACAAAGCGAAAGCACATTTATTAAATAATTTCTTCAGCTCTGTGTATACAAAGGAGCTCATATCCATAACGGGGATGTTATTGACACAGCCCCAAATGATCCACAATGGCTCAAAATTGATATGGTCCAGAAATATTTAGACATAGTAAAGGTGAATAAAGCACCGGAACCAGATGGCATATACCCATGGATCCTAAAATAATTGAGCTGTGTCATTTCAAAGCCATTGTTTCAAATTTTAGGGACTAACAGGTAACTATAGACCTGTTAGTTTAACTTCTATAGTTGAGAAGATACTGGAGAGTTTAAAAAAGGACCACATAGATAAGTTCTTGTTGGAAAAAAATATTTTAAGCAACAGACAGCTTGAATTAACGAAAGACAGAAGTTGTCAGACAAATCTGATCTCTTTTTATGAGGAGGTAAGTAAAACCTTAGACAAAGGAGTGGCTGTGGATATAGTGTATTTGGATTTAGCAAAAGCGTTTGACACAGTTCCCCACACATGGCAAATGCTTAAGGTAAAGTCTACAGCAGTGGCGGCCAGTGGTAATTTTTTGAGGGGGCAGCAAACAGTACCACCCTCCACCCCCATCGGTCAGTCAGGTCTGGAGAGAGCACTTACCCCATCTAGGGTGGGCAGCGCTTCTCCCAGGCTTCACTGGCAGCCTCACCTGCGCGGCCGCGGCAACAGCTTTTCCTTTGCCTGCTCTCCATGGGCATCACGGTGGCTTCCGTTTCCTCCCCCCTCCTCGGCAGCCAATTGGGACTCTTATTTTTTTGGCCAACCGGAAAATGGGTCTTAGACCTGCTTCTGATTGGCCGGATTGAGGATCGGTGTTTCAATAGCGAATATTCATTCGCTGTTGTAACACCTGGGTGGGCTCATGGCACAATGCTCTGCGCCATGAGCCCACCCTATTTTTAAGCCTATTAGACCTATGGCTTCAAAAAAACACCCCCGCCACTGTAATTCATGAGCCCGGCATCCTGAAAGGTGCCGGATGCATGAATAGGGGGTGGCCACTTCACACTACCTCCCAATTGTGCTTTAGGTGATCTTTAATGAAGAGAGGCTGCATGACCTCTGTGATTAGCTCTTACTCCACATAAATACAAAAACCCCAGCACACTCAATGTTGCAATAAGACCCAGTAATACTGTAAATGAAGGTTATGGTTGGCACCACCAAAGTCCAATCCAATAATTTACCAGCACACCACATTTAGAAAAACAAACAGAGGAAAAAGAAGGGAGTGAGAGTGCCACTGTCTGAGCAGCACACAGGCAAAAAAAGATGACATTTTGCACTCACATAAGATCAGATGGTCATGGCATACAGGCAAATAGTCTGCAGGGGAAACTCTTTCCGAGATTCACAGATGAACATGGATGGGAAACAAGCATAGAGAGGAGAGTACATCACTTTTATGCCGCGTACATACAATCGGACATTCCGACAACAAAATCCACTGATTTTTTCCGACGGATGTTGGCTCAAACTTGTCTTGCATACACATGGTCACACAAATCTTGTCGGAAATTCCGAACGTCAAGAACGCGGTGACGTACAACACGTTCGATGAGCCGAAAAAGATGAAGTTCAATAGGCAGTGTGGCTCTTCTGCTTGATTCTGAGCATGTGTGGAACCTTGTGCGTCGGAATTGTGTACACACGATCGGAATTTACGACAACGGATTTTGTTGTCGGAAAATTTGAGATCCAGATCTCAAATTTTGTGCGATGGAAATTCCGATGGAAAATGTCCGATGGAGCCTACACATGGTCGGAATTTCCGACAACAAGCTCCCATCGAACATTTTCCATTGGAAAATCCGACTGTGTGTGTATGGGGCATTAGTGTAGCAATTAATATACCAAAATATATAAAAAATAAACAGTAATGCACTCAAAAACTATCCAATGGGGGCATGGCTAACCGTTGAGTAAGATGGACGTCTGACTCCACAGCTCCTGCACTGACCGGCTCCTATCACTTACCCACAGCTATCCTGATCCCTCTCAACAACCACCCGGACCTTCAACACACAGGATTACATCCTCAGAATGTCATATCAGACCCGCAAGAGGAAAGAATTCAGGCAGCCTAAGAAACTGACAGATTTCTTCATCATGCCAAAAATCCAAGATGGCTGCTGCGGCTCTCCACACGAACCTGCTACAGCCTACACAGATCTCCCTGATGCTGATGGACTGGAAATATCAGCACAGAATGACTCCCTGGGTTCCTCTCCTTCCTCCCTGCCATCATCTGCCAGAAACAGCCCAGCTAAGTCGAGGATGCGCCTTAATTCTGCCAGCACAAGCCCTGAGGTGAGCCCTGCTTCAGATCACAGCTCAATCTATCCATCCCCCATAGTGGCCTTCCCCACATCAAATCAGCCTGTACTAGGTACTACTATGAAGGAGATGCTCATCTCACTTCAAAGCTCCCTGCACAATGACATTTCCACCATGTTTAATAAGTTCTCCTCACAAATGCATTACATGGGGCAGAGAGTGTGCAATATTGAAACCCAAATAGGAGAGATGACTGAAACAGTGAATGATCTTGTGGATGCACATGATCACACTCATGAAGAACAACAGTGGATGAGAGCCAAAATGGCGGCCCTCGAGGACAGGTCTAGTCATAATAATGTAAAGGTTAGGGGGGTCCCCGAAACCGTCATGCCACAGGATCTCAATGCATATGCCAGAAATCTGATTTCCACCCTATTACCAGAACTTTCTCCCATGGAAACTATTGTGGACCATATCCACCACTTACCCAAACCCTATCACCACCCTGCAGAGGTCCCCCACGATGTTTTAATGATGGTGCACTTTTATCACAGCAAAGACCAACTTCTATTCAAAGCTAGACACCTGGGCAGCCTCGCAGCCCCATATATAAAACTGTATGCGGATATCTCCCAACATACCCGCCAACTGAGGAAACAACTGAACACCATTACTAAGCCGCTCAATAATCACAAGATCCCCTACCAATTGGGTTTCACCACCAAAATTATGGTCACTAAAAATGGTGTCAAATACAACATCTCCACGTCACCGATGGGTACTTTTATTCAAAACCACGACCTGTACAATGTTTGGAGATGTCATCATACCATGGAACGCGACTATTTCTTTTTCTCCCATCGGCACAATTCCTATACCTGGATCGACTTCTTTCTAGTGGACAAATGGACACTATCTAAAATCTCTGAATCTACTATAGACACGATAACATGGTCGGATCATGCCCCAGTCTCGATACAGATGCTACAATCTCACAACCGCGCACAAGGATATGGAGAGCCAATTCCTCCATCCTCCACTCGAGCAAACACTCTGCCTTTATTTGTGAACGACTTGAAGAATTTTTCGACCTGAACAAAGGATCGCCATCTAACAATACCATATTGTAGAACGCTCATAAAGAGTTTGTAAGAGGAATTATTATTCAACTAGTGCTAGGGAGAGAAGGAGGAGATCACAGCGTCTAGACACACTCACTTCCAGTATCAAACACATAGAAGATCAAAACCAAACTAATCCTGACCCCAAAATCAAAGAAAAATTAGTAATCCTCAGGCAAGAATTAAGAAGCCTGCTGCTAGAATCTTATGAAAAAACTCAAAAACAATTCAAAGCTAAACATTACTCTACAGGTAACAACGCAGGGAAAGCCATGGCCCTTAGAATTAAAGTCCACCACCTTAAAACTAAAATTAAGGGAAGGGTTTCCGCGCTCACGGACCTAGAGGCTTGCAGCCTCCCCTTGCACTTACCCCCGAAGGGGTGAGTTAAATAATGAAAGGAATTGATTAGGGGTGGATGGCGCTACCTTATCAGGGTACCTTGATTTATAATTTAATGAACCTCAAAAGGAACCAGAAACTATATAATAATAAATACACACCTTTATCCCTCATTAGGTAGTGGATCCAAATGTCCACCGTTACCTGAGTGGACTGTAATAGCAGGTCAGTCTCATACCTACATGCAGGTGTACACCATGTGATTAATCAACACAAATTAAATAGGTGACAATTGATAAAAAAATAAGTGACAATTGATAAAAAAATCAATAGTGACAACCAGACAAAATAAAGTTAAATAAAACACCACAGTACAAACTTATATTAATCCCCAAATGTGTCCAAATGTGCTTATAAGCAAAAAGGTGAATTTGAATAGTCCCAACATTAGACATATAGTGCAGGGTTGCACATTAAATAATATAAAACTGATGGAAAAATAATGAAAATTGATGAACAACTTAGTGGAAAAATTTTTTTTGATGAAAAGAATATATATATATATATATATAGTGTAAAAAGTATAATAAAGTCCAATAGCAGGAAATGAAAACGTCTGTAATCGGTGACTTTCGTGAAAACAGCTGATCAAATCCAGTGACTTGCGGTGCTCCCCCTCAAAGATCCCCACTCACCAGCTCCCTGCACCCCTGCAGGGGTAATAGGCATGTAATAGTAGGCACCAGTAAGATGTGTATGGGTCATCAGGGTCCACCGCTCCAGCTGTGAGGTCTCCTTCAGTGTATCCTCCTCTGCTACTTCTTCCAGTAGAGAGGAGACATTGCTGGAAGAAGTAGCAGAGGAGGATACACTGAAGGAGACCTCACAGCTGGAGCGGTGGACCCTGATGACCCATACACATCTTACTGGTGCCTACTATTACATGCCTATTACCCCTGCAGGGGTGCAGGGAGCTGGTGAGTGGGGATCTTTGAGGGGGAGCACCGCAAGTCACTGGATTTGATCAGCTGTTTTCACGAAAGTCACCGATTACAGACGTTTTCATTTCCTGCTATTGGACTTTATTATACTTTTTACACTATATATATATATTCTTTTCATCAAAAATCAATTTTCATTATTTTTCCATCAGTTTTATATTATTTAATGTGCAACCCTGCACTATATGTCTAATGTTGGGACTATTCAAATTCACCTTTTTGCTTATAAGCACATTTGGACACATTTGGGGATTAATATAAGTTTGTACTGTGGTGTTTTATTTAACTTTATTTTGTCTGGTTGTCACTATTGATTTTTTTATCAATTGTCACTTATTTTTTTATCAATTGTCACCTATTTAATTTGTGTTGATTAATCACATGGTGTACACCTGCATGTAGGTATGAGACTGACCTGCTATTACAGTCCACTCAGGTAACGGTGGACATTTAGATCCACTACCTAATGAGGGATAAAGGTGTGTATTTATTATTATATAGTTTCTGGTTCCTTTTGAGGTTCATTAAATTATAAATCAAGGTACCCTGATAAGGTAGCGCCATCCACCCCTAATCAATTCCTTTCATTAAAACTAAAATTACTCACCTGTACCACCCTACCTCCCAACAAAAGCTAGTCAATCCACAAGCTATAGCTAATGCATTTAGCCACTACTACAATTCCCTTTACAACCTAAAAGAAGACTCTTCTACTATACAACCGTCCATGGAATATATAGAATCCTTCCTACGTGAAATCAATCTCCCCAAACTATCACCTAACCAATTATCTAAACTAAATCCTCCTTTCACACCGATAGAAGTCTTAGAGGTTATCTCAAAATTGCCAACTAACAAATCCCCTGGACCGGATGGTCTTCCTGGGGAGTATTACAAACAATTTCGTACTCTACTGACACCCTTTTTAACACAAATGTGCAATGACGCTGCCTTCTCCTCCTCTCTCCCACAGGAAATGCTAAAGGCATTGATAATTACTTTACCAAAGCCAGATAAGGAGCCTACCTCACCCCAAAACTTTAGGCCTATTTCGTTACTCAATATACCATATTTATCGGCGTATAACACGCGCCGGCGTATAACACGCACCACAAGTTTAGGAGGGAATTTTAAGGAAAAAAAACTTTTAGGAGGGAAGTTTAAGGAAAAAAACTTACAATAAAATGCACATCAATGCAGCCTTATCTGTCCATTTGCAGCCTTTTCAGTGTCAGTGCAGCCTTGCCCCAGTGCAGCCTTGTCAGTGCAGTCTTGTCAGTGCAGCCTTGCCCCAGTGCAGCTTTGTCAGTGCAGCTTTGTCAGTGCAGCCTTGTCAGTGCAGCTTTGTCAGTGCAGCCTTGTCAGTGCAGCTTTGCCCCAGTGCGTGTTATATGCCGATAAATACGGTAGATGCTAAAATCTATGCCAAACTAATAGCAACCAGATTAGTAGATATCATGCCCTCTCTAATTCACCCAGATCAATCTGGTTTTACAAAAGGGAGACAAACATATGATGCAACCTGCAGACTCATTAATTTAATACACAGTGCTGGGTCTACACGAATGCCTTCTCTGCTTCTATCTCTAGACGCAGAGAAGGCATTCGACAGGGTACACTGGTCGTATCTCCAGGCGGCAACATATGTCTCAAGCGCATCTTGCGTGGCCAAAACATCACCCGCTTGGGCACCACATGCTTGACCAGACATATGTTGACCTGCCATGCAATTTGTTGGCAAGCGTACCTAAAAGACCCACACCAAAGAACAAAGAGGACCTCTCCTTGCACCTCATCAGCTGGGATCTCCAACCCCACTATACCTTCAGTCCTCTCTGAGACCTGCACTGAGAGGATTGAAGGTGTAGAATTAGGTGTGTCACAGCCAAGTACTTGTGGGCAATCTGCTATCGGTACACCAACGTCAGATTGTACCAGGCAAATTTCCCTGCCCCAGCTGCTGCACCGCCAAAAGAAGTTTGCTCCCAGCCATCCACATGCCCAGCGGTTGAATGCTAGCTTGGCTAAATTGCTAGCACTTCAACTGCTGCCTTTTCAGATGGTAGACTCTGCCCCCTTCCGTGAGTTTGTGGAATGTGCGGTTCCTCAGTGGCAGGTTCCCAAATGCCACTTTCTCTCACGGAAGGCGATTCCAGCTCTCTACCGGCATGTGGAAGGCAATGTTTTGGCCTCACTGGACAGGGCGGTCAGCGGTAAGGTGCATATTACCACTGACTCATGGTCCAGCAGGCATGGAAGGAACGTTACCTATCTTTCACAGCAGATTGGGTGACTCTTCTGGCAGCTGGGAAGGAAGCAGGACAAGGTGCAGTAGTGTTGGAGGTTGTTCCGCCACCATGCCTTTCAAAATGCTACTACTGGTGATTCTGACACACCTCTCTCCTCCACCCTCTCCTCTTCTTCTTCCTCCATGGCCTCTTCCTGTGCTTTGTCCTCGGAAGCACAGTGCTTCGTAGGCATTCAAGGGGGTACGCAAGTACGCAGGCCAAAATATGCCATGCGGTGCTTGAGCTGGTGTGCTTTGGAGACAGGAGCCACACTGGGGCAGAGATTCTGTCAGCTCTGCAGGGGCAGGCTCAGAGGTGGTTGACACCACACCAGCTTCAGCCAGGAATGGTGGTTTGCGATAATGGCACCAACCTCCTCTCCGCCCTCCGACAGGGACAACTGACCCATGTGCCCTGTTTGGCTCACGTCCTTAACTTGGTGGTTCAGCAGTTCTTGGGCAGGTACCTGGGCTTACAGGATGTCCTGAGGCAGGCCAGGAAAGTCTGTGTGCATTTCCACCGGTCATATAATGCCAGTGCTCGGCTGTCTGACCTCCAAAAGGAATTTAACCTGCCCAAGAACCGCCTAATCTGTCCACCAGGTGGAACTCAATGTTGGCCATGCTGCAGTGGCTGCACATGCAGCAGAGGGCCATCAATGAGTACCTGTGCGACTATGGCACCAGGACAGGGTCAGGGGAGCTTGGTTTTTTCCCCACGCCAGTGGGCCATGATCAGGGATGCATGCACTGTCCTGTCACCATTTGAGGAGGCCACGAGGATGGTGAGCAGTGACAGTGCATGCATCAGTGACACTGTCCCCCTTGTCCACTTGTTGGAGCACAAGCTGCATTGAATAATGGACAGGGCACTTGAGGCAGAACAGAGGCAGGAAGAGGAGGACTTCCTTAGCTCTCAAGGCCCCCTTTATCCAGAAAGTGTTCATGCGTGCCCGCCGATCACACAGGAAGAGGATGAGGAGGAGGAGGATTGTGTCAGCATGGAGGTGGTTCCTGGCACTCAGCATCAGCAGCAGTCTTAAAGGGATCATTTACAGTCCCAAGAAACCCATGGACTTGTACGTGGCTGGGAGGAGGTGGCTGAGGATCATGTCGTCCTTAGTGACCCAGAGGACTCCGGACCCAATGCTTCAGCAAACCTACACTGCATGGCCTCCCTGATCCTGCAAAGTCTGTGGAAGGATTCTCATATTCGTGGTATGAAGGAGAGGGATCGTTACTGGCTGGCAACCCTCCTTGATCCACGTTACAAAGGTAAGGTTACGGACCTTATCTTGCCGTCGCAGAGGGAGCAGAGTATGAAACATCTTCGGGAGGCCTTGCAGAAAGGTCTGTGCAATGCGTTCCCAGAGACTGGGAGGTTACAAACGCCTGTTCCTGGACAACATGTTGCTGAGGCTTCAGTCAGTCAAAGAAGGAGCGGTGGAGAAGGTGGCCGTCTGACCGATGCGTTCAGACAAATTTTTAGTCCGCAGCCCCAAGGTATGATCGGTTCCAGCAACCATCGCCAGTGTCTGTTTTACATGGTGCAGGAATACCTAGGGGCAAGATCTGACTTGGAGACCTTTCCCACCGAAAATCCTTGGGGTTACTGGGTCTTGAGGATGGATCACTGGCCAGAGCTTGCACAGTATGCAATTGAGCTACTGGCCTGTCCTGCATCCAGCGTTCTTTCAGAACGCACATTCAGTGCTGCTGGAGGCTTTGTAACCGATCACAGGGTGCACCTGTCCACTGACTCGTCCGATCGACTGACCTTCATAAAAATGAATCAGTCTTGGATCACCACCAGCTACCAAGCACCTGATGCTGATGTAACCGAATAATTTTTTTTGAAATGTCAGATCCCTTCAAGACTGCCTATGCTGATGCTGAGTGACTATCCTGTTATGCTGAGTGACTATCCTCTTCCTCCTCAATGATCATGCTGATAGCTTGTAAGAATATTGTTGGTTCTGGGCACCGCCACCAGTGGCTAAGGCCCAATTTTGCAGCCCCTGTTTAAAAAGGGCGTGTAATTACAATTTTTGATGCAATATTTTGCAAGGAGGGTTCGTTGCTGCACTCAACCAGTATTTGTGAGGGGTTGCAGTGTTGTGGCACCAGCACCAGTGCCTAAGGCCCAATTTTTCAGCCCCTGTTTAACAGGGGCATGTAATTACAATTTTTGATGCAATATTTTGCAGGAGGGCTCATTCCTCTGCTCCAACTAGAGTATCTGTGAGGGGTTGCAGTGTTGTGGCACCAGTGCCTAAGGCCCAATTTTTCTGAACCTGTTCAACAGGGACATGTAATTACAATTCTTGATCTAATATTTCTTTTGGTGGTATTTAATCACCACTGTGTTTTTTTTTGCCATATAAAAGAAACAATATTGACTTTTTTGAAAAAAAAAAACATTTCTTAGTTTCTGTTATAAAATTTAGCAAATAAATAATCTTTCTTCATAAATTTAGGCCAAAATGTATTCTGCTACATTTCTTTGGTAAAAATAACCCTGGGCGTGGCCTAGGCATGGCAGCGTGAGGTCGCAAATTTACAGGGCTCCCGGCCGGCGGCTCTCTCGCAGCGATACCACGGTATATTATCACACATTATCGGCTCCTACCTGCCTTCCTGGTTACCCAGGGAACCAGACCACCATACACCCGCTCCGGAGACCGACATGAATCGGTATTTACGCTCACTCCAGCCGGCGGCCTCCACACCAGCAGCAGCCAAGATGGCGCCGTCCCGCCATACAACACAGGACACAGCGGAGGTCCCCAGCGTGACTGATCCCCCTCTGCAGATGACAGACGATCACACCATGCTGACCTTTTTACCACACAGTGACCTCTCCCCCTGTCTCCCCAGATCACTGGCAGCCTCACCTGACAGAGCAGACTCACTGCACAGCCCAGCACCTCCAGCTTCACCCTTAGCTCCCATCCCATCCAGCGCTCTGTGCTTCAGCCCAGGGGAAATGGAGGATCAGAGGCACCCGCCCACGCAGTGAGTACACACTATTGCACACAGCAATCACAGGGTCTCCCTCTTCATGCCTCCTCTGAACAAAGACTGTGGGATTTCTTGCAGCAACTACCCACAAGAACTGATTTGGAATCAATTGTTCAGAGAATGGAGACAGCTTTGAAGGGCGAGATACAATCTATAAGACAGGATGTAGCAGTGCTGGACTCACGTGTCACTGTAGTGGAACAGGACCAGGCAATAGTATCCCAATCGGTACAATCCCTGCAGACTTCCCAAACTGAACTCACTGATCAAATCATACAACTGCATTTACTCCAGGATGACCTGGAGAACCGCAGCCGCAGGCAGAAAATCAGGTTAAGGTGGGTGCCCGAAAGCGTCCCAAACTCAGAACTGTGCTCAACAGTGGTTAATATCTTTAACCATTACCTAGACCACCCGCCCGACTCTGAGATCATCATTGACAGAGTTCATAGAATCCTGGGACCTCGATCTGATTCATCTGACAGACCAAGAGACGTCCTATGCTGTTTACACTCCTTCACTCTCAAGGAGGATATATTACAGCAGGCCTAGCGGGTGGGAGTCCTTGAATTTAATGTTGTAGCTATCCACCTCCTACCAGATGTTTCCAGAAAGACTCTCCTAATGCGACGATCACTTAAACCGCTTCTAGATGGTCTAGGGGAGAAAGGTCTTATGTACAAGTGGGGCCACCCGTTTCACCTCATAGTCCGCAAGGGCCCGGATACCTTTCCTTTGCACCCATCGGAGCTTCCAGACCTGTTCACCTATGCTGACATGGAGCCATTTCCAGTGCCCAATTGGCTGTTGACTGTTATTACCAAAGATCCACCGCATCAAGCTCCCCCGGGCAGACCACAAAGGGCCCACTATAGTCGCAGAGGCCGTGGGAACCACTCTCAAGCTAGACGGGTAGGAAACGCCCGCTCACATCCCCCGAATGAAGAGGTGGCTGGTTGATTCTTTACACGGAGACTGCGGACACGCATCCAGCTCAGTATGTTTCCCAGGTTGAATTTTGGAGTTAAACTATCCTTTATTGTTATTTACGGACGACATGCCAGGTTCAAGGTGTGTTTGCCATTCGAAATATCTTGATCCAAGGTTGAACAATGGTCGCTCTTTTGCACCGAGCACCCCATATAAGCAATGGCATGTCTCCTACGTTTCTCTGACAAACCCAGTTCTACGCTAGCTTCCTTTAAACTTTGACATAATTCCTTCACAGTGGTATACTCTGAATGTCCCGCTGGAGCAATGGTCCTTAGACTATGTGCAAGAGCAATTGCTCTTTTTAGGGTTGGGCATCACTGCAGAGTAGCCACATATCCGGGGTGTTCTGTTGACGATCACACCCAGGCTCAGAGTATAGGAACAATAAGGAGGCTTCCTTGAGCTGGGAAAACTCCTGCCACCCACTTGACCATTCATCCACTGATTGGACCAACTCTTATGGAACTGAAAAGGCTTTTCCATCTAGCCTCATTAAGAAATTTGCCATCCCCACTGACGCCACTTATTGGTCATCCGGATTTTCTACCTGGCCTCACTGACCCATCCTTTTGATCGCAAGCCCCACAGCGACTCATGAGGGCCTCATCACTCTTGCGTTCCTCCGGCTGGCTTACTATGAAGAACTTGCTCTTAGGACAGGCACCACTCTCATTAGATCGCTGGAGGGTCAACCAACTATCTCACTTTCTTGGCTCATTGCCCAAACCAACCCACTTTGGCAGAAAGCTCCACCCTTTTGAGGAACTCTGCTTGGGTGAGGGACCGATCAACCTCCTACAAATCCCTACTGGACCTTCACGCCACTTAAGACCCCCTATTCTTAACAAAATGGGAGAGAGATTTGCAAGTCATCTTAACAGAAATCATCTCTGTTCAGCAAATATCAAGAGACCGCTTATAAAATAGTGACGCGTTGGTATAGAACTCCTTCCGTGCTGGCTAAGATTTATCCTCTACAAACTGATCGCTGTTGGCGCTGTGACCTACACCCAGGCACTCTATTACATATTTTCTGGGACTGCCCTGTGCTCCAAACTTTTTGGCAGCCGGTGCTTAAGCTCGTACAGAAACTCACGGATATCTCCCTTCAGGATAACCCAGCAGCGGTTCTCCTAAATCTTACTCCTCTGTCAAGGAAACGTTAGCACAAATCCCTCCTCAAGCATCTCCTTAATGCTGCTCGTGCCAGCATCCCACCTCTTTGAAAGCAACAGTCTGCGCCAACGGTAGCCCAATGGTTGGCAAGGGTGAAGGACATTGAGCAAATGGAAGATCTGACCTCTGCTTTGTGAGATAAGTCGGAGGAACATAAGTCCACATGGTTTCATTGGAACCTCTTTCGCTTCTCCGATGAATTCCATCAATACATGACAGGATCCACTGTCTAGGATCCCCACCGACAGTTCAGCGTTATCGATCTTGGCTCCCTGGGGGCAAATGCCCCTCCCCTCCCACCCCTCCTTTGAAATTTTTTTTTTCTCTGTCTCTCTCTCTCCCCCTTGTCTTCTCTTTCTTTCCCCTTCCTATTTTTCTTTCTCAATAAAAAAGACACAAAAAGTGATGGGCACAGATGTTTGTTTACCCTATATTAGACTTCAGCTAGTGGTACAAGTCAGATTGAATGGTGACCTTCACTCACACGCAATATGATTGGTTGTTATACTTGATTTGTCCATTTCAGTCTATATGCAATGCGAAGTTGTCTTTATGTTTGTTTCTGTGTCATATCTTTAAATAAAAAAAAAATATATATATATATCCCAAGTAAGTATATGTTATTTAGTCTGTGTGAAAGTTTTAGAATCTACAAACTACGGTATATATTTTTTTTAATTGATAATTTCTGATGTACTGACTGCCTATCTCATTTCTTGAGGCCCCAAAATACCAGGGCAAATACCCCCAAATTACCACTTTTTAGAAAGTAGATAGTCCAATGTATTTAGTAAGAAGCATAGTGAGTTTATTAAAATTGTATTTTGGGCACAATGTTATCATTTAAACAAGTTATGTCTCACACGCAGCATATGCATACATATAATTACACCCCAAAACACATTCTGCTATGCCTTCCAAGCATGAAGATAACACATATGTAAGGCTTTTTCCCAGCCTAGTCACACTAAGGGCCTCAAAATACAAGAAGCACATTTTTAAAGCGCAGAGGTAGCAGCAGTAAAAGCAGCCTCAGCCAAAACTCCATCCAGGCCACACTCCGACACATTTCACTCTGCCACGGGGTGGGTGGGGCGAAATGCATTAAGGGCATGGCCTGTATGGAGCCTGAGCTGAGGCTGCTTTTACTACTGCTATTTCTGGTGTTTGTTGGATGTGCGGCACCTGGAATGATTCCTTCCCCCTGCTTGCCCCCAAGAATGCCATGTGAACAAAAGAGCTCATGTGGTTTCAGGAGTTCAGTTGTCCACAGGGGTTGGCTGGGACTGGTGTCTCGCAGAAACATAGTCAGTGCAGATGGGTCAGTTCAGCACAGGCAGAGACATAGTCAGCATATGAGCAAAGGATCAGTCCAGCCAACAGGCAGAAACGTGGTCAATAAACAGGCAAATCAAGAACACTGATTCTAGCTACACTGGTCTGGCGACAGTGTGGCTAGTGTGGTGATGATCAGAGAACTGTGACTGGGTGCACTATTAGAGTTCATTCACTCAGCATTGTGTGGCAAGGATCATGGACACTGGGATTGGTGTGGTGGGGATCAGGGACACTGTTTCCGGTGTGGCGGTAATCAGGGACACTGTAACTGGTGTGATGGTGATCAGAGACACTGTCTCTGGCAAAGTGGGGAATAGAGACAATATGGCAGGAATCAAGGACACATAACTAGTTTGCCATGATTACGGACAATATGAGTTGTGTGACAGTGAGGAGCGCAACACTGTAAGTGGGTGGCAGCGATTAGGGACACTGATTAGTGACAATATGTATATGTATATATATATATATATATATATATATATATATATATACATACTGTACACTGTACAGTGTATATATATATATATATATATAGTATACACTGTATATTTTATTTTTTCCTTAAACACTTTTTTTATTGAAAATATATATTAAGCACATATACATCCATACATTTCTTGTATCAAAAACTTCAAGTAATACAATGTATAATAACAGGCAATTCGCTATATCTTCCCCCAGATTATAATTATTAAGATACGCTATCTTTAATATCACCAATGACATTAGAAAAACATTCCAAACACTGTGCGCACCTTGTCGTTCTATTAGACGCTTCTCCCCCCCACATACATTCCTTACAAAAGATTATTGGTCTGCGCATCCTATTGTAACACTCTTTTTAATTTACAATATCATATACAGGTTTCAGGTGTTTTGAGCCACTTATCCCAGATTTTTTCATACTTTTTAGGGCACCCTCTATGTGCATATGTGATTTTCATATAAGGTAGTACTGTATTTACTTCTGCAATCCAGTGTGTGAGCTCTGGAGGATCAGGCCTCATCAAAAATCTGGCTATGACTTTCCTTGCAGAGAAGAGTGTTTCATGAAGAAATATCTTTTGGAATTTGTTAATCTCTGTATCTGGGAAAATTCCTAAAATACATAGTTTGGGCTGTAGGGTGACAGGAGAGCCCATTGTGTCATGCAGGTATCTTACCACCTGGGTCCAAAAAGCCTGAATCTGCGGGCAATGCCATATTAAGTGAAAGAAAGTGCCCACTGCTTGATTACACATCTTACATGTTGCAGACTGATTCTGTTTATATCTAGAAATTCTGAATGGTGTGAGGTAGGATCTATGCAATATGAAAATCTGAGTCAACCGATCCGATAGTTTAGGTAATACCAATTTGCAGGCCTCAAGAGCATCACTCCATTCATCATATTCCATTTTGCCCACCTCCACCTCCCTCTCCCACCTAGGTTTCAGTGCATATGCTATTCTGGTTGCTGACGGTGTTGTCAGCATAAGGTAGAATTGAGAGAAAAATTTTTGGGGCCTGGGTATTTTATTGATTCCATGAGAGGATTATTAACTGAGACGAGATCATCTGAGGGAAATTGCGATCGAAAGGCGTGGCGAAGCTGTAGGTATCTGAAGAATAATTGGTTTGGAAGCACAAACTCAGATTTCAACCCGTCAAAGCTTTTCAGTTTTCCATTACTGATAATATGAGACAAGTAAAATATCCCCCTAACACTCCACATCTCACTGTCAGGGATCATGAAGAACTCAGACAGATCTGGATTGTGCCAAAGAGTGGTAAAATCCTGTATTGCTGGTATGTTCAGCTTGTCAGAAGCTAGCTTCCAGATCCTCCTGTATTGGTACAAAAGTGATCTACAGTTATCCATCTTAGCCACCCCCTTCGCTCCCCCTGTTATCATTACCATTGAATCCTGGGTCCTTCGAGACCACTCCAGACAGAGAAAACTAAGGAATCTCTCCCTATCTATCTTGTCAACATGAAAAATTTGTGCCAGTTGGGCTGCCATATAGTATAAGTTAAAGTCCGGAAGGGCCATACCAGCTAAGTCAGTGGGATTTTTCAATTTATGCCAGGATAGTTTGTGCCTGTTATTGCTCCATATGAATGGTTTTAGGATAGCTTCCATTAGTTTAAAATGTCTAAGAATTAAATATACTGCTGGTGAGTGCCATACCATGTATAATATTTTGGGTAGAAGAACCATTTTTGTTAGGTTTATACGGCCCATTACTCCCAGGGGGAGATGAGCCCAAATCTGGGTCTTCTGTCTAAGCATTTCATATAGTGGGTCAATATTTAATGGTATATAGTCTGCTGGTCTCTAGTCAGTCTCACTCCCAGGTATTTAATGGTATCCACCCTCTGTAAAGGTAATAGGGCCCTATTCTTAGATGGTGGAAAACTATCCAAAGGGAGTATCTGTGATTTATCCCAGTTTATTCAAAGGCCAGAAAACGTGCCGAATTGTTTAATTAGGTCTAAGGCTAATGGTAGGGAATTGTCTGAGTCATCTAGGTATAGAAGCGTGTCATCTGCGTACACGCTGATCTTTTCCATCACTTCCCCTCTACCGAGTCCCATAATCCCAGGATGTGCCCGAATAGCTATCCCGAGTGGCTCTGCCGCCAGCGCGTAAAGCAGCGGCGACAGAGGACACCCCTGCCTCGTACCCCTGGTCAAGGTAAACTGTCCAGATGGCCAACCATTAGCCAGCACTTTCGCAACCGGGGCTTGATACAAGAGCTGTATCCACTTTATAAATTTAGGTCCCAAACCAAAACTGCCAAGACAGATCCACAAGTATCTCCACTCTACTGAATCAAATGCCTTAGCTGTGTCTAGAGCTACTATCACCCATGACCCTGGACAATCATGCATGGCCTGTAAATTTATAAATAATGTTCTGAGATTAAAAGAGATATTTCTACCTGGCCTGATCACTGTGCACTAAGGACAAAATAACTTTATTCAGGTGAATGGCAAGCACTTTTGCAAGTATCTTGACATCCACCTGAAGCAAAGAGATGGGTCAGTATGACCCCGGAAGATGTGGGTCCTTACCCGGTTTGGGGATCACTACGATAGTTGCTTCTCGCATCGATGCCGGCAATTCAGATCCCTCAAAGATAGCATTGTATAGTTTAAGCAGCCTAGGAATCAGCAGGTCCGAATAGGTGGAGTAAAATTCCACAGGCAAACCGTTGGACCCCGGGGCTTTAGAGCTGGGGAATCCTGCTATGGCACTGGATATCGCGTCTGTTGTCAGTGGAGCTTCCAGCTCCTCCACCTGCTCTGCAGCCAGTCGAGTGATCTCCAGTCCCTCTAGAAAGGACTCCATAGTGGAGGTGTCATCTGTAGCTGTGGCCTTGTATAGGTTACTAAAGAAATCCTTAAATATATCAGACACTTTACTGGGTTCTGTCTCCAGTACATCATCAGGGGAATGTAGCGAAATCACCACAGAAGGTCTTTCCTCACAATGTACTAGATGGGCTAGAAGTTTCCCAGTCCTTTCCCCATGTTCAAATGAGTTCTGCTTATAAAAAAAAGTTTTCGTTTAAACTTTTCATAATGTAGTTGGTCAAGTGCTCTCGAGCATAGCTTAAGATCATTTGCTCTGTCAATGGTGGGATCATTAAGAAATTCTCTCTCTGCTACCCGTACACTTTCCTCTGCCCTATCAATATTCCACTCAGATGTTCGTTTACGTTGATTAATGCGCCTAGTGAGAGTCATGCGAACGTGCAGTTTAAAAATTTCCCATACTGGCTGTACTGTGGCCGAGTCATCATTTGTCTTGAAGTATTGTTCCCATTCCACTGGGAGGTCATCATCCTTCAGGAGCAATGTCAGCCAAAAAAGATTTCATCGCCATGAAGCTGGAGGACGACCACAAGACAAAGAGACCGTGGCACAGTAGGGACAGTGGTCCGATAGTGACCGAGGAGAAAATCGTGTGTCTATAAGTCTGGGAATAAGAGTTTTAGACAGAAGGATGAGATCTATTCGGGACATAGTATGGTGGGACATGGAAAAGCAAGAGTAGGCTTTGGCGGAGGGGTTTCTGGTCCTCCATGTATCAACGAGGTTAAAACTATTCAGTAATCTAGCAAATCTCGTTAAATAGGAAGAGGGCGACGAGGGCAATGAACTACTCATTCTATCCATAGCAGGGTCTAACGCATTATTAAAGTCCCCCATACATATCGCTGGGATAGTAGGGTACATAGCCATATAATCAAAACCAACGGTGAGCACCTCATAACTGAATGGCGGTGGGACATAGAATGCTAACAGGAGTACCACTTCCCCATATATTTTGGCCCTCAGAAACACATATCTTCCAAGTGGGTCAATCTCCGAACCCTGGAGCTCAAAGTGTGTGGTTTTAGTTTTTAAGATGGATACACCCCTAGAATGTGTGGTGTGGACTGAGTGGAAAGCCCACCCTATCCAAGGCCATTTGAGTGTTCTGTGTGCCATGCCCTCTGCATGAGTCTCCACCAGAACCACCTTTTGTTTTTTAAGCTGTGTAAATACTGCTGACCTCTTAATCGGGTCTCTAATTCCGCAGACATTCCACATGAGTAATTTCAGGGTGGCCATTGAGGTGAGTAACAGGAATGACGAGCCCCAGGATTCAGAAAACCCCATACAATAGACACAGTGGCATGAAACCTCCTGTAATAGGCACCTTTTTAAAATAAAGTGTATCTGTCATGGTGATGTAAACATGCGTTTAGTACATAGCAACATAACGTATTTATCAACTTCTGAAAACCTCCCGCCCCCCTCCCCGCCCTGCACAATCCCCAACTGGTGCGGGCATTTATCCCAAACTGCCAACGTGGCATAAACAGTGTCCAACCTGAGGAAAAAGGATTTAGCAAAAAACGATTCATAGAAGCGGTCACTGTGGCTAGTATAGACTGGATAATGTTACAAATATAAGAGCAGGTTAGCACAACAGTGGACAGTTTGTTCCATCTCAGGTTATGGGTTTTGATGTGTGGGGCGAAACTATGCTGAGTAACGTTACACATCTCAGGACTTGGCTCACTTCCATTAGTGAGATTTTCAAGGGGGAATCACCCTCTGCCAGTAATAGGTGTGGACTATTTACTGTCAAGCGAGTGTAGTGGTCTGATTGATCCTGAATGAGGTTTGTAGACAAAGTACACAGTCCGATAGATAAGATGGAAAACAGGAACCATGTGGATACACCCCAGATATATATTTGCAATAACTGTTTTGGCATCCAACTTGTTGCATTCATACACAGGATAACAGTTCAAATCAGATCCCTGACGAGCAAGTATTTATGCAGCAAGATGTAAAGCACCTGAGTATGTTCCTTTGGATGGCATAATAGGGGGTAATAGCGGCAGTTTATTGTGCTACCGCCAGTGCACACTATTGCGCTGCTGGGGATAGAAGGAGAAAAAGAGTCAGAGTCAGTGTGTGCCCTGGCCATCAAGGGTAATAACTTTACTAAGCCATAAAAGACTCAGGTCCTGCTCCCCCTGCAAACAAGTGGTGGTTCAGTGACAGACAAGGGGAAATAGCAGGATTACTTATCTGTGTACGTCCCGCTACTCCAACCACGCAATGGCCGCCTATGGATCTTCAAAAAAGTCTTTTCCGGTCTTCTCCTTCAACGCGTAGACGTGGCAGGAAAAGCATAGCATACTTTATATTTTTTTTTTCGGAGACGTCTTTTAACTTCCATGAAGGTTCGCCTTCTGCGCTGTACTTCAGCAGAGAAATCCGGAAATACAGCAACCATCTTGTTTCCGAAGGGAATATTGCCTTTTTCCCTGCTGAGACGAAGTATGGCGCCTCGATCTCTAAAATTAAGGAACTTTGCTATAAACGTGCGAGGAGGCGCTCCAGCAGGTGGTGGTTTTCCCGACAGACGGTGCGCACGTTCAACTACAAATGTAGGGGAGAGGGAATCTCTCCCATAGGTATCACAAAGTAGGTTTTCCAAGAATGTGGGGGGGTCTTTCCCCTCTGCTCCTTCAAGGAGGCCGATGAATCTTAAATTACAACATCTCAGTCTGTTTTCAATCTCGTCCTGCTTTTTCAGGAGCTCATTTACCTGGAATTGCAGTTCTGTTGTGGAGTTCTGCAGCGGGGGGAGGGAGTCTTCCACATTGCTCAGTCTGGTCTCTGCTTCTGTCACTCTCTCAGCTTCTGAAAATCCTGTCTTACCAGAGAGATGTCCACTTTCACTTCCTCAATCTTTGCTGTGACTGTGGTCTGACAGGCCGTTACTGCTTCTTGGCATGCTGTTATAGCTTCCAGCACTTTAGCTGTATCTGTTCCGACGGCCCCCTCCTCCCCCTGCATGGCGGCGCCATCTTCCCCCTGGGACTCAGCGTCTTGACGGCGGTATTGTCCCAGCTTTGCGACCGCAGAAGTAGATTTTTTTGGTGGCGACATGATCCAAGGGGGTTCCCAGTGCAGTGGGGATGATTTTCGGGTGGTCAGCTGTTTAATTAGTCCCAGGATTTAATAGAAAGGATATACGGCCGGCGGAGCTCTGTTCCCTAGTGTCCTATTCTATTCCGCTCCAGGCCACGCCCCCCACTGTATACTTTTTTATACAATTTTTTCATTTTACATACTGTCTCCAGAGTAGTGCTGTGTCACCATAGTGACAACTGTACTACTCTGGAAAGTTGATCGGGATTTATTTTTACACTGATTTCTTGTACAGTGATGACTACTGTAAAAGCAATCATTTTAACTGTTATGAATGACTTTCGTTCATAACTCATTGTTTCCTAATGTGATTGCTGTGATCAGCTACAGCTATCTCATGTTGCAGGGCCACTGTATTTGGCCATGTACCATGTGATCACTGTGCCCAATCACAGAGATTAAAATAGTAAGCAATGCTGTCATGAATGGTAGCCATTCATGACAGTTGTTTACGTGTGATCATGTGATTACTGTGATTGGTCACAGCAATCACATGGTACCTGGGCCAATTACAGAGGCCCAGTACCAAGCACCACATCACTGCATGCCCCAAGGGGTTGCGAGGTATGGGAACAGGTGGATGTACCTGTATATCCACCTGGAATAACAGGGCACCCTACCGCCCATTTATCTACATTGGTTGGGTGGAAAGCAGTTAAGAAAACCAATGGTTTAATTGGACCGTCACAGTTTTTTCATGTTTTTGTTTCTTTAGTAAATCAGCCTCAACCTATTATTGTTCTTTCTTCAACTTCCACAAAGAAGCCCACCCTAAACAAAAGAAATAAGAATGTCTAATAACTTTTTTTGCAGCTTTGTGAGATTAAATTTTTAATCTGGAAAGAGATTTGGGTAAAAATTCCCCAAAAAGTCTGCAGAGCAAATACTTAATTAGTACATTTTCCCTGGTGGGTTGATACTGTGCTAACTTTCATAATTGCCCCTACAATCAGGGAGTAAATCAGAGCTGTACATTTTTGCACCGACTGACACTTTACAAAATAGGGCATTCTGCCTTGTCTATGCATTGGGTCTGTTCCTGAAATAGCTGCCAGCATAGCCCCAGTTCGAACTGGTATAAATGGGACCTTAGAGAAGCACTTTGAAGAAACTAGTTTTGATGCATACTCTTTTCAGCTGGTTGAATAAATGGAGTTGTTTAGAAATAGTTTGGTGGTAAGACTTTTCTGCCTGTTTTATTATACAGTGTTCAGCATAAAGATTAAACTGTGAGGCATTTAGTTCATCCCTATGATCATTACATCTAGATTCTCCGTAATGAAAGGTGACATTTATCACAATGTATCTCAACATGACCAAGATGATTATAAAACAGTTTTAAGTATGGAATCTCTAAGGAAACACTCTAAAATTATAATGTATTTACAGTTCTTTGATGAAACATTTTAATATGATTGGTTCAATTAATATTAATACACTGCAAGTGTGCTGAGAAGATCTTGGTATGTTAAATATTATAGCAATAATAATATAGCAAAGACACAGAGTTTGTTTTAATGAATATTTCTAATTGGTGCACTTTATCATAGTACACTAGAGTCACATTTTTTATGAGGTTGTTCAATTTGTTATATGTTCTCAACAATGAGTGCCATAATTATGCAACGGACAAGGAATGCTGTAAATTATTTACTAGAATGGTATTACCGAATCTTTACATATTTTATCATAAGAAAAATCAAATGATGAAAATATGACTATATGTGCAAAAATATCTAGATATATGTATAGTGATTTTGTATTTTCTGCACACAAACAAAAAAATATATGATTTTTTTTTTATGCTATTATATTTACTGTACATATTTTAAAATGTAATTGGTTTCCTGGAGCTTTTTTCGGGATTGTGAAAAGATTATTCATCTTGAAATGCAAATAGTTATGTTTCTATCATTTGCCAATTTGTGGAAAAAAAAATATAAATATACTTTATATATGATTTATAAATCATTTATATCATACAGATATAATGTATCGAAACCAAAAAACAACATTTAAGGCACTTAAGTAAGTCTGCGGTCATGTGACTCTCTGCAGCATCTCTATTGCTGATGAAGACCAATGTTCCAGCGTTGCATTTCAGAACTGCTGTCTATCAGTCTCTTTGCTGCCTTTAATTTTGACATCATTGTACAGCTGAAATTTTCTGCAGCCTTTGGGGATCCTGCCACTCTTCCAGACAATAGGGTTGATTTACTAAAGGCAAAAAGACTGTGCACTTTGCAAATTGCAGTTACACTCTGCAATTGCAGTTGCTCCAGGACTTAGCAGACGAGGAATGTTTCACTTTGCAAAGAATACCCAATCAGGTGCAAGGAAAAAAATAACAGCATTTGTGCTTTCATATGATTGGACGATGGAAGTCAGCAGTGCTTCTGCTCATTTACTAAGCTCTAGAGTAATTGCAAAGTGCACAGCCTATTTGCCTTTAGTAAATCAACCCCAATGAGATGGTCACTTGGAGAAAGACACACACACTCTGCAGTGAAGAAGAGAGATGTCCCAAAACCCAATGCACCACGTGATAAAATATATATTGGGGGATTGGTTGAGGAGGTAATTTTTGGTGCAAGAATATCTTTGTCCATAGAGAAACTTTAATAGTTTGCAGTTTACCAGTCCTTGTAGTGGTTGAATTTGTTTTCTTTTTGCAAGCTTTTTTGGTATATCTTCAACTGGTGATCCTATCGGTAACAACTTTCCTATCCTAGGGTGACAATGCTCATTCACTGTAGTGTATCTATGCAGTAGCAGGGTTGTTAGCTGTCTATTATAATGGAATAGCATAATCAATTTTATTGGGTTGTTAGGTATGTATTGTATACATATCCATAACAATGTACAAGTACAGAGCTTCTTGTAAAGGTAATAGTCTTCTATAGATTAAAGTGTGCAAGTTATTTTCCATATGAGATTACACTGAGCACAATTACATAGTTACATATAGTTAGTCAGGTTGAAAAATGAAATATGAAAAAAAAAGTGTAGCACTAAATGATAGTGACTAAGTGAAAAAATGAAAAATATAAATCTAGAACACCTCAATCGCAAAAAGTGAAATGAATACAAAAAACTGTGAGCAAAAGAATAAATATGACATCAAAATGAACCCCAAAGTGCCGTGGAGTGATAGCAATGAACTACAATGATCAAAAGACCAAATGTCCACATGTATAGTGTCCAATGGTTGGAAAACTTTCTCTTCAATCTTCAACTGAAGCATAAAATGCACCAAGAAACATGAGAAGACATTCAGATAGAAGGGTGGGTACTCTTACTGGATCGGGTGGACACACATACCAAACGGCAGTGCGTCTAAAGGCTTTAGGGTACTGGATCCCCAGTGATGAGGTGATGCCAAACTGGATGGTATCCTGCAGGCTGCGAACTCCAATCCACTCAAGGTTGGGAGATGGTTCCGAACAAAGATTCCAAAGCAATCGGCAGTCAAACCAATCCAAAATGGTGATGGTCAAAAAGTGGTCATCAGTGCTCAAACATAAGAAAAAAGGAAAAAGGGAGCTCCACATGGGCAGGTCAATCAAGATAGGTTTATTGAAGATAAAATAGCATATAATATAAAAAGGTGATCACAAAAAAATAAATATAAAAAGGCAATGTGGGAAGCAGTGTGGCCAGCACTTCCTGCTTCCAACATTACCTTTTTATATTTATATTTTTGGGTGCCATATTGTCATATATTTATCCATTTGTTCAAAAACTCTAGCTTCTATTTTCTCATGTATCATGAACTAAATGATCCTATATTTGGTCTAGGAAATGGCGAGAGTAGCTGACTGCCACATTTTTGGGACTGTTTGCTTGGAAGCAGTGAGGACATTTAAGGACCATTAAGTGAAATTGTACCTTGAGAAGGCCAGACTGTTGCATGTTCAAAAGTATGTGTTTGGGATAGGGAAACATCTCAGTCCAGAGAAACAAGGTAAATATATGGAACACTTCGGCCAAAATTGCTGAACCACAGGGCACATGTAGAAAGTTGTAGTAGAAAGTTCCCCAATATCTGCAACCTCAGAAACAAAAGGAAGGATATCAAGATACACAATGGGTGATCTTAACAGGTACTATATTCCACCATGTTAGGAACCTGTAATTGGTCTCAATAGCTAGTACATTACATGGAATTGGCCACAAATATGGGATGGATCCTCATCAGTTATTTCTATGCCTATGTCCAAGGCCCCCTGTTGTTTAGGCATGTAGTTGTTGTGTTTGCAGTGTCAGGAGTTGTGTATAGATCAAGGAGATCTGGTCCGGATACTAATGGTCACTAAGACATCTCTGCTTAAAGTTAGTCAAGGGATGCATCCTTTTCTCAAATGACTTGTCAGGAAGTGTTTTGAAGATACGTATTTAAACAGTTCAGTTCAGTTCAGGAAAGCTTTATATTTTTCTGTAACATTAGGAAAAAGTTAATACTGTTCACTGTGATTAATTAATGTACCTGTGTGGCTCTTTGTATTGTTCAAACTAGCCAGATTCTGCAAGGTGGAGAAGAAAGCAGAATTTTGGTTTATGGCAGTCATCAAGAGTTTACTCAGGGATTGCTAGTTCATTGAGTACTTAATTGCCTCCCAAACCTGCATAGTGTGCTTTACAAGCAAGTTAAATTGATTGTAAAGCTTCACATTTAAAAAAAAAATATGCTATATTTACCTGCTCTGTGCAATGGTTTTGCACCGAGCAGCCCCGATGCACCTCAAACGGGTCCTCCTCCATCTCATACAGAGCCCTACGGGCTATCAAAACTCAACTAAGTAATCTACTTCTGCATGACACATGGCGCACATTGCACCCCAAGGAAAAGGATTACACATACTATTCACCGCCACATGACAAGTATACCAGACTGGACCACTTCTTTCTTTCCCAGAATGACCTGAACAACCTTACTAAGGCCACCATTGAACCATCCCTTCTCTCGGATCACAACCCTATTGCTATGACCCTTCAATTACCGACAAGGTATACAAAGGCGCACATATGGCGACTAGACAGCTCCCTACTGACGGATGAGCTATACATGGACAGACTGACTAAACGCCTAACCGACTACTTTGCCACTAACTGCACTACTGACGTCTCCCCTGTGACCACTTGGAATGCCCACAAATGTGTCATTAGGGGGGAATTGTTGTCTATAGCCGCCAACCGCAATAAATTAAAATACGCGCACATCACCGAACTCATTGCACGTATACATAAGTTAGAACAGGCCCACAAAGCCTCCACCGCAACGGCTTCGCTAACTGATCTGACACAGGCCAGAGAGGACCTATTGGACGTACTGAACAAAACACTGAAGCGTAAATTCTTGCTAACACAAAAATTATACTACGAATATGGTAACAAATCCAGCAAACTGCTAGCTAGAGCACTCCAATCCAAAAAGGCCTCCCATACCATTCATAAAATCTCTAACGCGGCTGGGGAATCATTCGTGAAAAATTATGATATCTCTAAACAATTCGTGCAATACTTCACCAAACTGTACAATTTGTCCCCAAATCAGCACACTGAAGCCTCACTAAACAGAAAAACCACTCTTTTGAACTTTCTAGAGCAATATGGACCTACCCCGATCTCTACAGAAGACGCAAACACCTTAGACACTCCTCTCACAACCGACGAACTCTCTACGGCACTAAGACAAATGAAGACAGGTAAAAGCCCCGGTCCCGATGGCCTCTCGACGTGTTACTACAAATCCTTCCCAGCCCTTTTATTCCCACAGCTCGTGAAAGCCCTTAATGCTATGACCCCCTCCACAGACACCTACAATGAAATGCTCACGGCCCACATTACTCTCATCCCCAAAAAAGACAAAGATCCCACCCGAGTGACGAATTACCGCCCCATCTCCCTACTAAACGTAGACCTCAAACTCTATGCGAAAGCTTTAGCCAACAGATTACTGCCCTTCCTCCCATCTTTAATCTCGCTAGACCAGGTTGGCTTTGTCCCGGGTCGAGAGGCAAGGGACAACACCACCAAAGCCCTGAACATACACCACTGGCTCACGAAAACGTCCACTAAGGGATTTATTCTCTCGTTGGATGCAGAGAAGGCGTTCGACAGGGTGGCGTGGAACTATATGGAGGCTACCCTTCAGGCGATAGGCTTGCCGCCAAACATGCTTAGAATGATTCTAGCCCTATACGCCGCCCCGACAGCGAGGGTCCTTATCAACGGCGGACTGTCGGACGCCTTCTCTGTATCCAATGGAACTCGACAGGGATGCCCTCTGTCACCACTTATATTTATACTAACCCTTGAACCCATGTTACATAAGCTTAAAGATAACCCCACTATCAAGGGTGTTGATATTCATCGCAAACAGTACAAACTGGCCGCTTATGCGGATGACATACTACTATTTCTGACAGACCCCATCACATCTATCCCCAACCTTCTTGCCGACTTCAAGCTCTTCCAAACCCTTTCCAACTTGCAAATTAATTTTGACAAATCCAAAGCCCTCAACATTACCTTACCCATCGAGACAGTTGACCTATGTAAACTTAATTTCCCATTTGGTTGGGAACGCTCAGCAATCTCATACCTTGGAATCAAGATCACAACTGACCTGAGGAATCTTTATTCCAGTAACTTTGCTCCCATGATCTTGTCCATCCAAAAAGACCTACAAAAGTGGCATCTTGGCACCTTCTCTTGGATGGGCAGGATCGCTATATTGAAGATGAACGTGCTACCCAGATTCCTCTATCTCCTTCAAGCCATACCAATCAAGTTACCACCAACATTCTTCTCATCCTACAAACATATCTGCAGGGCATTCATATGGGCATCTAAACAACCGAGACTTAACTGGGACAGATTAGTCCTTCCCAAACGACTAGGAGGCCTGGGACTCCCAGACCTCCTGAAATACCACTGGGCTTGCCACTTAACCAGAATGATTGATTGGCACAAACACCGTCAGCGCAAGGAGTGGGTGGTACTAGAGGACTCCTTCGCGAACCTCCCGCTTGTCAACTCCCCATGGGTTAATAATAGACATATACCTGAGGCTCTCTCGTCCCACCCACTCATTGGCACCACCCTAAAGATTTTTCAACGGGTATGTAAGACACTTCACATAACCCCAACTCCGGGCCCCATGACACCTTTAGATAACAACCCTGAATTCCCCCCAGGCCTAACGTCCAAAATCCCCGCAATGGCTACGGATAACACTCAAACAAGGGCCCATTGCTGTTTTCACAACGGTTCGCTACTTTCCCACACAGACCTCGCCAAGACACTCTCTAACTACCACATACCCTTCTTCAAATATCTTGAATTGCGACATTTCCTCCAACCCCATACAAGGGTACATCCCTGTAGCAGAGACCGCACCCCACTGGAACTCCTCTGCTCTGACAACGAACCCCAGGATCACTTGATAGCCACCACTTACTCCCTACTATTCTCGCAACACAGAGTCAAACAAGACAATCTGGTTCGGCAATGGGAAACAGACCTGGCGTTGGACCTTTCCGCACAGGAATGGGACTCCATTTTCACCCTCATGCACAAAGGGTCCGTAAACGTTTCCACGCAAGAGAACAGATATAAACTGTTCTCTAAATGGTATAGAACACCTGATAAGGTCCATCACTTCTGTCCAGCCATCCCCCCAACCTGTTGGAGGTGTGGCTCCACCAAGGGCACCCTATTGCATATATGGTGGGAATGTAATCTCATACAGCCGTTTTGGAAGGAAATCCACCGACTGATCGCTCAAATATCCTCATATACACACGCCTTCACCCCTGAAAGATATCTACTACACCACACCTCAGTCCCAACAGGATCCTACAAAAAGTCACTCTCCATACACTTAGTCAATGCAGCTAACTTATGCATCCCTGCTCTTTGGAGGAATACGACACCTCCAACGGTCTCAGAATGGATCCAGAGGGTAGATAAAATAGCTGAGATGGAAAAAATTATTAGCCAAGCCAATGATAATACTAGCAAATTTAACATCACATGGGCATGCTGGTTCCACTTCCGCCAATCCTCCCTACAGACTTCTCCTCATAACACTTCATCTCAGACACCACTTTAGGCACATATGCCTTGATACCCTGAAACCCTGCCTCCGCAGTACCTCCTACCTGACCCCCTGCCCCCTTCCCCCCCATCCATTTCCAACTTCGTTCAGAGACATATCCCCACCTTCTCACAGACATACTAGACAAGGCCCTTTTGGATATCAGCCTCCATTCTTTCTACTTGTGATTGAAGCCGATTCCCACCAATATCTTCTTGCCATAACTGACACCTGTCTGCGACAAACCAGGTCACTCGGTGGATCTGCATTTACATACACATCACATTTTAGCTGATGACTCCACCTTATCCTACGCCTTCAGTTCCCGACCCATTCACAGTAATGGTCCCGTTAGGGGTGAATGGAACCGGGTGGTGCTTTTGACAATCTTGATGTGACCGTTGCTTTTCTTATGTTCCCATCCTCTAGAACCTTCGTATTATCTTTTAATT
Organism: Aquarana catesbeiana; assembly: GCF_042186555.1. NCBI lineage: Eukaryota > Metazoa > Chordata > Amphibia > Anura > Ranidae > Aquarana > Aquarana catesbeiana. The sequence continues at coordinate 706,479,042 of NC_133324.1, read as the reverse complement.
ATTGCCTCTGCTTGAGGTATCCTAGTTACTTCTACAAAACATGTTCTTTGACGGGAATTGACATACTGTCCATCCTCAACGTGTAGAACACTGTGGAAATTATACATATGCTTTCAACCTTTGTAACCTTACGGTGTGAGATGTATGTCACGTATACTTTGTATATCTGTAAAACTTAATAAAATCTTTTGGAAAAAAAAAAAATAAAATAAAGCAACAATAAAATGAAAATAAAAATAAATATAAAAATTAAAATAAAATAATAATGAAAATAAAAATAAAAATGAAAATAAAAAAAAATAAATAAATAAAAAAAATAAATAAATAAATAAATAAAAAAAATAATAGACCTAAGAATATCAATAAAAATATAATGAGGAAGGAGTTACCAATTTGATAAAAAACAATTAAGATCCAGCTCAATGTTGAGGCCAAACAGACTCAGCGTACATAATCTATGGATCCACTGAGTTTCGTTTTGGGAAATAGCTTTCCTAAGATTAGAACCTCACCAATGTTCCTCAACCCTATCAATCCCACAGAAGTTAAGTACACTGGGGTCTCTATTGTGGAACAACCTAAAATGGCTGGAAAGACCGTGGTGCCTATACCCTTTCTTGATCCTGTTGACATGCTCTCTAAGCCTCACACCTAGCTGTCTAGTAGTCCTCCCCACATACTGAAGGTTACATGGACAGGACAGGAGGTATGTGACATGTGTAGTATTGCATGTTATAAACTTTTTAATCTCAAAGGATCTCCCCTCTGATAGAGAACTTAAATGAGTGGTTTTCCTCTTGCAATATCTGGATGTCCTACACATCACACATCTGCCACAACTGTAAAACCCAGTACTATCTAGAAAGGTACATCCTTTCTTAGGAGGGTTGATGACATTATGTGCCAATTGTAGCCTGAGCGTAGGTGGTTTGGTGTAAACGAACTTGGGCTGATTTGGCAAGATTTTCTTGAGATCCCTATCTTGCAAAAGTAGAGGCCAGTGTTTCTTGGTAACAAATTGGTAACTCCTTCCTCATTATATTTTTATTGATATTCTTAGGTCTATTATTTTTTTTTTTTTTATTTTATTTTATTTATTTATTTTTTTTTATTTTCATTTTTTTTTTTTTTTTTTTTTTCATTATTATTTTATTTTAATTTTTATATTTATTTTTATTTTCATTTTATTGTTGCTTTATTTTATTTTTATTATTTTTTATTATTTTTCTATTTTTATTTTTATTTTATTATATTTATTTACTACATTATTATTTTTTCCATTTATCTACATATTTTTTCCATTTATCTTTATATTTTATTTTTATTTTTTATTTTTATTCTATATTCATTAAATAATTTTAGAGAAACATTTTTAATAAAATAATTAATTTTTTTGTTAGGCGTATATATATATATATATATATATATATATATATAGGGTTGAGGAACATTGGTGAGGTTCTAATCTTAGGAAAGCTATTTCCCAAAATGAAACTCAGTGGATCCATAGATTATGTACGCTGAGTCTGTTTGGCCTCAACATTGAGCTGGATCTTAATTGTTTTTTATCAAATTGGTAACTCTTCCCTCATTATATTTTTATTGATATTCTTTAAGTCTAATATTTTTTATTTTTATTTTATTTTTATTTTATTTTTTTTATTTTTATTTTATTTTCATTTATATTTTTATTTTTATTTTCATTATTATTTTATTTTTATTTTTGTTATTTTTATTTTTATTTTTGTTATTTTTATTTTTTATTTTATTTTTATTTTCATTTTTATTTTCATTTTCATTTTATTTTTATTTTTGCTTTATTTTATTTTTATTATTTTTTATTATTTTTCTATCTTTATTTTTATTTTATTTTTATATTTATTTACTACATTATTATTTTTTCCATTTATCTTTATATTTTTTTCCATTTATCTTTATATTTTATTTTTATTTATTTTATTCTATATTCATTAAATAATTTTAGAGAAACATTTTTAATAAAATAATTAATTTTTTTGTTAGGCGTATATATATGTCGTTTTGAGCAATGTTGTTTTAGGAATTCATTAAGTACGTCTATTTTTATATATATATATATATATATATATTTTCTCAGGAATTCCATCAAGATATATTAGTATTTCTTATATTTACATATGCATGCAATACAAATGTTTGTATATGTTTTTACGTTTCCATGACAGGAATGTTGTGTTCCTGTTGTTTATTTAGTAAAGCTTGTTGAAGTTGCAACAGGATATGATGAATCAGGAAGAGGTGAGTAATATACATCCACTAGCCTTGATTGGCTGTCACTTCCTCTTCGAGAGGAGTCTTACCTGACGCTGTACATAAATTTAACCTAGTGTGGGCTGGATGTTAGGTCTTTGATGACGCCCTGGAGGAGGGGCAAAACGCGTTGACGTAATATCCGGCTCACGTCTGCAAACCAGTGACGCTGTTTCCTGTTGTCGGTGGATCGCACGCTAATACAGCGGCGATCACAGACCAACTCTGAATGCCTGTTTGCAATCTTCATTTTGTGAGTAGCGCTATTATGCGCATTTGATCCTTTACCCCACAGTATTACACCATATCTGATTTTGTTTTTTTGGGTGGAACATGATGCCCGTGGCCTCCAAGATTATCCCTTTCATGACTAAGCCTATTTTTGAAATGTGGTGTTTACAAGTTAAAACCCATATTTTTTTGCTAGAAAATTACTTAGAGTTCCCAAACATTATATATATATATTTTTAGCAGAGAATCTAGAGAATAAAATGGCGATTGTTGCAATATTTTATATCACACAGTATTTGTGCAGCAGTGTTTTAAATGCAAATTTTTGGAAAAGGGACACTTTCATGAATTTTAAAAAATCCAAACAGTAAAGTTACCCCAATTTTTTTGTATAATGTGAAAGATGATGTTATGCCAAGTAAATAGATACCAAACATGTCACCCTTTATAATTGCACGCACTCGTGGAATGGCGACAAACTTACGGTACCTATGAATTTCCATAGGCAACGCTTTAAATTTTTTTTTACGGTTACCAGGTTTGAGTTACAGAGGAGGTCTAGGGCTAGAATTATTGCTTGCGCTCTGACAATCGTGGCAATACCTCACATGTGTGATTTGAACACCGTTTACATATGCGGGCGCGACTTCCGTATGCGTTTTCTTTGCTGCGCGAGCTCGCGGGGACGGGGGCGCTTTAAAAAAAAAAAAATAATTTTTTATTTATTTATTTATTTTTTTATACTTGTAAATTGTGTTAAAAAAAAAACATTTTTTATTTTTTTGTTTTATTGCTGTCACAAGGAATGTAAACATCCCTTGTGACAGTAATAGGTGGTGACAGGTACTCTTTATGGAGCCCCCGATCCCCCCTTTGCACTTCACAGTATTCAGATCGCCAAAAACGGTGATCCTGAACACTGTATATTTTTTTTAAACCGGCGCCATTGGCAGCCGAGTAAACGGGAAGTGACATCATGACGTCGCTTCCGCGTTTACATTGAGAAGGCTGGACCGAAGCCACCCACAGCTTCGTTCCAGCCCGCCCCCAGCTGCCGAAGGTGGCCGATTGGACACCGGGCTTCCCGATCGCACTGGAGGCCCGGTAAGAGCGGCGGGAGGCGGCGGGAGGGGGGATGTCTCCTCCCGCTCCTCCGGTATAACAGCCGAGCGGCTTTTAGCCGCATTGGTTGTTATATACGGGTAGCCGATCGCCGGCTCGAAACAACGGTACTGGGATGATGCCTGCAGCTGCGGGCATCATCCTGGTATAACCCCGGAAAGCTGAGTACGCAGATGTGCGTACGGTCGGCGGGAAGGGGCTATATCTTAGTGACAGCAGCCCAAGCTTCACCCTATCCTCTTGTATCCACTGTAACCATTCAGGTGACTGTATAGAAACCTTTGGATGAGGAGCTGGAAGTCTGCCATCTTTGCTTATTGGGCTTTTTGCCTGAGGGAACGCTTAAATTCATCCTGAACTTATTTCAATATTTATTCACATTGTTTTCCTATAATATGCTTATTCATATTGCTATATGTTGAAGTATATATATATTTTTTTGATTGTTCATGGTCTCTGTTTCCAAACAGAAACACCACATTTCTTCTCATTTGTTTTTTATCACATATTATTTGTTTTTGCACAGAATGCAATTTATTTAGTCACATATATATAGTGATATTATCCACTTCTAGCTACATTCATAATTATAGTGTGCCAGTTGCTAGCGCTATTTTTTCTGTTTATCTATGTCAAGTTATAGCACTTGTATTCAGCAGCTGTAACAGGGTTTTTGTTGCACTTATTTATTTTGCGAGTGCTGCTTCCATATCTATTTATATCCAATTCACCCTTGACTTTTGACAAAACTGGGGTAAAATTGAGATGATAGGCGTAGCTTGGAAGGGACCCGAGATGGCTGCCTGATGGGGCGTACACACGGTCAGACTTTTTCGACCGGACTGGTCTGACTGACACCGACGGACCAAATCCGGCGAACAATCCAATTGTGTGTGGGCTTCACCGGACCTTCAGCGGACCTTTCCAGTCGCAAATCTGACGGACTTTAGATTTGGAACATGCTTCAAATCTTTAAGTGGTAACTCCGCCAGACCCAGAAATTCGCTCATCTGTATGCTAGTCCAACGGACAAAAACCGACGCTAGGGCAGCTATTGACTACTGGCTATCAACTTCCTTATTTTACTCCGGTGTATGTCATCACGTACAAATCCGTCTGACTTTGGTGTGATCGTGTGTAGGCAAGTCCAGTCGTTAGAAAGTCCATTGAAAGTCTGCCAAAAGTCAGTCGAAAGTCTGTCAAAAGTCTGTCGGACAGGCTGTCTGACTTTTGTAGCTGAAAAGTCCGACCGTGTGTACACGGCATGAGATGAGAGCTCCTGCACACTGAGAACTTCTAACGCTGATTTACGGGACTCACCGGTATCTACAGATATGGGTAAGCGCAACAGAAGCACCTCGGCACCTCTGCACCCCGCATCACAGGCTTCTCAGGCCTCGGCACCAGATTCGCCTGGCAGCCTTGCTGATTCCCTAATGTACGGCGATTAAATCAACCGACCTGAAATCGGACATCCAAAGCATGACCCACCGACTCACAGACGTGAAGCAGACCTCCCGAGTACAGGTGGAGGCCATCAAAGAAATACAAAAATCTTATGATTCACAATTACCCTTCATCTTTGACCTTTACCGCCAGGTAGAAGACCTAGACAACAGGGGAGGCAGACACAATATTAGGGTGAGGGGAGTCCCTGAGGGAACAGAAACACCAGCATTGCCACAGGCCATTTTCTCCATTTTCAACAACTTGTTGGATCTCCCGGCTGATTCCCCCGTAGAGATGGTATGGTTACACCGTGCTCTGAGACCCCCTTCCCCGTGAATCTGAACCACCCAGAGACGTTGTGCGCTGCATAGTGAACTTCCCCCTTAAGAAAGAAATTCTACGAAAAGCTAGAGAAAGAGGACGCATAATGTTTAATGTCACTGACATTAAATTGTTCCATGATCTTTCTCAAATAACTTTACAGAATAGGCGCACACTACGCTCCCTACTGGAGGCTTTGCGTGCCCGCAACATCCAATACAGGTGGAAGTTCTTGTTCTGCCTCTCTGCGTCCAGTAGAGGCCGCACCACACTTCTCCGGACCCCAAAAAATCCTTCTCCTAAAGCCTAAAGGCAAAAATCCAGGCTCCGCAGATTAGACCCCACGTCTCCTGGAGACCGACTCTCACGCAGAGACTTACCCCCTCGCAGCCTGGGGTCAGTCGCAATGCCTAATCTCATTTGATTCCTCCCAAGTCAAAATACTTGTAAGTGAGGCCATCTCCAGTTTTTGTTATTGAAATTTTTTTTTTGTTCTTATAATTTTGATAAAGTGCCTGCACTCCACGAACTCCGGAAGATTTGATAAAGCCTCAACTCCGCAAGAAAAGGAATGGGACTGTAGAACTGTACCTCAGACACCTTCCCCATGGGTAACGTTGTTCCTTACACACTCGCGATGCTCCAGAAGATCATTTCCCTGAACTAAACCATATGCTGTACATGACTTCTACAGACCTCCCGACAGCATATTCCCCCGAGCTTACCCAAGCACCCTACCTTTTTACATATGTCGACTACAACTAAGGGATTGCTAATAAGAAATGGGGAGTGGATCATATACAATATGGGTTATTTTTTCTGCCCGCCCCCACCCTCCCCCCATTTTATTAATTTTTTTACTAGAGACGACCATCAATATTTTTCACGATCTTCTTTTAACGATGGTCTTGTCCATATTGCACCAATATATGTTGTAATGCTTATAAATGTTATTTGGGAGGGGCCTGAGCCTTAGCCAACCAGAAGACAATGCTATTCTACTAGACAATTTCCCATCTACCCGCAACTTCTGTTCAGTCTCACAACTACCGCTACAAGGTAACTGAACCCCCCCAAACTATGTGAACGATACTAAAGTCTTTTTGGTGTGGGCTGAGGTTGCTCCCAGATCTAGGCCCTAGGCCAACTGTAGCACTATTTCCAGGTGTTACTAGAACTTTACACAACAGTGCACAGACACACAACAAATCCACGCCAAACTAAGATGGACGTTAATACCATGAGCAAAATATAATGACCCCCCTCCCCCTGCCTCCCTGCTGAACTCATAGAGTAGACTATATCTACCTATTGAAACCATCCTCTCTCCCTCGCTTCTGTATCCCTAGCACTTGGGCCACTAGCGGATAGTTAGTATACTCCCCATTTCTAGGAATACACACACTGGTCCTCTATTTTCTTTACATGACTCATACCATACAGGAATATCTACTGGCTCGTGCTTATTGATCCACAATTGTAAATGGTGATCACTGTGCAAGGACAAGCCATGAGTTGTAATTTGTTAATTCTGAGTGATGCTCGGGGGGGGGGGAGAGGGGAGGGATCGCATTCCCACATGAGGACCCCTTACTGAACACTGTCCCACACTTGGAGTTAACAACTTACTCCCTCTGCAGCATTGCAAAACTACTTGTAAATCTAGTACCAAATGCTTAGACCAACATCTCTACTTATTGAGAACAGTTATGCCGCATACACACGATCGCACATTCCGACAAAAAAATCCATGTTTTTTTCCGACGGATGTTGGCTCAAACTTGTCTTGCATACACACAGTCACACAAATCTTGTCGGAACTTCCGAACGTCAAGAATGCGGTGATGTACAACACGTATGACGGCACTAGAAAAGGGAAGTTCAATAGCCAGTGAGCCACCCTTTGGGCTCCTTCTGCTAATCTCGTGTTAGTAGAAGTTTGATGAGAGACGATTCGCGCTTTTCAAACTTGTGCTTTTCTGATCGTTACTGCTCTTCAGTTTGTGCTTGTGGGTTTGAATCTGGTTTTCAGTGCTTGCCCCCCCAAAGTGCACGTGAGGTCCGTATAAAATATATGGAGTACTTTGCGGGTAGGGGGGGCCATTGATATGCCAGAAAATGTTTAATAAGCATTTAAAAAATATATTTTTTTAGTTAAACTGAAATGATATTTCCTTTGATATACTGCTTGTGTTTCTTTTAGCTGTCTCCTAGTTTCTCCAATGGGCTTTTTTTTTGGACATTTTCTTCAATAGTGCAAATGTAATTTATTTGATACATGAGGTGACAATCTCTTCTTCAGCGCACTATTATTATGTTGTGGTTCTGCCACACACACACCTTGTTTTTGTTGTTAATGTATGTAATGCATTACTGATAAAAATATTCATCATTTTCAGCACCATGAATTAATTTTGGTGAGTCACGAAAATGGCATGATTGTGGCAAATTATAAAGCACTGTGGCAGTTATTTACTAAAGGAAAATTCATGTTGCACTCCAAGTGCACTGTAAAAGTGCACTTGAAACTGCACTGAAAGTGCACTTGTAGTGCAAAGTGGATTTGCCTTTAGTAAATAACCCCCATTTCAGTGTAAACACCAACTTAGTCCAAAAAATGATATTGAGCATTGAAAGAAGAAGCCACACATTGTTGAGTAGAAGAAGCCACACATTGTTGAGTAGAAATCTTTTTTACTCAACGTGTGCGTTAGTAAAGGGTTTTTGAACAAACCAACATATTTTAGTAATAGCATTGTTGTTTTTGACAGTTCAAATAGCCTTTTTTGTGTTAAAACCATAAAACAATAAACAACTCAGGGACTTACAAAGTTCAACTTTGACAAAGTGAAGGCAATATCAGACATTAGTATGTCCAAACTGTGTTGATATTGCCTTCATCAGATGGGTTGATGTCACCCCTGTGAAAGCCAAATTTTGAAGATGCACACAAATTGAGAGTCAAAATTGGGATTTCGGGGGGCGTGTCCGGATGTGAAACAGGGAGGATGTGTTGGTGCAGAGCTCCACACATCCAGCCACAATCCGTTGCCATCCGCAGCTCATTTTGCCCAGGTGAACCTCCGGAATCCTTCTGCTTACCCCTGGGCACCTTGCATCGCAGCCCCAATGGTTATCGCAGAGTCCAGCCAGCTATAGTGTCATCAGGCCTGCAATCAGCTCCACACTGCCGAGGCCCTCCTCCATCTTGAGGCCTGTGAGGCAGAGTACCAGCTCAGGCCTAGTGTACGGCAGCCATCTTACTCCACCCAGAACAGTACCAACACTGAATCCTGGCCCCCCATACTGACCTGGACATTACTCTTCCTCTATATAGCCTCCTGAGCTCATCCACCTGCTAACAACTGCCTGTGTCATTCACTGGCACTCCCCAACAGCAACCTGTAGGAAGAATATCAGCCCGGTGTACAGCGACCATCTTGGTACACCTGGTGCTCTCCTTCTGCATCCTCTATGACTGGTAAGCCACCCATGGAGGTCAGAGCATTTTGGTCGGCTGTGCCATGACCCCCCCCAGTAATGGACAGATAATTTTCTTAAAGTGGGGGCATGTGCAGCTTCTGGAAATGACAGATGAGTGAGCCCAGTGCTCCATCCCCCGCTGCCTTCCCAGAACTCCCGATGATTGATTTGAAGCTCTGCTAGCCCCGGGAGTTACCTCCTCAGACTCCTGAAACAGGTGCGCACCCCATGGGAAAGATTGGAGACCAAAGACAGACCTACGCCGCAACACTTCAGCATTGGGCCCCCTCCACCATGGACCGCTACATACATAGGCCCTCGTCCGCAACCTCGAGTAGCCAGAATGTAGCGCCGGACCCTCCAGAATGCTCTGAGCCTGTGACAGGTGCTCTCTTTGATACTGTTCCTACACATGTACAGGGGTCACCTCCCCCATTGACGGCTGACATACTTGATGCCAAACTACAATCGTTACTCCAGGCCATTACACATAACATTGCCCAAGAGGTGGGTAAACTTGCCAAAGAACTAAGGGGAGAAATAGGCCAATTGGGAGAAGGCACGGACACCCTAGAATCTAAATTTGACAAACTTGTACAGTATGTTCAAGTCCTTGAGGAAGACAATGCCACCATGAAACACTCAATCACACAGCTCCAAGCACAACAGGAGGACCTCAAAAATAGGGAATGCAGACAGAACTTGGGAATCAGAGGTATTCCTGAAGCAGTGGAAGACAGAGACCTCCACTTCTATATTTTAAGCTTGTTTAATGTGGTAGCCCCCAGCATTGCCTGGCGCCTGGACAGGGCCCACAGATCCCTTGCCCCTAAACCCCCGAATGGAGCCAACCCAAGGGATGTGACTGTCAGATTTCACTACTACGACAGTAAAGAGGCACTCACTATCGCCACCCGCAACCAATCTAGGCTAGATTTTAAAGGATCTAAGATCCAGATCTTTAGTGATCTCTCGCCTATCACCCTAGCCAGGCGAAGAAATCTACACCCGCTGACACTTCATCTTCAGAAACCACAAGGTCATGTATCGTTGGGGGTTCCCATTTCGCCTCTCTGCATCTTGTGAAGGCATACAGTACTCTCTACATGACCTCTATGAAAGTGACAATTTCCTAAATAACTTAGGCTTGCAGCCTCTCTCTGATGAAGATCCTGTGCCACTTCCTGCTACTCCTAAACCACCGACAGCTCCAGGCCGCATCTGGACCCCGGCACGGCAGAAGCCATCTAAATCCAACTTCACACCCCAGAGGCGCCCTTCTTCCAGATTCCCGACCTGAAGATACATACACTTGGCTGCAGCCTTGATTACCAATTTTATATGGTTCTTTGATGTTCCTGTCTAGCCCATCTCTTTCTGAGTGGGCTTGTTCACCCCCTTGCCCATGGGGTGTATTGCCTGTTATTGTTATGACACCCTGGACCGAGAATTTGTTTGCTCCCACAGTTTTTAGTTTGTGGTCCAGGCCTTGATGCATCGGAAGGTGAAGGGGGACTGTCCCCTCCGTTTTTGGTGGCCCTCATGCTCCCCTTCCCAGTCCCAGGCTTAGACCTGGGTTTCCTGGAGGCGCTTGGCCTCCCAGGCTTCTTTTTGAATACAGCACAGTTTTTCTTTTTTCTCTTATTTTTTTTTTTTTTCTTTTTTTTTTCACTTTTCATTTTTGTTTTTGTTTTTTATTTTCCTCGGGTCTTTTTTTCCTGACCTGCGGCTGCTACACTTTCTAGACTGGTTACTTTTCAGTTACAATGCTACTGTTATACTAACTGTTGTTATGTTCTCTTTTACCTATTATATGACCTTTGCACCATGGAATTTCTCATTTAATGTATGTTTAGCAGCTTATCTTATGCTTATCCACCAGATTGAAATGTTATGGCTTTAAAGTTCTTAACTTGTAATGTGAAAGGTTTAAACGCTATTCAAAAGAGATTGTTGGCTTTGAAAGAGTTTAAAGCTTCCAAGGCTGATGTAATTTTGGTCCAGGAGACTCACTTCCGTCAAGGGGGATCCCTTAAATTTGCTAGTAAACACTTCCCGATATCCTTCATGGCCTCTGACCCATCTGGGAGAGCAGGTGTAGTGATTTTAATTAGATGCTCCTGCCCTTTAAGAGTTAGATCCTCTCACATGGACCCCCGGGGCAGATTTATTATCCTGGACTGTTCGTTTCTCACTCAATCCCTCACTATAGTTAATGTCTATGCTCCTAATTCTGGTCAGGTCCAGTTCCTCACCAACATGTTTGATACACTAGACTCATTTTCACAACCCTTTCTGGTAATAGGCGAAGATTTCAATATGACCATGTCACCCAGTAAAGACAGGCATGTATTATTCCCATCCACAACTTCATCTACGTCTGACTGCCTCTCCAAATCTTTCCGCAAACTCATTAGAGCCAAAAATCTCCTGGACATTTGGAAGGTTAAACACCCCACACACAGACAATACACCTTCTACTCACACCCCACAAACTTTACTCTAGATTGGACCATTTCTTCATCTCTTCACTCTTTTTGACGTCCATGGTATCCTCTGAAATTAACCCTATAACCTGGTCAGATCACTCCTCTGTGCACCTAGATATTTCCCTTTCCTCCTCCTCTCCCAGAACTTGTCATTGGCGCCTTAATGAGACCTTCCTTCATATCCCTGAAACTAGAGACCTTTTGTCTAGTGGCCTGGTTGAATACTTCCAGCTTAATGAGAATACGGTCCCGGGGCCCTCCACCCTGTGGGAAGCCCATAAGGCCGTCTTCTGGGGACATTGCATTGCTACTGGTTCTCGTCTGAAAAAAGATGCAGCGTTTCAACGCTCCTCTATCCTGTCCAAACTCCGTAAAGCTGAGAGCCTTTTGCTGTCTTCCTCCACGGAGGCTGGGCTCCGGGCCGTTACTTTCCTGTGAAATCAACTCAGGTCGTTGGATATGAAAAAGATTGATAAATCCCTTTTGTGGTCCAAACAGAAGTTCTATGAATATTCAAATAAACCCCACAGAATGCTAGTGAATAAACTGAACACTGCCCCTTTCTCTCATCCCCAGATTTTCTCAGACAAACTGACGGTACTCCTACCTATTGCCCTCTTACCATGTCCAAAGTTTTTGGAGAATTTTATAGCAAATTATATAACTGTTTACAAACGGACCCTAACTACAATTTTACACAAGAGAAATTTGACTCCTTCTTTAGCTCACATTTGCCCACACTCTCTCCTGACCACCTCTCTTCTCTGAACTCTGCAATCACCCCTGAAGAAATAGCTGACGTGGTCAAAAACCTCCCTACTCAAAAGTCCCCTGGCCCAGATGGCCTACCTTACTCATATTATAAAACCTTTTTGCCAATTTTGAACCCACATTTACTTTCTCTTTTTACTTCTCTACTTCAAGGTACTGTCCCTCACCCTCAATTCCTTCATGCACATATCTCCGTAATTCCGAAACCTGGTAAAGACCCCTCCCTCCCTGACAACTATAGGCCCATTGCTTTACTTAACTCTGATTACAAGATATTTACAAAAATTTTAGCGAATCGACTCTCACAATTCATACCTAGAATTGTGCATAAAGATCAAGTAGGCTTTGTAACTGCCAGACATGCTGGCGACAACACGAGACGCACCATAGACCTTATAGATTTATTGAACAGAACAAATCGTCCAGCTCTAGTATTGAGCCTTGATGCGCAGAAAGCTTTTCATAGGCTCAGTTGGCACTTTATGTTTGCCACACTTTCCAATTATGGTTTCAGCGGCCCCTTTATGGCAGCACTGCATGCTCTATATTCCCAACCCTCCTGCCAAGTCCAACTGTCTTCCAATTTATCCCCATCCTTTTCTCTGAGTAACGGTACCAGACAGGGATGCCCTTTATCCCCTATACTTTTTATCCTTTGTCTCGAACCCCTAGCCGCAGCCATCCTCATCCACCCTGACATTCGGGGGGTCTCCCTGCATCATAACGAGAACAAACTATCATTGTTTGCAGATGATATTCTATTGACTCTGAACAGACTTCATGTATCTTTCCCAAGTTTACATGCCTTGCTTAAAGAATTTAGCTTCCTTTCAGAGTATAAAATCAACACAAGCAAAACAGAGGCCCTACCAATACTCATCCCACCTTCAGATCTTGTCACCCTACAGCAAAACTATTCCTATCACTGGTGCTCAAACTCTCTTAACCACTTCAGCCCCAGAAGAATTTACCCCCTTCCTGACCAGAGCACTTTTTGCGATTCGACACTGCGTCGCTTTAATTGACAATTGCGCGGTCGTGCGACGTGGCTCCCAAACAAAATTGAGTTCCTTTTTTTCCCACAAATATAGATTTCTTTTTGGTGGTATTTGATCACCTCTGCGTTTTTTTTCGCTATAAACAAAAAAGAGCGACAATTTTGAAAAAAACGCATTATTTTTTACTTTTTGCTATAATAAATATCCCCCAAAAATATATAAAAAAACAATTTTTTTCCTCAGTTTAGGCCGATACGTGTTCTTCTACATATTTTTGGTAAAAAAATCGCAATAAGCAATTATTGATCGGTTTGCGCAAAAGTTATAGCGTTTACAAATTAGGGGATAGTTTTATGGCATTTTTCTTAATAATTTTTTTTATGGCGGCGATCAGCGATTTTTATCATGACTGCGACATTATGGCAGACACTTCGGACATTTTTGACACATTTTTGGGACCATTGTCATTTATACAGCAATCAGTGCTATACAAATCCACTGATTCCTGTGTAAATGACGCTGGCAGTGAAGGGGTTAACAACTAGGTGGCAGTGTAGGGGTTAAGTGTGTCCTAGGGGCGTGTTTCTAACTGTGAGGGGCATGGCTGTGTGTGACATGTCACTGGTCTCTGCTCCGATGAGAGGAAGCAGAGATCAGTGACACTGTCACTAGGCAGAATGGGGAGATGCTTGTTTACATTAGCATCTCCCCATTCTTCCTCCCCGTGAGGCGATCGCAGGTATCCCCGCAGCTATCGAGTCCGCTGGATCCACAACCCGACTCATGGAGCTTGCCGTGGGCGCACACCCGCCTCTTAAAGGGGAACATACAGGTACGTGATTCTGCCTGTAGGAGCCATTCTGCCGCAGTATATCTGCATGAGGCGGTCGGCAGGCGGTTAAATACCTAGGGATAATCTCACCCCTTCATACTTAACACTCTATCAGGCCAACTTCCCCCCACTCTACTGCGACATTGACCGACTCCTGCGACAATGGGACACTTATCCCATCTCTCTCTTGGGTCGCATCAATGTCCTGAAGATTTCTATTCTATCAAGACTCCTTTATCTGTTTGAGACTTTGCCGATTCCTGTCCCTATGTCACAGCTCAAAGCCACTCAGAGATCTTTCCTTAACTTTATCTGGCACTATAAGGCCCACCGAATAGCCAGCTCAGTGGTATTGGCCCCTAGGTCTAGGGGCGGATTGGGGGCCCCAGACCTTATTAAATATTTCTTTGCCTCCCACCTCAAACCGATTATCACTTGGTCTTCTCGAATGGCATCTGGTCGGAGATTGAAATGAGTATCACTAGACCAGTCCACCCCTGCTCTATGATTTGGACAAACTTAGAGACCTCTATGACTCAACTCCAAAGCCTTTGCTTGCGCCCAATGTTATTCACTCTTGCCATATGGAAGAAGTGCTTGTGCCAATTCTCCCTCTCTTCTACATGTCCACCCCTATTAAATGTATTATTCAACCCCGATGTCCCGGATAGCCTTTCTTATGCTCGAATGCTCCCATGGACACAAGCAGCAATTTTCCAGCTCAGAAATCTTGTGCACCCGCTTACCCACACACTTTTACCTTTTAATGAACTACAGCGTAAATATCAGATCCCTAAGCATTTATTTTACTCTTATCTCCAATTCACACATTATTTTTCCTCTAAATCCCCTACTTTGACCTTAGATAAAGCTACCTCATTTGAACTATTATGTTCTCAAGGCCCATACCAAGCCCATCTTATTGTAGATATCTATAGATACCTGCATGAAACTTCTTCACTCACCGACACTTTTCACTCCTACATGCAGAAATGGTCCCAGATTATTAAGCGACCTATCCAACTCCCTCAGTGGCAGAAGATTTGGGAGGCCACTTCCAAGTCTTCAAGGTGTGTGGAGCAGAGGGGGACGACCTATAAGATACTACTTTTTTGGTATAGGACCCCGGAGATCTTACATAGATACAATCCCAAAGCTTCCCAGGTGTGCTGGAGGCGGGGTGACGTCAGCTCCCATTTCCACATTTTCTGGGAATGTCCCATGATTCAGCCTTTTTGGTCCTTCATCAAAACACATCTACAAGAGCTCTTTGAAACTACTCTCTCTCTGGACCCGATCCAATATCTTTTGGGCTTGCCGTTTCTTGGTATCTCCAGACATGTCCAAAAGTTAGCCGCCTTTTTTCTTCTGGCAGCAAAGATGGCAATACCTCTGAGATGGTTGTCTCCCTCCCCACCCACCCTTACACAGGTTCTGCAAATATTGGAACAAATTCACAGGATGGAACACATGACTGCGACAGTCCATGATACAATTCCTCAATTTTCCAAGACTTGGGAATTGTGGGATCAGTCAAAGCTTAACCCAGGTGCCGTTTCACTATCCCTCCAGTAGTGCAGCACACTTTTAAGTATAGGTGCTAAATTTTATGTTTCTTTAGTCTTGTCAGCTTGTTCTTTTTGTGATTCCATGGTGCTCCCTCCCTTTCTTCCCACTCTCCCCTCTCCTAGGTGGGTTCTCCCTGGGGTGTCCTGGTTCCTCAGTTTAGGCACCCTGGGGACCCCACTGACACTGGATCTAGAGAACAACAATTCCTTCTATGTGAAATATTGTTTTTGTTTGTGCCTCATGCTCCCTGGGTCCCCCCCTTTCCACCCTCCCTGGTCTATACAGTTGAATTATTTTGCTCTTGTGAATTTTGCAGCATTGTAGCGATATATCTATGGTTTTAACATTTGTTATATGCCTTTTCAATTAAAATTCTTACAAGCTGTACTATATGTTTGGCATTTATTCTCTGTTTTCTGTTTGTATCCTTTTTCTTGAAAAAATTTAATTAAAAAAATTACAATATTAAAAAACAAAAACAAAATGGGGATTTCCCTCCTGATCCCATGCCTAATGTCAACATGTGCTAGCTCCCATCATGACGGATCAATGGAGGAGTTTCGAGGGTGCAACCCTTTCCTCTCATTTACTTTAGTTGCGAGGAAGGGGTTGCACCCTCAAAACGCGTACCTTTATATCCCGTGATTGCAGATAGCACATGTTGACACACTGTGTGCATCTTCAAAATTTGGCTTTCTAAAAAATATCTAAAATGTTTGAAAATAATAAAAATCCAAACAAACTAGAAGAAATTTGGGGTGTTTTAGATTCTGCCTAAAACATCAATGATGTTTTTGAGTCTTTTTTCCACATCATTGATGTCTTCCTCGATGTTCTGTAAATCATGATTGCACACCATGATCTCCCCGATGAGGACGTGTGCACTTCCACTTGTGAAATGAGATTCGTCTTCCACAACATGCACATCACCTAAAATAAAAAAAACACACCATGTATTAGAAATATGCAGGCATCCATCTATTACCTGAAGCTGTGGTCTCAGACATTTACGTGTTGTGGTCATTATTTCACCCACTTCATAAACCTCTCCTTCCTCCACATATTCTGGTTTTGGTGTGGGGATTTGCTTTTCTTTAGGAGGTGGGGGGTCCCTGGTGTCCTCAGATGTTCCGAGTCTTTTCTCCCCTATGTGATTAAAAAAAAGGTATACCTAGCACACAGATATTTGGGGCGAGAAATAGTAATATGAAACATTGCTTGGAAGTGTCGTACAATTGTCTTTTTTGGCAGAGTTACAAGCTGAAGACATTATTTTTTTCCCTTTATAAAGCTGGAATACTTACCTTTTTTGTACAATTTTCACACATGGAAACACCCCTAGTATTCACTGGAGAACCTGTGTGGGACACCTTAAAAAGTTTCTGGTGTCCCACACTAGTGCTTCTGCGTCCAGATGTGTAAACAGCTGCTGAGTGTCCTCTCCTTACACTGAATCAAGTTTGCATTTAATTATAGTACAAACCCATCTAGACAACAATGTCATAAACTTCTTTTAATACAAATAGGCCTGAACAAATGTAGTTAACCTGGATCTGCCAAAAACATCATATTAGTGGGCAAACTAACGATGTTTGCTATGAACAATTACTGTGCCCACGAACCTGAAAGTTGCCATTTTAAACTGTACAACAGTAAAGAAAAGCACATGAAGCAGCATGCAAGTAATAATAATAATAGAAACACATGACAACTACCTACTGTTTTGAAGAACTCTCTTGATCTTTCTGTACTGATCCTGCTCCCTCAATTTCAGGTCTGACCAGTGTTTCCTCAATTGATCCTTGGATTGCCGTATTCCAAAACTCCTGTGCAGATTTCTCACAAATTTAGCCGTGATCTTGGCCTTTCTGACATTTGGGTTTGGGTAAGGTCCATGCTTCCCATCATAGTCAGACCTCTTCAAGATGTCCACCATCTCCACCATCTCTATAAAGGACATATTTGAGGCCTTAAATGTATTTATTTATTTATGTATTAAAATGCTTAACCTACGCAGTCTTACCCGAAGGCCTGGATGCGCAAAAACAAAAGGACATTGACATTAAAAAACCTTAAGAGAACCAGCAAACCAGCATAGCAAGATGCAGAATAAAAGCCAGGGAGTCTGTCCATCACACCCCAATTAAAAATTAGGTGACTCCAATAGCTTGTACAAAAAGTATGATTTTCAATTTCTTTCGAAATCTCAAAAAGTCATTCTCAAGTCTCAGTTTCATAGGCAAGGATTTCCAAAATTAAGCTCCTTGTACTTCACTCGTTCTCCCTCCACAGGCTTTCTTTTTAAATTTTGGAATCTTCAGTATGGCCAAGTTCGCCGATCTTAAGGTTCGGGTAGGCACATACTTGACAAATTTTTCCTTCAGATACTCTGGGCCATATCCATGCAGTGCCTTATGGACAAGACATCTGGTTTTAAACAGAACCCGTTCTTTCACGGGCAGCCAATGCAGGGCTCTAAGGGATGGAGTGATGTGGTCACAGGAACCAACACCTGTCAGTAACCTTGCTGCGGCATTCTGAATCAACTGGAGCTTGTAAATGGTACAAGCAGGCAAACCCAAATACAGGGCATTAAAGTAGTCCGATCGACTGCTGATAATGGCATTGACCATGGCGATCTTGTCAGAGTCTGCGATATAGCGAAAAGTCGACCTCAGGAGTCTCAGGTAGAAGTGACATGAACTCACCACCTGATTTACCTGAGGGTGCAGGTTCAACCTAGAGTCAAAGATGACACCCAAATCCCTGACCTGAGTGGCCGGAATCGGAAAAGGTTTGAAAGATTCCGGCCATGACGGAAACAAGTTGGAATACACCTGGTTACTGAAGATGATACATTCAGTTTTGGTGCCATTTAGCTTTAGATAATTGGCACCCATCCAGGATTGGATTTCCTCCAGACAGGAGGTCAGCATGGTAACTTATTCACCACTTCAGTGACAACACCACCACCATATGGATTGGCCACTCACCAGATAATGGTATGTATATGTGCCTTTGGTTCATTAAGGGATAACCATTCCACTTTTGCTGCTTGTTTTTTTTTTTTTCTTTTTATAATTTTAAATAAACAGTGTTAGCTTACTGCACTATGATCACTGTTTGTTGTTTTTTTATGAGGATGGATTTATTTGCTCTAATTGCATTTGGGGCCAGCATAAACAAGCAGCAAAAGTGGAATGGTTATCCCTTAATGAACCAAAGGCACATATACATACCAATATCTGGTGAGTGGCCAATCCATATGGTGGTGGTGTTGTCACTGAAGTGGTGAATAAGTCACATTAATCACGGATGAGGAACGAGGAGCACTAAAAACAGTACATGTATGGTGGAAAGCCCACACTGGGATTCACATTTCCATTTGCACATTACTTTTATATGGACTATATGTAACAGCTTTTTAGTGGTGTTATCATGTAATAGTGAATTTACATTATTGGGCACATGCGGATTTGTTTTGTGTCACATATATGACCCATTTAGGAAAAGTGTGGTATTTGGTGTTATATTGTTGGAGGTAGCGCAGTCAACACTAGATACGTATATTTAATCAGTACCATCTTCAACCTATCCACAAATATAGAGTGGTCGATGGTATCAAAAGTTGCAGACAGATCCAGAAGTACCAAGGCTGAAGCTTCATTCTGATCCAAGGCCCGCAGCAAAACTTTTACCAGGGCTGTTTCCGAACCTCTCCCAGGACAAAATCCTGACTGGAAGTCATCAAAAATTTTATTAGACTCCAGGGGAGGTTGAAGTTGCCAAACCGCAGCTCGCTCCATGATTTTTGCCAAAAACGGCAGGGTGGAAATAGGGCAATTGTTGCTCAACACAGTGCGTGCCACGTTAGCTTTCTTTAGCAGGGGTATAACCATCGCCTGCTTCAGAATATATGGAACGACACCGTTAGCATGCTGACAATGACAAATTTTGCACAATTCAGCAGAGTTTTTCTCTTCAGGTTGACCACACCTGGGATTAGCCAATCGCCTGGCCACTCTGAAGAGCTCCGCCAATGAGTTAGATGCATTTTTTATTTTGATTGTGAAAAATTCTTTCTTGGCATTTCTGATGCCTTCCTTGTATTTTTTTAAATTAACCATATAATTTAATTTTGATGATTCATTTGGGGATTTTCTCCATGCTCTTTGGCAGCCCTACATTGCCATTTTAATTCTCCTGTCTCCTGAGAGAACCAGAGCTGATTTTTCTCAAGTTCCCTTATTATAGAGATTTTTTTTAAAGGAGCTAGGAAATCAAGGGTTTTTATAATAGCAGCATTGAAAAAATCTATTTTTTCAGCAACCAACTCAGATTTAAAAAAGCTTAGATTATCTATATTTTTCACAAAATATCTGCCAAAATCATCTGCAGACACTTTGGATATATTACGTATTATTTTTACAGGGATGTTTCTATTAGAAATATGAGGTTCCTTTTTATTCATTTTTACATCATGGGTAAACCATATTAAATAATGGTTGCTCCAAATCATCTCACAGGATGGGAAGAACTTAACCGCTTGCCAACCGCCTCACGCAGATATACTGCGGCAGAAAGGCTCGTACAGGCAAAACCACGTACCTGTACGTTCCCCTTTAAGAGGCGGGCACACAAGCACCCGTGGCAAGCTCCGTCAGTTGGGACTTAATCGTCGCAGGGATACCCGCGATCGCCTCACGGGGAGGAAGAACGGGGAGATGCTAATGTAAACAAGCATCTACCCGTTCTGCCTAGTGACAGTGTCACTGATCTCTGCTCCCTGTCATCGGAGCAGAGATCAGTCACGTGTCACACACAGCCATGCCCCTCACAGTTAGAAACATGCCCCTAGGACACACTTAACCCCTACACTGCCACTTAGTGGTTAACCCCTTCACTGCCAGTGTCATTTACACAGGAATCAGTGCATTTGTATAGCACTGATTGCTGTATAAATGACAATGGTACCAAAAATGTGTCAAAAATGTCCGATGTGTCCGCCAAAATGTAGCAGTCACAATAAAAATCGCTGGTCGCTGCCATTTAAAAAAAAAATATTAATAAAAATGCCATAAAACTATCCCCTACTTTTGAGCTATAACTTTTGCGCTTATTGCGATTTTTTTTACCTAAAATATGTAGAAGAATATGTATCGGCCTAAACTTAGAAAAAAAAATGTTTTTTTATATATTTTTGGGGGATAATTATTATAGCAAAAAGTAAAAAATAATGCGTTTTTTTCAAAATTGACGCTTTTTTTTGTTTATAGCGCAAAAAATAAAAAGCGCAGGGGTGATCAAATACCAGCAAAAGAAAGCTATATTTGTGGGAAAAAAAGGACATCAATTTTGTTTGGGAGCCACGTCGCATGACCGCGCAATTGTCAGTTGAAGAGACGCAGTGCCGATTCGCAAAAAGTGCTCTGGTCAGGAAGGGGGTAAATTCTTCCGGGGCTGAAGTGGTTAAGTAGGAGCCCACCATATAAAACCCAATCCAGGGTGTGGCCTGCCATATGAGTGGGACCACTAAAAACCTGGGTATACCCCACACTCGCCGCAAAATTTATCAGCTGCAGAGCAACTAGATGATCAACATCATCTGTCCAATAGTTGAAATCTCCAAGCACAATGTTTTTATTATAACACAAAGACTGGTTAATGAGTACTTGGCACATCTCCTCTAGGAAATCAGCTGTTTTACCAGGGGATGATAAATAATCATTAACTTCATGGTTTCTTCAGGTCCTAGTTTGCATTGAAAATAGGTAAATTCAAATGAAGAAACCATTTCCTCTGTAGGAATTTTAGTGAACATCAGCTGGGAGCGAAATATAAGAGTCACTCCTCCCCCTCCCCCTGCTAATCTATCGTGATTTATGATGCTATAACCATTAGGGACTATCTATTCTAGGGGGAGCGGCCGAAGAAAACCATGTTTCCATGACTGCTAAATAATCCAGTTTATGTAGACAGATGGTATCATGAATAGCAGTGGAATTCTTTATAGCTGAGCGAGCATTAATTAATCCTCCCACTAACCTCCCTTCAAACTTGTCTGTGCCACTTTCAGCTACTTCTAGATAATTATTAAAAAAATTTAGGCATGTAGGCTCAGAGGCTATGGATAAACCAAATTTCTGTAGTTTGTCAGCTACCCTCTGTGAGATCTGACCAGTTGTATTTAACGTCTTTAGCTGATCAGGTGAATAAACAATCATGATTAAAAAAAAAAAAAAAAAAGCGGCATCGGGAGGATATAGCAGCCAGACTCCGCCCAGAGAAGAGTTAAGCTGAGTCAGCTGAGTGCGGTTTACTGCTGGATTGCACTTGTCCAGGAGGAATTCTGAAAGCTCTGAGGTAAGTAAAAAAGTATTGTTGATGTAAATAGCAAAACAGCACAAGGGGATCCTGCAACTGTAAACTTGTCATATACCAGATAAGATCAGAACTGTGTGGACTGCAACAGAGGAGACCCAGACGTGTATAAGTGAAAATATAAATGATTTATTAAAGATAAATGAATAAATATAACACAACCACCTCCAATATCACTCAGTGCACCCCAACCAATACAAAACAGAACCCCACAAATAATAATAATAACAGAACAAATATATACAAGTAAGGAAAATACCGAGATCATAAACAGAGCCAGGCCAGGGTCGTCAATGGGAGGTCAGCAATTGGGAAGGGAAACAAACAGGACAAGAGAGGATGGGTGGATCACAGGAGGGACAGGTCAGATACAAGGCTCAGGGTCCAGAGCAAGGAAACAGACAGGGAACAGGAACAACAGGAATCAGGTCTCAGGAACAGGAATCAGGTTTCAGGAATCAGGTAAACAGGATGCAGGCTGCAGGTCAGGGCTCAAAGAAAGAGATACCAAGGCAAGCATGTGAGGGCTTGCCGGGTATTTATGGGACTGACAATAATTGTCTTCATGTAACACCTGAGCACAGGGAATGTTGTCTGCTCCATACTGCCAGGATCCATCCACTGGTGGACGTCAGTACTGTGGCCAAAAGATGAAATAACACCAGCAGGGAAAGATTCCCCTGACAGTTCCAAACTGCCAGGAGACACCTGGTGGTGGACCCCAGTACTGCACACCAAATGATATATCTTACCAGCGGACGGACCCTTTCCTGACAAAACTGTCCTGTGCAAGTGCGATTTCCCTTAGGTAGTCAAACATCCTTCTAGCTCCGCGTAGCGGCGTCAGGAGGATATAACAGCCAGACTCCGCCCAGAGAAGGGTTAAGCTGAGTCAGCTGAGTGCGGCTTCCTGCTAGATTGCACTTGTCCAGGAGGGACTCTGAAAGCTTTGAGGTAATCCTCCAGGATCGGGACGTTCATGGCCCCGGCCTTTCGTCATTGCTGCTGCTGTCTGCATGCACTTGCTCTTTCTCTGCCATGTGCTCTCCCACTGCGCCAAAAGACAAGGGGCGGGGAATAGACTAGAAAGAACGCCAGGGGTGGGCGGAGTTTCACGCATGCACAGTGTATATAAAGCGTAACATGTGTAGCGGAAGCGCCAATCGTTCTGACGAAGGTACAAGTTTAACTTGGTGCATCAGTGGCCCATACTGCTTCTAGATTGAGGCCTATATTGGGACAAGATAAGGAGAGTTTAGCCTGACATTAGGGTTTGTCTCGTGTTGTGTCTTGCAGAGAAAAGAGATCTATTCAATGATAAGGACTTTATCCCCGTATTCCTTGTACAGGGAGCTGCCCTGTCTGTGGCAGGTAAACCACCCCTTTTATAACAATAAACCAAAGAGGAAGGCAGCGCTTTTTCCTTACCCAAAAAGATCTATCATTCCTCTCCCAAGCCTCAATAGAACCATTGTTCTTGTCCAATCACCATCCCATTACAGTAACCCTTACATTTCCTGAAACAACACACACAAAAAAATCTTGGTGTCTAAACTCCTCTCTATTGAAAGACCCAGAAATCTTCCAGCAGATCCGCTCCCGAATTCAGCTATATTTCATGGAAAACTCCACTCAAGACATTACCCCTACTATGCTTTGGGCTCACACAAATGTGTCATAAGGGGGCAGCTAATATCCCTAGCAACAAGAGCCAAAAAGAGACAGTGGGAACAGATCAAATTATTAATAGAAAAAAAATCAAACATTTAGAAGCCTCCCACAAACAAACTTACTCACAAACAACATTACAAGACTTATTGCACACCCACTCCACACTGCTAAACAAATTGGGAAAATGCCCCAGGAGGCGATACATACTTAAACAAAAAGTATTCTATGAACACGGAAACAAAAGCGGGAGACTACTGGTACGCACGGTACAATCAGCTAAATCATCGTCCATGATCCATCACATACGAGACAAGCAAGGCAGACGATTTTCCAAAAATTAAGATATAGCCAGTCAATTTGAAACCTTTTAATCCAATTTAAACAATTTAGGACAAGATAACACAGCCCCAAACTCCCCAGCCCCTCGTCCCACCCAAATCAAAGATATCCTATTCCAATACGGACCCAAACCAATTTCTACTCAACAGGCCGAAGCCATGGAAAGCCCTCTTTATACAGAGGAACTACAAATTGCCATTGAAACAAATGAAAGTAGGTAAAAGTCCCGGACCTCCCTCTTATATATTACAAATGCTTTACAGACGTCCTTGCACCTCAGATGCTGATGACATTTAATGCCCTAGCAAACCCCCAAACCTCCCTGGGTAATATGTTAGAAGCCCACATAGCAGTTATACCAAAAGAAGGTAAAGACCCTACACAAGTATCCAATTACAGACCCATTTCCTTGCTCAACGTGGATATTAAACTCTATATCAAGATGCTAGCTAATAGGTTACTCCCTCTCATACCAAATATCATCTTACCTGTTTAAGTAGGCTTCATACCAGGTAGAGAGGCAAGGGACAACATCTTACGCACATTAAATCTACACCATTGGCTCACCTCCTCCGAGGCCCAAGGATTCTTCCTCTCCCTTGATGCTGAGAAGGCGTTCGAAAGAGTGGCTTGGGACTACATAGAAAAAGTACTGAAAGGAATGGGACTACTACCTCGCATGTTTGCACTCATCAATGCACTCACTTATACACTACCCCATCAGCAAGGGTAAAAGTGAATGGCCACCTGTGGAACGCCTTCTCTATAAGCAATGGGACACGGCAGGGATGCCCTTTGTCAACTCTGATCTTTGTCCTCTCACTGGAACCACTCCTAAACAGACTGAAGTCCAACCCGGACATCAAGGGCATCTCCATAGGGAACAAAGACTTTAAAGTTGCTGCCTTCGCTGATGATATTTTATTACTTTACAATCACCTTGTCTATCTTTGCCCAACCTGCTTAAAGACGTAAAACATTTCGGAACCCTGTCAAATCTTAAAGTTAATTACTCCAAATCATACGCCCTGAACGTTTCACTTCCCCAACAGGAGGTGTCCTACTGTCAGGAATCATTCCCGTTTCTATGGAAAAGGGAGGCTATCAAATACCTTGGCATCCAAATCACCAGGAAAATATCTGATCTCTATAGCCATACCTTCCTAGCAGCCCTTTCCAGGATCCAAGTAGACCTGAGGACTGGATCTATCTTAACATATCCTGATTTGGGCGCTCTGCTCTAAAAAAATGTATATTCTCCTCCGCCTACTTTATCTAATGCAGATGATCCCTATCCACCTTCCTCCGTCTTTTTTCACATCTACAAAAAAGTGTGCACCACCTTCATCTGGAAGAACAATGCCCCTTGCATCAAATACACACGCCTTACATGCACCAAAGCTAAAGGTGGCATTGGTCTTCCAGATCTTCACAAATATTATCTAGCCTGCCATCTGACTAGGATTGTGGACTGGCATGTCCACAGGGCTGGGAAGTCATAGGTTTCTTTGGAGGATTCCTTCACACATACCCCAACACACACAATCCCTTGGCTGGCACCTTCTCTCTGGCTACTGAACCTAAGGAAACACCCTCTCATACATCCCATGCAGTCGGCTTTTAGAAAGACAATGGGTGCCTTTAAACTCCCCTCTCACCCAGGTCCACTGACATCTCTGAGGGGAAACCCTGAGTTCCCCCTTGGATATCTAACACATTTTTACAACAACAATGGCTCTGCAGGGACATATGGGCGCACCTATTTTATAGTAAAGGACGCATACGTACCAATGAAGACCTAGTGTCTACATCATGCACTAAATCGTTCTCCTTCTGGTCATATAGACAGGTGAGAAGTTTTCTTGCATCACGAGACCCACCGACTACCTGGAACAGGCAACATAAACGAAACTCGCCACAAAGACGTCTCATATCATACATATACTCCATATGCCAAGAAAACTCCCCACCCCCCAAACAAAAGGATGCCTCGCATGTTTCCTGGGAAAAGGACTTACAACTTGCACTTACTGATGAAAATTGTGTCGATATCTACAAACATACACACAAAGGCTCGCTAAACGTAGCAATCCAGGAAAATGGATACAAAATCGCAACTCAATGGTATAGAACCCCAGCTCGATTACACAAATTCTCCCCCACAATTCCAAATATCTGCTGGAGATGCAAAAAAAAGATGGTTCCATGCTCCACATCTGGTGGGATTGTGCGTTGCTCCAACCATTTTGGAGGGAGGTGTGTGCCCTAATAGCATGAGTCACCACGCACACACTGGACTACAAACCTGCACAATATCTCTTACACCACACGTATCTTTCTAAACAGGACTATCACAAATCGCTGGCTATGCACATGGTCAATGCTGCCAGACTCTATTCCAATTCAGTGGCCATCCGCCGTCATACCTGCAATCAGGGAATGGCTGAATAAGATATCTAAGATAGAAGAGATGGAGGAACTGATCCTCACTTCTCAAGAGCGCATACAAAAATTTACGAACACCTGGGCCTGCTGGACTCATTTTAAATCAACCGAGAGCTACAGCTCCTACTTTCCTTCTCTGACCGCAACCACCTAAAACACCTGATAGAAATCTAAACACCTTTGCATCGGGTGGAGGCGTCAGATCGGAGAGCGACCCCCACCCCCCCTCATCTGCCCTTCCCTTTTTCCTCTCCCCTTCCTTTTTCCTTGTCAAAAGAAGTTTATTGAGTATACAATGTTATAAAGATACATAAAGATACATAAAGTAAGTTTACAAGGATCTATAAAGTAAGCTCATTGTTTTACAGTAGGGTTTATATAGGTAAATATCATGAAATTTCAAATATTAAACATTGGGTTCACGTAAACCTAAATTAAAGATATATATCATTTCCTTAGTTACTTTTGTAGGTATTTAAATGATTTATACCTACTATACATATTGTTTACAAGTAGAGTGTATATAGGTCAAATAAATTCTGATAATGAGCTTTAATCGTAAGGTGGAGAAAAGGAAAGAGAAAGAAGAAAAAGGGTTGAAAGGTAGAGGTATGGTCCACAAGGTTGTCCCGCTCGTCAGTTTATTATTCTTTTTAGTTCTCTTTGAAGCCTTAGAATGGGTGTCTCTGTAAGTCATTTAATCTGTTACCATGGCAACAGGACAGAGTCATTGAAATTTGACAGGAACTGTTGTTTTATCCAAGGATGCCAAAGTTTTTCAAATTTTGGAATTTGATTTTGATCGATGGCTACCATCTTAGCATGGGACATTGTATTATTCATTCTGTGAATTGTTTCTGCTAGTACCAATGTAGGAGATTTCCATGCCTTGGCCACTGTTTTGCAGCCGTTATTAGTTGGATCATAAGTTTGAATTGAGAGAGTGTTAACCATTCCGGTTTTAGATTAAGTAAAGTTAAATATGGATCTGGTTGTATTATTTTTTTAAATATTTTAGATGCAATCACGAAGACTTCCTTCCAGAAGGTTTGGATTACTGGGCACGTCCACCATATGTGTAAATATGTGCCTATTTCTGGGCATCCTCGAAAACAAAGAGTTGAGGTATTAGGTGAATATTTTGCCACTCTAGCGGGTACAAGGTACCAGCGAGTTAGGACTTTATAATTTGTCTCCAGTGCTAAGATGTTGGGTGAAGATGACTTGATGTGAGCCATATATTAGACCAGTCCGTGTCTTCTAAAGTTCGTCCCAGGTCCTCCTCCCACCTCTGAGCGTAAGAGGGTCTATTAAGATTTGCTACTCCATATAAATGATTATAAAGTGATGAAATTGTACCTTTAGCAAATGGATCTTTTGTACAGATTGATTCAAAAATGGATAATTGGGATAATGGTGTATCCCCCTTTAGGAATGGTGTATAGAAATTTTTGATTTGGAGATATCTAAATATCTCAGAGTTTGGTAGATCATATTTTTCTCTAAGCGATGGGAATGAAAGGAATGATTTAGATGCTATGAAGTCATTTAGTGTCTGAATGCCTGATGTTGTCCAAGCTTTAAAAGAATTTGGGTAGATCCATGCCGGATAAAAGGCCGGATTTCTGATAAAAGAAAGGAGAGGATTGTGTGGAGATTGTAACTGATATTTGGTTTTTAGTTTATCCCAGAGAGATAAGAAGTGTTTAGTTATGGGATTATGAATTTTAAAGCGGTCTTTAGGATCAAGCCATAATAAATTTGATATTAATAGAGGGTCATTTTCTGAAGCCTCTATAAATACCCATAATGGGATTTCCTGTTTTGCATGGTATT
This sequence comes from Aquarana catesbeiana, assembly GCF_042186555.1. Classification (NCBI taxonomy): domain Eukaryota; kingdom Metazoa; phylum Chordata; class Amphibia; order Anura; family Ranidae; genus Aquarana; species Aquarana catesbeiana. The sequence goes on along the minus strand of NC_133324.1, from coordinate 706,450,816 downwards.
TGGACAGACTGGCCAAATGTGCTGCTCTGTAGTAGTTAGTAAAATTAGGGTATCCCAGGCCTCCTTTATTTTTGGGAAGATGTAGTGTGTGTATAGGTATACGTGGTTTAGAAGAGCCCCATATAAACGAAGTTGCTCTTTTTTGTACTATTCTCAAAAAATAGGAAAGAATTGGAATAGGGAGGACTCTGAATAGATAAAGCAATTTGGGTAGAATAGTCATTTTGATTGCATTAATCTTCCCTATCCAGGATAAAGGAAGTTGCGACCATTGTTTTATTAGATATGTGATCTGTCTTAATACTGGAGGATAATTGGTTGAGAATAAGTCAGAATGAGATGCTGTTAAATGAATTCCAAGATATGGGATTGATTTTTCTGCCCATGTGAATGGGAGTGCAGCCCTAGCCGGGATCAATTCCATGTTTGTGAGTGAAATATTAAGCACTAGGCATTTCTTAGGATTAATCATAAGGCCGGATAGGGCTGCAAATCCATCAAGAGCTGGTATTAAGTTAGGACCAGAGACCTGTGGTGATGATAGAAAAAGTAATATATCGTCTGCAAATATACATAATTTGTGTGTAATACCTCCTACTTCAATGCCAGTTATAGTTTGGTTTGTTCTGATGTATTGGGCCATGGGTTCGAGTATAAGGGCAAATAATAAGGGAGATAATGGGCAACCCTGTCGGGTACCTCTTTCGATATTAAAGGCTTCAGATTTGTATCCAGCATATTTTATATAGGCTTTGGGTTTATTATATAATGCTTTGATCCATGTTAAAAAGTGGGGTCCAAAACCCCATTTTTGTAATGAATATTGCATATATTGCCAGGATACTGTGTCAAATGCCCTCTTAATATCGAGAGATAGAAAACATAAAGGGATTTTCCATTTTTTAGCAATATGTGCCAATAACACTGCCCTGCGTATATTATCGCCTGCCTGTCTATTTGGCATGAAGCCTACTTGATCTCTATGTATTAATTTTCCTATAATGCTATTGAGGCGTTTTGCTATTATTTTTGCTAATAATTTAATATCGAGGTTTAACAGAGAGATAGGCCGATAATTCACACAGGAAGTATCATCAGAAAGGGGTTTTGGGATCATACAAACAATTGCCATTAGTGTTTCTTGCCGAAAAGAATGTCCATCTAGAAGTTTGTTAAAAGTTTCAGTGAGAATGGGAGAGAGTATTTCTGAGAATGTTTTATAGTATAAAGCCGAGTAGCCGTCTGGGCCTGGTCTTTTGTTAAGTTTTAGGTCTTTTATGGCGTTAGCAACTTCATCTATAGTTATAGGCTCATCCAAACTGCTTTTTTGATTCTGAGATAACTCAGGTAAGGTTATTTTTGAGAAGAAGGATTCAGCTTCTGTAGGATTAAATTCATTGTTTGTCTTGTATAAAGTTGCGAGATGTGAGTGAAATTTATGGACTATTTTAACTGGATTACAAGTGTAAACATTTTTTGATAATTTCAAACGTATTGGTTTGAAAGATTTGTTAGTTGAATTTAATGCCCGAGCCAAATATGTACCTGGTTTGTTTGTATTCATGTAGAAATTGTGTTTGGAGCGTTTGAGGGATTTATCAACTGACTCAGTGAGAAATAGATCGTATTCCAATCTAGATTTTTCCAGATGAGATTTTGTACTCTGAGATGGATTATCTTGAAATGATATGTAGGCTGCATTAAAATTGAGTTCTAGTTTTTTTGCTAGATTTTTGCGTTCCCGTTTAAATAGTGCCATTTGTCTTTGTATTGTACCACGCAAGACAGGCTTATGAGCTTCCCACAGTGTTATTGGGGAGATGTCTGTTGTGTTATTAATTGATATGTATTCCTTTAAAGCTTGTTCAATGGCCATCTGATGTAGTGGGTGTTTGAGCATTATGTCCGGTAAGTACCACGTTGGGTCGTGCGCTTTTGGTATGGCTGAGGCTATAGTAGTGTATACTGCATTATGGTCAGACCACGGAATCGGAATTATATCTGATGCAATAATTTCTGGTATCATTCCTATTGTTAGAAAAATATGATCTATTCTGGTGAAGGTTTGATGAGGGTGCGAGAAATAAGTGAATTTCTTTTTCATTGGGTTACTTTCTCTCCATGAATCTACCAGATTGTATTTGGAAAGAAGTTGAGAAAAAGGTAATCTAGAGGTTATTTTGGATGGTGTAAAAGGTGATTTATCTAGAAATGGGAGGAGGACCTGGTTCGAATCCCCACACATTATCACTGTTCCTATTTTGTGTGTATTAATCACTTGTAATATATGTGAGAGGAATGGTGTAGGTTGTTTGTTAGGAGCGTAGTAGGAAATCACCGTGATTGCTGTATCCATTATATAACCCATGAGTATCAGGTATCTACCTTCTGGGTCTTTAATTTCTGATGATAAGGTGAATGGTGTGGATCGGTGAAATGCAATTAGAGTTCCCCTTTGCTTGGTACAGGCAGATGCCGTGTAAATTTGTTGATAAAAAGGAGAAATATATTTTGGAGTAGAATCTTTGGTGAAGTGTGTTTCTTGGAGGCATACTATGTGAGCCTTCTTGTTATGGAAAGTACGGAAGGCTTTGGTCCTTTTTTGAGGGACATTTATTCCCTGAACATTCAGGGAAAATATATTCAGTGGTGCCATGGCAATAGATCAAATAGTTTTGACTTACTTTTTGTTATGTAGAGCTGACTGCACAGATCAACCTGTGTGGACTGAAGAGATGAATAGATAGAAAAGAAACCAGTGAATTCTGGAGTAAAGAGTAAACAAAAAACATATGAGATTAGATGATACATTGTATAAATTATTTTTTGCAAGTAATCACAATTTACCCGTGAAAGAGAATAAATATCTCTCTCAGGGGAATAAGTGCCTTTGTCACACTCCCACATAATATGGTTGGGAGAATGAGGAGGGCTAATGGGGGTACACGGATCTTCCGCTTACAGGAGAGAAGTGCTATGTCAAAAGACATCAAAATGATGTTTCATTAATTGGAGTGCAGAATATAGTTTTTGTTGAAATTATTTATTCCAGGGTGGTTGTATATGGTTAGTCTTGCCCTAGGCTAAATAATTCAGTTAGAAAGGTACTGTTAATAACTTTGGTATTGATGAAGATAGTTTGAATTATTTTGGGATTTTAACCCTTTTAGAGTAAACAATTACATATTTTATTCATATGTAACTGTTTAGATATGTTAACTCATAAAATTGAGGTTGTATTGCTTCAGATTAGAATAAACAAAAACATAATTCTAGGAACTAGTTAGGTAATAATATATTTGTTTTAAGAAAAGAAAGAAAAAGCTTCCATTACTTCTGGATTACTGAACATATTTGTCCTAAAAAGTAATAAATCTATTGTTATTACCTGATAATATATAACTGAACAAGAATTTCCTTATTTCACTTATATATTCTAAGGCTATATGAATCAGAAGTAATAAGAAATATAACTGGAATGTAACATGATCCCACACAGTGTGTGACTATCAGAATGCAGTTACATTCAGTTATAAATATAGTTTTTTTTATAGAGAACCATCTCTTAGTATAATAAATGAAGAGATATCAGGAATTAGGATGTCAGTCCATTGAATCTTCTTGGTCCATGGATGATGTGGCATAACGGCCTCTTTTGTGAGAATGATGATTCCCATTTTGTTCTGAAATTTTCTGGGTGCTGCCTGAAGGTGAAGAGGACGCCATTCTTCTGCGTGTGGGAGTGTTGCTGCTTGTGGGTTCTGTCAGATTTAATTTTAAAAGGGTTTGTTGTAGTTCATCTGCTGATCTGCTTCTGTAAATTGTACCTTGGTAGTTAAATCTGACTGAAAAGGGGAAGCCCCATTGATACATAATGTTGTGGCGTTGCAGTTCCATTAGTTGGGGTTTCATGGATCGTCTTTTAGTAATAGTAAGTTGGGATAGGTCAGCAAAAATTTGATAATTGTGTCCTTGAAAATTAAGTTCCTTTTTTTCTCTTGCAGCAATTAGTATTTGTTCTTTCGTTCTGTAATAATGAAATTTTGTGATTATATCACGTGGGGGTCCATCTTTCTTTTTGGCTGTGAGGGCTCTGTGTACTCTTTCCAGTTCTAAACGTTCAATAGGGGTATCTGGCTTTAGTTCTTGTAATAGAGCAGTAATAGTAGATTGCAGGTCTGTCACAGTTTCAGGTATTCCCCTTATGCGCAAGTTTGAACGTCTGGCTCTATTTTCGTAATCTTCGAGCTTAGTTTGAAGTATTAAATTCTCTTTTTTTAATTGTTCCAATTCTGTTATATTTTCTTGGGTTGTAATTTCAATTTCATCCATTTTTATTTCTAAGGCTGCGGTGCGGTTTCCCAGCTCTCTTATTTCTTTGGTTAGGCTTTTTGTTATTTGGTCTGAGGTTTGTTTTAAAGCCTTATGAAGCATCTTTTCAAATTGTAATAATAATACTGGGGATACTGAGGAGTAGGGATGAGCCGAACACCCCCCTGTTCGGTTTGCACCAGAACATGCGAACAGGAAAAAAGTTCGTTCAAACATGCGAACACCGTTAAAGTCTATGGGACACGAACATGAATAATCAAAAGTGCTAATTTTAAAGGCTTATATGAAAGTTATTGTCATAAAAAGTGTTTGGGGACCTGGGTCCTGCCCCAGGGGACATGGATCAATGCAAAAAAAAGTTTTAAAAACGGCCGTTTTTTCAGGAGCAGTGATTTTAATAATGCTTAAAGTCAAACAATAAAAGTGTAATATCCCTTTAAATTTCGTACCTGCGGGGTGTCTATAGTATGCCTGTAAAGGGGCGCATGTTTCCTGTGTTTAGAACAGTCTGACAGCAAAATGACATTTTGAAGGAAAAAACTCATTTAAAACTACTCGCGGCTATTGCATTGCCGACAATACACATAGAAGTTCATTGATAAAAACGGCATGGGAATTCCCCAAAGGGGAACCCCGAACCAAAATTAAAAAAAAAAAATGACGTGGGAGTCCTCCTAAATTTCATACCAGGCCCTTCAGGTCTGGTATGGATATTAAGGGGAACCCCGGCCAAAATTTTAAAAAAAAAATGACGTGGGGTTCCCCCTAAATTCCATACCAGACCCTTCAGGTCTGGTATGGATTTTAAGGGGAACCCCGCGCCAAAAAAAAAAAAAAAAACGGCGTGGGGTCCCCCCAAAAATCCATAGCAGACCCTTATCCGAGCACGCAACCTGGCAGGCTGCAGGAAAAGAGGGGGGGACGAGAGTGCGGCCCCCCCTCCCTCCTGAACCGTACCAGGCCACATGCCCTCAACATTGGGAGGGTGCTTTGGGGTAGCCCCCCAAAACACCTTGTCCCCATGTTGATGAGGACAAGGGCCTCATCCCCACAACCCTGGCCGGTGGTTGTGGGGGTCTGCGGGCGGGGGGCTTATCGGAATCTGGAAGCCCCCTTTAACAAGGTGACCCCCAGATCCCGGCCCCCCCTGTGTGAAATGGTAAGGGGGTACATAAGTACCCCTACCATTTCACGAAGAAAGTGTCAAAAATGTTAAAAATGACAAGAGACAGTTTTTGACAATTCCTTTATTTAAATGCTTCTTCTTTCTTCTATCTTCCTTCATCTTCTGGTTCTTCTGGTTCTTCTGGCTCTTCTGGTTCTTCCTCCGGCGTTCTCGTCCAGCATCTCCTCCGCGGCGTCTTCTGTCTTCTTCTCCTCGGGCCGCTCCGCACCCATGGCATGGGGGGGAGGCTCCCGCTCTTCTCTTCTTCTTTTCTTCTCTTCTTCTCTTCTTCATTTTCTTCTCCGGGCCGCTCCGCAATCCATGCTGGCATGGAGGGAGGCTCCCGCTGTGTGACGGCGCTCCTCGTCTGACAGTTCTTAAATAACGGGGGGGGCGGGGCCACCCGGTGACCCCGCCCCCCTCTGACGCATGGTGACTTGACGGGACTTCCCTGTGGCATTCCCCGTGACGTCACAGGGAAGTCCCGTCAAGTCACCGTGCGTCAGAGGGGGCGGGGTCACCGGGTGGCCCCACCCCCCGTTATTTAAGAACTGTCAGATGAGGAGCGCCGTCACACAGCGGGAGCCTCCCTCCATGCCAGCATGGATTGCGGAGCGGCCCGGAGAAGAAAAGAAGAAAAGAAGAAGAGAAGAAGAGAAGAAAAGAAGAAGAGAAGAGCGGGAGCCTCCCCCCATGCCATGGGTGCGGAGCGGCCCGAGGAGAAGAAGATAGAAGACGCCGCGGAGGAGATGCTGGACGAGAACGCCGGAGGAAGAACCAGAAGAGCCAGAAGAACCAGAAGAACCAGAAGATGAAGGAAGATAGAAGAAAGAAGAAGCATTTAAATAAAGGAATTGTCAAAAACTGTCTCTTGTCATTTTTAACATTTTTGACACTTTCTTCGTGAAATGGTAGGGGTACTTATGTACCCCCTTACCATTTCACACAGGGGGGGGGGCGGGATCTGGGGGTCACCTTGTTAAAGGGGGCTTCCAGATTCCGATAAGCCCTCCGCCCGCAGACCCCCACAACCACCGGCCAGGGTTGTGGGGATGAGGCCCTTGTCCTCATCAACATGGGGACAAGGTGTTTTGGGGGGCTACCCCAAAGCACCCTCCCAATGTTGAGGGCATGTGGCCTGGTACGGTTCAGGAGGGAGGGGGGGCCGCACTCTCGTCCCCCCCTCTTTTCCTGCGGCCTGCCAGGTTGCGTGCTCGGATAAGGGTCTGGTATGGATTTTTGGGGGGACCCCACGCCGTTTTTTTTTTTTTTTTTTGGCGCGGGGTTCCCCTTAAAATCCATACCAGACCTGAAGGGTCTGGTATGGAATTTAGGGGGAACCCCACGTCATTTTTTTTTTAAAATTTTGGCCGGGGTTCCCCTTAATATCCATACCAGACCTGAAGGGCCTGGTATGGAATTTAGGGGGACTCCCACGTCATTTTTTTTTTTTTAATTTTGGTTCGGGGTTCCCCTTTGGGGAATTCCCATGCCGTTTTTATCAATGAACTTCTATGTGTATTGTCGGCAATGCAATAGCCGCGAGTAGTTTTAAATGAGTTTTTTCCTTCAAAATGTCATTTTGCTGTCAGACTGTTCTAAACACAGGAAACATGCGCCCCTTTACAGGCACACTATAGACACCCCCCAGGTACGAAATTTAAAGGGATATTACACTTTTATTGATTGACTTTAAGCATTATTAAAATCACTGCTCCTGAAAAAACGGCCGTTTTTAAAACTTTTTTTTGCATTGATCCATGTCCCCTGGGGCAGGACCCAGGTCCCCAAACACTTTTTATGACAATAACTTGCATATTAGCCTTTAAAATTAGCACTTTTGATTTCTCCCATAGACTTTTAAAGGGTGTTCCGCGGCATTCGAATTTGCCGTGAACACCCCAAATTGTTCGCTGTTCGGTGAACTTGCGAACAGCCAATGTTCGAGTCGAACATGAGTTCGACTCGAACTCGAAGCTCATCCCTACTGAGGAGGCTTGTGGAGAAGTTTGTGAGAGGATTTGTTCTGTATCTGACTCAAATGGAGAGTCTTGCTGTGACATTTTCTGTCTGTGAGAGCGCCCTGATGCTGTATCTTGTGAGGTGACTGGAGCTGCTTCAGCTGCAGTGAGTGCCTGTGAGCTCTTTGTGAGGTGATTTTTATTTCTGTCACGGCTTCCTCCCAGTACCATATTTCCTGCCCAAACTTTCACAGTTTGTTCCCTGGGGCAAAAAGGTTCAAATGGATACCTTTTGAGCCTGCAGGCTCCGCTTTGTCCTTCTCTTCTCTCCTCAGCGGTGTGGAGCTCTAACAATGCATGTCTGCTCTGCTAGGCTCCGCCTCCTGCCCCCAGGTCCCCTTCCTTTTTCTATTCTGAATCAGTTTCCCCTCTATCTCCCTCCCTTCCCCCACTGATTTTTCCCCTTTTATCTACATACCAGAAAAAAAAAATTGACACCCCAGGAACAGGGGAGTCAGGAACACTCCTGAATAAAGGAAGGTCAAGTCTACTGACTCTACTGCCACCATGGTTAGACCTGATGATATTGGTCTCAATGGTACTATCATCACTACTGCTAATACTTGACCCAAATCAGATTCTGCTAGCTGAAGTGTTCATACTATTGAATGTTCCTGCAACGTTTATGCTCTTTTACAAATTTTTATGTTAAATAATTATACTCCACCCTTGATGTCATGACTCATACCCTATCAATAATCTATGTCAAACAGTTGTATATCAAGGTCATGGTGCCATCTTTGACTGAATTGCTGTATTGTAAACAGCTTTATTATGTTCAATAATACTTTTCTTGTGGGAAAAAAAAATTGAGATGATATAAGGAGGACGGTGACTTGCCTATCTTTATACCAAGGTATGTAATGTGGTTAAGCCAAGGGGGGTCCCTTAAGTGGAAAAGGGGGAGGATTTCACTCTTGGAGAAATTAATACGGAGGCCAGAATAGTCTCTAAAACTCGTGAAGATGTCCTGGATGAGCACCATATCGGAAGTGGGATCAGAAGTAAAAAAAAAGAATGTCGTCCTCAAATAGCGCTAGACGAAGGTCGTGGTGGCCTATGCCTATTCTGTCTAGTTAGGGGTGAGAGAGGATATAGCATGTAAGAGGTTCTAGAGCCAAATTGAAGAGTAGTGGGAATAGGGGGCATCCCTGTGTCAGAAAAGAGCCTGTCAACATCGGAAGGTTCCTGTGCGTTTGCGCGGCGGAGCCGCGCTTCGGCGCATGCGCGTTAGCAAAGTAGCGGCACACACGGGTTCACTACATGGCGTAACGGCGTAATGGCGTACGAACGTTCGCTCGTCAGCGTCACGCCCCCTTTTCTGGCCTATATAAGGACTGACTTGTGCCCTGTTTAATTGCTGGTTTGTCTTTCAGCTTCCAGTGTTCCGTTCCTGATTCCTGCTTCTTGTGTTTACCTGTTTGACCCGGATTTGCCTGACCTACCTTGTCTCTCTCCAGCATTTTGACCTCGGCTTGTTTAAAGGACTTTCCCACGATCTGCTTCCAGTGTTTGACTCTCTGCCTGTCTCCGGATTCTCCTGCCTTCTCGTGTATGACCCCGGCTTGTTCAAACGGACTTCTCTGCTGACATCTCCAATCCCCTACCTCTGGCTTGCCTTCAGGATTCCTCTACTTACCATCTGCTGTGTTTGACCCTCGGCCTGCTTCAAGGACTTCTTCATCTACCAGTCTCCAGTATTAAGTTATCGGTCTGCATCATAGACTCTCCACTACTGGGTTCTCAGTGCCTGATCTCCTGCACTTATCCCAGCTCCCATTGTGTTTGCGGGTTAGAACCCCGGCCGGGTCTTCTTCTCCAGCTCTGGGTCAGAGCCACCGTTGCTCTCATCTCTGCGTGACTGAAGTCCTCCTCTCAAGAAGCTTCCTGCCTGCAGGCGACCCGTGCCTCTCTGTGCCCTACACCCTCTGTACCACTACCAGGGGTGTAGTGCGCTTAGCCGCAAGGGAAGCCACTCCCAGCATCTCGGCCTCGGTGAGTACCCGTGATAGTACAAACCAGCCAGATGTCTGAGGCCGACAGAGTGGGTTCCCCTCTCGAAGCTCTATGCCAGCAGGTAACGACCCTTACGCAAGCAGTCCAGAGGCTACAAGATGGCTATTTCCAACTAGAAGGTCGTCTCCAGCACCTAATCTTATCTCCCGGGGATGCAACTTCCACATCCCCCAGTGGGGCCAGCTCTTCACAAGATCACTCCAGCACAGCTCCTGCAGTTGTTATGACTCTCCCAGAACCTAGGGTGCCCACACCCGAACGATTTTCCGGAAATCGGAAGAGGTTTAGAGCATTTAAAAACGCCTGCTTGTTATACCTGGCTCTCCAACCTAAGACTTTCAGCTCTGAGACAGTAAAAGTAGGGTTCATCATTTCCTTGTTGTCCGAAGAACCCCAAGCTTGGGCTCACAACCTCCTGGAGCAGAAAAGTCCCTTACTAAACTCCGTGGAAACCTTCTTTGAATCTATGGGAAGATTATATGATGATCCCCAACGCATAGCCACGGCCGAGTCCATCTTACATACCTTAGTCCAGGGAAAAAGACCGGTGGAGGACTATACGGTCGAATTTCGGAAATGGTCAGGGGACACTGGATGGAATGAGGCGGCTCTCAAATACCAGTACCGCCAGGGACTCTCAGAGACTCTCAAAGACGAATTGGCACGTGTGGATTCTCCTTCCACCCTGGAGGAGTTGATCCAGCTAGCCATAAAACTAGACCGACGTCTACGGGAACGACGTTCTGAACGTCTTCAATCTCCTCGGCCTACATGGATGCTACCCAGGGTCACCACAGGTCATCCTCTTCCTGCAGTCCCTTCCTCCTCTACCTTGGAGAGTGAGCCAATGCAACTGGGACTGATCCGGGCTCCACTTACACCTGATGAGAAACAACGCCGGCGGGAGGCCAATCTCTGCCTATACTGTGGAGGGTCAGGCCACTTTTTGCGCAACTGTCCTATAAGACCCAGTAAGTCCCAATTACAAACAGCTATGAACTTTCAAGTCAATGGTTCAAGTACAACTCATCTTGTCCTTCCTGTCTCCCTACAGGTGGCAGGCGAGGAGATCCGGCTACCAGCCATTATTGATTCTGGCGCCTGCAGCTGCTTCCTGGATACATCCCTATCTCGAAGTTTACGCATCCCTCTGCAAAATAAAAGACAAAGGCTCCAAATCCACCTGGCCGATGGATCATCCCCCTGTTCCGGGCCTGTTACCCAAGAAACTAAACCCATTCTCACCATCACAGATTCAGGACATCAAGAATTTCTGTGCTTTGACATCATCTGCTCCCCCATGTTCCCTATCATCCTGGGACTTCCATGGCTGCAAGCTCACAACCCCCATATCAATTGGAGTGAGAAGAAGATCTCCTTCTCTTCGGCCTACTGCTCCCAGCACTGCTTCACCTCTGGTCCTGTCTGCACAGCTTCCTGTCTAACTGTCCAGCCAGTTCCTGATCACCTTCAGCACGTCCCTGCAGCCTACCATGAATTCATGGACATTTTTGACAAAAGGAGAGCTGACAGTTTGCCTCCTCACCGACCATACGACTGTCCCATTGATCTCTTACCTGGTTCCGAGATTCCTTTTGGTCGTATATTCCCTCTATCAGAAAAGGAGTTGGAGGCTCTGCGGTCCTACATCAACGAAAACCTTGAAAAGGGATTCATTCGTCCTTCCTCTTCTCCGGCTGGAGCAGGGATTTTCTTCGTTGAAAAAAAAGATGGTACTTTAAGGCCTTGTGTGGACTACAGGGAGATCAACAAGATCACCATCAAGAACCGTTATCCACTTCCCCTCATCCCAGAACTGTTCCAACGGTTTCGAACCGCACGAGTTTTCTCTAAACTTGACCTAAGGGGCGCCTACAACTTGGTGCGGATACGCCCAGGGGATGAGTGGAAAACGGCTTTTAGGTCTAGGTTCGGACATTTTGAATATCTAGTGATGCCATTCGGTCTGTGCAATGCCCCAGCTACATTCCAACACCTAGTAAATGATATTTTTCGTGAATACTTAGATGACTTTGTGATTGTTTACCTTGACGATATTCTGATTTTCTCTACAACCATTGAGCAACACCAGGTCCATGTGAAGAAGGTACTCACGATCCTCAGGAAGCACGGACTTTACCTAAAGGGAGAGAAATGCGAATTTGAAAAAACAGTAGTCCAATTCCTAGGGTTCATTATCTCCACTGAAGGGGTCTCAATGGATCCTCAGAAAGTGAAGTCTATCCAAGAATGGCCAGCCCCTACAGACAAAAAGGGGGTCCAACGATTTGTGGGCTTTGCCAACTTTTATCGCAGGTTCATAAAAGGATTTTCATCGATCATTTCTCCCATAACCCAACTGACTCGCCAGCAAAGTCGATTCCAGTGGTCCTCAGAAACTCAGGAAGCATTTGATAAACTGAAGAATCTATTTACTTCTGCCCCGGTACTACTGCATCCAGACCCCGCTTTTCCCTATGTGTTGGAAGTAGACGCCTCAGAATCCGCTTTAGGAGCAATTCTATCCCAAAGACGAGGCCAGAAGGCCCTTCTTCATCCTGTGGCATTTGCCTCCCGGAAACTGTCCCCGCCGGAAAGGAACTATGACGTGGGGGAGCGTGAACTACTGGCCATCAAATTTGCTCTTGAGGAGTGGAGATATCTTTTGGAGGGCGCTTCTCACCCCATTATGATCTTCACAGATCACAAGAACCTGGAGTACCTCAGAACAGCAAAACGCCTCAGACCCCGGCAAGCCCGCTGGGCTTTGTTCTTCTCCAGGTTCAACTTTCACATTTCCTATCGGCCTGGTTCCAAGAATGGGAAAGCGGACGCCCTATCTCGAATGTTCCCAGAAACCTCTCAAACAGCAGAACCTGGTACTATTCTATCCTCACAGAATTTTCTTTGTTCAATCCAGCCAGATCTAAGAACTGCCATTGAACAGGCCTCCAGCCAATGCTTAAACCCTGAAGTACCCACACTGAGGAAACAGGCTGGTTTACTATGGGCCCAAAACAAAATATTTGTTCCAGCGCAAGTAAGACCCTTGGTACTAAAGACATTTCATGATAACAAATTTGCAGGACATTTCGGGGTACAAAAGACCTCGGAACTAATACATCGTTCCTTCTGGTGGCCAGGGTGGAGTCAGGACTGTAAGAACTACGTAAACTCTTGTATTATTTGCCAGCGCAGCAAGGGATCCAATGCAAAAGCCTGGGGTCTATTAAGACCATTACCCATTCCAGAGCAACCCTGGAAGGAAGTGGCTATGGACTTTATCGTTGACCTACCACCTGCTGAAGGATTCTCCACCATTCTGGTAGTGGTCGACCGCCTTTCAAAAATGGCCCACTTCTTACCCATGAAGGGCACACCCTCTGCCTCAGATACCGCGGATATATTCATCAAGGAAGTGGTTAGGCTACATGGAGTACCCGTTAGCATTGTGTCTGACAGAGGAGTCCAGTTCACCTCAAAATTTTGGAGAGACCTTTGTAAATCCCTGGAAATCAAGGTATGCCTATCCTCAGCATATCATCCTCAAAGTAATGGCCAAACAGAGAGGACGAACCAAACGCTGGAACAATATCTGCGCTGTTTCTGCTCGTGCTCTCAAGACAACTGGGTTTCACTCCTCCCCTGTGCAGAATTTGCCTATAATAATTCCATACATACAGCAACCAATCAAACTCCTTTCTGGGCTAATTATGGATTTCACCCCTCTTTTTTGCCTAATTCTTTTTCAGAAGTATCAGTTCCCGCGGTGCAAGACCGAATAAATTCCATTCAAGCCAATTTTCAAATAATTCAGGAAACTATGAAGAAGGCTCAGGACAGCTACAAGAAATACTATGACAGGGGGAGGAGGAGCAACCCAATTTTTAAGATTGGGGATGAAGTCTGGCTATCTGCAACAAACCTCAAACTTTCTTGTCCTTCACGCAAATTAGGCCCAAGGTTTATTGGTCCCTTCAAGATAAAGAGAGTGGTGAACCCCGTGGCCTTTGAACTCTCTTTACCCAGCTCTTACAGAATTCATCCTGTCTTCCATACTTCCCTTTTGAAACCAGTAACTCCCAGTTCTTTTCCAGGAAGGGAGAAGTTGCCACCTCCTCCAATTAATATTGAAGGCGAAGATGAATTCGAGGTTGAGGCTATAATGGACTGTAGAAGGAGGGGGGGTCATATCCAGTACCTGGTCAAGTGGAAGGGGTACCCCCCAGAAGATAATTCTTGGGAACCCTCCTCCAATATACACGCCCCATGGTTAATACAAACATTCCACAAGAAATATCCGGGAGTACTGGCCAGATTGGGCACCCGGAGGTTGCCCTTTGGGGGGGGGCACTGTCAGAAAAGAGCCTGTCAACATCGGAAGGTTCCTGTGCGTTTGCGCGGCGGAGCCGCGCTTCGGCGCATGCGCGTTAGCAAAGTAGCGGCACACACGGGTTCACTACATGGCGTAACGGCGTAATGGCGTACGAACGTTCGCTCGTCAGCGTCACGCCCCCTTTTCTGGCCTATATAAGGACTGACTTGTGCCCTGTTTAATTGCTGGTTTGTCTTTCAGCTTCCAGTGTTCCGTTCCTGATTCCTGCTTCTTGTGTTTACCTGTTTGACCCGGATTTGCCTGACCTACCTTGTCTCTCTCCAGCATTTTGACCTCGGCTTGTTTAAAGGACTTTCCCACGATCTGCTTCCAGTGTTTGACTCTCTGCCTGTCTCCGGATTCTCCTGCCTTCTCGTGTATGACCCCGGCTTGTTCAAACGGACTTCTCTGCTGACATCTCCAATCCCCTACCTCTGGCTTGCCTTCAGGATTCCTCTACTTACCATCTGCTGTGTTTGACCCTCGGCCTGCTTCAAGGACTTCTTCATCTACCAGTCTCCAGTATTAAGTTATCGGTCTGCATCATAGACTCTCCACTACTGGGTTCTCAGTGCCTGATCTCCTGCACTTATCCCAGCTCCCATTGTGTTTGCGGGTTAGAACCCCGGCCGGGTCTTCTTCTCCAGCTCTGGGTCAGAGCCACCGTTGCTCTCATCTCTGCGTGACTGAAGTCCTCCTCTCAAGAAGCTTCCTGCCTGCAGGCGACCCGTGCCTCTCTGTGCCCTACACCCTCTGTACCACTACCAGGGGTGTAGTGCGCTTAGCCGCAAGGGAAGCCACTCCCAGCATCTCGGCCTCGGTGAGTACCCGTGATACCCTGTCTGGTACTCATGTGGAGTTTGATCGGGTTTGAAATAAGGCCTGCTGCTACTATGTTTGCTGTGGGTTAATCATACATGGTGGTAATTAAGTGTAAAAAGGGGCCCAAAAAAACGAAACTTTGTTGGAACTAATGATAACCAGGAGAAACTGATGTCATCAAAAGCCTTTTAGGCGTTGAGGGAAATTATTGCTATATCGCTATTGGGATTTGCGTCTGCATATTCCAGGACCGTGAGAACTTTTCGGATGTTAGAAGCCATGGAGCGGCCTGAGCTGGATGTATGAGGGTGGGCAAAATTTTAGCGAGTCTATTTGCCTTGACTTTGGATAGGATTTTAGAGTCCAATTTTAATAGAGAAATTGATCTATATGAGCCAGGATCAGTGGGGTCCTTGCCTTTTATTGCAATCAACTTTATGTGGGTTTGATAACCAAAAGGTTGGTATTTGCCCCCTTTTAATATGTCCTGATATACTGAAGCTAGTGTGGGGACTACAGTGCATGCCATCAGTTTGTAGAATTCGGGAGTGTAGCTGTCTGGACCCTGGACTTTCCCATTTTCTAATGTGAATATTGTTTTGTGTATCTCCTGTTCAATTATGGGCGAGTTCAGGTTAGTCAGTGAGGCTGGGTTTATTTGTGGTAGGGGGAGTTGGGCTAGAAAGGCCTGGGCTGAGGTCAGATCAATGGGGTCTGGACTGTAGAGCTTGGTGTAGAATTGTTCTGGGATTGAACTGATACCGTCCGCCGAGAAGATGACATTACCTTGTAAATATTTTAGCTCTGGTATATACTGTAAGTGGAGTTGTGATTACCTTTACACAGTCTTGCCAACAATTTCCCAGACTTGTTACCAAATTTGTGGTATTGTAAGTCAGAATGTGACTGGTATATTCGTTCTTGGGCATCCGCCCACAGACCAAATTCAGCCTTGGCATCACGCCAGGACTTGCGGTGCTCCGGGGAATTGTTTTGCGATAGCTGGGTTTGTGAGTGTCGTAGCCTTTCTGGCTTCTCTGTAGCATTTAAGAACTTTACTTTTGTATGATACCATAAAGGCTATGATCTTGCCTCACAGAACTGCCTTGCCTGTGTCCCAGTACAGGCTGGGATTGGTGTTGTGGGCATTGTTTGTCAGTTCATATTCCGACCAGGTCTGCTGTAGCACTTTTTGGAGATCAGGATTGTGGGCCAGGTATTGTGGGAAATGCCACGTTTTTGTAGGGGGTGAGGGACCAAAGTCTCTAAGTTGTGCTGAGATGGGGGCATGGTCTGAGATAGCAATTGCATGGATAAGGGTGTCAGAGGTGAATGGTAAAATGGCTGCATTCACTAGTAGGTAGTCAATTCTCGATTAAGTGTGATGTGGGGGTGAGTAAAAAGTGAATCATTTTACCTCAGGGTGCGCTAATCGCCATGGGTCAATGAGTTGTAAGGCAGTAGCAAAGGAGAAAAGTACTGTGGGGGGGTGGTGTGGGGAAGGTAGTGGTCTTACTACAGATTTGTCTTCTAATGGCTCTATAACTGAATTAAAGTCACAACCTATCACAAGGGGTAGGTGCAGTAAGGGGGCCAAGTGGGTAGAGACTTACTGGAAGAAAGTCTTGATAGGGGAGTTTGGGGCGTACACATTTGTCACAATTAGATCTCTAGATGCGATACGCAAATGGAGAATCAGAAGACGTCCCTCCGCATTATTTACTGAGGACATTACCTCAGAAATTTTTGTGAATGAGGATTAGAACCCCTGCCTTGCCTTTAGTCGATGCTTATCCATACACTTTGCACACCCAGAGTTTGCACATGTGCTAGAAGTCTTCCGTAGGCAGATGCATCTCCTGTAGGAGGGCAATATCTGATTTTAGTCTTTTTAAGTGCCAGAGCACTGCCATCCGTTTGTGGGGGGGGGGGGACATTGTCCCTTAACGTTCCATGAAGTGATTCTCACTGTTAAAGTAGGAAAGGAGCTAAAATTTGTAGAAAGTAGCCTGTTCTGCGGTGATGTTAGATTATATTATGAGAGTAGACTGCTGGAGTTGGGGGGAGGGGAGAGGTCCCTGGTATGAGTAGAAAGAAAGGTACAGGGGTGTAGTAGAACCTTGGTATAAAGTAAAAGCTTAACAGAAAACAGATAACTCAGTTATGCCCCGTACACACGGTCGGATTTTCCGATGGAAAATGTGTGATAGGACCTTGTTGTCGGAAATTCCGACCGTGTGTAGGCTCCATCACACATTTTCCATCGGATTTTACAACACACAAAGTTTGAGAGCAGGATATAAAATTTTCCGACAACAAAATCCGTT
Organism: Aquarana catesbeiana; assembly: GCF_042186555.1. Taxonomy (NCBI): domain Eukaryota; kingdom Metazoa; phylum Chordata; class Amphibia; order Anura; family Ranidae; genus Aquarana; species Aquarana catesbeiana. Next base: position 706,433,758 of record NC_133324.1, on the reverse strand, counting down.
GTCGGAAATTCCGATCGCGTGTACACAAATCCGACGGACAAAGTGCCACGCATGCTCAGAATAAATAAAGAGATGAAAGCTATTGGCCACTGCCCCGTTTATAGTCCCGACGTACGTGTTTTACGTCACCACATTTAGAATGATCGGATTTTCTGACAACTTTGTGTGACCGTGTGTATGCAAGACAAGTTTGAGCCAACATCCGTCGGAAAAAATCCTAGGATTTTGTTGTCGGAATGTCCGAACAAAGTCCGACCCTGTGTACAGGGCATTAGAGCGAAGCCTGGACTTCACTTTCTTCCACACATATTTCACCAATCTAATGACAGCATTACCGGAGAGGGGACTGTGGTCAATTGTGCTGGGGCCGGTCTGCCAGGCATGTAGACAGAAGTATTGGTAGGATTATGAGAGGTCCGTTAGGTATCATAAAACTGTAAATAGAACATGCCGCACGTCTCCGTAAGGCTGTAACAATAATAAGAACAAAGGAATAAACCAACGGGTAAAGGTATAACATAACACTAGTCAGGCAGCAGTGATATTTATCACAGAGAATGACGAAGTAGTTAAAATAATTTAGAGGTTGTGAGCTCTGGCTGGATTGAAATGCATAAGTGGCTGAGCTTAAGGGGCATGGTAAGGAACTGCTTCAACGGTGTTTGTTCAGTTCCTGGTTGGCAGAATAGCAAAACCTTTTAGGCGGGTCTTTGCGGGGGGCTACGTTCATCCCTAGGGCCCTCTGGACAGAGTTTGATTTCCATAGGACTTAGTTCTTGAACGATATGAAAGTGTGTCTTGAGGTATGAGGCAGCTTCATCCGGGTGAGAGAAGGACTTGGTTTCCCCTTATTGGTTAGTGACCAGGAGGAAAGCTGGGTAGGCCAATGTAAATTTCACACCTTCATGATGGAGGGCAGAACAGATGGACTGAAACGCCTTTCTTCTGTGTGATACTTCTTAGGAGTAATCCGCAAAGATCAATAGCTTTTGACCCTCCAGTTGAAATGATTTGTCAATGCGGAAAGATTTTAGTATGGCTACCCTATCTGAATAGTTGAGGTAGCGTACAATGATAGGGTGCGGGGAGCGCCTGTCATTTGATGGGGCTCCTATGTGATGTGCTCTTTCCACTGTGCATGGGTTTGTGAGACAGAGGGCCATTGGTATGCACCTAGAGCAGAGGTCAGCAAGAGATTCAGATTGAAAGACCCAGGTAGACCGATTATACGTAAGTTATTTCTGTGAGAGCGATTTTCTAAATCGTCCAACTTTTCTAGCATGTATTGCTGGGTTCAGGAGGTTTAGTGAGCTGCAGCCTACAAGGTTTAATTCTCCTCTTGCAGCTCAGAGATGCAATGCTCTGCCTTAGAGATCATGCCTGCCTGCTCTCTGATCCCCCTCCCGAGCTGATAAATACCAGCATTGACAGCCCTGTCCAAGGCTGCTGTGATCGTGGGAGAGAGTAGGGCAGCCACCGCCTGTGCCATCCTTCCATATTGCTCTTCCAGAGGGTCAGGGGCAGCGAGAACTGGCTGGGCTAGAGGCGCATAGTTATACACTGCCGCACGGTCGGCCATTTTAGGTTGCTGAGAGCTGGAGCCGTGGGCTGTGTAACAGCGTAGCCATCTGTAATGAGGAACCTCTCCATACACTGGGAGTGCAGGGAGAGAGCAGGGAACATGCAGTGAGCAGGAGCGGACCCGGGGCTGTGCCTGAGAGACGGAGCAAGTCTATTTGTCAGGGTCCCTGCCGGTGCCAATGTCTCTTGCTGCCGCTACATGTGGCACCAAAACCGTAAATCTGAACAAGGACTTTAATGATGGAATCATCATGAAGACTGAAGGTTTGTTTAAAAGCAACTTAAAATGACATTTATATATTTAAATTACATTTTATAGATCAGGTTTACATTTACTTTAAGGGGGAGCCTAACTACTGTAATATAAAAAGCTATAAGCTACACATAAGGCTACATTCATACAAGCACACACAGGGGCACACAGGTGACCAGGAGCAGCTCTTGGTAAGAATCATTAGATTATTGCTGCAGATTAAAATTCTGCATGTACACAGCAGCAGCTGTCAGTGGTGGCTTTAAGATTTGTATTGTGTACAACTCAATCGCTGGAGCCAACACTGTTTGCATGTAATCACACTTGGTGGTTATGTGTGAACAGAGCCACCAAACAACCCTGGACACAGACAGTGTGGGTCCAGGGACAGTGTTTCTTGCCACAGACAAACTGACAACAGCTAATAGGCTAATTTGTATGCAGCCATGCCACAGAGTGCATCTGCATCTGCTAAATGGCACCCCTGAATGCAGCAAACTATCCACCATATATTGCCTTTATTAATGTAGGTTTAGTGTTTATAACCAAATAACTTGATTGATACTCTACAATTAAGCATTTTTAATACACAATAAAGCATTTTTTCATTACATTTTAGAATCCAGGGATTATTGTCCTAAACAAAATTTAGAGCAGTTTAGGTTTCAAAACATAAATATCAACTTGCAAATTAGCTACAATCAAGACTGATCAGTCATATATTTAATGAATGATACATTGGTGTCACTAGGATGGGTTAGAGGGGGCCATGCCCCCCCAACATTATACTGTGCTCCCCAATTAAACAGCGGCATCGCTAGAGGGGAGCAAGGGCCATGATGGCACTTAGAGCGGCAGTTACACACAGGAAGCAGGCTGGCAGCAGCGTACCATGCTGTGCCATATGGTACCTGCTATTCTCCAGCCAGCAGGGAGGGGGTGGGACTAGGAGCTCCAGTGATGCTCTGACCCCACCCCTCGCAGCTTGTATGCTCGGGACTCGGGGGCCACGGGGTAGGAGCTGGAGTGGGAGCTGAGCTGAACCGGCAGCACTGAGAGCCTACCTGTAGAAATGGCAGTATGCATGGTGAGCCCAGCTGGTCAACACTGTTCACATTGCTGGGCGTGGGAATGCCCGAATGGATGCTTCCTCTTCTGCAACTCCTTCTGCCTTAATGATGTGTTTGGTACAGAGGTGAGTCCCTGTCACAGTGCTGCTGAGGGGCAAAAAAGTTCACATGCACCGTATCTGCATTAGAAAAAGGGGTACTATATGGATGGAATAATGGTGCTGGGGGATATCAAGGGTGTACAGAAGAAGACAGTGCTGAGGGGGAATCTGGGGTGTACAGGAAGTAGGAACGCTGGGGGTATCTTGGAGGGCGATAGTGCTAGAGATATCACAGGTGTAGAAGGGTCACGGTGTAAGGAGTATTAGGGATGTGGAGAGCTCACAGTCCAGGGGATATTGGGGATGTAGAGGGGTCACAATGTAGAGTGTATTAGGGATGTAGAGAGGTTACAGTGTAGAGGGTATCAGGGATGTAGAGAAGTCACAGTGTAGAAGGAATCAAGGATGCAGAGAGGTCAAAGTGTATGGGGTATTATGAATAAAGAGAGGTCACAGTGTAGGGGGTATCGGGGATGCAGAGAGGTCAAAGTTTAGGGGGTATCATGGATGTATCGAGGTCACCATGTAGGGGGTATCAGGAATGTAGTGCAGTCACAGTACAAGGGGTATTTTCTAGACAGTGCTGGGGGGAATATCTAGGGTGCAGAGAGAGATCATAGTGCTGGGGGGATATCTAGGGTGTAGAGCGGTTACAGTAATGGGGGCATCTGGGGTTTAGGGGGGTCATAAGTGCAGGGATGTAGAGGAGTCATGATGCTGGTGGATATCTGGGGTGTGGAGGGGTCACAGTGTTGGTGTGTAGAAGGGTCAGCGTGCTGGGGAGATATCTGGGATGTAAAGGGGTAACAGTGCTGGGGAGATACCTGTGGTATAGGGGGGTCACAGTTCTTGGGGGATATCTAGGGTGCAAAGGGGCCACAGTACTGTGAAGGTATTTGAGGTTGAGAATTCAGGAAGTGTGGAGGTGGTAACAGGATAACAGTGCTAGACTGGATGGGGCCCCATGATTTTTAATGGTGGCCATGCATATACTTGTTACAACTGTCCTGGGCCCCATTATATCAGGTATATTATATGCACTGGACAGCTTTGTTTCTTTATGTGTGTAGTGTTTTCCCACCATTTCTTTGCTGTTTAGAATGATTGTTCATGTAATTAACCCCTTGTCGTTGGTGCCACCCAGTCCTTTAAGGGGTTTAATATCCCGGGAGGCGGAGCTTAAGATCATGTGACTGCTGCAATTGGCTGTAACGGCGGTCACATGATCACAAGCAGGATTGGGAGCTTTCCATTAGCTGCCGGTAACTGTACCAAGAGCACACAGGGCATGTACTGTCAGCATAGCTGTTTTTGCAATATTGCACACAAATATGTTGCCGCTAGGTGCAAAGGAACACCTGCTGGGAGGCTGTGTATTTGCATGCTGTCAATGCTAAGAGGTTTATGTCTGCAGTCTTCTTTGAAAACCTTGGGATCAGTGTTAAAATTTTTGCTATTTGTAGCAGTGTTTTGATGTTTTTAAGCAAAATTCCAAAAAATGAATTCCTTTGTTTGTTATGCTTGATCGTAATTTTCCTACAATTTAGCACTTTGCATAAAATGCATCATGGCTTAACTTTTATGTCTGTTTACATGCACCATCTCCCTGGTAGGGGCCCCAGTGCATTATTTTGCCCAGGGCCCATGATGCTATTAAGACGGCCCTGCTTCTCTCCCCCCACAATGCTGCTGCAGCCAGTGAGCACAGCAAAGGAAACAGACACAGGCAAGCAGAGAGAACAGAGTGGAGGGAGGATCCACCCATCGCCCCGCCCGCCAAGTGGCTGTTTCAAGACACATTATGCAGTCATGTATCACTGTTCTCACCATCATAGAAATATAATTTATCTATCGCTGGTGTGCATATAGGGAGGAAGTGGCTGCAGGTTATCAGGAGCAAAGAAGTGCAACAAAGGATGAAAACTTGCTTTAGCAAACTAAATGCCATTCACTTAGAGATTCTATCACTTCATGATATTAAAGATATAAGCTTTCCAAAAATTAATTTAGGTGTGTTAGTATGTCAAACAGTAATAAAAAAAAAAAAAATTCTAACTTTTCACCACTCAAAGTTAAACAAAAAGATGTTTGGGTTAAAATTGGGCTTTAAGTCCTTTGCAGCAACAGCCACATTTTGTCCATTGCACATGACTACCATTTAATATAATTTCACGTCAGACCCATCATGTTTAAAAATATCAGTCTGTTGGGTAATTGCTTACCAAAAACAAACATTTAATTGGCTGCAAAAAGTTTCATGCACAATAGTTTACTTTGCGGCAACAATTTTTGCTAATGCAACTGTGTACACAATTTTACAATTGATAATGTATAAGGTTTTATAGTTGTTTCAGCTGTCTGTGTCAATTTTTAAACATAGTAAGGTCTGGTAGCAACGTTATATCATAATAACATTTATGTCATTAATGTTGTACTGTTCTATACACTGCAACATCATAAAGCATATAAATGATGTTTTAAAATGTGTACAATTAAGATTAATGATCTCTTTTTGACAGTTTTAAAACACAACAATGTCTGCCAGTAACAAGCTCTCTGCTAGCATAAGGCTGTACAAAGTGTTTGGTAATTATTTGCAAATGGAAATGAATGTGTAATATGTATATGTTGGTACATCTAAGTTTTTCCAGCGTTTGAGAACAAATAGTTCAGGAAAAGAAGCATATGATTAGCTCACCTAACTGTGCAGTGATGACCCTCCCTCCTTCATACCACAGCAGCAGATGGCACAAACAGCATCCTATGTACAGTACCTCTAGTTTAATAGGAATCCAAGAAGCCAGCACTCAATTCAAATTTCAAAAGTCTTTATTGTCACATATAAAGCAAAAGAAAAGCCTTGTGTGATGACAGACTGTTTGTCTAAAATCTGACCGTAAGTACGCTCCATCAGACAATTGTTGTCCAACTTTCTGCCAACAAATGCTGGATGGCAGACTAGTAAATTTTCGGTGGACAACGGCGGTCTGTTGTCAGATTTTCCTATCGTGTGTACACAAGTCCGTCACACAAAAGTCCAAAGTACAAACAAACAGTCTGCGCATGTGCGATTGGATTTTAAACAGACCTGCATGTCCATTTTTCCTTTCAAGGACTATTATTGCAATTTTTATATATTTGCCTTGGAGTTTTTGGAGTTGGAGTTTTTGTAATGCAACTCCTTTCTTTTAATAAAATGTCTTGGGAAGACATTTTACACTATTGGAGCCTTTTTTCTCTTTTACATTATCCTGCTGTTCACATCATTGGGACTCGATTGGATGTCTATGGATCCTGCTGGAGAGGAATGCCAGAGTCTTCCATCGGTGAATCTTTGATTTCACTAAAAGCGCTGTTTGACCCCCCTGAATAAGGGAGGTCGCAGGCTTTCTGGTTGATGGGGTGTAGGGATGTTTTAGGAGCAAATGAACCCTCGTATGATATCCTGCCCAGAGTGTTCCTTCAAACCCAATCAGGCCTGGAGACCACTTTGATAAGAAGTTATGACACGCAGTCAATACATACAGTTCTCAAAATGGTCTGCCGGTTTATTTCCGTGTTTCCACTTACAGTTGCAATAAAAAGTATGTGAACCCTTTTGGAATGAATTGGATATCTGCACAAATTGGTCATAAAATGTGACCTGATCTTCATCTAAGTCACAACAATAGACAATCACAGTCTGCTTAAACTAATAACACACAAAAAATTGAATGTTACCATGTTTTTATTGAACACACCATGTAAACATTCACAGTGCAGGTGGAAAAATTATGTAAACCGCTAGGCTAATGAGATCTCCAAGAACTAATTGGAGTGAGGTGTCAGCCAACTGGAGTCCAATCAATGAGATGAGATTGGAGGTGTTGGTTACAGCTGCCCTATAAAAAACACACACCAGTTTTGGCTTTGCTTTTCGCAAGAAGCATTGCCTGATGTGAATGATGCCTCGCACAAAAGAGCTCTCAGAAGACCTATGAATAAGAATTGTTGACTTGCATAAAGCTTAAAAGGGTTACAAAAGAATCTCCAAAAGCCCTGCTGTTCACCAGAAGGTCCAGCACTGCTGCTACTCTCCCTAGGAGTGGGCATCCAGTAAAGATATATAGAAAACTGCGCTAAAAATTTACTACAAAAAATGATAATCAAACTTAGTAAAAATATATAATCCTATACAAAGGAATGTCCAACAATCAAATGGTGAATGATGTGAAAATCTTCAATATTCATATGTTGTTAGGTGAAAATTCAAGTAAACCAAATCTATATGGTGAAATGCTTACCAGAAAGTAAGCCAAACAGGCAAGTGGCTTAAAACCCAGCTTGGGCCTTTGTGGAAACGATCCCAATGAAACAGGATAAGTCACACTCGTACCGTATATTCAGATCCACAAAGGATTACCCAGAAAATATTTTGAAAAACATAGCGTAATACTGACAAAAATTTGAAATCCAAAAAAAGAAAAATTGTGCAGCACTCAACCAAAGACAAAATCATATATACTCATAAGAACACCCAGTGTATATAAACATACATAGGATCGTTATGTGAGTGACATGCAATCATGCAATAAAGTGTATAATCCCCAATAGGAAAAGATGGTGCGTAAACCATACAAAAAATCTGCTTACCATATATTATAAACAAGTGAGCATATAGCTATCCCCCAGATAAAAGGTTGGAAAGAAGTACCAGAAGGTGCAGCAAACCACATAAAAATCCTGCTTACCAGATGTTAATATTAATATTAATATTAATGTGAGCAGATTCCGCACAACCACAGACTATCCACCAGAAATAAGGTTGCAAAGAGGTACTAAAAAATGCAGCGAACCTCATAAAAATCCTGCTTACCAGATGCCAACTTTATGTGAGCAGACTATCACAAACACAGACCAAACTTCCTGGCAAGGAGCAGCGTAGATACGTCCTGGCATCCATATCCCGAACTCAGCAGTGCATAATGTATAAAGAAGCAGCCAATAGTGTCATACTGTATCAACTAAAATTTATTGAATCGAAATAACACTTACAATAAAACCGAAGTATAAAAAGCAATGCCGGCCGGCACTCAGACGAACTCCCGTCCTCAACAGGGCGACGTGGTGACGTCAGCACGTCCCTCCCAGACACGTTTCATCATAAGGTGACGTTCTCAATGGGGAACGGGCAGCGTGCTGAACCACCACATTATATGCACACACCAAGCCTCGCTCTGAGTCCTGCTACGAGAATCCCAGAGCGCCATCTTGGATGTGGGCACAAATAGTATATAATCTTAAGGGAAGGGGGAAGAGAGCCAAAATAACATCAAAAAAATGCCATACGACTCACATGCCTTCTAAACCTTTCCCCCATCTAAATAAAAAGAAGTCAGACAAAAAATATGAACAGCAGGTGACTGGCAATCCTAAAAAATACAACACAATTAAACAATTAATTCAATACTGTAACAAGAATTTCTCCTTAGATGCCAGTGCAGGAGTTGCCAGGCACCATATTAGTTATGGGCATAGCCATTACTCCTATTACATCCCAATTAGAAAGGACAAGTTTTAACTCCTTAGAAGGTGGAGGTAAACACAGGTCTAAAAGGTAAAAACAATTTAAGGCAATCATTTCAATTATGATAATAAAAACATACCTTAAAAATATCATAATCAAAAATAAATTAAGTGAAATTTCTATGAAAAAATTTCTTTACAAAAATTATAACTGAAAATATTAATAAATAAACCATGTTTATGCAAATCAACCTTTCAAGGCACCCCAAAATGACACCAATATTCAGGAATTATCAATGAAAGCGTTGACATCCACATCTATATTTAATCCATGGGGCGTATAACTTTTGATCCTATGGATTCAGGACATCTCCAATTTGGAAATCTCTCGCACCATGGAACTCCCTCGCCAGTGAGGTTTATATCTGTCAATCCCTAAAAAAAGGGTATTGGAGGGATCTCTATTATGTGCCAAACGGTAATGTTTGGAAACCGAATGATTCCTAAAACCTGTCAGAATATTGGTGATGTGCTCATTGAGCCTCACTTGTAGGGGACGTTTGGTCCGCCCCACATATTGCAAGCGACAAGGGCATTACAACAAATAGACCAGCCCAAAGGTAGAACAGGTAATGAATGGGGTGATAGAGTGAGTCAGACCAGTCCTTGTTGAAACAAAAGACTGGGTCCTCCTATTAGGACAAGAATTGAAAGAACAAACCCGGCATTTATTACACTTATAGAATCCAGTTAATTGGTCAAAAAGGTGGTCTTATTCATTGGGGGATCCAATATATTGGGGGCCAACCTATTTCTGAATGAAGGAGCCCCTCTAAAAACAATTTTTGGTTTTGGCGGTAAAGCTTCCTTCAAAACTCTATCGTTGGTAACAATGTGCCAATGCTTAGAAACTAATTGTCTTACTTCCTTGTGTTGGAGGGAATAGGTGGTAATAAAGGGTACTCCTAAATCATGACCTAATCAAAATTATGATTCATTTCAGAAACCACCGTACCAAGACCCCTATGTTGCTGGTTGGGAATACAATCTTCCCACACAAAACAGATTTTTTCCTATAAGTGATATGAATCCTTGTGAAGAGGTATTTGACCCCTTTGGGACATATGGACATCAACAGGATGTCCATGACCCTCCCACAGTTTACCCATATCAAGGCATGGTCACGCCCAATCATACTGTCCCACCCCCTAGAGGATCAGGGACTTGGGGTTTTTCCAGGCCCGGCCAGGGTCTAAAAAGGCCAGTAGAAAGAAGCTAAAAAGAGCCAGAACGTAACAGGGCAGGGCATCTTTAACTTGAGTACCAAAGAGCTATCACAATCTGAAAAAAACAGTTTTAGACAAGGGCCTCAAGTTTGCCCCTCCTAGGAGTTTAAACAGGTTTCAAACGTGTATGGATGTCCATAAGTTTGTTCGCAAACTTAATATCAAAAGATACATGATTGGCAATCCTATCATAAAGAATTCTCAACCGACTGACCAATTTGTGGACCAATTCATTAATATTGCCATCTGGTAAGCAGGATTTTTATGTGGTTTGCTGCACCTTCTGGTACTTCTTTCCAACCTTTCATCTGGGGGATAGCTATATGCTCACTTGTTTATAATATATGGTAAGCAGATTTTTTGTATGGTTTACGCACCATCTTCTCCTATTGGGGATTATACACTTTATTGCATGATTGCATGTCACTCACATAACGATCCTATGTATGTTTATATACACTGGGTGTTCTTATGAGTATATATGATTTTGTCTTTGGTTGAGTGCTGCACAATTTTTCTTTTTTTGGATTTCAAATTTTTGTCAGTATTACGCTATGTTTTTCAAAATATTTTCTGGGTAATCCTTTGTGGATCTGAATATACGGTACGAGTGTGACTTATCCTGTTTCATTGGAATCGTTTCCACAAAGGCCCAAGCTGGGTTTTAAGCCACTTGCCTGTTTGGCTTACTTTCTGGTAAGCATTTCACCACATAGATTTGGTTTACTTGAATTTTCACCTAACAACATATGAATATTGAAGATTTTCACGTCATTCACCATTTGATTGTTGGACATTCCTTTGTATAGGATTATATATTTTTACTAAGTTTGATTATCATTTTTTGTAGTAATTTTTTAGCGCGGTTTTCTATATTTCTTTTCTGTATTGGTGTACCTCACTTATAACCGCAGCTTTTATTTAGCGAATCCAAGCGCAGTTTTTTTCTATTTTGTTTCTATTTTTATTGGTATATTACTGCAGCTGGTTTATGATAGATTAAGTTTTCACTATCATGGATATTTTTGAATTTCGGGCCCAAAAAGTAGTTAATACTGATGGTGTCTTTGAGGTTTATAAAGAGGATGAGAATGATTTGGGTGGGCTTTTCATGAGATAAAAAAATCTCATGATTTCTGAAACCCATACCCAATGGGATATAGCCTATCTTGGGACCTATATCAAAAACTCTATGGTCCCAAGAAGCTTAAGGTGGGAGGTCTCTCCTCAAAAGGGGGAAACAGAATTAGAGGAGTGGTTTAAATATTTTAATCAAGCAGGCCTATCACTCCTGCAGTTTTTGATTGATAGAAAGTCTGCAAAGTTGGCTAAAATTGATACTGAGATTAAAACCATTAAGGATAAACTCAGTGCCAATAAGGATAGTGATGAGTATAGAGAGAGGTCACAGAATCTGTTGAAGGACCTTGAAAAGGAGGACAAGGATCAAAAGTATAAGAAAAAGAAAAAATACAATCAGGATTTGAATGATTATTGTAACAATGTGGTGTTTGACTGGCAGAAGAGAATGCTTGAGGATTCGGCTGGTCAGACCAACATTGAGATGGAGGTATCCATCCAAGGCTATGGGGAAAATCCTAGTGGTTCCTCGAGACAACCTCAACCTTTTAAAAATAATAAAAAAGGTCCCCCCAATAAAATACAGAAAGGTTTGGGCCCTCAGAAATATCAATCCCCTCAGAGACCAGCAGGGACCACCAAACCCACTAACAACCCCCCTCACCATCCCTATAATTCTGGGCCACCTAGATCTAATTACGTCCAAAGGGGAGGTGGGTCACGGTTCATACAACCACCCCCTTGGAGAGGAGGCCACCATATAGGTGGAAGAGGGCGGGGCCAATCAAATCCTAATAGGGGTCGGGGCTACAATGGTGAATATCCAGAATGGTGGAGACCTAATCAAAATTATGATTCATTTCAGAAACCACCGTACCAAGACCCCTATGTTGCTGGTTGGGAATACAATCTTCCCACACAAAACAGATTTTTTCCTATAAGTGACATGAATCCTTGTGAAGAGGTATTTGACCCCTTTGGGACATATGGACATCAACAGGATGTCCATGACCCTCCCACAGTTTATCCATCTCAAGGCATGGTCACGCCCAATCATACTGTCCTGCCCCCTAGAGGATCAGGGACTTGGGGTTTTTCCAGGCCCGGCCAGGGTCTAAAAAGGCCAGTAGAAAGAAGCGAGGAACTAGAGGGGAGAGGTGCCTGCGAGCAAAAAAGAGCCAGAACGTAACAGGGCAGGGCATCTTTAATTTGAGTACCAAAGAGCTATCACAATCTGAAAAAACATTTTTAGACAAGGGCCTCAAGTTTGCCCCTCCTAGGAGTTTAAACAGGTTTCAAACGTATATGGATGTCCATAAGTTTGTTCGCAAACTTAATATCAGAAGATACATGATTGGTAATCCTATCATAAAGAATTCTCAACCGACTGACCATCTTGTGCACTCAGGTTTGGCCAACGCATCCCTTTTTAACCCCCCTGGAGCACTTGCTCCCACATTAAAAGTGTTCAGAGATGTTGTCTTAAGAGATCTAGAAAGGTTGGAAGTAAAAAATGCCAAGAATTCTAAAATTATTCAAGAAGGTTTAGATTCTTTGTGTAAAAACAAGGATCTGGTTATCCGTCCTGCGGATAAGGGGGGAGGGATTGAGGTACTCGACCGTAAGGATTACATGGCGGAAATGGGTAGGATAATTAGTGACACGGACACCTATACCCCCCTCCCCTCTGACCCTAAAAATGGTTATCTAAGGGTGCTGAGAAAAATTATATCTAAGGGTTCCTCAATGGGAATTTTAAAAGATAAAGAAAGCCTATGTTTAATTCCTAAGGCCCCCAGGACTCCAACCATCTATTATTTACCTAAAGTTCATAAGAACCCTATCTGCCCCCCGGGACGCCCCATCGTGAGTGGCATTGATTCAATCACATCCCAGGTGGGCAGATACATTGATTTTTATCTCCATCCCTTAGTCCAAAAAATGCCTTCGTACATCAAGGTTACCCGTCATGTGTTGAATCTCCTTTCAGGCACTGATATCAGGCCCGGTATATGGATGGTGACTGCTGATGTCACCTCCCTATACACTATAATTCCCCATAATATGGGTTTAGATGCAGTAGAGGGGGCTTTGGTTAGGGATTCAGGTCTTCCCGTATGTCAAATTTCTTTTATTATGGAGCTGCTTGGTTTTGCTGCCTCCCATAATTACTTTTGGTTTTCAAACAAGTTTTACCGCCAAAGTCATGGCGTTGCTATGGGGGCTAAATATGCCCCCAGCTTGGCCAATCTTTTTATGGCCAAGTGGGAGGAGGATGTCATCTATGCCCGCCGGAGTCCCCATCTTATCCTGTGGGCTAGGTACATAGATGACATCCTCCTCCTATGGGATGGTGATGGCCAAGAGCTTCAACAGTTCATGTCCTCTCTTAATATAAATAATCGAGGGATCCATCTCAATTCTGAGATGAGTCAGACCCAGATTCACTTCTTGGATCTCACTTTGACTATTGAGGGGGGTGTTTTGTCCACATCCACCTTCTTTAAGGAGAGCGATCGCAATTCCTACATCTCATTAGAAAGCTGTCATTACAGACCTTGGCTAAATTCAATACCTAAAAGCCAATATATGAGACTGCGTAGGAATTGCTCGGATCCTGATAAGTTTCTAACACAGAGCAACATTCTCACTGGGAGGTTCCTAGAAAAGGGATATACCATGGAGAATTTGTTGCCGGTTTTAAAGGGGTGCAGGAGATGGATAGGGGGCTCCTATTGCGAGATAAACCACAGACCAAGAGTTCAGGTCATGATTTAGGAGTACCCTTTATTACCACCTATTCCCTCCAACACAAGGAAGTAAGACAATTAGTTTCTAAGCATTGGCACATTGTTACCAACGATAGAGTTTTGAAGGAAGCTTTACCGCCAAAACCAAAAATTGTTTTTAGAGGCGCTCCTTCATTCAGAAATAGGTTGGCCCCCAATATATTGGATCCCCCAGTGAATAAGACCACCTTTTTTGACCAATTAACTGGATTCTATAAGTGTAATAAATGCCGGGTTTGTTCTTTCAATTCTTGTCCTAATAGGAGGACCCAGTCTTTTGTTTCAACAAGGACTGGTCTGACTCACTCTTTCACCCCATTCATTACCTGTTCTACCTTTGGGCTGTTCTATTTGTTGCAATTCCCTTGTGGCTTGCAATATGTGGGGCGGACCAAACGTCCCCTACAAGTGAGGCTCAATGAGCACATCACCAATATTCTGACAGGTTTTAGGAATCATTTGGTTTCCAAACATTACCACTTGGCACATAATAGAGATCCCTCCAATACCCTTTTTTAGGGATTGACAGATATAAACCTCACTGGCAAGGGAGTTCCATGGTGCGAGAGATTTCCAAATTGGAGATGTCTTGGATCCATAGGATCAAAAGTTATATGCCCCATGGATTAAATATAGATGTGGATGTCAACGCTTTCATTGATAATTCCTGAATATTGGTGTCATTTTGGGGTGCCTTGAAAGGTTGATTTGCATAAACATGGTTTATTTATTAATATTTTCAGTTATAATTTTTGTAAAGAAATTTTTTCATAGAAATTTCACTTAATTTATTTTTGATTATGATATTTTTTAAGGTATGTTTTTATTATCATAATTGAAATGATTGCCTTAAATTGTTTTTACCTTTTAGACCTGTGTTTACCTCCACCTTCTAAGGAGTTAAAACTTGTCCTTTCTAATTGGGATGTAATAGGAGTAATGGCTATGCCTATAACTAATATGGTGCCTGGCAACTCCTGCACTGGCATCTAAGGAGAAATTCTTGTTACAGTATTGTATTAATTGTTTAATTGTATTGTATTTTTTAGGATTGCCAGTCACCCGCTGTTCATATTTTTTGTCTGGCTTCTTTTTATTTAGATGGGGGATAGGTTTAGAAGGCATGTGAGTCTTATGGCATTTTTTTGATGTTATTTTGGCTCTATTCCCCCTTCCCTTAAGATTATATACTATTTGTGCCCACATCCAAGATGGCGCTCTGGGATTCTCGTAGCGGGACTCAGACTGAGGCTTGGTGTGCGCATATAATGTGGTGGTTCAGCACGCTGCCCGTTCCCCATTGAGAACGTCACCTTATGACGAAACGCGTCTGGGAGGGACGTGCTGACGTCACCACGTCGCCCTGTTGAGGACGAGAGTTTGTCTGAGTGCCGGCCGGCATCGCTTTTTATACTTCGGTTTTATTGTAAGTGTTATTTCGATTCAATAAATTTTAGTTGATACAGTATGACACTATTGGCTGCTTCTTTATACATTATGCACTGCTGAGTTCGGGATATGGATGCCAGGACGTATCTACGCTGCTCCTTGCCAGGAAGTTCGGTCTGTGTTTGTGATAGTCTGCTCACATAAAGTTGGCATTTGGTAAGCAGGATTTTTATGAGGTTCGCTGCATTTTTTAGTACCTCTTTGCAACCTTATTTCTGGTGGATAGTCTGTGGTTGTGCGGAATCTGCTCACATTAATATTGCCATCTGGTAAGCAGGATTTTTATGTGGTTTGCTGCACCTTCTGGTACTTCTTTCCAACCTTTTATCTGGGGGATAGCTATATGCTCACTTGTTTATAATATCTGGTAAGCAGATTTTTTGTATGGTTTATGCACCATCTTCTCCTATTGGGGATTATACACTTTATTGCATGATTGCATGTCACTCACATAACGATCCTATGTATGTTTATATACACTGGGTGTTCTCATGAGTATATATGATTTTGTCTTAGGTTGAGTGCTGCACAATTTTTCTTTTTTTGGATTTCAAATTTTTGTCAGTATTACGCTATGTTTTTCAAAATATTTTCTGGGTAATCCTTCGTGGATCTGAATGTACGGTACGAATGTGACTTATCCTGTTTCATTGGGATCGTTTCCACAAAGGCCCAGGCTGGGTTTTTAAACCACTTGCCTGTTTGGCTTACTTTCTGGTAAGCATTTCACCACATAGATTTGGTTTACTTGAATTTTCACCTAACAACATATGAATATTGAAGATTTTCACGTCATTCACCATTTGATTGTTGGACATTCCTTTGTATAGGATTATATATTTTTACTAAGTTTGATTATCATTTTTTGTAGTAATTTTTTAGCGCGGTTTTCTATATTTCTTTTCTGTATTGGTGTACCTCACTTATAACCACAGCTTTTATTTAGCGAATCCAATCGCAGTTTTTTCTATTTTGTTTCCATCCTGTAAAGATGACTGCAAGAGCACAGTGCAGACTGCTTAATGAGGTGAAGAAGAATCCTAGAGTGTCAGCTAAAGACTTACAAAAGTCTCTGGCATCCCTGTTAGCGAATCTACGATACGTAAAACACTTGCATGTCCCCCTCAGATCTACAGCTATTGCACTTCCAAGTGCACTTGTAGTGCAAAGTGGATTTGCCTTTAGTAAATAAACCCCACTGTGTCATATTTACTTCATATATATTTTCATGTACAAGGCCATTTTGTACTTAAACCTAATGTTGCACTTTATCATTTGCATATTGTTTTGCACGTTTGTGTGTTTTTATGCGACTTTGGTTTCATTCTGCATTATCGCATAGGATTGCACTAAAAATAAATATTTTCATTGCATATAACACAATTTATCACATTTGCACTGTATAGTTGCACTTTATTTGAATTTATGCTATTTATGTTTATGGTCATATTGCACTTTTATAATACTGTGTCATATTTACTTCATATATGTTTTCATGCAGAGGGTCATTTTGTGCTTAAACCTAGCACTGCACTTTATCTTTTGCATTTTTACTTTGTGCCCTATATCTGGGTTATAGTGCTTAGCTGTAGGTCATTAATTGACTATTTTTCACATCACTTAAATCATTTTATCACTTAGTGCAGATATATAATTTTTATTTTATCCAAAGTACAAACACACATGCTCGGAATCAATGCTCACCAAACACAACATTAACAAAAGGTGCCCAAAGGGTGGCGCTCAAGGGCTGAAATTCCATGTAGTATGTCACTACGTTCGTGTTTGTTGGCCAACAATTGTGTACCGTTTGTACGCAAGACAAGTTCACGGCATACGCCCTTTGGACAAAAGTCTGACGCTTTGTTGGCCAACAATCCAATTGTCTGTACGAGGCTTTACTGTTGATTAATTAAAATTCACTAGCAGGATTTACTTTCCTTTTTTGGTTGATATATGTCAATAAAGACTGCTTACATTTGGATTGAGTGCTGCCTTCTTGAATTATTTGCAAGAAAAAATGCAATACACAGATGCTGAATAGAGATTAGTGAAACTGAGAGCAGCACTTTACTAAAATTTCTGTGATATTGGGTAAATGTACCTTGTTAACAAAATGTTTTGCAGTTTTTTGGTGGCTTTAGCCATTAAGCAATAATCTTTAAATGGCACCTGGGGGTAAAAAATCTCTTTCAAGTATTCAGATCTGTTTTTATACCAAAAAAACAACCCCTATCTCTTGCAGGGTTCCTTTCTCCTTCCATATTCTGTGCTGTATATTTCTTATTCCACAATGCCTATTTCTGTACTCTGCTCTGTACTTTTTCCCTACTTCACTCCATTCTATATTGTATTCTTCACTGTGCATTTTTTTCCCCATCACCTCATTCTGTATTCTGCACTGCATATTCCCTGCCCCTCCCCCCCACAATAACCTGTATTTTGCGCTGTATGTTCCCTATTTCACACTGCCTTATTCCATATTCTTCACTGTGAATTCCATATTTCACACGTAGTAGAAAAGATATTTTCCACAACTAGCTGACTATACTGATTGTAGGCCACATCCCTGGTACATAGAGTAAAAACAGATTTCTCAAATTGGGACTTTAAACGGACCACAAACAGTACTTTTAAAAGAATATATAAATGTATTGGACATAAATACCAATCAAAGACATCAGAGTGGGAATAAAAGCAAACACATGTGTTGGGAGCAGAAATGGAAACAGCTGAAGAGAAAGCCCAAAACTGTCAGACAAACAGAACATCCAACGCATTTCTAAAAAACAAAATGCAGATATTCTTCAGGGACAGAGGGCTTGCAAGTTCCAGATCTGTAGCTTAAATCTATAACAAAATACATATCATCAGAAATATGCATGGATGCAAGGATATAAAGCACCTAACATTTAAAATATGAAAAGAACACAATACATACGTATTGTGACAGAGGCATGCAGGGGGTGTGGCTATTGCCAATACAAGGATATCGCTACCCATAAAATTCTTCCAAACAAAGTGAAATTTACCCCTAGGCATTTTACAAACTGTAGGACATATAGGGATGTTTACCTTCTGCAGTGTGAATGCACATGCTTCTATGTAGGCAAAACGAAAACTGAATTCTGGCACGGGGCATACCGTCACATTTTGAGTATGCAATCATGTAATCCAGACCTACCACTAGGACGTCATGTAACACACTTCCATGGGGTATTTTTCAAGTATTAAAATCCTAATACTGGTGCACCCTGGAGTGAGGGGGGTGACTGGAATAAAATCTTATTACAGCGGGAACAGCGATGGATATTTAGGTTGAATGCAACATCCTTCCCCGGACTCAATGAAACAATCTCCTTCAAACCCTTTTTGGAGGGTTTCGTCTTCGGGGGTCTGGAACTTTATTAGCTTTTATTAGCTTATGTATACTCTCTCCCCTCCTGCATTGTTTTCTTTCCCCTCCTCCCCCACTCACTCCAGGGTCCCCACTATCCGGGTTACAAAACTGATATGCTATGCTGGTATTAATCCTCTGCTGTGTTCTGATTTCATGCACAATGTCCTGAGCTGGCATTGCTCGATTGTAGGATACGATGGTGTATTATGCCGCTATTCTCATATCTGTACATTTGTTGTATTCAGCATGCTTATACTGATCCCATGTGTGGGGTAGAGTTTCTCACAGTCCACCGGCATTTCACCGGTTGTTTGAAATTGTACCATTCATTTAATCCTAAGCATCTGGGATTCTTCATTGTCTCCCTGAATCTGTTCTTTCTATAAAATATTTTTTTTAATTTCATTTATTTATTATTTTTTATTCTCCCTGTTCATTTATTTTCACCATTTATACATACTTTTCTTACTTTCCAGCTCAGTGCTTTGGTCTTGTCTCAGCTGCGCATGCCATCAGCATGGATCTGACCAGCCTCGATGTGATCCCATGTTCTATTTAATACATGCAAACCCCAGACACTGCTATCTGTGATGTTATTTACATTCCCAGCTCTACGTTTCTTTGTCTTCCAGTTGCTATAGAGCTCCTCCATATACAAGTACACAGCCTACCCAATAGCTAATGATGCACTACGTTGCGCCTCCGCATTATCAGTGTGATAATTGCCATAGTTGGCACACCTGGGGCAGATGCCATTTTATTGCAGACACCATTAGGTCTGATTATTCTGACCCAAGTGTGTGTAATTGTCTATTACTCACTTATATAAATATAGTGCTTAGTATCTCCATCAGTCTTTGTTCCTCCCAGCAGACACAAACAGCCACGCTGTTCCATCTTAGACATAAGGTAAGTCAATCATGCGGTTGGGATGTTGTGGCATGCTATTTTATTTTGGGGTCATTGCACCACAAGTTTAGCGGTGCCATGATGATGTTCTGCATTTTTGGTAGCTAGCAGATTCTTTCTGCGGCTGCTTTTAGATCAATATGGCTTCTCCAGACGTTTGGTAGATTCCCACACTAGTTTATGGCCTGCAATGGTTCGGATGTCCATATCCAAGACACAGACTCTACTTTATACCGTCTTGACCTGCTTTTGGGGGATAAATAATTTATATCTCCTTTAGAGTTTCTGTGAATGTAGGTATGACTTTTTAGTTTTTGGTTTTTGTTCATTTACTCTAGGAACATGACTTGTTGCCAATAGTTTGGGGCATTATATCTGAACTAATTGGTGGATTAATCTATGTACCTATCTAGATATACTACAGTCAAATATCTAGGCTATTGGCCTTTCCTCAGTGCGACTATTCTGCCCTAGGTGGATCACTGGTTGCCGCTAACTTCCTGGCCTGATGCCTGTGCATGGCCTTGACGGACCAATCTCTTTCTCCATCATTGAGTTATGATCTCTTTCTGTATGGGTGGAGCACTAACACTTGGGGTCAGTATGCTCAGCTGTTATTTTATTGCCTCTGTCACAATATGTATGTATGTGTTCTTTTCAGCCCTATACACACGATTGGATTTTCCGATTGGAAATGTTGGATGTCAGGCTGTTGACAGAAAATCCGACCGTGTGTATGCTCCATTGGACATTTGTTGTCAGACTTCATGCCAACAAATGTTGGCTAGCATGTCTTCAAATTTTCTGACAACAAATGTGTGTTGTCAGATTTTCCAATCGTGTGTACACAAGTCCGTCGGACAAAAGTACAAAGTACAAACATGCATGCT
Source organism: Aquarana catesbeiana (assembly GCF_042186555.1). Classification (NCBI taxonomy): domain Eukaryota; kingdom Metazoa; phylum Chordata; class Amphibia; order Anura; family Ranidae; genus Aquarana; species Aquarana catesbeiana. Next base: position 706,413,445 of record NC_133324.1, on the reverse strand, counting down.
CGAAAGCAGAAGCGGTCGGTCTTGTAAACTAGCGATCGTAATGGAGAATTAACATTTGTGACCTGGTAAATTATGAAATCTCCAAATGCAGCGCACAATTCTCTTCTTCTTTAATGGGATAATAATGAAGCTGCTTTGCTGGTGATGGAGTTATTTTTTTTTTATTTGTGCAAGTTACCACAACACCATTATCCCCTAGTTTATAAGATCAAAGATACAACTATGTTGGTGTCCCTTGTCAATTTTACATTGTATTTTTTAAAATGTAACTGCCTACTCCCAAACTGTCATTTGAAGTAAAACACATAGCCAAGTATTATTATCCACAATTTTTTTATTGTGCATTAAAAGAAAAAAAAAATAGACATGCTATCTGGGAATAGAACTTAACCAAAAAGTGCATTCTATGCATCCAAAAATATAACTCCAAGGCCAATAATAAAAAACACGTTATCTCCTCCGATTCCGCAACATGACTGGTTGACGAACAGCTGTTCAGAAACGAATTGAAAAGCACGAACTGAAAAGCGTGAACTGAAAAAGCGCTAAATGAAAAATGTGAAAAGAAAGGGGGGAATCAACACTCACCAAACTTCTATTAAAAACGAAGTTAGCAGAAGGAGCCCAAAGGGTGGTGCTAAAGAGCTGAAAAACCACGAAGTACGTCTAGTACGTCTCTACGTTCATAATTGTTGCCCAACATTTGTGTGATCGTGTGTATGCAAGACAAGTTTGAGCCAACACCCTTCGGACAAAATTCCACGGTTTTGTTGTCGGAAAGTCCGATCGTGTTTACGAGGCATTCGTATTTTTATATCCTTGCATCCATGCATATTTCTGATGATATGTATTCTGTTATCGTCTATTTAGGTTACAGATCTGGAACTTGCAAGCCCTCTGTCCCTGAAGAAGATCTGCATTTTGTTTTTTTTTAAACGCGTTGGATGTTCTGTCTGTCTGACAGTTTGGGGCTTTCTCTTCAGCTGTTTCCATTTCTGCGCCTAACACATGTGTTTGTTTTTATTCCCACTCTGATGTTTTTGTTAGGTATTTATGTCCAATAAATTTGTATATTTTTTTACAAATACTGTTTGTGGTCTGTTTAAAGTCCCAATTTGAGGAATCTGTTTTTACTCCATATTTCTCACCTCCTTACTCTGTAATCTGCACTGTATGTTCCGTGTTCCACACAACCTTATTGTACATGCAACATTGTGCATCCATTTAAATGACACTATGGCTTGTGTAGCAAATGCATATGCTATTTTTTTTTTAAAGTATTTATAATATTTCAATGAAATGGGATCTACCCCTTTAAACATATTGTATATGCATGAGACTGTGTGGGTCATTGGTAATTTGTAAGCACAAATAGCCTCAAAGGGGGTTAAATTCCTGTTTCTGCTTGTGATTCAAGAAATAATCTTTAATTTGCAGGTAAGTCCATATAGGGAGTAGCAGTAGTCAGTAGGGTTTGTTTGTTAAGTAGCTTGCCTTTGTATAGGCAATTGAGAATCTTTAGGATTTGTCATTACCTAGCATCAACATGTGTTTTGTGTTGCCTGGCTGAAAAAAATGCATTTTCTTCGAGTGATGTTAAAGGGCTTGGGCATGTCAAGATAGGGGGCTTTGAGGTGGACTTGTGAATTATCAAAAAGGAGGGGCCCATTGTTGGATGGTCTTTTATCTCTCTATCTAAGGATTGCCAAGATGTTCTTGTTATCTCAGGGAGCTGCCACTCAGCTAGTGTTACAGTCAGGGATTGGTTACAGCCGGTTGTCATTTGTTTTTTGTTTTTTTGGCAAGTCGGTTGCAGAGGGTATTCTGATTCACAATGGATTTACAATGATGGACTTTTTGGGGATTTTTATTTGTTAATAAAGGACTTGTCAAACATTGATTGTCTTTTAGACAGGGCAAGGGTTGTGGGGATGAGGCCTTTGTCCCTGACAAGCCACCCCCCATGTTGGGGGCATATAGCCTTGTATGGTTCAGAGGGGTCACAGGCTTGTCCCTCCCTTTCCTGATCAGCCAGGCTGCATGCTCAAACTAAGTGTCTGGTATGGAATTTTAAGGGGACCGCATGCATTTTTCTTTTTTTTTTCTTTTCTAAATTTGAGTTCTCCTTCAATCTGTACCAGACACACAGGGTGTGATATGCATTATCTGGGGGACAACATTTTTTTTTTTTGCATGAGGTACCCACTTAAAATTCACACCAGACTCAAAGAGTTTGATATGCATTTTGAAGTAGGTTGATCTATACATTTCTTTTCATTCTTTTTGTAGGATGTGCTACAGTAAAAAAATATAATTTACAAAGAAAAAAAATACAGTCTAAATTGCCAGAAAACAAAACTTCATTACTGTCTTCTTTTAAAAATTACACAGACCTCTCCAACATTTCCCTACAATCCTACAATGCATAACTGACCCTTAGGAGACCTTTGGGTGCCATTTTTTCTTTTGAAAAAAGAGAAACAGGCAGGAGATGTAATTTGCAGACAATTGACCTTCCTACAACAAACCATTTAAGTTTCTCCTGATGGTTGAAGAGAGAAGCAGATGTTAATCTGATTAATCTGACCTAACAAAGTGACTGTTATCTTTTTATTAGGGATTCCTCTAAAGTGTGAAATCTTAGACTTTGTATGAATGAGGAGTGCATTGCACATTTAACATGAGATAGGTTGTCTTGAAGACCAATACTTCAGTTAAATCAGCCACAAGTGAGATTTATATATAATAAATAAATAAATAAAAACAAGTGCTCATACATAAACTTGCTGGGCAACACATTTATAAGTTCATCAACATTGAGTCCATAAATGAAAATTGTAATGACAAAGAAACAAGAAGCAGAAAAACAGCAACTTGTACTGAAGTAGCAGTAAAGAAAAAGTGGTAAATTTTCAATTCAGCAAGAGATAAGGATCATGTCGATGATGATTTCGACACAGATACAAATACCTGGGGTTCTACATCTGCAACTGTTAGGAATATCAGCTTAGGGAGAATCCATAGAACATACAAAAAATCCAATGGAAAAAAGGACTGGATTAGTAAAAAGTAAAACACTAATGCCCTGTACACACGGTCGGACATTGATCGGACATTCCGACAACAAAATCCTCTGATTTTTTCTGACGGATGTTGGCTCAAACTTGTTTTGCCTACACACGGTCGCACAAAGTTGTCGGAATTTCCGATCGTCAACCACGCGGTCACGTACACCACGTACAACGAGACTAGAAAAGGCCAGTTCAGAACCAAGCGCGGCACCCTTTGGGCTCCTTTTGCTAATCTCGTGTTAGTAAAAGTTTGGTGAGAGACGATTCGTGCTTTTTCAGACTCATGGCTTTCAGATCATTTTCTGCGGTTCAGTTTGTGCTTGTGGGTTTGTATCTGCTCTTCAGTGCGTGCAAGCAAGTTCCGCATGACTTAGTCATTGTGTTCTTGTTCATTCGTTACTGTTTTTCAGGTCCCTCTTCACAGGCCTTGCTGTTCTTCAGTGCGTTCTGTTACTTCGTTCTGAGCAGCCGACCGTTTTCTAGCCATGTTGCGTATATGTACTCCTCGTAGAGTTCGTGCTGTGTGGGGGCTTGGTGTTGGGGTCCTGACCTTGACACAAGTCTAGTCCATGAACAGGGTGGGGAGGAGTTCATGGACCAAGAATTGGTTGCTTCAGCGTGACCAGTTCTGTCATATGCCTTTGCTCCGTGAGATCCGTGAGAATAATCCTGATGATTTCAGGAACTTTCTCAGGATGACGGACCCCGTATTTCACCGCTTGTTGGCTTCACTCACCCCCTATATCAGCAGGCAGGATACCTGCATGAGGCAAGCCATCACTCTGGAGCAGAGGCTTGTCGCTACCCTGTGGTACTTGGCGACAGGGAGAAGCCTGCAGGACCTCAAGTTCTCGACAGGCATCTCCCCCCAGGCTCTGGGGATCAATATCCCAGAGACCTGTTCTGCCATCATACAGGTCCTGCAGAAGGAGTATATGAAGGTAAGATTTTTATCCTTTAATATTACATTTTATTGTATATAATGTTTGATAATATATTGTATTTCTTTCCTCATTCCCTAATTACCATGATTGTAATATGCTGTGAATATCCCCTTTGTCCTCATGCATGCTGGATTTTTTTGTAATTTTTTTTTCTCCTTCATACATATTTGCCTTCACTTACCTCGCCAGCATGCTCTCCTGGCCCTATATTCACCTCATGTAGTCACTTAACAATGTATTTGATCAGCTCCATAGTAGTGCTTTACCCCAAACACCCCCTAAAATGTTTTTACATGTGATTTGTGCTTTAAATTTAGGCAGAGTGCCAGAGGCTTTTTTTTGTAGTGTCCCCAAATCATTTTTATTAACCCTCCCTCCCCCCAACTGCTAAGTCAGCTGATACCAATTATCTATCTATCCTCAATCATCTATCTGCTGACTTTGCCAAACCCATACACACTATACCCATCTCTTTTGTGGTCAGATTTATGGATGAATTTCCCAAAGCATGTAGTGCAAGGGCCTGCCTGTATACTTGCAAATGGTACTGTTTAAAGTTTTTGTATACTATTATTATCTTGATAGGTAAGAGCAGAATGTCCAAATGTGCTCAAATGTGTACAGTGTGTATTTATATCTTTGTATTATGACACTTCATACCTGTCCAGTGGGCTGCCAATAGTGTAACTAAGGAGGGGATGTTCAAAGTAATACCCATTATCTAGGCATTCATCTCTCAATGAAGATCCCCCCTATAATGTTAGAAATGGCCCATGAGAGGGGGGGGGGAATATGATAGATGTACCTTAAACTTTGGTGTTGTAAATTCCCCTTAATAAATGTTTTATCTGGATGTTGGCCAAGAATGTTTGTGTCTAATCTGCTTTCCATGTTTATGTGCAAAAATACTATTTTTTTTTGGTTTTCCTCAACAGTTTCCTTCCACGCCACAGGAATGGCAGACTGTGACCTCCCACTTTGCCCAGCAGTGGGACTTTCCTAACTGCGGAGGTGCAATTGATGGGAAACACGTCCACATCATCCCACCACCCAACTCGGGGTTGTACTATTATAATTACAAGGGGTTCAATAGTATTGTGATCTTGGCGGTGGTGTCGGCTAATTACGACTTCTTGTATATGGACGTGGGGAAGAATGGTCGGATGTCCGATGGTGGAGTCATCGCCCAGACAGAGTTTTACAGGCATCTCCAGAATGGCAGCTTGGACTTGCCACCTCCATAAGAGAATGTGGAAGGACTCCCATTTGTCTTTGTTGCAGATGAAGTCTTTGCGCTGGGGGATCATCTTATGCGGCCATTCCCGATGAGGACCCTTACCCCGAAACAGGGGGTTTTTAATTACCGGCTGGCCAGAGCCAGAAGAGTGGTGGAGAACATGTTTGGAATCATGGCCAGCCGGTTCCGCCTATTTCTGACACCCATCCATATGGCGGAGTATAAACGTAATCATATAATCCTGGCGTGCTGTGTTCTACATAACTTTTTACGCCAACATTCTGCCAACTATGCTGGCTCAGTTGGGCCTGAGGCTGGAATGATAAATGAAACAACCCTGACGGCGCTTGAAAGTGGCCGTCCTGGCTTGCCCTCCCTGAGTGCCCATGATGTCCAGTTACGATACCTTGAGTTGTTTGCGGGTAGGGGTGCCATCAATATGCCAGACCATTTGTGAAGCCTTGATTAAATAAAATCCAAAAAAAAGCAAATCTTTGGTGACATTTACTGGTTGTGTTTGTTTTAGCTGACCCTGACAGAAATGTGGGGAGTCCTGCAAATGGCGTGATTGTGTAACCTTATACAAAGCACTGTTGTGTGTTATTTACTAAAGGCAAAGACACTTTGCACTACAAGTGCACTTGAAACTGCACTGAAACTGCACCTTGTAGTGCAAAGAGGATTTGCCCTTAGGAAATAACCCCCATTTTCACTGAAAGCTGCAATTGCATCACCACAAAAGTGTTGTAGCGTTGAGACAATAATCCACACATTCTTGATTAACAATCATTTTAATACCTGCACAATCACATGTGCATTTAGAAAAGGTTTTTAAAACAAACCAACATGATTGTTGTATAACAATCTTTGGGGTGGCATTATAAAAAAGATAAATGTCCATTTAAGATAAAACAGGCATGTGTAAAACCAACAAGAAAGACACAAATCTTGAACTTACAAAGTTCACATTTTGTAGAACTTGAAGGCAATATCAGACATGATTATTTAGGAACTGTGTTTGATATTGCTTTCACCCCAGGAAAAGTCAAATTTGGAAGATGCACACCAATTTGCCAATATCAACGTGTGCTAGCTGCCATCACGGGGGATTAAGGGACGTGTTTTGGGGGAGAAACCCCTTCCTCTCAGCTACTTTATTATTGAGGAAGGGGTTGCACCCCCAAAACGCGTCCATTGATCTACCGTGATGGCAGATAGCACATGTTGGCACACTGTGTGCATCTTCCAAATTTTGCTTTTCTAAAAATCGCTAAAACATATTGAACTTTGTAGCTCACAAAAAAAGGGATTTGGAGGGGTTTTAAACTTGCCCCAAAACATCAATGATGTTCTTATTTTTTTGAATAACATCATTGATGTTTTTCTTGAGTTTTTCCAAAGCTAAATTACACCCCTTGATCTCCCCGATCAGGATCTGGGCACTTTCTGATGTGAAAGGATCTCAATCCACAACATCACGATCACCTAAAAAGAGAGAAACCAAACAAAAACAGGTATCAAAAATATGCCGGCATCCATCTCTTACCTGAGCCTGTGGTCGCAGACACTCACCTGTTGTAGTGACAATTTCCACCACGTCTTCTTCCTTCTCCTGCTCTTCTTGGGTTGGGGGGATTTCCCCTTCTTCCCAAGGTGGGGGGTCTGTGGTCTCCTCAGATAAGGGGTGTCCTCCGAGTCTTTTCTCCCCTATGTAAAACAAAAATGGTATACTTAGCACACAGATATTTGATGGCAGAACTATAAATAGGAAACATTGCTTGGAAGTGGGGTACAATTGTCTATTTTGGCAGAGTTCCAAGATGTAGAATTTTGAGTGTCCTTTGTCAAGCTTCAATACTTTACCTGTTTTGTACAAGCTTCACAGATGGAGACCCCCCTATAGTATACACTGGTGCACCTGTGTGGGCCCCCTAATAAAAATGGTGTTCTTGTGTCCCACACTAGTGCTCCAGTGTCCAGATGTGAAAACAGCTGCTGAGTGTCCTCTCCTTACACAGAATCTAGTTTGCATTTCATTCTAGTAACAAAGCCATCTACACAACCAAATTAGTTTCATACAAGTAGGGCGTTAAAAATGTGGCAAAATGCATATGGCCAAATCAATGGTGTTTTATAGGCCGAAAGAAAAATGTTTGATATGAACGAATAATGTGCCCATGAACATGAAAGTTGCCATTTAAAAATGGACACTTTTAAGAATAGCACATAGAGCAGCATGAACGTAATAAACAGAAAAAGAATAGGAACACAGCACAACTACTTACTTTTTTGCAGCACTCTCAGGATCTTTCTGTACTGCTCGTGTTCTCTCAATTTGAGGTCCGACCACCGTTTCCTGAGCTGATCTTTCGATCGACGTACCCCGAAATTCCGGTGCAGACTCCTGACCACTTTCGCCATGATCTTGGCCTTTCTGACATTGGGGTTGGGGTAAGGTCCATACTTCCCATCATAGTCGGCCTTCTTCAGGATGTCGACCATCTCCAACATCTCCACAAAGGACATATTTGATGCCTTAAATCTCCTTCTGGATCGGGACGTTTCCGGCTCCGGGCTTTCCTCCCCCTCCTCCTCGTACCTGTAATTAGCAAGCACCTGCTGTGTCTTCGCCATGTGCTCTTCCCCCACTGCGCAGAACAAAAAGGGGCGGGGAATAGACTAGAAAGAACGTCAGGGGCGGAGTTACACGCATGCGCAGTGTGTATAAAGCGTAACACGCATGCGTATTACGTACAAACTGTGAGCGGAGGAAGGAACATCGGAGGCGCCGATCGTGATAACGAAGGTAAGATCTAAACTTGGGCCTATACTGCTTCTAGATTGAGGCCTATATAGTAACAAGATTCGGAGAGTTTAGCCTGACATTTAGGGTTTGTCTTGTGTTGTGTATTGCAGAGAAAATGGATGGGTTCAAAGACCACAATTTCCTCCCCCTGTTCATAGACAAATACAGGGAGCTACCCTGTCTGTGGCAGGTCAGACACCCCCAATACAATAATAAACAAAAGAGGCAGGCAGCGCTGGAGAAACTGCTGGAGTTGGTGAAGCCGGTGGTCCCCACAGCAACCATCCCCTATTTAAAAGCCAAAATTGGTGGCCTGAGGAGCACTTATCTTAGGGAGCGCAAGAAGGTCACAGATTCCCAGAGATCCGGAGCTGAAGCAGATGACATTTATGTCCCCAGGCTGTGGTACTATGAGAGACTGCGATTTCTGTCAGACCACACTGAAGTCAGGGAATCCCTCTCCACTATTCCTTCCACTCTTCCTTCCACCCCAGCTGAGGCTTCCGATGTCCAATCTGGGCCTTCCAGCCACCAAGAAATGGAGGAGCCCAGCTTGAGTCAGGTATAGCATTCTTCTACAGATTTCTGGTCAATAAATAAATGATGTTTACTAGATGTTATTATTGATCACTAATTGATGATTGAAAAAAGTGTTTTACATATCAATAGACAGTAGTGGGCACCCAAAATTGGGACAAGAATGAAAAATGCTGGGCTCAGAATGATAGTCTGTTATATTTGTTAACATTCAATTTGCAACAGTCAGGAGGTGAAAATTGTGTGTGATTGATGAAAAAAATACTAAAACAATGTCCCTTTTTCATACACAGGAAGACCTCAGCCAGGAGGAGGCTGTGGAATGTGGCAGCCAGGAGGAGGCGGGGATTAGTGGCAGCCAGGAGGAGGCGGGGCTAAGTGTCAGCCAGGAGAAGCCTGGGACAAGTCGAAGCCTGACCGAATCACAGGTTCCTCCCCTCCGCCTTCCATACAAAAGGGCGAGGAAGGCGACTCACATGCAGGATTCTGCACTCAGGCTGATTCAGGCGGCTTCTGTGTCCCTCCGAGCCTTACCCACTCCTGAAGAGGCCTTTGCCTGCATGGCTGCCACAAAACTGCAGGGCATGCAGGAGGAAAAAAACACAGTATAAGCCCAGAGCCAATGGTGGGCTACCTGGAGTGTCCTGTATAGAACATGTGATACGTGACTCATCTGAATCTATTGTACCAGGTGTCAGACATTATGTAACTAGACACCATTATCTATACAGAAAAGTGGAGGAAAAAAAAAAAAAAAAAGAAACAGGACACCCCGTGCAGCTGGACCAACCGTAGCTGGTAGATACAGGTCATAACAAGCAAAAAACAAATACAGCCCAGCGCTCAGGATGTGTTGAAAGACTAGCTACTACAACAGAACATAAAATAAGTATTGATTTATTAAACCAAAATATAATTAAAGGTGGTAACTATTGAATAATAAAACCACCAAGTGTACAAAAATATGTAAAAAAGCTGTTGTAGAGAGCACCACAGTAACACAGAATTAAAAAACAATAATGATTAGGAACAATAACCAAAAGTTAAAAGCAGTGCATTACAATATTACCATATAAAAAGCACTCGCAATAATGGACAGACAGCTCTTTAACGACAGAAGACCAGCACAGGAGATTTAGTCCAGAAAAAAACTAAATATAACGCAATGGGTAATATGACACAATTGAAGTGTGGAACTTGGAGCAGATGGGTAGAGTAATAAAAGTACAAAACGTGGAGAGAAGACACTGACAGCCTACCCGTGGTGGAGGGAGTCTGACCTCATGTGGGGGAGCTCGCCGGCTTTGTGTAGAGTTGGTTAAGGGTGAATTTGGTCAAGAATACACTGATAATAATATATTTTTTTATGTATTTTTTTTTTTAATTAATTAATAAGATATGCCCAAATAAGAATCTTTTTTCATTGGATATTGGTTCATTTGTATATTTGGGTATTTTCGTATTTGTATATTATGTTTTTTTACATTTTAGTATTTTTTATCTGTGAATATTTGTTTTAATGTTTTGTTTTGATCAAGAGAATTCTTTTGAAACATTAATGTTGAGTGACAACCCAATAGAATGTTTGTCTTGATTATTAATTCACATATGTTCACATGTTCATATATATATACAAATATGTTTTATTTATATGTTCATTTATGAGTTTTATATATAGATACATATCAGCATTGGTTTATTGTATGTTTCTCCATTGTTTAGTAGCCGGAACTACAGGGGGTTAACATTGGAGATTTTGTTTCCTTCCCCCACAATGGGTTAAGACCTCCCCTTTTTTTTTTTTCCCTCCCCTGATGTTCCTTCCCCTAAATTACACACAACTATTTAAACTTTGTGAGTTGCCTACTCCCTTGACTATGACAAAGCGCTGTGCGCGAAACGCGTCGTCAAGGCAACCCCAGGACAGCAGCCCTTGCCAGGACTTAGTCACAGTGGGTATTGATTCATCCGGCCACCCATCCACCATCCCTGCGTAGCTTTCACTATAGCTAGCAGCGGTTACCTCAGCCATTTCTTCCTCCGCATCCTCCCCTGCCATATGATTTTTTGACAATTTTTATTTTTTATTTTGTACAATTTTTTTTTTTGACTCTGCACTTCTTTGGGGAGCCTGAGGTCCTCCAGGCTGATGCGAGCTCCATCAGCTTGTTTGTTCTTTCACTTTCCCCCCCATCATTCACATCATGTCCAGCGTTGGCTGTTGAGCAGTGACACCAAGTTTTACTGAGGAGCATTTACCCTCGTGGAGACACCTTCCAGATACGCAGCGGTTCAGTGTTCAACCTGCTGACATCCCGGCGGCTCTCCCCGTGCTGACGTCATCAGCCGTCGCCCCGGAGCTTCAGTCGGGTTGTTTTCCCCATGATAGAGCGTCGGCTCTTCGATCTCCACAGCCACCCGACAGCTCACTAGAGCCAGCGAGCCCCCCTGCATGAGCCTACAGTCCCTCCATCTCCCTGACCATCGCAGCCACACGACAGCTCACTGGAGCCGGCGAGCTCCCCCACATGAGGTCAGACTTCCTCCACCACGGGTAGGCTGTCAGTGTCTTCTCTCCACGTTTTGTACTTTTATTACTCTACCCATCTGCTCCAAGTTCCACACTTCAATTGTGTCATATTACCCATTGCGTTATATTTATTTTTTTTCTGGACTAAATCTCCTGTGCTGGTCTTCTGTCGTTAAAGAGCTGTCTGTCCATTATTGCGAGTGCTTTTTATATGGTAATATTGTAATGCACTGCTTTTAACTTTTGGTTATTGTTCCTAATCATTATTGTTTTTTAATTCTGTGTTACTGTGGTGCTCTCTACAACAGCTTTTTTACATATTTTTGTACACTTGGTGGTTTTATTATTCAATAGTTACCACCTTTAATTATATTTTGGTTTAATAAATCAATACTTATTTTATGTTCTGTTGTAGTAGCTAGTCTTTCAACACATCCTGAGCGCTGGGCTGTATTTGTTTTTTGCTGGGCATGCAGGAGGGTCAACGCAAGCTATGTGAAGACCTTCTTTATAAAGTCCTAAGTAAGGGGGTGAGTGGGGATCTAACACCCAAGACTGACGTGATTGAGTTGGACCATCCTCCTCCTCCTGCTGCCACATCTCCACCACCAGAGCCACTGCGTGGAAGGAAGCGTGGAAGGAAGACAAGAGAGTGATGGCCCTGGGTTCAGTCTGGTCTGACAAAAGATGCAGTCTCTCGTATGACCACAGCCTGGGGACACAGATGTCATCTGCTGCTTTCCGGATCTCTGGGACTTCTGGACCAGACTGCACTCCCTTACATATGGACTCCTCAGGCCACCAATTTTGCTTCAAAATAGATGATGTGTGCCCTGGGGGTCCAAGGCTTCACCCATTTCAGCTGTTTCTCCAGTGTTGTCTCCATCTTTGTTTAGTTGTGAGCCCTTAATAAATGTTTTTTTAAGGAAAATTATACTTGCCTATGTGTGTTTTCATTCAAAAAGGACAGTTTGTTGGTGAGGATTCAGGTACATTTCTAAAGTACAATGTGAAATTAACAAGAGACAACAACACCAAACAATCTCCTACAGATTAAATAATATAAGATATAAATGGTTTTGTGGTAACTTGACACACAAAACACACACAAAAATATTCTGGAGTCCAAATAAAAATCCAACAAAACAAAGATCAGCCTTGAAAAAAATACAAACCAAAAATAACTAATCTGCCTTAAAACCAAAACAAAAAAAAATCCAACACCAAAATAATGTTGTCAGATGTGACAAATCAAAATATATTAAGGGAATCCCGCTAAATAATAAAGAAAGGAGTTTGTGAGAAGTGTGTGTGAATATGAGCAGCAAAACTACTTAATTCTTCTCACATTATAAAGAAGAAGAGAGTGCGCTGTATTATACTATTTTTTACATTGCACCGTGACGAAAGTGCTGTATCCATTGTGAATGCTAAGTTTACCAGACCGAGCTGTTCTGTGTCGGAATTTCTTCTGAGCATGCGTGGCACTTTGTGCGTCGGAACAGGCCCCACACGGTCGGAATTGACACGATCGGATTTTGTTGTTGGAAAATTTTATAGCCTGCTCTCAAACTTTGTGTGTCGGAAAATCCAATGGAAAATGTCCGATGGAGCCCACACACGGTCAGAATTTCCGACAACATGCTCCGATCGGACATTTTCCATCGGAAAATCCGACCGCATGTACGGGGCATTGCAATGCAAATATACGCAAACACCACATGTCTGAATAATAGTAGTGCTGTGATTATGACCCAAAATAAAAAAAATAGAAATGATATACACTTAAATTGCAATACCAAATGACCATAAAATGAATTTGTGAAATAAAAGTTCAAAAAGTGTTTTCTTCCACCACATATACTTTTACCAGTGTGTATTCTCTTATATTTCAGATTGCCATATAACGCATGTAAAGGTAAGTTGCACCAGTATAAAAGGATCCAGCTATTTCCTCCAAAAACTCACACTAGTAGGTTAAACCATGTAAAAACAAGGAACACTCTGTTAGTGAAGTACCTAGAAAAACATGAGACTTTATTCAACAAGAAAGATGCTCATGATACAAATTCTTTTTACGGGGGCTTCACAGCCTAAAAAACGGCAACACTTCTTCCTCCTCCCAAGCCAAGATGGTGCTGGCAGCATCTCACCAGCCTCCTCCAGCTCTTCTCACACATCACAGAGCCCTCTGCAGATCGGAGCTTCAAAGACTTCACTGCCACGATCTCCAGCAGCTTCAACTCCATTATCGCAGAGCTCTGCTAAAAGTATAGCTCGGCTGTCTGCTGGGACATCTTTCCTCTAGGTGAGCAATGGCAGCAACTCCTTAAACACCACTAGAGACCTGGCTCCTTCCTTACCACCAATCTACCCATATCTGACACGATATTGAAAGACATTATAGTGTCCCTGTGTGCTTCCCTACATATAGATATGATTGAATGTGTGCAAAACTTCAGGGCTAAAGTTCAGGAGCTCAGAGAGAGAGTGGATCACATAGAACAAAAAATTAGTGAATTTGTATCATCACACAATACCCTCATAGAGGCACATAATGACCAGGATGATGAACTGGAGAAGCTTAAAGCAAAAGTCGCAGACATAGAAGACCACTCATGGAGGAATAGTGTAAAACCTAGAGGCATTCCTGATTCCGTTCAAAACACGCAGCTGAACCAATATACCTGTGATTTTATTTAGAATGTTCTGCCATCTATTCCAGCCTTTGAAATAGTAATTGACAAAATTCACTGTCTGCCCGAGCCTTCTTACCTCCCTGATAATGTCCCAAGGAATGTCATCATGCGGGTACATTTTTATCATGTAAAGAACCAGCTCATGTCCAACTTTCGCAAAGTGTCCTAGCTACCTGAGCAATATTCCCACCTGCAAATGTAGGCAGATCTCTCACAATATACACTGCCAAAGCATAAATTACTTCTGCCAATAACAAAAGCATTATGCACCCACAATATTACTTATTGCTGGGTTTACCCTTTGAAGCCTACTATCACTCATAATGATGTTACGTCAGTGATAACAATACTCACTGAAGGTCTTGCACTACTCAGATCATGGGGTATTCTCCCAGGACATTTCTTCCAGGAATTTGCATCTCAAACATCCCCTCCTAGGGTGAATGCCCAAGATTAGGGATGAGCCGAACACCCCCCTGGTTCAGTTCGCACCAGAACTTGCGAACGGACCAAAACTTCACACGAACGTTAGAGCCCCATTGAAGTCTATGGGACTCGAACGTTCAAAATCAAAAGTGCTAATTTTAAAGGCTAATTTGCATGGTATTGTCCTAAAAAGGGTTTGGGGATGTGGGTCCTGCCTCAGGGGAAATGTATCAATGCAAAAAAAAAAGTTTTAAAAATGGCCGTTTTTTCGGGAGCAGTGATTTTAATAATGCTTAAAGTGAAACAATAAAAGTGTAATATTCCTTTAAATTTTGTACCTGGGGGGTGTCTATAGTATGCCTGTAAAGGGGCATATGTTTCCCGTGTTTAGAACAGTCTGACAGCAAAATGACATTTCAAAGGAAAAAAAGTCATTTAAAACTACTTGCGGCTATTAATGAATTGCCGGTCCGACAATACACATAAAAGTTCATTGATAAAAACTGCATGGGATTTCCCCACAGGGAAACCCTGAACCAGAATTTAAAAAAAAACTGGCGTGGGGGTCCCCCTAAATTCCATACCAGGCCCTTCAGGTCTGGTATGGATATTAAGGGGAACCCCACGCCAAAATTTAAAAAAAAAATGGTGTGGGGTCCCCCCAAAAATCCATACCAGACCCTTATCTGAGCACGCAACCTGGCAGGCCACAGGAAAAGAGGGGAGATGAGAGAGCGCCCCCTCCTTAACCGTACCAGGCCACATGCCCTCAACATTGGGAGGGTGCTTTGGGGTCCCCCCCCAAAGCACCTTGTCCCCATGTTGATGGGGACAAGGGCCTCATCCCCACAACCCTTGCCTGGTGGTTGTGGGGGTCTGTGGGCAGGGGGGCTTATCAGAATCTGGAAGTCCCCTTTTACAAGGGGACCCCCAGATCCATCCCACCTGTGTGAAATGGTAATGGGGTACAAAAGTACCCCTACCATTTCACAAAAAAAGTGTAAAAAATGGTATAAATGACAAGAGACAGATTTTGACAATTCTTTTATTTAAAGTCTTCTTCTTTCCATCTTCTCTCTTCTATCTTCTTTCTTCTATCTTCCTTCGGTTTCTTCCTCCATCTTCTTCTTCCTCCGATCCTCTGCTTCTTGCTCCGGTGTTCTCATCCGGCATCTTCCTCTGCAGCGTCTTCTTCCCTTCTTGGTTCTCGGGCCGCTCCGCATCCATGATGGGAGGCTCCCGCTGTGTGACGCTTCTCGTCTTCTGACACTTCTTAAATAATGGAGGGTGGGGCCACCCGGTGACCCCGCCCCCCTTTGATGCACGGAGACTTGACGGGGACTTCCATGTGACATCAGAGGGGGGCGGGGTCAACCATTACTGGCTGTGACAGTTTTCGGCTTCACAGTGGGTGCGCACTGCGCATGCGCGATGCACACTGCGCATGCGTGAGTCACGCTGCGTGTTCTGCATGGCCGGGCAATCTTCTGGGATCTGTGACGTGTGCGTACCTGTACTTCGGTTCATGCATGAGATACAGTGGCCATGTGGGAGCATGCCCACAGGTCCGGCGGACACAATGTTTGCCAGCCACCTGCGATCCTGGTACAGAGAGGCAGAACTGAGATCCACCTATGTAAACAATGTGAATCCCTGTTCTGACAGAGGAAAACACTGAGATCTGCTGTTCCTAGTGATCAGGAACAGCAATCTCTGTGTTGTCCCAGTAAGCCCATCTCCCACACAGTTAGAACACACCCAGGGAACACAGTTAACCTCTTGATCGCCCCCTAGTGTTAACCCCTTCCCTGCCAGTGTCATTTATACATTGATTAGTGCATTTTTTTAGCGCTGATCACTGTAATAATGTCACTGGTCCCCAAAAAGTGTCAGGGAGAGTGGTGACATCAATGGCTAAATATGGCCAATGGTTGTCATATATAGAATTGGTAGTGGTATCTATTTTTATAAGTGACCGCATGATCTCTAATCTCACTTGCATAAGGTGCTTAGAGGGGGGAATGAGGGGTAGTCAGCAGGAGGCAGAGGAACAGCAGTACATTGATCTTCCCAGTGAATAGCTATGCAGGGGGTACGTCAGCAAATGTTTGACCATTTGATTACAGACAGGCTGTGCTCCAAAGTAGAATGCAAAGAATCAATCTGACCATGCTGGATTCACTACAATGGCCTGAGTGGTCAGTTTGAAATAGGAAAGCAGGGGTACCTGCAGGATCACCAGGTATTTCACACCAAGGAAGCACTGCAAAGAGAGCAGGTCACTTTAAGAACATGTACACGATAACACAGACACATATCAAAAATTAATTTAACACAAATACAAATTTCATATAATTCTTTAGAATCTAATTCAAAGCTAAAACTAGCAAAAAAAAGTACATTTCTGAATTGTATATATGTTTGAGTTTGATAGCATAACATATTGTAGGAGTGCTACTTTATTCTAGGAGTTAACATATATTAACATTTTAAATCCATTATGTTTATTTATTGAGCAAGAGAGTCAATAAAGCTAATTGCCCTGTTACAGTAAAAGTTCAAAACATTTGGTTTAAACTTAATCTTGGAACTTTAAGTGGTGTATAATAGGATCTCGCTGCTTGAACTGTTGCATTTTTACTCCTGATCATTAAGAGTTTCCACTTTTAACATAAGACACCCTATTACATGCACAGCAGTGACTTTTCCCATTGATTGAGTAATGTAGTGAAAATGTTTTAAAATGTACCAAACTGTCTACAAAATACCAAAATAAACATTTTACAAATTTGCCAAAAGTATGATATTCAACTCAACAACTTTCATATTCATATTTCATATACTCTGTATATATATATATATATATATATATATATATATATATATATATATATATATATATATATATATATGTAGGAAGGCCAGTATGGTGGCCTGAATTTATGGGAGGAGCCCGGGGGGTATTTAAGCAGCCGCTCACCTGTGGTGCTTGTCGGTTTCCTGTGCGCGATACACGTCACTAGGCCGACTATTCGTATACCAGCGTCCGCAGTTTTGATCGTGCAAGTTCCCGCACTCGCAATTTCTCTGCTCGAGAGTTTCGAAGCCCGCGTTTACCGAGTCGTACGTTCGGACCACGCGTCTGGCTTGGCTGTCGCAGGTAGGGTCCCGTCGGACTTTTGTTTTTACGCATTATAGATATCATGTCACTAAACCGTGATATCAAACTTACGAATCACTCGCAAATTTCACGAACGTACCGCAATGTATATCACTCATACTATCGTTATGTTACCATTTCGCGTTATCTGAGAAAACCACCGCGACGCAGGCGTCGCTTCATTTCAGGCATGTCTAAGTTGTTAAAAATGTGTCAGTAGACAGCCATAGCGATTCGCATCCTTATCGAACCACGTCAGTTCGATACCAATCATTTCTCATTTTTTTTGAACATTTCTAAATACATTTCTAACATTTCAAACCATTTCGAATCATTTCTTTCATTTCAGTCACGTACCGCGCTCCGATTCGAATCTAGTCGCATCTAAAGATGCACCGATTCGCTCCGGTGTGCCCCAGTAGTTACGGCCTCATTTCAGTACATGCTCCAGAGTCACGTCATTATCAGTCGCTTTCAACTCACCGATTCGTACCTCTGTCATGGTTATCATGCCACGTATCACGCTCCGTTACGAATTCAGTCGCATGGAAATGCACCGATTCGTCTCGGCGTGCCCCAGGTATTGGCCACATTTTAGTACATGCTCCAGAGTCCGATTCGCAGTCAGTCGCTATAGCGGCATGATCGATTTGCGCCTCTGTCATGGCAACAAATGTTACACCTGCACTTACCGCGCTCCGGTTCGAATCCAGTCGCATCTTCGATGCACCGATTCGTTACGGCGTGCCCCAGGGCCCGGCCTCATTTCTGGACATGCTCCAGGGTCCGGTTCATTGTCAGTCGTAGTTTGCGGCTCACCGATCCGTGCCTCTGTCATGGGAATCATTTCAACTGTCACGAATCACGCTTTGATTCGAATCCAGTCGCATCCATGATGCAACGATTCGTCCCGGCGTGCCCCAGGTATTTTCGGCCACATTTCAGTACATGCTCCGGAGTCCGGTCGTTGTCAGTTGCAATCGCGACATGATCGACTCGTGCCTCCGTCATGGCACGTGCCTCTACCATGACAAATCTTTTCATTCATTTCATCATTTCACTCGTCTCACTGTCACGTACCGCGCCCCGATTCGAATCCAGTAGCATCCGAGATGCACCGATTCGTCCCGGCGCGCCCCAGTTGTCTTGGCCTCATTTCATTTCGTACTCCATAGTCCGACTCGTTATTTATCGCAGTCGAAAAAAAAAAAAAATATATATATATATATATATATATATATATATATATATATATATATATATATATGTATATATGTATATATATATATATATATATATATATATATATGTATATACCAAAAACAAAAAAACAAAAAAAAACAAAACAAAAAAAAACAAAAACATGTGTGTGCATGTATATATGTATATACATATATGGATAAGTAGTATATCTAGTCGCATCCGTGATGCACCAATGTACTCCGGCATGCACCAGCGTTTCTTTTGCCTCATTTCAGTACATGCTCCAGAGTCCGGGTCGCTGTCAGTTGCAGCTGCGGCACGACCGATTCGTGCCTCTGTCATGGCGAAACGTTTTTTCATTCATTTCACTCTAAGGCAAACATTTCATTTATTTCGTTGTCGCATGCCGCGCCCCGATTCAAGTTCAGGGCATCCGTCAGACATCGATTCATCCTGGCAAGCCCCAATTGGCGCGGCCTCTTTGGCGCAGTCATGGCACACCGATTCGTGCCTCAGTCATGGCACAAACAGTTCACTCATTTATTTAATGCCATGCACCTGTCGCTTAAACATGTTACAATTTACCTTTCAAACCAGGTAGTCAAACCCTCCACCGGTTCTCATCTGTCATTTCCTCTAGGCCAGTCAAAAAAAAAAAAAAAGGGGGGGGGCCACACCCCGTCTTCCTTCGAAGCTCAGTCATGGTCCCGATTCATTCGTTGAAACCTTTGCCTCGCTACTATACCCCCTCATAGTCACAGCACATCCAAGTATAACTTTTTGCAATCGTCGCAAATACGCATCCAAACACAACTTCTTGCATTTTCATTGCAAGCACACATCGAAACATAACTTCTTGCTATTGTTGCAAGCACACATCCCATCGTGACTTCTTGCAATCGTTGCAAGTACGCATCCAAACAGAACGTCTTGCAATCGTTGCAAGCACACATCCAAGCACAAATTCTTGCAATCATTTCAAACACGCATCCAATCATAAAACTTCTCGCAAACGTTGCAGGCATGCATTCAAGCATAACTTCTTGCAGTCGTTGCGAGTACGCATCCAAGCTTAAACTCTGGCAGTCTTGCAAGCACATGCAGCAATACGAACTTTTCACAGTCACCACAAACACATCTCCACCCACAGAAACCCCCTTGCAATCGTTGCAAGCACACATTCAAGCACAAATCTTACAATCATTACAAGACACCCATCTTAGCATAACTTCTTGCAAACGTTGCAAGCATGCATCCAATCATAACTTCTGGCAATCATTACAAGCACGCATCCAGTCACAACTTCTTGCAAAATGTTGCAGGGACACACCCAAGCATATTTCTTGCAATCATGGCAAGCATGCGTCCAAACACAACTTTATAATCATTGCAGACACGCATCCAAGTATAACTCCTTGCAGCCCGTGCAAGCACATGCAGTAATACGGACTTCCCGCAGTCACGGCAAACACATCACCATTGACACAAACTCCCTGGCAATTGTTGCAAACACGTATTTAAGCACAACTCTTGCAATCATTGCAGGGCTCGCATCTTAGCATGACTTCTTGCAATCAGTACACATTTCCAGTGGCACACAATCAGTCACACATCATTCTTCTGTGGCACTTAATCGGCCACTTGTCTCCAGTGGCATTTCATACAAGCCACTCATCAATTTCTGTGTCATTTCTCGCTTAGGTCAGTTGAGTTCAGGTTCCATCCCCGCACCAGGTATCGTATTGCCACACACAGCTGGCTCCTCATAACATCATCAGGCCATACCTAGCCAACATCCAGCATTTCTTGCCCTCACAGGACCCCAGAGAGTCATCCGTGTTTACGGCTCATACAGTAGGATCCTTTCTACGTGGCATCCAGAAGCATCAGGCCATAGCTAAACGACAAACGCTTGCCCATCACAACTGCCATCTTCAGGGACATGTCAAAACCTCAGACATTCCCCAGTCTAGTCATACAAGCAGCCATCTACCTGGCCCTCTGTGGTTTTCTACGGCCTAACAAATTCACTTTACTGGCACAGGCAGCCAGGTACTACGTAGACACAACTTGACTCGCTGGTAATACCATTATGTCCTTCAGCTTGTAGTCTCAAAAAACTCAATAATCCGGAACCGAGGTCTACAATAACCTCCTCCGAATTAACGAATACCACGCAGGCCAGCCTCCCCCTTGACAAACTGACCCGTATCAGGTTAGTTCCCCAAAACTTCACCCATACACGAGTGTGTACTAACAAGTAGCTGCAGTCTTTCCTAAGAATGTGGTCCTATCAATGTCGGAAGGTCCCGTACTACGTGGATCGGTGTATCAATGATTATACCTTAACTCTAGGGTTTTATCACCTACGTCGCTCTTGTCACCCCAGGTAGCGACAGATGCCACAGCGACCACAGGCATTGCGGCAATTTTTGGCCATCATCGGTTTACAGGTACATGGCCCCCAGAGACACTCCTAAAACCCCGGGTTTACCCGGACTTCCTCCCTCTTCAAGTTACACCCGGTCATGGCAACCGCTTAACTCCAGGGTCTTAAATGGACAGGACAGGCCGTGGCTTTGCCACCGACATCCGGTCCGAGGCGAGCCTCTTAATGAAGCCAGGTCCGCATCGCTCTGTGATGTCCTTCCTGAGCAAGCTGGTGTAATTATCTTGGCAACACCAGTTTAATGTCCACTGCATGTGCGTTTCAGGCTGCCATCTTCTGGGACATGTCTACTATATTAACCAGTACGCTATTGGGCCTTCTCCCCAGTTGGGTCATACAAGCAGCCTTTTACTTGACCTATCACGGGTTCTGGTGGCCCAGCGAGTTCACCCGCAGCAATCCCGCAGGCCAAGTTCTGTGTAGTTGGCTCGCTGCCAACACCATTTCATCCTCCACCCAGCAGTGTCCAAAACCCAGCAATCAAGCTCCAGGATAGACATCCATCTCCATAAAGTAAACGACGTCCGGTGGCCAGTAACCATACTCGACCACCTACTGTCACTCCTACCGGAACACTCAAACTCTAGTCCTCTATTACCTTTCGGCCAACCCTCGAGTGCCTGCCAGTTCATCAAACACCTGGGGTTCTTCTACGCTGCTTACACCTCGACCCCAGTCAGCACTCCAGTCACTCTTTAGTATTGGGGCAGCCTTGGCAGCATGTCGGCATGGGTCCCAGACCACGTCATCAAGAGACTTAGCAGGTGAAACTCTGCCTACCTCGCCCGGTACGTCCCCACTCCTTAGGTGGAAACGGCACAAGCATTCACCAAACTTGCTCATATAAATAAAGCCAGAACTAATAAAACCACACCACTACCTGAATGTTTTTGCCCCCTTATTCTGGCATACCGACCAGCAGACCAAGGCACACTTTCAGGTCCATTTCATATGGTAAGTCCACACTTCCAGGTCTATTTCCGATGGTAAGTTTTATGTTAACTACAAATGTTATCTATGTCCATATCGGACGTAGGGCTCCACCCATAAGTAGGAAGGCCAGTATGGTGGCCTGAATTTATGGGAGGAGCCCGGGGGGTATTTAAGCAGCCGCTCACCTGTGGTGCTTGTCGGTTTCCTGTGCGCGATACCCACCCTCCCATCCCCATTTCAAGGCATTCATTTCATTCATTCATTTCATTCATTTCTCTCTACAGAATAATCATTTCTTAAACTAGGGTATGCCCCCTTATTCTGGCATACCGACCAGCAGACCAAGGCACACTTTCAGGTCCATTTCATATGGTAAGTCCACACTTCCAGGTCTATTTCCGATGGTAAGTTTTATGTTAACTACAAATGTTATCTATGTCCATATCGGACATAGGGCTCCACCCATAAATATATATATATATATATATATATATATATATATATATATATATATATATATATATATATATATATATATATATATATATATATATATATATACTTTATATACATACAATTTAAGGTTATGCAAGTGGCTTTGTTATTGTGTTTAATATTATTTATTCAATATTGGTATTTATATAGTGTCAAAAATGTATGCAGTGCTTTACATTGTTTATATTGTACATTCACATCAGTCCCTGTCCTAAAGTAGTTTTCACTCTAAGGTCCCTAACTCACATTCATGCATACACATACTAGGGCTAATTTTAGACAGACATTTACCAGCATATCTTTGTAGTGTGGGAGAAAACCCACACAACAACACACAAACTTCAGGCAGGTAATGTCGAGGTTGGGATTCAAACTGATGACCTCAGTGCTGACAGACAGAACTGCTAACCACTTTTCAATGTGTGATGACCCCCAGTGCTGCCAGGCAAAAGATTTACTGGCAAATATTAGCAGATCTTAATTGGACCACTAAAACATTTCAAGGGCCAGTTAACAAGAACATGGTTACATAGTTACATAGATAGTAGACGAGATTGAAAAAATGACACAAATATATCAAGTCCAACCTAAGTATGTGATTTTATGTCAGTATTATATTGTATATCCCTGTATGTTGTGGTCGTTCAGGTGGTTATCTATGGTTATTTCCTTCAAATGATCCAATTGTGGTTAGAGTGTTTCTCTGTGCAATAGCAAGCTCTGCTAGCCAATTATTCTTCATTCCAAGATTTTTATGTTTAAAAGTGATATAAAGACATTTTTCATGTTAAATTAGGTCTGAAATGATTACAAGACCCTGACAGTTTTTTCTGCTCTCTATCCAATCATTTCCTGTCCTGTTGACAAAAAAATTAAGTCAAGTTTCTGCAAAGTGAGGGGCTATTCCTTCTTAGATAGTTGTCACCAGATTAGATATCCCCATTGCAAGAATTCCCCTTATTTTTTTTCTGGTCACAAGTCTCACAATAGTCACAGAGACACAGGTTCTAGCACCACTCTATTAACAAAGTATACCTATATAGTTCAAGCTATCCCTGGATATATATGATGGTATATGATAGTTGTGAATTGTCCTCTATGGCGCTTAGAAATTACAAAATTAATTTACAAATCAGTCAAATTAGCAAATTGTGATTTGCAGCAGAATAGAGGCACGTATCTGTTGGAAATTATTCAATTTGTGCATTGTAACATTCTTGCTTCCTGAAATGATCGCCAACCACAAATTGGACTGATCTGTGTACAAATAATAAAAGCAAATAAAAAATATGAACAATTGATTTTGGTGTTTTGACTTTATTAATAATATTTATATACTGTTCAATGCTATTCATATTTACAGGAAGATCAATCTGTAAGTATATAAATATGTCCATGGATAAATATATGTTATGCTATTTATACTATTTTATACATTTATTACACTGATACTACTTTTTTTGTTTTAAAAAGGAACAAGTGAAGTCAAGTCTCATTTCAAAGTACTCTGGGATTTCATATTTCTGCAAATAATGATTCCACTTTTTAAAATGAAAACTATTTCAACATAAAATAGCACGTTTCAGGATAGGCCATGAACCATGAAACACAATTTACCCAATCAACACTTTATCTGACAGTAAGTCATGTTTCTATACATAAAAAGTAGAAAATGTAAAGGTGTAAATACAATACGGATTGCAATTTTGAGTGAGCCTTGAAAACTAAAAAAAAAGCAGCTTAATGGTTTTACTCCTCAGTAAATAGAATGCTAGTTTATTATTATTATTTTATTGCTCTCCTCCCCTTAATTTTCTTATTTCTTACTTTTTTTTACATATTACCATATTACCATTTGCTTTTTGATTTTCTTTTTCCCATAGACATACATGTATATTAGACATGTTAAAAAGCATCAGTTATATTGTGATAACAGAGTATTAGGTATAGCTTAAGTTTAGTGTTTTTTTTTTTTAAATCAGCACCAGGGATGTACTTACAATCATGGCTGATATGTTTAATAAAATCTCAATTTCTCTGCATAACCCCTACAACTGTGAATTTCAAGTGACTTGACTTATCACAGGCACTAGTCAAGTACTCTATGAATGGAGGAGGTGAACTTTCCGTTCAACAAAATTGCATCTACCATTTAGACACAATGCAACTGAGGGGCTTAAATATAGAACTGAACCTGAATTGTTTGATATGGCTAATTTAAAAGAGAAGTATGGGGTTGGGTTTTTTCTAAATCATACTTACCAAGGTGGATGCAGCATCGGTCCGATACTGCATCTGTGCCCCACTGGCTCTAACACTGAGAACCGAGGGATCAAACGCAGCTGATCATTCAGTTCTCAGAGCTCCTGAGCAGAGAGCTGGTAACTGTCAGTTCGCGGAGAGACTGAGCCAGGTGCCAGTCCAGGAATGTGGGGAGAAACTGACTATGGATGGGCCGAACACCCGCCCCAGTTTGGTTCGCACCAGAACATTCCGAACAAGCAAAAAATTTGGCAGAACACACGAACACCGTTAAAGTCTATGGGACACGAACATGAATAATCAAAATTGCTCATTTTAAAGGCTTATATGCAAGTTATTGTCATAAAAAGTGTTTGGGGACCCGGGTCCTGCCCCAGGGGACATGTATCAATGCAAACTTTTTTTTAAAAACAGCCGTTTTTTCGGGAGCAGTGATATTTTTAATGCTTAAAGTGAAACAATAAAAATGAAATATTGCTTTAAATTTCGTGCCTGGGGGGTGTCTATAGTATGCCTGTAAAGTGGCTTTACAGTTTTTCCGTGTTTAGGACAGTACAACAGCAAAATGACATTTCTAAAGCAAAAATTGTAATTTAAAAATGCTTGTGGCTGTAATGAATTGTCGGGTCGTGTCAATATAGATAAAACTCATTAAAAAAAGAGCATGGGATCCCCCCAGTCCATTACCAGGCCCTTTGGGTCTGGTATGAATATTAAGAGGAACTCCGAATCAAATTTTTTAAAAAAATTGCATGGGGGTCCCCCTAAAATCCATACCAGGCCCTTCGGGTCTGATACGATTTTAAGGGGAACCCTGCACCAAAATGTAAAAAAATGGCGTATGGGTCCCCCCAAAACCCATATCAGACCCCTATCCGAGCACGCAACCTGGCAGCCTGCAGGAAAAGAGGGGGGATGAGAGAACGCCCCCTCCTGAACCGTACCAAGCCACATGCCCTCAACATGGGGAGGGTGCTTTGGGGTAGCCCCCCAAAGCACCTTGTCCTCATGTTGATGGGGACAAGGGCCTCATACCCACAACATTTTACCCATACCATTTCACAAAAAATGTGTTAAAATGTTAAAAAAAAGACACAGCTTGGGACAAATCCTTTATTAAAAAATAAAAATACAAAAATGTCCCACGAAGTCCATTCATCTTCTTCTATCACTCCACCGACGGACAAAAAAAAAACAAAATGCCACCGATCTGCCTCTATGGGAGGCTCCCACCGCATGATGCTTCAGTGCCTTTGACAGTTCTTATATAACTGAAGGCAGGTCCACACGGTGACAAAACTGGGTGACCTTGCCCCCTCTGATGCACAGGGACTTCCCCATGGCTTCCGCTGGTGTCATAGGGGGCGGGGCCACCTGTTTACGTAACCGGGTGGCCCCGCCCCCTCTGATACCAGGGGAAGCCATGGTGAAGTCCCCGTGCGCCAGAGGGGGCGGGGTCGCCCGGGTATGCCACTGAGTGGTCCCGTCCTCAGTTATATAAGAACTGCCAAAGGCACTGAAACATCATACGGTGGGAGCCTCCCATGGAGGCAGATCAGTGGCATTTTTTTTCAGTCCATCGGCGGAGCAATAGAAGAAGATGAATGGACTTTGTGGGACATTTTTATTTTTTAATAAAGGACTTGTCCCAAGTTGTGTCTTGTTTTTTTTTAACATCTTGACACTTTTTTTTTTTTACAATGTACCTGTTACCATTTCACACAGGATCTGGGGGTCCCCTTGTTAAAGGAAGCTTCCAGATTCCGATAAGCCCCCCATCTGTAGACCCCCACAACCACCGGGCAAGGGTTGTGGGGGTCTACAGATGGGGGCTTATCGGAATCTGGGGACAAGGTGCTTTGAGGGGCTACCCCAAAGCACCCTCCCCATGTTGAGGGCATGTGGCCTGGTACGATTCAGGAGGGGGACGCTCTCTTGTCCCCCCTATTTTCCTGCGGCCTGCCAGGTTGCGTGCTCAGATAAGGGTCTGGTTTGGATTTTGGGGGGGACCCCTACGCCATTTAAAAAAAAAAATTGGCACAGGGTTCCCCTTAATTTCCATATCAGACCCAAAGGGCCTGGTATGGATTTTAGGGGGACTCCCACACAATTTTTTTTTTCATTTTGGTTTGGGGTTCCCCTTAATATTCATACCAGACCCAAAGGGCCTGGTAGTGGACTAGGGGGGACCCATGCTCTTTTTTTCAATGAGTTTCATCTATATTCCCGAGACCCGACAATTCATTACAGCCGCGATCAGTTTTAAACGACAATTTTTCCTTTAGAAATGTCATTTTGCTGTGGTACTGTTCTAAACACGAGAAAAATGTGCCACTTTACAGGCATACTATATACACCCCCCAGGCATGATATTTAAAGGAATATTTAATTTTTATTGTTTCACTTTAAGCATTAAAAAAAACACTGCTCCTGAAAAAATGGCCGTTTTTAAAAAAAAAATTTGCATTGATACTGTACATGTCCCCTGGGGCAGGACCCAGGTCCCCAAACACTTTTTATGACAATAATGTGCATATAAGCCTTTAAAATGAGCACTTTTGATTTTTCATGTTAGTGTTCCGAATTTTCCCCAAACACCGCATATTGTTTGGGGTTCGCAGAACATCCAAACAACCAAAGTTCAGCCCAAACTTATGCTCGGGCCGAACTGTTCGCCCATCCCTAAAACTGACTTCCTTGTCGTGATTTTGCCTGAGCCTGGATCGGCTCTGTAACATCAGCTGACAGCAGACTTCAAAATGGGTCACAGGATTGCAGAACAAACTGCACTCCTGTGATCCACAGGAGAAGTACAGCCAAACAAGCTTTGTCTGTACTTCTCCTTTAACTACTTAGCAACCGCCCCATGTACAGTTACTGCAGCAGGGCGGCAGCTCTGTGCCAGATCACGTACCTAGTACACTTCTGGGTTTGAGGTGCATGGACACCCCCCTCCACTATGATTGGACACAGCAGAAGCCAATCAGTGGGTCTGATGGACTCAATGTCCACTGGGACCCGCCAATTGTTCGGGACACAAGCAGAACGGCAGTCTGCCTATGTAAACAAGGCAGATTGTCATTCTGTCAGTGGGGAAGGCTTTGATCCTGTGTTTCTGCTAAGCAGGAACACAGATCTCGGCCTTCCCAAAGTCAAAGCACCTCCCCCACAGTGAGTAAGCACAACCTAGGCATTTAACGCTTTGATCACCCCTGATGTTAACCCCTTCCCTGCCAGTGTCACTAGTACAGTGACAGTGCATATTTTTTAGCACTGATCACTGTATTAGTGTCACTGGTCAAAAAGTGTCAAAAGTGTCAGTTAGGTGTCTGATTTTTTCTGTCACAATATCGCAGTATAGCTATAAGTCGCTGATCGCTGCCATTACTAGTAAAAAAAGTAAATAAAAAATAAATAAATACAAATATCCCATAGCTTGTAGATGCTATACGTTTGCAGAAACCAATCAATATATGTGTATTGGTATTTTTTTGACCAAAACTATGTAGCAGAATACATATTGGCTTAAATTAATGAAGAAACTAGATTTTTTACATTTTTTTTATTGGGTATGTTTTTTAGCAGAAAGTAAAAAATATTGTTTTTTTTTCAAAATTGTCAGTCTTTTTTCATTTATAGTGAAAAAATAAAAAGCGCAGAGGTAAACCCTCTTCCCCTCCTTCTCTCCCCCCACCCAGTTCCTTACCCTTGCTGTTAATGGATTGTATGCCCATAACATTTCAACTTACTTTTATGCAACATATGACAATTTATCCTCGCCTATTGTTTTTTAAATGGCCACTTGGCCTAATTTGAGCCTTACTGAACTCCATTTATTGTCATACTGTACCTGCTTTATACTTATAAGACTTACGTTATTACTTGTACTTTTACACTGGAACATTTTGTTTCTCTCTTTTAATTTTTTTTAAAACAGGAAAATTAATGGTTGGTCACGTTGTCTTCCCCCCACAGCACAGTTTGCTCCCAGATGGGGTGTCCGGGGGCACTTGACAATATGTTGTATTTTACATTCAGCATCTAGAATTGCTTACATTGTTCACATATATTGGTTATTATTGCTCTGTCATTGGTACTTTTGTTACGAAACTATTTACTAGATCCTACTTTACAGCAAAAATTGTTCATTTCGATTATTGTTCTTTCTGATAAGCTTCAAGAAGAATATTGAACAAGAAAAAACACAGAGGTGATCAAATACCACCAAAATAGAGCTCTATTTGTTGGAAAAAAATGACAAAAATTGTATTTGGGCAGAGCGCTGCACGACTGCACAATTGTCAGTTAAATAAACGCAGTGCCAAATTTGCTATATATATTGGATTTAATTTAAAGGTTTCATAATTTTTAAGGTTGTTATAATATTTTGATTAGTTTATATTTTACATATTTTTAATGCATAAATGTCTAATTGCTTAGGTTGGAAAGATAGATTAATTCAATATTGTCTATAACCTTTATTACTGTTCTAAAGGTAGATCAGTGCAATATTGGTTATAAACATTAAAGGGGCTCAATTTTGTTGCCCCATATGTAGATCAGTGCAATGTTGTCTATATAAGGTCATATTGTCTATATAAGGTCATACCCAGATGCTCTGAATCCCAGACATTTCTAATAGGCATACCATGTTTCCCCGAAGATAAGACCTACCCCGAAAATCCCTGCTCTGATTTTCAGGGAGGGCTGCAATATAAGCCCTAACTCGAAAATAAGTCCTAGTTTAAAAGGGTTGTAAAATCCTAAAATGCACTTTATTGCAGTGTTTTATAGTGTGAACAGTGTACTGTATGTTCCTGTGATCTATGTTTGATTAATGCCTTCTGTGCGGCGCCACTCAGCACTCAGCTTATCCCCTGCTGCTCTCCTCCTTTTCTCCCAGCTGTCAGCAGGGAATCTCGCCCCCCCTCTGCAGTGCTCAGAGCAAGGTAAGAAGCTCTGGCGGGCCATGTAAACACCGAGCGTGGCACTCAGCTGATCCCCGCTGCTCTCCTCTTCACCTCTTCTGCCAGCGGGGGATCTCGGACCACCCATCCTCTGCAATGCTCGGTGCAGGGAAGGAAGCTCCAGCGGGCCATGTAAGCCCCGAGCAGCGCTCAGCTGATCCCGCTGCTCTCCTCTTTGCCTCTTCTGCCAGCAGGGGATCTCATGTCCCCTCCCTCTGCAATGATCAGAGTGTGCCCTGGACTGCACCAGAAAATAAGGGTCATTGCAGGAAGAGATGATCGGTGGATCACGATGCTGAAACAGGGTGTTTATCACAGATAGATTGTAGAGAAATGTATGGTTTGCATTGTGTAATATGGTGCATTTTGAGATTTGGGATCATCCACTTTCACTCAGTTCCACTGGCCTGACAGGCAGGGAGGGAGATGGGGAGAGAAGACAGCACATGTCAAGCCCTACCCCAAAAATAAACCCTACTGGGTCTTTTGTTGCCAAAATAATATAACCTGGGCTTGTTTTCGGGGAAACACTGTATATTGACCATGCTTCCTGGATCAAATGTTTTGTGTCTCCTTCCATAGCTAAGCCTCCTTACTTGGCATCCTTCACAGCAAAATGCCAATAGTTGTGGGAGGGCAGGGCTAAGCTCTCAACCCATGAAGCTGGTTAGACATTTGTGTTTCTAAGAAATCATTATTTGATACAAGAATGCTTGGAGGTGTCTATTGTATAATGCTAGCAAGAGTTCAACCATTTGAAGACTGAACTGTTGCACCCCCTTCCTGCCCAGGACACATTTCAGTGTATGCCGCTGTCACAATTTGAATGACACTTACTCGGTCAAACAACACTGTACCCAAATGAATGTTATATCTTTTTTGAGACAGATAGAGATTTATTATGATCATATTTAATTACCACAGTTTTTTTTTTTTTTTTTTTGCTTTTTTTGCTATATAAAGTTAAAAAGACTAAAAAATTTGAAAACTTTTTTGTTAGAAAACTTTGCAAAAGATAAAAAATAAATAAAAAAATAAAAACAAATAGCTGAATATTATTTTGTATGTGTGGAAGTTATACAGTAGAGTCGACAAACCATGGTATATATATTTGTGGTATTTACTGTATATTTAAAAACGGATCAATCCTAATGTTCCTGATCTCTTTTCTTGAGGCCCTAAAATGCCAGGACAGTAGAAATAACCACAAAAGGGCCCCTTTTTGGAAAGTAGACAGTCCAAGGTATTTAAGAACAGGCATGATAAGTTTTTTGAATTTGTAATTTTCTGACACAATTTTTTGGAAAAAATGTTTTGGAAAATTAAGAAAATGAATGGAGACATTTTCGCAGCCTAGATGCATAGAGTGGCCAAAAATCCAAGGCATACCTTTGGGCTTTTAGGGAGCATAAATTATTCATCTAATTTTCTGACTATTTATCACAGGTCTTGAGTTCCTGAAGTGCCAGGACAGGAGAAATGCCCAGAAAATGATCACATTTTGAAAAGAAAACTCTCCAAGATAAGGCATAGTGAGTCTTTTGAATATTTAATTTTTTCCTGCAAGTTTTTGAAAAATTAGGAAAGGAAATGAAAATGTTTTTTTTTTTTTTTTTTTTTTTACACAAAGTTCTCATTTTATAAGATATTTTTAACACACTGCACGGACATATTTAGAATTACACCCAAAACACATTCTACTACTCCCGAGTATGGCAATATCACTTGATTGAGAATTTTTTCCACAGCCTAACCACATGGAGAGCCCCAAAATCCAAGGAGCGCTTTCAAGCTTTATAGTGGTATAAATTACACATCTAAATTCCTTAACACCTTTCACATTTTTGTAGGCCCTGGAGCACCTATCAGGGAAGACAGGTCCGCAGTATGCGCATTGGCACTAGCGCATTGGCACATCGGCGTACGCCCATACGCCAGGCGAGCTATTTAAACCTAACTCCTGCATAGACTCATTGCTATTTGGCCTGCAGCTTCTGTGTGTTCTGACCTGTTACCTGTCCTGATCTCTGATCTTGATCCAACTTGTTCTCACTAATGCTGACTGCTTGATACAACGACCCTGGCTTGTTTTAGACTCCTCTTCTGCCTGCTCCTCTGTTTATCTGCCAGAACATAACTGACCTGGCTTGCCTGACCCTGTACCTGTCTCGGTTCGGCTCTGCAATCCACATCTGGATCCCGCTCTAGCTGCGATCCCAGCCTGCTACGGCCCTGGTCTGCCTAACCTCCACCTGCCTGCCTGCTGCACATCCATCCACAGACAACCAGCCATACAGACCACAGGACTGATCTCAGGCACTCCTATGCCACCGTGCTTCTGTGGCTGCTGTCTCACCTTCAGTAACCCACAAGCCGGTGTGGTACGAAAGGCCCTCCTCTACTCGTCGGGCTCACGAACCAGGTACGTGACAGCACCAGGACAGCACAAATACTTACAAAATGACTAACAATTTGGAGAGTAAACATCTCAAGGTATTTTTAAGAGGTATTGCTAGTCTTTTAAAGACTTAATTTTTGCCACAAGCTTTTGAAAAATGCAGAAAGAAATTAATGTTGTATTTCTACACAAATTTGCAAATTAGTTACGATATATTTTAACCGCTTCCGGACCACTTCACCATACATATACTGCGGCAGGGCGGCCTGGCTGTGCAAAATCATGTACCTGTACACGTGGTGCAGGGGGCACGTGTGCACTGCCGGAGCACCGCTTCCACTATGATTGGACACAGCGGGAGCCAATCAGCGGGTCTGCCCACCGCGACCCGCCGATCATTCACAGGAGACACGGAGCAGCGGTGTGCCTATGTAAACAAGGCAGACCACTGAGCTGTCAGTGAGGAAAACAGAGATCTTTTGTTTCAGCCAAGCTGAAACAGAAAATCTCTGTTTTCCTTCAGTGTAACACTCCCCCCCACAGTTAGAAAGCACCTCCCTAGGACACGCCTAACCCTGTAATCGCCCCTTGTGTTAACCCCTTCTCTGC
This sequence comes from Aquarana catesbeiana, assembly GCF_042186555.1. NCBI lineage: Eukaryota > Metazoa > Chordata > Amphibia > Anura > Ranidae > Aquarana > Aquarana catesbeiana. The sequence continues at coordinate 706,380,719 of NC_133324.1, read as the reverse complement.
CAGTGTCATTTATACAGGGATCAGTGAATTTTTTAGCACTGACCACTGTATTGGTGTCACTGGTCCCAAAAATGTATCACTTGGGGTCAGATTTGTCCGCCACAATGTCGCAGTCCTGCTAAAAATCACTGATTGACACCATTACTAGTAAAAAATAAAAAAAATAAATTAAAATGCCATAAATCTAACCCATAGTTTGTAGAAATGATAACTTTTGTGCAAACCAATCAATAAACGCTTATTAGGATTGTTTTTACCAAAAATATGTAGCAGAATACATATTGGCCTAAACTGATGAACAAATTAGATTTTTTATTTTTTTTTATTGGAAATGTTTTATAGCAGAAAGTAAGGAGTAATGAGGGTTATTTACGAAAGGCAAATCCACTTTGCACTACAAGTGCAAAGTGCACTTGAAATTGCACTGAAAGTGCACTTGGAAGTGCAGTCGCTGTAAATCTGAGGGGTAGATCTGAAACGAGGGGAAGCTCTGCTAATTTTATTATCCAATCATGTGCAAGCTAAAATGCTGTTTTTTATTTTCCTTGTTTGTCCCCCTCAAATCTACAGCGACTGCACTTTCAAGTGCACTTTCAGTGCAATTTCAAGTGTACTTTGCACTTGTAGTTTGCACTTGAAGTGCAAAGTGGATTTGCCTTTCTTAAATAACCCCCATTGCTTTTTATTCAAAATTGCTGCTCTTTTTTTTATAGCACAAAAAATAAAAACCGCAGAGGTGATCAAATACCACCAAAAGAAAGCCCTATTTCTGGGGAAAAAGGACATCAATTTATTTGGGTACAGCATCACTTGACCGCACTATTGTATGTTAACCACTTCAGTCCCAGACCATTTGGCTGGCCAAAGACCAGAGCACTTTTTGTGATTCAGCACTGCGTTGCTTTAACTGACAATTGCTTGGTCGTGCGACGTGGCTCCCAAACAAAATTGACGTCCTTTTTTCCCCACAAATAGAGCTTTCTTTTGGTGATATTTGATATGTTGTTTTTATTTTTTGCGCTATAAACAAAAAACGGGGAATGCCACAGGGAAGTCCCGTCAAGTCACCGTGCGTCAGAGGCCCCGCCCCCCGTTACTTAAGAACCGTCAGAAGAGGAGAAGCGTCACACAGCGGGAGCCTCCATCCATGCCACCATGGATGCGGAGCGGCCCAGAGAAGAAGATGAAGAAGAGAAGAAGATGAAGAAGAGAAGAAGATGAAGAGAAGAGTGGGAGCCTCCCTCCATGCCATTATGGATGAGGAGTGGCCCGAGGAGAAGAAGACGCCAACGCTGCAGAGGAGATGCTGGACGAGAACACCGGAGGAAGAACCAGAAGAGCCAGAAGAACCAGAAGAACCAGAAGAAGAAGAAGATGGAGGAAGAAACCGAAGGCAGATAGAAGATAGAAGAAAGAAGAAGTATTTAAATAAAGGAACTGTCTCTTGTCATTTTTAACATTTTTGACAGTTTTTTAGTGAAATGGTAGGGGTACAAGTACCCCCTTACCATTTTACACAGGGGGCAGGGCCAGGATCTGGGGGTCCCCTTGTTAAAGGGGGCTTCCAGATTCCGATAAGCCCCCCGCCCGCAGACCCCCACAACCACCGGCCAGGATTGTAGGGATGAGGCCCTTGTCCTCATCAACATGGGGACAAGGTGTTTTGGGGGACTACCCCAAAGCACCCTCCCAATGTTGAGGGCATGTGGCCTAGTACGGTTCAGGAGGGGGGCCACTCTCTCGTCCCCCCTCTTTTTCTGCGGCCTGCCAGGTTGCATGCTCGGATAAGGGCCTGGTATGGAATTTAGGGGGACCCCCACATCATTTTTTTTTTAAATTTTGGTTGAGGATTCCCCTGTGGGGAATTCCCATGCCGTTTCTATCAATGAACTTCTATGTGTATTGTCAGACCGGCAATGCATTAATAGCCGCGAGTAGTTTTAAATGACTTTTTTTCCTTTGAAATGTCATTTTGCTGTCAGCCTGTTCTAAACAGGGGAAACATGTGCCCCTTTACAGGCATACTATAGACACCCCCCAGGTATGAAATTTAAAGTGATATTACACTTTTATTGTTTCACTTTAAGCATTATTAAAATCACTGCTCCCGAAAAAACGTCCGTTTTTAAAACCTTTTTTTGCATTGATCCATGTCCCCTGGGGCAGGACCCAGGTCCCCAAACACTTTTTATGACAATAACTTGCATATAAGCATTTAAAATTAGCACTTTTCATTATTCATGTTCGTGTCCCATAGACTTTAACCATGTTCGCGTGTTTGAACACATTTTTTGCCTGTTCGCATGTTCTGGTGCGAACCGAACAGGGGGGTGTTCGGCTCATCCCTAGTTTTGAATGCTACCATACACTAGTTGAGTATTAGTGTAGGGTACAGCACTGCACAGGCTAGGACACACTTTCACAGGGTTTTCCAAGATGCCATCGCATTTTGAGAGACCCAAACCTGGTACTAGTTAAAAAAGTTAAAGTTACAAAAAAAGTGTAAATCAGTGTCATCAGTGCAGCAGCCAATGTCTCTAATTAAAAGACAGAGCAGTATAGTGTCACTGGAGTGACACTGTATTACTCGGGGGGGGGGTGATTTTATTTTTACACTATGACTGCTTACTACAGTCCCAATGACTGTAGTAAGCAGTCAGTTTCCTCTCACAGCCGATCGCCATGAGAGGAAATGACTCAAAGGCTGCAGGCATGTACAGTATGTGTGATCGATGTGATTGGTCACAGTGATCACAAGGTACAGGGCCATGTGAGGGCATACACGAGACACAAGATCAGGAGAACATTTTAATACGCCCCCCCCAAATCTAGGTGGTCAGGCAGCGGTTAAGAATGTCACAGCAGGTTTCCGTTAATTTTTATACTAAAGTCTATTGTTAAATAACATGATTTTAGGGCTACAGTAAATGAGTAGAGTGAGGTTAAAGCTAAGGTTAAGCAAAGAAATGTACCTTTTGTATTCTGGTCTGATAAATGTGAGTCTAAACATCACATATAACAACACTCCTCAGAAACCTTAAGGTAATGAAAATCTATGATGAAAATCAAATTGCAAAATTATATTTATATTATTTATATATAAATATATTTATATATATTTTGTTGAAAATGTATAGTATGTGCCAAGGTGTTTTGCACTTATAATTGCATACAAAAAAACAAACATGTCAATTTTCAATAGCCAAAAGAGATGTATAATGTAAACATTAGGGATGAGCTGAACACCCCCCGGTTCGGTTCGCACCAGAACCTGCGAATGGACCGAAAATTTGCAAGAACGTTAGAACCCCATTGACGTCTATGGGACTCAAACGTTCGAAATCAAAAGTGCTCATTTTAAAGGCTAATTTGCATGGTATTGTCCTAAAAAGGGTTTGGGGACCCGGGTCCTGCCCCAGGGGACATGTATCAATGCAAAAAAAACTTTTAAAAATGGCCGTTTTTTCAGGAGCAGTGATTTTAACGATGCTTAAAGTAAAAAAAAGTGAAATATTCCTTTAAATATCGTACCTGGGGGGTGTCTATAGCATGCAAAATGTAATTTTTAAAGGAAAAAAGTAATTTAAAACTGCTTGCGGCTTTAATGTAATGTCGGGTCCTGGCAATATGGATGAAAATCAGTGAGACAAACGGCATGGGTACCCCCAAGTCCATTACCAGGCCCTTTGGGTCGTGTATGGATATTAAGGGGAACCCCGCACCCAAATTAAAAAAGGAAAGGTGTGGGGCCCCCAGGCCCTATATACTCTGAACAGCAGTATACAGGCGGTGCAGACAAGACAGGGACTGTAGGTTTGTTGTTAACTAGAATCTGTTTGTAATTTTGAACTGGTACATTTTTAACGTGTTTAGCTCCAGCTAAAAAATCTATTTTAAGCTTTTTGGAAAACATAGGGAAGGGTTATCACCCCTGTGACATTTATTTTGCTGTCTGTGCTCCTCTTCAGAAGATTACACCTCACTTTTTGTCCCAATGACAAATGTTTTTTGAAAATTTGGGTTTTTTGTGAAACAAGGATTGGTGATAAAGCATCAGTGGAAAGGAGAAAAGTTTTTCCCATATTAACTCTTACAGGAGATAATTTCCCTTCCTAGAGATAGATTTCATCTCACTTCCTGTTGTCTCCTTCTGTTTGCAAGTAGGAGTCATTTGTAAGTTGGATGTTTGAAAGTAGGGGCCTGCCCTATATACTCAGCAGAAATTTGGGCCTTAGGTGAGGTTGTGGCCACAACACGGTAAGCCCTCACAGGGCCCTGCTGTGAAATATTAGATCAAGAATTGTAATTACATGCCCCTGTTGAACAGGGGCAGAAAAATTGGGCCTTTGGTGGTGGTGGTGCTGGTGCCACAACACTGTAAGTCCTCACAGATACTCTTGGTGGGCGCAGAAATGGGCCCTGCAGTGAAATATTAGATCAAGAATTCTAATTACATGTCCCTGTTGAACAGGGGCTGAAAAATTGGGCCTTAGGCACTGGTGCTGGTGCCACAACACTGGAACCCCTCACAGACACTCTAGTTGGAGCACAGGAACTAGCCCTGCTGCAAAGAATTGCACCAAAAATTGTAATTACACGCCCCTGTTAAACAGGGGCTGAAAAATTGGGCCTTAGGCACTGGTGGCGGGATTGGCGGTGCCCAGAACCAAAAATGTTCTTACAATCATCATCATGATCATTGAGGAGGAAGAGGATAATTACTCAGTATAACAGGATAGTCACTCAGCATCAGCATAGGCAGTCTTTGAAGGGATCTGACATTTCAAAAAAATGTATTTGGTTACATCAGCATCAGGTGCTTGGTAGCTGGTGGTGATCCAAGACTGATTCATTTTTATGAAGGTCAGTCGATCGACCGAGTCGGTGGACAGACGCACCCTGTGATCGGTTATAAAGCCTCCAGCAGCACTGAATGTGCGTTCCGAAAGAACGCTGGATGCAGGACAGGCCAGTAGCTCAATTGCATACTGTGCAAGCTCTGGCCAGTGATCCATCCTCAAGACCCAGTAACCCAGAAGATTTTCGGTGGGAAAGGTGTCCAAGTCAGATCTTGCCCCTAGGTGTTCCTGCACCATGTAAAACAGATACTGGCGATGGTTGCTGGAACCGATCATACCTTGGGGCTGCGGACTAAAAAATTGTCTGAACGCATTGGTCAGACAGCCACCTTCACCACCGCTCCTTCTTTGACTGACCAAAGCCTCAGCAACACGTTGTCCAGAAACAGGAGTTTGTAACCTCCCAGTCTCTGGGAACGCGTTGCACAGACAGTTCTGCAAGGCCTCCCAAAGATGTTTCATCCTCTGCTCCCTCTGCGATGGCAAGATAAGGTCTGCAACCTTACCCTTGTAACGTGGATCAAGGAGGATTGCCAGCCAGTATTGTTCCTTCTCCTTGATACCATGAATACGAGGATCCTTCCGCAGGCTTTGCAGGATCAGGGAGGCCATGCAGCGTAGGTTTGCTGAGGCATTCGGTCCAGAGTCCTCTGGGTCACTACGGACAACATGATCCGCAGCCACCTCCTCCCAGCCACGTACAAGTCCATGTGTTTCTTGGGACTATAAATGATCCCTTAAACACTGCTGCTGATGCTGAGTGCCAGGCTCCACCTCCATACTGACACAATCCTCCTCCTCCTCCTCCTCTTCCTGTGTGATCAGCGGGCATGCAGGAACACTGTCTGGATAAAGGGGGCCTTGAGAGCTAAGGAAGTCCTCCTCTTCCTGCCTCAGTTCTGCCTCAAGTGCCCTGGTAATTATTCCATGCAGCGTGTGCTCCAACAGGTGGACAAGGGGGACAGTGTCACTGATGCATGCACTGTCACTGCTCACCATCCTCGTGGCCTCCTCAAATGGTGAAAGGACAGTGCATGCATCCCTGATCATAGCCCACTGGTGTGGGGAAAAAAAAAACAAGCTCCCCTGACCCTGTCCTGGTGCCATAGTCGCAGAGGTACTCATTGATGGCCCTCTGCTGCGTGTGCAGCCGCTGCAGCATGGCCAACGTTGAGTTCCACCTGGTGGGCATGTCACAGATTAGGCAGTTCTTGGGCAGGTTAAATTCCTTTTGGAGGTCTGCCAGCCGAGCACTGGCATTATATGACCGGCGAAAATGCACACAGGCTTTCCTGGCCTGCCTCAGGACATCCTGTAAGCCCGGGTACCTGCCCAAGAACCACTGCACCACCAAGTTAAGGACGTGAGCCAAACAGGGCACATGGGTCAGTTGTCCCTGTCAGAGGGCGGAGAGGAGGTTGGTGCCATTGTCGCAAACCACCATTCCTGCCTTAAGTTGGCATGGCGTCAACCACCTCTGAACCTGCCCCTACAGAGCTGACAGAATCTCTGCCCCAGTGTGGCTCCTGTCCCCCAAGCACACCAGCTCAAGCACCGCATGGCATCTTTTGGCCTGAATACTTGAATAGCCCCTTGAATGCCTATGGAGCACCGCTGGTTCTGAGGACAAAGCACAGGAAGAGGCCATGGAGGAAGAAGAAGAGGAGGGGGTGGAGGAGAGAGGTGTATCAGAATCATTAGTAGTGGCATTTTGGAGGTGTGGTGGCGGAACAACCTCCAACACTACTGCACCTTGTCCTGCATCCTTCCCAGCTGCCAGCAGAGTCACCCAATGTGCCGTAAAACTTAGGTAATATCCCTGTCCATGCCTACTGGACCATGAGTCAGAGGTAATATGCACCTTACCACTGACCGCCCTGTCCAGCGAGGCATGGACATTGCCTTCCACATACTGGTAGAGAGCCGAAATGGCATTCCGTGAGAAAAAGTGGCATTTGGGTACCTGCCACTGAGGAACCGCACATTCCACAAACTCATGGAAGGGGGCAGAGTCTATCAACTGAAAAGGTAGCAGTTGAAGTGCTAGCAATTTAGCCAAGCTAGCATTCAACCGCTGAGCATGTGGATGGCTGGGAGCGAACTTCTTTCGGCGGTGCAGCAGCTGGGGCAGGGAAATTTGCCTGGTACAATCTGACGTCGGTGTACTAAAAGCAGATTGCCCACAAGTACTTGGCTGTGACACACCTAATTCTAAACCTTCATTCCTCTCAGTGCAGGTCTCAGAGAGGACTGAAGGTATAGGGGTTGGATATCTCAGCTGATGAGGAGCAAGGAGAGGTCCTCTTTGTTCTTCGGTGTGAGTCTTTTAGATATGCTTGCCAACGAACTGCATGGCAGGTCAACATATGTCTGGTCAAGCATGTGGTGCCCAAGCGAGAGATGTTTTGGTCAGGTGAGATACGCTTGAGACATATGTTGTAAATAACAGTGGTGCGATCTGATGCACTCGTCTCAAAAAAGGCCCACACCAAAGAACTTTTGGAATAACGAGCAGAGACAGCAGTGCCCTGCACATGCGGAGCTTTGCGGTGTGATGCAGTCAGTTTACTGCCCTTAGGCTGGCCCCTGGAGGGCATCCTGCCTCGTTGGTGATGTGCCTCCTCCTCCTCCTCTCTCCTATCAGGCTCCCACATTGAGTCAGTGACCTCATCTTCCCCTCCCTCCTCATCACTGGAGCAAACCTGGCAGTATGCTGCAGCAGGGGAGCATGACTGCCAGATTGCTGTCCTTCTTGGGCACCCCCTCTGTCCGTGCTCACGTTACTGCCTTCATCTAGCTCAGTATCATCATCAGAGCCTTCTAAATGCTGGGCATCCTCCTGGAGCATGTACTCAACACTGTGTCAGGAGGACATGGTGGGGCTAGGGAAGGAGTCACTGATGCCATTGAGCTGAAGGAAGAGGCCACGTTGGCAGCTGCTTTGCCAGACAAAGTACCCTGAGCATGGATGAGAGAGCATGTGGAGGATGAGGATGGCTTGGTCATCCACTCGACCAAGTCTTCCGCATGTTGTGGCTCAACACGGCCTGCTGCCGAAAAAAAAGTCCAAGCGTGTCCCACGGCCACGTGCTGATGAGGATGCACCATCTCCACGACCAGCACTGTTGCCTCTAGACACAGAGCCTGCTTGCCCTCTTTTATTGGCTTGTGACTGTCTGCCTCTCCTTGTTGGCCTTCCAGACATACTAATGGCCTGCAGTGAGATGTAGCTGCATTAAGCTGGGATATATATGTATATATATATATATATATATATATATATATATATATATATATACTGATACTGTAGCTAGCAAAATCAACTGCCCACCTGTAGTATGAGAACACAACCAATCTTCTACAGGTAGCTTTAGCTGAACACTGTGCAGAGGACGCACCACACCAACGTTAAAATAATGTAGCTGACTGCGGTGGTGATAGGATCAGGAAAACACCACCAACCTTCCACAGGTAGCTTTAGCTGAACACTGTGCAGAGGACGCACTACACTAACGTGTAAATTATGTAGCTGCCTGCGGTAGTGAAAGGATTACTAAAACACCACCAACCTTCTACAGATAGCTTTAGCTGAACACTGTGCAGAGGACACACTACACTAACGTGTAAATAATGTAGCTGCTTGCAGTAGTGATAGGATCAGGAAAACACCACCAACATTCTACAGGATGCTTTAGCTTAACACTCTTCAGAGGTTGCACTACACTAACTTGTAGCTTTAGCTGGACACTGTTCAGAGGATGCACTACACTAACTTGTAGCTTTAGCTGAACACTGTGCAGAGGTCGCACTACACTAACTTGGAGCTTTAGCTGAACACTGTGCACTACACTAACGTGTAGCTTTAGCTGAACACTGTGAGGAGGACGTACTACACTAACGTGTAGCTTTAGCTGAACACTGTGCAGAGGTCGCACTACACTAACTTGTAGCATTAGCTGAACACTGTGCAGAGGTCGCACTACACTAACTTGTAGCTTTAGCTGAACACTATAAGGAGGACGCACTACACTAACTTGTAGCTTTAGCTGAACACTGTGCACTACACTAACTTGTAGCTTTAGCTGAACACTGTTCAGAGGACGCACTACACTAACTTGTAGCTTTAGCTGAACACTGTGCAGAGGTCACACTAAACTAACTTGTAGCTTTAGCTGAACACTGTGAGGAGGATGCACTACACTAACTTGTAGCTTTAGCTGAACACTGTGCACTACACTAACTTGTAGCTTTAGCTAAACACTGTTCAGAGGATGCACTACACTAAGTTGTAGCTTTAGCTGAACATTTTTCAGAGGATGCACTACACTAACTTGTAGCTTTACCTGAACACTGTGAGGAGGACACACTACATTAACTTGTAGCTTTAGCTGAACACTGTGCAGAGGTCACACTAAACTAACTTGTAGCTTTAGCTGAACACTGTGAGGAGGATGCACTACACTAACTTGTAGCTTTAGCTGAACACTGTGCAGTACATTAACTTGTAGCTTTATCTAAACACTGTTCAGAGGACGCACAACACTAACTTGTAGCTTTAGCTGAACACTGTGAGGAGGACACACTACATTAACTTGTAGCTTTAGCTGAACACTGTGCACTACATTAACTTGTAGCTTTAGCTGAACACTGTTCAAAGGACGCACTACACTAACTTGTAGCTTTAGCTGAACACTGTGCAGAGGTCGCACTACACTAATTTGTAGCTTTAGCTGATCAATGTCAGGAGGATGCATTATACTAACTTGTAGCTTTTGCTGAACACTGTGCAGTACACTAACTTGTAGCTTTAGCTGAACGCTGTTCAGAGGACGCACTACACTAACTTGTAGATTTAGCTGAACACTGTGCAGAGGTTGCACTACACTAACTTGTAGCTTTAGCTGAAAACTGTGAGGAGGACGCACTACACTAACTTGTAGCTTTAGCTGAACACTGTTTAGAGAACGCACTACACTTACTTGAAGCTTTAGCTGAACACTATGCAGAGTTTGCACTACACTAACTTGTAGCTTTAGCTGAACACTGTGAGGAGGACGCACTACACTAACTTGTAGCTTTAGCTGAACACTGCACTACACTAACTTGTAGCTTTAGCTGAACACTGTTTAGAGGATGCACTACACTAACTTATAGATTTAACTGAACACTTTGCAGAGGTCGCACTACACTAACTTGTAGCTTTAGCTGAACACTGTGCAGAGGTCGCACTACACTAACTTGTAGCTTTAGCTGAACACTGTTCAGAGGACGCACTACACTAACTTGTAGCTTTAGCTGAACACTGTGCACTACACTAACTTGTAGCTTTAGCTGAACACTGTGCAGAGGTCGCACTATTTCAAACTGTAGCTTTAGCTGAACACTGTGAGGAGGACGCAATACACTAACTTGTAGCTTTAGCTGAACACTGTGCAGAGGTCACACTAAACTAACTTTTACCTTTAGCTGAACACTGTGAGGAGGACGCACTGCACTAACTTGTAGCTTTAGCTGAACACTGTGCACTACACTAACATGTAGCTTTAGCTGAACACTGTTCAGAGGATGCACTACACTAACTTGTAGCTTTAGCTGAACACTGTTCAGAGGACGCACTACACTAACTTGTAGCTTTAGCTTAACACTGTGAGGAGGACGCACTACATTAACTTGTAGCTTTAGCTGAACACTGTGCACTACACTAACTTGTAGCTTTAGCTGAACACTGTGTAGAGGACGCACTACACTAACTTGTAGCTTTAGCTGAACACTGTGCAGAGGTTGCACTACACTAACTTGTAGCTTTAGCAGAACACTGTGCACTACACTAACTTGTAGCTTTAGCTGAACACTGTTCAGAGGACGCACTACACTAACTTGTAGATTTAGCTGAACACTGTGCAGAGGTCGCTCTACACTAACTTGTAGCTTTAGCTGAACATTGTGAGGAGAACGCACTACACTAACTTGTAGCTTTAGCTCAGGGATACTCAAACTACGGCCCTCCAGCTGTTGCAGAACTACACATCCCATGAGGCATTGTAAAACTCTGACATTCACAGACATGACTACGCATGATGGGAATTGTAGTGCCTGAACATCTGGAGGGCCGCAGTTTGAAGACCCCTGCTTTAGCTGAACACTGTGAGAAGGACGCACTACACTAACTTGTAGCTTTAGCTGAACACGGTGCACTACACTAACTTGTAGCTTTAGCTGAACACTGTTCAGAGGACACACTACACTAACTTGTAGCTTTAGCTGAACACTGTTTAGAGGACGCATTACACTAACTTGTAGCTTTAGCTGAACACTGTGAGGAGGACGCACTACATTAACTTGTAGCTTTAGCTAAACACTGTGCACTACACTAACTTGTAGCTTTAGCTGAACACTGTTCAGGAGACGCACTACACTAACTTGTAGCTTTAGCTGAACACTGTGCAGAGGTCGCACTACACAAACTTGTAGCTTTAGCTGAACACTGTCAGGAGGACGCACTACACTAACTTGTAGCTTTAGCTGAACACTGTGCAGAGGTTGCACTACACTAACTTGTAGCTTTAGCTGAACATTGTGAGGAGGAGGCACTACACTAACTTGTAGCTTTAGCTCAGGGATCCTCAAACTACGGCCCTCCAGCTGTTGCAGAACTACACATCCGAAGAGGCATTGTAAAACTCTGACATTCACAGACATGACTAGGCATGATGGGAATTGTAGTGCCTGAACATCTGGAGGGCCGCAGTTTGAAGACCCTTGCTTTAGCTGAACACTGTGAGAAGGACGCACTACACTAACTTGTAGCTTTAGCTGAACACTAGGGATGAGCCGAACACCCCCCGGTTCGGTTCGCACCAGAACCCGCGAACGGACCGAAAGTTCGCACGAACGTTAGAACCCCATTGACGTCTATGGGACTCGAACGTTCGAAATCAAAAGTGCTCATTTTAAAGGCTAATTTGCATGGTATTGTCCTAAAAAGGGTTTGGGGACCCGGGTCCTACCCCAGGGGACATGTATCAATGCAAAAAAAACTTTTAAAAACGGCCGTTTTTTCGGGAGCAGTGATTTTAATGATGCTTAAAGTAAAAAAAAAAAAGTGAAATATTCCTTTAAATATCGTACCTGGGGGGTGTCTATAGTATGCCTGTAAAGTGACGCGTGTTTCCCATGTTTAGAACAGTCCCTGCACCAAATGTCATTTTTAAAGGAAAAAATCTCATTTAAAACTGCTTGCGGGTTTAATGTCATGTCGGGTCATGGCAATATGGATGAAAATCAGTGAGACAAACGGCATGGGTACCCCCCAGTCCATTACCAGTCCCTTTGGGTCTTGTATGGATATTAAGGGGAACCCCGCACCCAAATTAAAATAAGGAAAGGTGTGGGGCCACCAGGCCCTATATACTCTGAACAGCAGTATACAGGCGGTGCAAACAAGACAGGGACTGTAGGTTTGTTGTTAAGTAGAATCTGTTTGTAATTTTGAACATTTTTAACGTGTTTAGCTCCAGCCAAAAAATCTTTTCTAAGCTTTTTGGAAAACATAGGGAAGGGTTATCACCCCTGTGACATTTGTTTTGCTGTCTTTCCTCCTCTTCAGAAGATTTCACCTCACTTTTTTGTCCCAATGAAAAATGTTTTTTGAAAATTTGGGTTTTTTTGTGGAACAAGGATTGGAAAGCATCAGTGGAAAGGAGAACTTGTTTTCCCATATTAACTCTTACAGGAGAGAATTTCCCTTCCTAGGGGTAGATTTCATCTCACTTCCTGTTGTCTCCTTCCGTTTGCAAGTAGGAGTCGTTTGTAAGTTAGATGTTTGAAAGTAGGGTCCTGCCCTATATACTCAGCAGAAATTTGGGCCTTAGGTGTTGCTGTGGCCACAACACTGTAAGCCCTCACAGGGCCCTGCTGTGAAATATTAGATCAAGAATTGTAATTACATGCCCCTGTTGAACAGGAGCTGAAAAATTAGGCCTTAGGCACTGGTGCTGGTGCCACAACACTGCAACCCCTCACAGACACTCTAGTTGGAACGCAGGAACGAGCCCTGCTGCAAATTATTGCTTCAAAAATTGTAATTACACGCCCCTGTTAGACAGGGGCAGAAAAATTGGGCCTTAGGCACTGGTGCTGGTGCCACAACACTGCAACCCCTCACAGACACTCTAGTTGGAACGCAGGAACGAGCCCTGCTGCAAAGTATTGCATCAAAAATTGTAATTACACGCCCCTGTTAGACAGGGGCAGAAAAATTGGGCCCTAGGCACTGGTGCTGGTGCCACAACACTGCAACCCCTCACAGACACTCTAGTTGGAATGCAGGAACGAGCCCTGCTGCAAAGTATTACATCAAAAATTGTAATTACACGCCCCTGTTAAACAGGGGCTGAAAAATTGTGCCTTAGGCACTGGTGGTGGCGCCCAGAACCAAAAATGTTCTTACAAGCTATCAGCGTGATGATTGAGGAGGAAGAGGATAATTACTCAGGGATAGTCACTCAGCATCAGCATAGGCAGTCTTTGAAGGGATCTGAGATTTCAAAAAAAATTATTCGGTTACATCAGCATCAGGTGCTTGGTAGCTGGTGGTGATCTAAGACTCATTCATTTTTATGAAGGTCAGCCGATCGACCGAGTCGGTGGACAGACGCACCCTGTGATCGGTTACCACGCCTCCAGCAGCACTGAATGTGCGTTCCGAAAGAACGCTGGATGCAGGACAGGCCAGTAGCTCAATTGCATACTGTGCAAGCTCTGGCCAGTGATCCATCCTCAAGACCCAGTAACCCAGAGGATTTTCGGTGGGAAAGGTGTCCAAGTCTGATCTTGCCCCTAGGTATTCCTGCACCATGTAAAACAGACGCTGGCGATGGTTGCTGGAACCGATCATACCTTGGGGCTGCGGACCAAAAAATTGTCTGAACGCATCGGTCAGACGGCCACCTTCTCCACCGCTCCTTCTTTGACTGACCGAAGCCTCAGCAACACGTTGTCCAGAAACAGGAGTTTGTAACCTCCCAGTCTCTGGGAACGCATTGCACAGACCTTTCTGCAAGGCCTCCCGAAGATGTTTCATCCTCTGCTCCCTCTGCGATGGCAAGATAAGGTCCGCAACCTTACCCTTGTAACGTGGATCAAGGAGGGTTGCCAGCCAGTATTGGTCCTTCTCCTTGATACCACGAATACGAGGATCCTTACGCAGGCTTTGCAGGATCAGGGAGGCCATGCAGCGTAGGTTTGCTGAGGCATTCGGTCCGGAGTCCTCTGGGTCACTAAGAACGACATGGTCCGCAGCCACCTCCTCCCAGCCACGTACAAGTCCATGTGTTTCTTGGGACTGATCCCTTAAAGACTGCTGCTGATGCTGAGTGCCAGGCTCCACCTCCATACTGACACAATCTTCCTCCTCCTCCTCTTCCTCCTCGTCCTCTTCCTGTGTGATCGGCGGGCACGCAGGAACACTGTCTGGATAAAGGGGGCCTTGAGAGCTAAGGAAGTCCTCCTCTTCCTGCCTCTGTTCTGCCTCAAGTGCCCTGTCCATTATTCCACGCAGCGTGTGCTCCAACAGGTGGACAAGGGGGACAGTGTCACTGATGCATGCACTGTCACTGCTCACCATCCTCGTGGCCTCCTCGAATGGTGACAGGACAGTGCATGCATCCCTGATCATGGCCCACTGGCGTGGGGAAAAAAAACCAAGCTCCCCTGACCCTGTCCTGGTGCCATAGTCGCACAGGTACTCATTGATGGCCCTCTGCTGCGTGTGCAGCCGCTGCAGCATGGCCAACGTTGAGTTCCACCTGGTGGGCATGTCACAGATTAGGCGGTTCTTGGGCAGGTTAAACTCCTTTTGGAGGTCCGTCAGACGAGCACTGGCATTATATGACCGGCGGAAATGCACACAGACTTTCCTGGCCTGCCTCAGGACATCCTGTAAGCCCGGGTACCTGCCCAAGAACCGCTGCACCACCAAGTTAAGGACGTGAGCCAAACAGGGCACATGGGTCATTTGTCCCTGTCGGAGGGCAGAGAGGAGGTTGGTGCCATTGTCGCAAACCACCATTCCTGCCTTAAGTTGGCGTGGCGTCAACCACCTCTGAACCTGCCCCTGCAGAGCTGACAGAACCTCTGCCCCAGTGTGGCTCCTGTCCCCCAAGCACACCAGCTCAAGCACCGCATGGCATCTTTTGGCCTGCGTACTTGCGTAGCCCCTTGAACGCCTACGGAGCACCGCTGGTTCCGAGGAAGAGGCCATGGAGGAAGAAGAAGAGGAGGGGGTGGAGGAGAGAGGTGTGTCACAATCAGCATTTTGGAGGCGTGGTGGCGGAACAACCTCCAACACTACTGCACCTTGTCCTGCATCCTTCCCAGCTGCCAGCAGAGTCACCCAATGCGCCGTGAAACTTAGG
Source organism: Aquarana catesbeiana (assembly GCF_042186555.1). NCBI lineage: Eukaryota > Metazoa > Chordata > Amphibia > Anura > Ranidae > Aquarana > Aquarana catesbeiana. The sequence continues at coordinate 706,365,445 of NC_133324.1, read as the reverse complement.
TAACGTCCCTGTCCATGCCTGCTGGACCATGAGTCAGCGGTAATATGCACCTTACCGCTGACCGCCCTGTCCAGCGAGGCATGGACATTGCCTTCCACATGCCGGTAGAGAGCCGGAATCGCCTTCCGTGAGAAAAAGTGGCGTTTGGGTACCTGCCACTGAGGAACCGCACATTCCACAAACTCACGGAAGGGGGCAGAGTCTACCAACTGAAAAGGCAGCAGTTGAAGTGCTAGCAATTTTGCCAAGCTAGCATTCAACCGCTGGGCATGTGGATGGCTGGGAGCAAACTTCTTTCGGCGGTGCAGCAGCTGGGGCAGGGAAATTTGCCTGGTACAATCTGACGTCGGTGTACCAAAAGCAGATTGCCCACAAGTACTTGGCTGTGACACACCTAATTCTACACCTTCATTCCTCTCACTGCAGGTCTCAGAGAGGACTGAAGGTCTAGTGGGGTTGGAAATCTCAGCTGATGAGGAGCAAGGAGAGATCCTCTTTGTTCTTTGGTGTGGGTCTTTTAGATACGCTTGCCAACGAACTGCATGGCAGGTCAACATATGTCTGGTCAAGCATGTGGTACCCAAGCGGGAGATATTTTGGCCACGCGAGATACGCTTGAGACATATGTTGCAAATAGCAGCGGTGCGATCTGATGCACTCGTCTCAAAAAAGGCCCACACCAAAGAACTTTTTGAATAACGCGCAGAGACTGCAGCGCCCTGCACATGTGGAGCTTTGGGGTGTGATGCAGTCAATGTGCTGCCCTTAGGCTGGCCCCTGGAGGGCATCCTGCCTCGTTGGTGATGTGCTGCCGCCTCCTCCTCCTCCTCCTCCTCCTCCTCCTCCTCCTCCTCCTCCTCCTCTCTCCTATCAGGCACCCACGTTGAGTCAGTGACCTCATCATCCCCTCCCTCCTCATCACTGGAGCAAACCTGGCAGTATGCTGCAGCAGGGGGAGCATGACTGCCAGATTGCTGTCCTTCTTGGGCACCCCCTCTGTCCGCGCTCATGTTACTGCCTTCATCGAGCTCAGTATCGTCATCAGAGCCTTCCAAACGCTGGGCATCCTCCTGGAGCATGTACCCAACACTGTGGTCAAACAGTTCGAGGGAATCCTCATGAGGACATGGTGGAGCTAGGGAAGGAGTCACTGATGACATTGAGCTGAGGGAAGAGGCCGCTGCTTTGCCAGACAAAGCACCCTGGGCATGGGTGAGAGAGGATGAGGAGGATGAGGACGGCTTGGTCATCCACTCGACCAAGTCTTCCGCATGTTGCGGCTCAACATGGCCAGCTGCCGAAAAAAAGGCCAAGCGTGTCCCATGGCCACGTGCTGATGAGGATGCACCGTCTCCACGACCAGCACTAGACACAGAGCCTGCTTGCCCTCTCTTATTGGCTTGTGACTGTCTGCCTCTCCTTCTTGGCCTTCCAGACATACTAATGGCCTGTAGCTGCACTAAGCTGGGATAGAACACCTGTAATTTTCTTCAAGTAGCTTTATATACTGTAACCAGACAAGCCTGCCTGTCAGTAGGAAGATAACAGGAACGGATCTAGCTGAACACTGTGAGCAGGACGCACTGTACTAAATGTAAATAGTCTAGCTGCCTGACCGTGGTACTAATAGGATCAAATAGAACACCTGTAATTTTCTTCAGGTAGCTTTATATACTGTAACCAGACAAGCCTGCCTGTCAGTAGGAAGATAACAGGAACGGATCTAGCTGTACACTGTGAGCAGGACGCACTGTACTAAATGTAAATAGTCTAGCTGCCTGACCGTGGTACTAATAGGATCAAATAGAACACCTGTAATTTTCTTCAGGTAGCTTTATATACTGTAACCAGACAAGCCTGCCTGTCAGTAGGAAGATAACAGGAACGGATCTAGCTGAACACTGTGAGCAGGACACACTGTACTAAATGTAAATAGTCTAGCTGCCTGACCGTGGTACTAATAGGATCAAATAGAACACCTGTAATTTTCTTCAGGTAGCTTTATATACTGTAACCAGACAAGCCTGCCGGTCAGTAGGAATTTAACAGGAACGGATCTAGCTGAACACTGTGAGCAGGACGCACTGCACTAAATGTAAATAGCAGGAACGGATCTAGCTGAACACTGTGAGCAGGACGCACTGCACTAAATGTAAATAGTCTAGAAGATAACAGGAACGGATCTAGCTGAACACTGTGAGCAGGACGCACTGCATTAAATGTAAATAGTCTAGATAGAAGATAACAGGAACGGATCTAGCTAAACTGAATACAGTGTATATATATATATGCAACACCTGGGATGCATATATATACACAATACACTGTAAGTGCAGCTAACTGACTGACTGTTCTGCCTAATCTATCTAACTCAAATCAAATGACACTGTCTCTCTCTCTCTCTATCTCTCAGCACACCGGAACACACACTACACAGGGCCGCCGTGCAGGCGGCCTTATATAGTGTGGGGTGTGTACTAAATGCCCTGAGCCGTAATTGGCCAAAGCCACCCTGACTTTGGCCAATTACAGCTCTCTCTACTGACAGCGCTGTGATTGGCCAAGCATGCGGGTCATAGTGCATGCTTGGCCAATCATCAGCCAGCAATGCACTGCGATGCCGCAGTGAATTATGGGCCGTGACGCGCCACACGAATTTAGCGCGAACGGCCCATAACGTTCGCAATTCGGCGAACGATCGAACAGCCGATGTTCGAGTCGAACATGGGTTCGACTCGAACACGAAGCTCATCCCTACTGAACACTGTGCACTACACTAACTTGTAGCTTTAGCTGAACACTGTGCAGAGGTCGCAGTACACTAATTTGTAGCTTTAGCTGAACACTGTCAGGAGGACGAACTACACTAACTTGTGGCTTTAGCTGAACACTGTTCAGAGGACGCACTACACTAACTTGTAGCTTTAGCTGAACACTGTGCAGAGATCACACTACACTAACTTGTAGCTTTAGCTGAACACTGTTCAGAGGACGCACTACACTAACTTGTAGCTTTAGCTGAACACTGTGAGGAGGACGCAGTACATTAACTTGTAGCTTTAGCTGAACACTGTGCACTACACTAACTTGTAGCTTTAGCTTAACACTGTGAGGAGGACGCACTACATTAACTTGTAGCTTTAGCTGAACACTGTGCACTACACTAACTTGTAGCTTTAGCTGAACACTGTGTAGAGGACGCACTACACTAACTTGTAGCTTTAGCTGAACACTGTGCAGAGGTTGCACTACACTAACTTGTAGCTTTAGCAGAACACTGTGCACTACACTAACTTGTAGCTTTAGCTGAACACTGTTCAGAGGACGCACTACACTAACTTGTAGCTTTAGCTGAACACTGCACTACACTAACTTGTAGCTTTAGCTGAACACTGTTTAGAGGATGCACTACACTAACTTATAGATTTAGCTGAACACTGTGCAGAGGTCACACAACACTAACTTGTAGCTTTAGCTGAACACTGTGCAGAGGTCGCACTACACTAACTTGTAGCTTTAGCTGAACACTGTTCAGAGGACGCACTACACTAACTTGTAGCTTTAGCAGAACACTGTGCACTACACTAACTTGTTGCTTTAGCGGAACACTGTTAAGAGGACGCACTACACTAACTTGTAGATTTAGCTGATCACTGTGCAGAGGTTGCACTACACTAACTTGTAGCTTTAGCTGAACACTGTGCACTACACTAACTTGTAGCTTTAGCTGAACACTGTGCAGAGGTCACACTAAACTAACTTTTAGCTTTAGCTGAACACTGTGAGGAGGACGCACTACATTAACTTGTAGCTTTAGCTGAACACTGTGCACTACACTAACATGTAGCTTTAGCTGAACACTGTTCAGAGGATGCACTATACTAACTTGTAGCTTTAGCTGAACACTGTTCAGAGGACGCACTACACTAACTTGTAGCTTTAGCTTAACACTGTGAGGAGGACGCACTACATTAACTTGTAGCTTTAGCTGAACACTGTGCACTACACTAACTTGTAGCTTTAGCTGAACACTGTGTAGAGGACGCACTACACTAACTTGTAGCTTTAGCTGAACACTGTGCAGAGGTTGCACTACACTAACTTGTAGCTTTAGCAGAACACTGTGCACTACACTAACTTGTAGCTTTAGCTGAACACTGTTCAGAGGACGCACTACACTAACTTGTAGCTTTAGCTGAACACTGCACTACACTAACTTGTAGCTTTAGCTGAACACTGTTTAGAGGATGCACTACACTAACTTATAGATTTAGCTGAACACTGTGCAGAGGTCGCACTACACTAACTTGTAGCTTTAGCTGAACACTGTGCAGAGGTCGCACTACACTAACTTGTAGCTTTAGCTGAACACTGTTCAGAGGACGCACTACACTAACTTGTAGCTTTAGCAGAACACTGTGCACTACACTAACTTGTTGCTTTAGCGGAACACTGTTAAGAGGACGCACTACACTAACTTGTAGATTTAGCTGATCACTGTGCAGAGGTTGCACTACACTAACTTGTAGCTTTAGCTGAACACTGTGCACTACACTAACTTGTAGCTTTAGCTGAACACTGTGCAGAGGTCGCACTATTTTAACCTGTAGCTTTAGCAGAACACTGTGAGGAGGACGCACTACACTAACTTGTAGCTTTAGCTGAACACTGTGCAGAGGTCACACTAAACTAACTTTTAGCTTTAGCTGAACACTGTGAGGAGGACGCACTACATTAACTTGTAGCTTTAGCTGAACACTGTGCACTACACTAACATGTAGCTTTAGCTGAACACTGTTCAGAGGATGCACTACACTAACTTGTAGCTTTAGCTGAACACTGTTCAGAGGACGCACTACACTAACTTGTAGCTTTAGCTTAACACTGTGAGGAGGACGCACTACATTAACTTGTAGCTTTAGCTGAACACTGTGCACTACACTAACTTGTAGCTTTAGCTGAACACTGTGTAGAGGACGCACTACACTAACTTGTAGCTTTAGCTAAACACTGTGCAGAGGTTGCACTACACTAACTTGTAGCTTTAGCAGAACACTGTGCACTACACTAACTTGTAGCTTTAGCTGAACACTGTTCAGAGGGCGCACTACACTAACTTGTAGATTTAGCTGAACACTGTGCAGAGGTCGCTCTACACTAACTTGTAGCTTTAGCTGAACATTGTGAGGAGAACGCACTACACTAACTTGTAGCTTTAGCTCAGGGATACTCAAACTACGGCCCTCCAGCTGTTGCAGAACTACACATCCCATGAGGCATTGTAAAACTCTGACATTCACAGACATGACTAGGCATGATGGGAATTGTAGTGCCTGAACATCTGGAGGGCCGCAGTTTGAAGACCCCTGCTTTATCTGAACACTGTGAGAAGGACGCACTACATTAACATGTAGCTTTAGCTGAACACGGTGCACTACACTAACTTGTAGCTTTAGCTGAACACTGTTCAGAGGACACACTACACTAACTTGTAGCTTTAGCTGAACACTGTGAGGAGGATGCACTACATTAACTTGTAGCTTTAGCTAAACACTGTGCACTACACTAACTTGTAGCTTTAGCTGAACACTGTTCAGGAGACGCACTACACTAACTTGTAGCTTTAGCTGAACACTGTGCAGAGGTCGCACTACACAAACTTGTAGCTTTAGCTGAACACTGTCAGGAGGACGCACTACACTAACTTGTAGCTTTAGCTGAACACTGTGCAGAGGTTGCACTACACTAACTTGTAGCTTTAGCAGAACACTGTGCACTACACTAACTTGTAGCTGTAGCTGAACACTGTTCAGAGGACGCACTACACTAACTTGTAGATTTAGCTGAACACTGTGCAGAGGTCGCTCTACACTAACTTGTAGCTTTAGCTAAACATTGTGAGGAGGAGGCACTACACTAACTTGTAGCTTTAGCTCAGGGATCCTCAAACTACGGCCCTCCGGCTGTTGCAGAACTACACATCCGAAGAGGCATTGTAAAACTCTGACATTCACAGACATGACTAGGCATGATGGGAATTGTAGTGCCTGAACATCTGGAGGGCCGCAGTTTGAAGACCCCTGCTTTAGCTGAACACTGTGAGAAGGACGCACTACACTAACTTGTAGCTTTAGCTGAACACTGTGCACTACACTAACTTGTAGCTTTAGATGAACACTGTGCAGAGGTCGCAGTACACTAATTTGTAGCTTTAGCTGAACACTGTCAGGAGGACGAACTACACTAACTTGTGGCTTTAGCTGAACACTGTTCAGAGGACGCACTACACTAACTTGTAGCTTTAGCTGAACACTGTGCAGAGGTCACACTACACTAACTTGTAGCTTTAGCTGAACACTGTTCAGAGGACGCACTACACTAACTTGTAGCTTTAGCTGAACACTGTTCAGAGGACGCACTACATTAACTTGTAGCTTTAGCTGAACACTGTGCACTACACTAACTTGTAGCTTTAGCTGAACACTGTTCAGAGGACGCACGACACTAACTTGTAGCTTTAGCTGAACACTGTGTAGAGGTCGCACTACACTAACTTGTAGCTTTAGCTGAACACTGTGAGGAGGACGCACTACACTAACTTGTAGCTTTAGCAGAACACTGTGCACTACACTAACTTGTAGCTTTAGCTGAACACTGTTCAGAGGACGCACTACACTAACTTGTAGATTTAGCTGAACACTGTGCAGAGGTCGCTCTACACTAACTTGTAGCTTTAGCTGAACATTGTGAGGAGGACACACTACACTAACTTGTAGCTTTAGCTCTGGGATCCTCAAACTACGGCCCTCCAGCTGTTGCAGAACTACACATCCGAAGAGGCATTGTAAAACTCTGACATTCACAGACATGACTAGGCATGATGGGAATTGTAGTGCCTGAACATCTGGAGGGCCGCAGTTTGAAGACCCCTGCTTTAGCTGAACACTGTGAGAAGGACGCACTACACTAACTTGTAGCTTTAGCTGAACACTGTTCAGAGGACACACTACACTAACTTGTAGCTTTAGCTGAACACTGTTTAGAGGACGCACTACACTAACTTGTAGCTTTAGCTGAACACTGTGAGGAGGATGCACTACATTAACTTGTAGCTTTAGCTAAACACTGTGCACTACACTAACTTGTAGCTTTAGCTGCACACTGTTCAGGAGACGCACTACACTAACTTGTAGCTTTAGCTGAACACTGTGCAGAGGTCGCACTACACAAACTTGTAGCTTTAGCTGAACAATTTCAGGAGGACGCACTACACTAACTTGTAGCTTTAGCTGAACACTGTGCAGAGGTTGCACTACACTAACTTGTAGCTTTAGCAGAACACTGTGCACTACACTAACTTGTAGCTGTAGCTGAACACTGTTCAGAGGACGCACTACACTAACTTGTAGATTTAGCTGAACACTGTGCAGAGGTCGCTCTACACTAACTTGTAGCTTTAGCTAAACATTGTGAGGAGGAGGCATTACACTAACTTGTAGCTTTAGCTCAGGGATCCTCAAACTACGGCCCTCCGGCTGTTGCAGAACTACACATCCGAAGAGGCATTGTAAAACTCTGACATTCACAGACATGACTAGGCATGATGGGAATTGTAGTGCCTGAACATCTGGAGGGCCGCAGTTTGAAGACCCCTGCTTTAGCTGAACACTGTGAGAAGGAAGCACTACACTAACTTGTAGCTTTAGCTGAACACTGTGCACTACACTAACTTGTAGCTTTAGCTGAACACTGTGCAGAGGTCGCAGTACACTAATTTGTAGCTTTAGCTGAACACTGTCAGGAGGACGAACTACACTAACTTGTGGCTTTAGCTGAACACTGTTCAGAGGACGCACTACACTAACTTGTAGCTTTAGCTGAACACTGTGCAGAGGTCACACTACATTAACTTGTAGCTTTAGCTGAACACTGTTCAGAGGACGCACTACACTAACTTGTAGCTTTAGCTGAACACTGTGAGGAGGACGCACTACATTAACTTGTAGCTTTAGCTGAACACTGTGCACTACACTAACTTGTAGCTTTAGCTGAACACTGTTCAGAGGACGCACTACACTAACTTGTAGCTTTAGCTGAACACTGTGTAGAGGTCGCACTACACTAACTTGTAGCTTTAGCTGAACACTGTGAGGAGGACGCACTACACTAACTTGTAGCTTTAGCAGAACACTGTGCACTACACTAACTTGTAGCTTTAGCTGAACACTGTTCAGAGGACGCACTACACTAACTTGTAGATTTAGCTGAACACTGTGCAGAGGTCGCTCTACACTAACTTGTAGCTTTAGCTGAACATTGTGAGGAGGACGCACTACACTAACTTGTAGCTTTAGCTCAGGGATCCTCAACTACGGCCCTCCAGCTGTTGCAGAACTACACATCCGAAGAGGCATTGTAAAACTCTGACATTCACAGACATGACTAGGCATGATGGGAATTGTAGTGCCTGAACATCTGGAGGGCCGCAGTTTGAAGACCCCTGCTTTAGCTGAACACTGTGAGAAGGACGCACTACACTAACTTGTAGCTTTAGCTGAACACTGTGCACTACACTAACTTGTAGCTTTAGCTGAACACTGTTCAGAGGACACACTACACAAACTTGTAGCTTTAGCTGAACACTGTTCAGAGGACGCACTACACTATCTTGTAGCTTTAGCTGAACATTGTGAGGAGGACGCACTACATTAACTTGTAGCTTTAGCTAAACACTGTGCACTACACTAACTTGTAGCTTTAGCTGAACACTGTTCAGAGGACACACTACACTAACTTGTAGCTTTTGCTGAACGCTGTGCAGAGGTCGCAGTACACTAATTTGTAGCTTTACCTGAACACTGTCAGGAGGACGAACTACACTAACTTGTGGCTTTAGCTAAACACTGTTCAGAGGATGCACTACACTAACTTGTAGCTTTAGCTGAACACTGTGCAGAGGTCACACTACACTAACTTGTAGCTTTAGCTGAACACTGTTCAGAGGACGCAGTACACTAACTTGTAGCTTTAGCTGAACACTGTGAGGAGGACGCACTACATTAACTTGTAGCTTTAGCTGAACACTGTGCACTACACTAACTTGTAGCTTTAGCTGAACACTGTTCAGGAGACGCACTACACTAACTTGTAGCTTTAGCTGAACACTGTGCAGAGGTCGCACTACACAAACTTGTAGCTTTAGCTGAACACTGTCAGGAGGACGCACTACACTAACTTGTAGCTTTAGCTGAACACTGTGCAGAGGTTGCACTACACTAACTTGTAGCTTTAGCAGAACACTGTGCACTACACTAACTTGTAGCTTTAGCTGAACACTGTGCAGAGGTTGCACTACACTAACTTGTAGCTTTAGCAGAACACTGTGCACTACACTAACTTGTAGCTTTAGCTGAACACTGTTCAGAGGACGCACTACACTAACTTGTAGATTTAGCTGAACACTGTGCAGAGGTCGCTCTACACTAACTTGTAGCTTTAGCTGAACATTGTGAGGAGGAGGCACTACACTAACTTGTAGCTTTAGCTCAGGGATCCTCAAACTACGGCCCTCCAGCTGTTGCAGAACTACACATCTGAAGAGGCATTGTAAAACTCTGACATTCACAGACATGACTAGGCATGATGGGAATTGAAGTGCCTGAACATCTGGAGGGCCGCAGTTTGAAGACCCCTGCTTTAGCTGAACACTGTGAGAAGGACGCACTACACTAACTTGTAGCTTTAGCTGAACACTGTTCAGAGGACACACTACACAAACTTGTAGCTTTAGCTGAACACTGTTCAGAGGACGCACTACACTAACTTGTAGCTTTAGCTGAACACTGTGCAGAGGTCGCAGTACACTAATTTGTAGCTTTAGCTGAACACTGTCAGGAGGACGAACTACACTAACTTGTGGCTTTAGCTGAACACTGTTCAGAGGACGCACTACACTAACTTGTAGCTTTAGCTGAATATTGTGCCGAGGTCACACTACACTAACTTGTAGCTTTAGCTGAACACTGTTCAGAGGACGCACTACACTAACTTGTAGCTTTAGCTGAACACTGTGAGGAGGACGCACTACATTAACTTGTAGCTTTAGCTGAACACTGTGCACTACACTAACTTGTAGCTTTAGCTGAACACTGTTCAGAGGATGCACTACACTAACTTGTAGCTATAGCTGAACACTGTGTAGAGGTCGCACTACACTAACTTGTTGCTTTAGCGGAACACTGTTCAGAGGACGCACTACACTAACTTGTAGATTTAGCTGATCACTGTGCAGAGGTTGCACTACACTAACTTGTAGCTTTAGCTGAACACTGTGCACTACACTAACTTGTAGCTTTAGCTAAACACTGTTCAGAGGACGCACAACACTAACTTGTAGCTTTAGCTGAACACTGTGAGGAGGACACACTACATTAACTTGTAGCTTTAGCTGAACACTGTGCACTACAATAACTTGTAGCTTTAGCTGAACACTGTTCAAAGGACGCACTACACTAACTTGTAACTTTAGCTGAACAATCTGCAGAGGTCGCACTACACTAATTTGTAGCTTTAGCTGATCAATGTCAGGAGGATGCGTTATACTAACTTGTAGCTTTTGCTGAACACTGTGCAGTACACTAACTTGTAGCTTTAGCTGAACGCTGTTAAGAGGACGCACTACACTAACTTGTAGATTTAGCTGAACACTGTGCAGAGGTTGCACTACACTAACTTGTAGCTTTAGCTGAACACTGTGAGGAGGACGCACTACATTAACTTGTAGCTTTAGCTGAACACTGTGCACTACACTAACTTGTAGCTTTAGCTAAACACTGTTCAGAGGACGCACTACACTAACTTGTAGCTTTAGCTGAACACTGTGCAGAGGTCGCACTACACTAACTTGTAGCTTTAGCTGAACACTGTTCAGAGGACGCACTACACTAACTTGTAGCTTTAGCTGAACACTGTGCACTACACTAACTTGTTGCTTTAGCGGAACACTGTTCAGAGGACGCACTACACTAACTTGTAGATTTAGCTGATCACTGTGCAGAGGTCGCACTACACTAACTTGTAGCTTTAGCTGAACACTGTGCACTACACTAACTTGTAGCTTTAGCTAAACACTGTTCAGAGGACGCACAACACTAACTTATAGCTTTAGCTGAACACTGTGAGGAGGACACACTACATTAACTTGTAGCTTTAGCTGAACACTGTGCACTACAATAACTTGTAGCTTTAGCTGAACACTGTTCAAAGGACGCACCACACTAACTTGTAGCTTTAGCTGAACACTCTGCAGAGGTCGCACTACACTAATTTGAAGCTTTAGCTGATCAATGTCAGGAGGATGCGTTATACTAACTTGTAGCTTTTGCTGAACACTGTGCAGTACACTAACTTGTAGCTTTAGCTGAACACTGTTCAGAGGACGCACTACACTAACTTGTCGCTTTAGCTGAACACTGTGCAGAGGTTGCACTACACTAACTTGTAGCTTTAGCTGAACACTGTGAGGAGGACGCACTACACTAACTTGTAGCTTTAGCTGAACACTGTTTAGAGAATGCATTACACTTACTTGAAGCTTTAACTGAACACTATGCAGAGTTTGCACTACACTAACTTGTAGCTTTAGCTGAACACTGTGAGGAGGACGCACTACACTAACTTGTAGCTTTAGCTGAACACTGCACTACACTAACTTGTAGCTTTAGCTGAACACTGTTTAGAGAATGCACTACACTAACTTATAGATTTAGCTGAACACTGTGCAGAGGTCGCACTACACTAACTTGTAGCTTTAGCTGAACACTGTGCACTACACTAACGTGTAGCTTTAGCTGAACACTGTGAGGAGGACGCACTACACTAACTTGTAGCTTTAGCTGAACACTGTGCAGAGGTCACACTAAACTAACTTTTAGCTTTAGCTGAACACTGTGAGGAGGACGCACTACACTAACTTTTAGCTTTAGCTGAACACTGTGCACTACACTAACATGTAGCTTTAGCTGAACACTGTTCAGAGGATGCACTACACTAACTTGTAGCTTTAGCTGAACACTGTACAGAGGACGCACTACACTAACTTGTAGCTTTAGCTTAACACTGTGAGGAGGACGCACTACATTAACTTGTAGCTTTAGCTGAACACTGTGCACTACACTAACTTGTAGCTTTAGCTGAACACTGTGTAGAGGACGCACTACACTAACTTGTAGCTTTAGCTGAACACTGTGCAGAGGTTGCACTACACTAACTTGTAGCTTTAGCAGAACACTGTGCACTACACTAACTTGTAGCTTTAGCTGAACACTGTTCAGAGGACGCACTACACTAACTTGTAGATTTAGCTGAACACTGTGCAGAGGTCGCTCTACACTAACTTGTAGCTTTAGCTGAACATTGTGAGGAGAACGCACTACACTAACTTGTAGCTTTAGCTCAGGGATACTCAACTAGGGCCCTCCAGCTTTTGCAGAACTACACATCCCATGAGGAATTGTAAAACTCTGACATTCACAGACATGACTAGGCATGATTAGAATTGTAGTGCCTGAACATCTGGAGGGCCGCAGTTTGAAGACCCCTGCTTTAGCTGAACACTGTGAGAAGGACGCACTACACTAACTTGTAGCTTTAGCTGAACACGGTGCACTACACTAATTTGTAGCTTTAGCTGAACACTGTTCAGAGGACGCACTACACTAACTTCTAGCTTTAGCTGAACACTGTGAGGAGGACGCACTACATTAACTTGTAGCTTTAGCTAAACACTGTGCACTACACTAAATTGTAGCTTTAGCTGAACACTGTTCAGGAGACGCACTACATTAACTTGTAGCTTTAGCTGAACACTGTGCAGAGGTCGCACTACACAAACTTGTAGCTTTAGCTGAACACTGTCAGGAGGACGCACTACACTAACTTGTAGCTTTAGCTGAACACTGTGCAGAGGTTGCACTACACTAACTTGTAGCTTTAGCAGAACACTGTGCACTACACTAACTTGTAGCTTTAGCTGAACACTGTTCAGAGGACGCACTACACTAACTTGTAGATTTAGCTGAACACTGTGCAGAGGTCGCTCTACACTAACTTGTAGCTTTAGCTGAACATTGTGAGGAGGAGGCACTACACTAACTTGTAGCTTTAGCTAAGGGATCCTCAAACTACGGCCCTCCAGCTGTTGCAGAACTACACATCTGAAGAGGCATTGTAAAACTCTGACATTCACAGACATGACTAGGCATGATGGGAATTGTAGTGCCTGAACATCTGGAGGGCCGCAGTTTGAAGACCCCTGCTTTAGCTGAACACTGTGAGAAGGACGCACTACACTAACTTGTAGCTTTAGCTGAACACTGTGCACTACACTAACTTGTAGCTTTAGCTGAACACTGTTCAGAGGACACACTACACAAACTTGTAGCTTTAGCTGAACACTGTTCAGAGGACGCATTACACTAACTTGTAGCTTTAGCTGAACAATGTGAATAGGACGCACTACATTAACTTGAAGCTTTAGCTAAACACTGTGCACTACACTAACTTGTAGCTTTAGCTGAACACTGTTCAGAGGACGCACTACACTAACTTGTAGTTTTGCTGAACACTGTGCAGAGGTCGCAGTACACTAATTTGTAGCTTTAGCTGAACACTGTCAGGAGGACGAACTACACTAACTTGTGGCTTTAGCTGAACACTGTTCAGAGGACGCACTACACTAACTTGTAGCTTTAGCTGAACACAGTGCAGAGGTCACACTACACTAACTTGTAGCTTTAGCTGAACACTGTTCAGAGGACGCACTACACTAACTTGTAGCTTTAGCTGAACACTGTGAGGAGGACGCACTACATTAACTTGTAGCTTTAGCTGAACACTGTGCACTACACTAACTTGTAGCTTTAGCTGAACACTGTTCAGAGGACGCACTACACTAACTTGTAGCTTTAGCTGAACACTGTGCAGAGGTCGCAGTACACTAATTTGTAGCTTTAGCTGAACACTGTGAGGAGGACGCACTACACTAACTTGTAGCTTTAGCTGAACACTGTGCACTACACTAACTTGTAGCTTTAGCTGAACACTGTTCAGAGGACGCACTACACTAACTTGTAGCTTTAGCTGAACACTGTGCAGAGGTCGCACTACACTAACTTGTAGCTTTAGCTGAACACTGTTCAGAGGACGCACTACACTAACTTGTAGCTTTAGCTGAACACTGTGCACTACACTAACTTGTTGCTTTAGCGGAACACTGTTCAGAGGACGCACTACACTAGCTTGTAGATTTAGCTGATCACTGTGCAGAGGTCGCACTACACTAACTTGTAGCTTTATCTGAACACTGTGCACTACACTAACTTGTAGCTTTAGCTGAACACTGTGCAGAGGTCGCACTATTTTAACCTGTGGCTTTAGCTAAACACTGTGCAGAGGTCGCACTACACTAACTTGTAGCTTTAGCTGAACACTGTGAGGAGGACGCACTACACTAACACGTAGCTTTAGCTGAACACTGTGCACCTCACTAACTTGTAGCTTTAGCTGAACACTGTGCAGAGGGCGTACTACACTAATTTGTAGCTTTAGCTGATCACTGTCAGGAGGATGCATTATACTAACTTGTAGCTTTTGCTGAACACTGTGCGGTACACTAACTTATAGATTTAGCTGAACACTGTGCAGAGGTTGCACTACACTAACTTGTAGCTTTAGCTGAACACTGTGAGGAGGACGCACTACACTAACTTGTAGCTTTAGCTGAACACTGTGAGGAGGATGCACTACACTAACTTGTAGCTTTATCTGAACACTGTGCACTACACTAACTTGTAGCTATAGCTGAACACTGTTCAGAGGACGCACTACACTTACTTGATGCTTTAGCTGAACACTATGCAGAGTTTGCACTACACTAACTTGTAGCTTTAGCTGAACACTGTGAGGAGGACGCACTACACTAACTTGTAGCTTTAGCTGAACACTGTGCACTACACTAACTTGTAGCTTTAGCTGAACACTGTTCAGAGGATGCACTACACTAACTTATAGATTTAGCTGAACACTGTGCAGAGGTCGCACTACACTAACTTGTAGCTTTAGCTGAACACTGTGCACTACACTAACTTGTAGCTTTAGCTGAACACTGTTCAGAGGACGCACTACACTAACTTGTAGTTTTAGCTGAACACTGTGCAGAGGTCACACTAAACTAACTTTTAGCTTTAGCTGAACACTGTAAGGAGGACGCACTACACTAACTTGTAGCTTTAGCTGAACACTGTGCACTACACTAACTTGTAGCTTTAGCTGAACACTGTTCAAAGGATGCACTACACTAACTTGTAGCTTTAGCTGAACACTGTTCAGAGGACGCACTACACTAACTTGTAGCTTTAGCTGAACACTGTGAGGAGGACGCACTACATTAACTTGTATCTTTAGCTGAACACTGTGCACTACACTAACTTGTAGCTTTAGCTGAACACTGTGTAGAGGACGCACTACACTAACTTGTAGCTTTAGCTGAACACTGTGCAGAGGTTGCACTACACTAACTTGTAGCTTTAGCAGAACACTGTGCACTACACTAACTTGTAGCTTTAGCTGAACACTGTTCAGAGGACGCACTACACTAACTTGTAGATTTAGCTGAACACTGTGCAGAGGTCGCTCTACACTAACTTGTAGCTTTAGCTGAACATTGTGAGGAGAACGCACTACACTAACTTGTAGCTTTAGCTCAGGGATACTCAACTAGGGCCCTCCAGCTTTTGCAGAACTACACATCCCATGAGGAATTGTAAAACTCTGACATTCACAGACATGACTAGGCATGATTAGAATTGTAGTGCCTGAACATCTGGAGGGCCGCAGTTTGAAGACCCCTGCTTTAGCTGAACACTGTGAGAAGGACGCACTACACTAACTTGTAGCTTTAGCTGAACACGGTGCACTACACTAATTTGTAGCTTTAGCTGAACACTGTTCAGAGGACGCACTACACTAACTTCTAGCTTTAGCTGAACACTGTGAGGAGGACGCACTACATTAACTTGTAGCTTTAGCTAAACACTGTGCACTACACTAAATTGTAGCTTTAGCTGAACACTGTTCAGGAGACGCACTACATTAACTTGTAGCTTTAGCTGAACACTGTGCAGAGGTCGCACTACACAAACTTGTAGCTTTAGCTGAACACTGTCAGGAGGACGCACTACACTAACTTGTAGCTTTAGCTGAACACTGTGCAGAGGTTGCACTACACTAACTTGTAGCTTTAGCAGAACACTGTGCACTACACTAACTTGTAGCTTTAGCTGAACACTGTTCAGAGGACGCACTACACTAACTTGTAGATTTAGCTGAACACTGTGCAGAGGTCGCTCTACACTAACTTGTAGCTTTAGCTGAACATTGTGAGGAGGAGGCACTACACTAACTTGTAGCTTTAGCTAAGGGATCCTCAAACTACGGCCCTCCAGCTGTTGCAGAACTACACATCTGAAGAGGCATTGTAAAACTCTGACATTCACAGACATGACTAGGCATGATGGGAATTGTAGTGCCTGAACATCTGGAGGGCCGCAGTTTGAAGACCCCTGCTTTAGCTGAACACTGTGAGAAGGACGCACTACACTAACTTGTAGCTTTAGCTGAACACTGTGCACTACACTAACTTGTAGCTTTAGCTGAACACTGTTCAGAGGACACACTACACAAACTTGTAGCTTTAGCTGAACACTGTTCAGAGGACGCATTACACTAACTTGTAGCTTTAGCTGAACAATGTGAATAGGACGCACTACATTAACTTGAAGCTTTAGCTAAACACTGTGCACTACACTAACTTGTAGCTTTAGCTGAACACTGTTCAGAGGACGCACTACACTAACTTGTAGTTTTGCTGAACACTGTGCAGAGGTCGCAGTACACTAATTTGTAGCTTTAGCTGAACACTGTCAGGAGGACGAACTACACTAACTTGTGGCTTTAGCTGAACACTGTTCAGAGGACGCACTACACTAACTTGTAGCTTTAGCTGAACACAGTGCAGAGGTCACACTACACTAACTTTTAGCTTTAGCTGAACACTGTTCAGAGGACGCACTACACTAACTTGTAGCTTTAGCTGAACACTGTGAGGAGGACGCACTACATTAACTTGTAGCTTTAGCTGAACACTGTGCACTACACTAACTTGTAGCTTTAGCTGAACACTGTTCAGAGGACGCACTACACTAACTTGTAGCTTTAGCTGAACACTGTGCAGAGGTCGCAGTACACTAATTTGTAGCTTTAGCTGAACACTGTGAGGAGGACGCACTACACTAACTTGTAGCTTTAGCTGAACACTGTGCACTACACTAACTTGTAGCTTTAGCTGAACACTGTTCAGAGGACGCACTACACTAACTTGTAGCTTTAGCTGAACACTGTGCAGAGGTCGCACTACACTAACTTGTAGCTTTAGCTGAACACTGTTCAGAGGACGCACTACACTAACTTGTAGCTTTAGCTGAACACTGTGCACTACACTAACTTGTTGCTTTAGCGGAACACTGTTCAGAGGACGCACTACACTAGCTTGTAGATTTAGCTGATCACTGTGCAGAGGTCGCACTACACTAACTTGTAGCTTTATCTGAACACTGTGCACTACACTAACTTGTAGCTTTAGCTGAACACTGTGCAGAGGTCGCACTATTTTAACCTGTGGCTTTAGCTAAACACTGTGCAGAGGTCGCACTACACTAACTTGTAGCTTTAGCTGAACACTGTGAGGAGGACGCACTACACTAACACGTAGCTTTAGCTGAACACTGTGCACCTCACTAACTTGTAGCTTTAGCTGAACACTGTGCAGAGGGCGTACTACACTAATTTGTAGCTTTAGCTGATCACTGTCAGGAGGATGCATTATACTAACTTGTAGCTTTTGCTGAACACTGTGCGGTACACTAACTTATAGATTTAGCTGAACACTGTGCAGAGGTTGCACTACACTAACTTGTAGCTTTAGCTGAACACTGTGAGGAGGACGCACTACACTAACTTGTAGCTTTAGCTGAACACTGTGAGGAGGATGCACTACACTAACTTGTAGCTTTATCTGAACACTGTGCACTACACTAACTTGTAGCTATAGCTGAACACTGTTCAGAGGACGCACTACACTTACTTGATGCTTTAGCTGAACACTATGCAGAGTTTGCACTACACTAACTTGTAGCTTTAGCTGAACACTGTGAGGAGGACGCACTACACTAACTTGTAGCTTTAGCTGAACACTGTGCACTACACTAACTTGTAGCTTTAGCTGAACACTGTTCAGAGGATGCACTACACTAACTTATAGATTTAGCTGAACACTGTGCAGAGGTCGCACTACACTAACTTGTAGCTTTAGCTGAACACTGTGCACTACACTAACTTGTAGCTTTAGCTGAACACTGTTCAGAGGACGCACTACACTAACTTGTAGCTTTAGCTGAACACTGTGCAGAGGTCACACTAAACTAACTTTTAGCTTTAGCTGAACACTGTAAGGAGGACGCACTACACTAACTTGTAGCTTTAGCTGAACACTGTGCACTACACTAACTTGTAGCTTTAGCTGAACACTGTTCAAAGGATGCACTACACTAACTTGTAGCTTTAGCTGAACACTGTTCAGAGGACGCACTACACTAACTTGTAGCTTTAGCTGAACACTGTGAGGAGGACGCACTACATTAACTTGTATCTTTAGCTGAACACTGTGCACTACACTAACTTGTAGCTTTAGCTGAACACTGTGTAGAGGACGCACTACACTAACTTGTAGCTTTAGCTGAACACTGTGCAGAGGTTGCACTACACTAACTTGTAGCTTTAGCAGAACACTGTGCACTACACTAACTTGTAGCTTTAGCTGAACACTGTTCAGAGGACGCACTACACTAACTTGTAGATTTAGCTGAACACTGTGCTGAGGTCGCTCTACACTAACTTGTAGCTTTAGCTCAGGGATCCTCAAACTACGGCCCTCCAGCTGTTGCAGAACTACACATCTGAAGAGGCATTGTAAAACTCTGACATTCACAGACATGACTAGGCATGATGGGAATTGTAGTGCCTGAACATCTGGAGGGCCGCAGTTTGAAGACCCCTGCTTTAGCTGAACACTGTGAGAAGGACGCACTACACTAACTTGTAGCTTTAGCTGAACTTGTAGCTTTAGCTGAACACTGTTCAGAGGACGCACTACACTAACTTGTAGCTTTAGCTGAACACTGTGAGAAGGACGCACTACACTAACTTGTAGCTTTAGCTGAACACGGTGCACTACACTAATTTGTAGCTTTAGCTGAACACTGTTCAGAGGACGCACTACACTAACTTCTAGCTTTAGCTGAACACTGTGAGGAGGACGCACTACACTAACTTCTAGCTTTAGCTGAACACTGTGAGGAGGACGCACTACATTAACTTGTAGCTTTAGCTAAACACTGTGCACTACACTAAATTGTAGCTTTATCTGAACACTGTTCAGGAGACGCACTACACTAACTTGTAGCTTTAGCTGAACACTGTGCAGAGGTCGCACTACACAAACTTGTAGCTTTAGCTGAACACTGTCAGGAGGACGCACTACACTAACTTGTAGCTTTAGCTGAACACTGTGCAGAGGTTGCACTACACTAAATTGTAGCTTTAGCAGAACACTGTGCACTACACTAACTTGTAGCTTTAGCTGAACACTGTTCAGAGGACGCACTACACTAACTTGTAGATTTAGCTGAACACTGTGCAGAGGTCGCTCTACACTAACTTGTAGCTTTAGCTCAGGGATCCTCAAACTACGGCCCTCCAGCTGTTGCAGAACTACACATCTGAAGAGGCATTGTAAAACTCTGACATTCACAGACATGACTAGGCATGATGGGAATTGTAGTGCCTGAACATCTGGAGGGCCGCAGTTTGAAGACCCCTGCTTTAGCTGAACACTGTGAGAAGGACGCACTACACTAACTTGTAGCTTTAGCTGAACACTGTGCACTACACTAACTTGTAGCTTTAGCTGAACACTGTTCAGAGGACACACTACACAAACTTGTAGCTTTAGCTGAACACTGTTCAGAGGACGCATTACACTAACTTGTAGCTTTAGCTGAACAATGTGAATAGGACGCACTACATTAACTTGAAGCTTTAGCTAAACACTGTGCACTACACTAACTTGTAGCTTTAGCTGAACACTGTTCAGAGGACGCACTACACTAACTTGTAGTTTTGCTGAACACTGTGCAGAGGTCGCAGTACACTAATTTGTAGCTTTAGCTGAACACTGTCAGGAGGACGAACTACACTAACTTGTGGCTTTAGCTGAACACTGTTCAGAGGACGCACTACACTAACTTGTAGCTTTAGCTGAACACAGTGCAGAGGTCACACTACACTAACTTGTAGCTTTAGCTGAACACTGTTCAGAGGACGCACTACACTAACTTGTAGCTTTAGCTGAACATTGTGAGGAGGACGCACTACATTAACTTGTAGCTTTAGCTGAACACTGTGCACTACACTAACTTGTAGCTTTAGCTGAACACTGTTCAGAGGACGCACTACACTAACTTGTAGCTTTAGCTGAACACTGTGCAGAGGTCGCAGTACACTAATTTGTAGCTTTAGCTGAACACTGTGAGGAGGACGCACTACACTAACTTGTAGCTTTAGCTGAACACTGTGCACTACACTAACTTGTAGCTTTAGCTGAACACTGTTCAGAGGACGCACTACACTAACTTGTAGCTTTAGCTGAACACTGTGCAGAGGTCGCACTACACTAACTTGTAGCTTTAGCTGAACACTGTTCAGAGGACGCACTACACTAACTTGTAGCTTTAGCTGAACACTGTGCACTACACTAACTTGTTGCTTTAGCGGAACACTGTTCAGAGGACGCACTACACTAGCTTGTAGATTTAGCTGATCACTGTGCAGAGGTCGCACTACACTAACTTGTAGCTTTATCTGAACACTGTGCACTACACTAACTTGTAGCTTTAGCTGAACACTGTGCAGAGGTCGCACTATTTTAACCTGTGGCTTTAGCTAAACACTGTGCAGAGGTCGCACTACACTAACTTGTAGCTTTAGCTGAACACTGTGAGGAGGACGCACTACACTAACACGTAGCTTTAGCTGAACACTGTGCACCTCACTAACTTGTAGCTTTAGCTGAACACTGTGCAGAGGGCGTACTACACTAATTTGTAGCTTTAGCTGATCACTGTCAGGAGGATGCATTATACTAACTTGTAGCTTTTGCTGAACACTGTGCGGTACACTAACTTATAGATTTAGCTGAACACTGTGCAGAGGTTGCACTACACTAACTTGTAGCTTTAGCTGAACACTGTGAGGAGGACGCACTACACTAACTTGTAGCTTTAGCTGAACACTGTGAGGAGGATGCACTACACTAACTTGTAGCTTTATCTGAACACTGTGCACTACACTAACTTGTAGCTATAGCTGAACACTGTTCAGAGGACGCACTACACTTACTTGATGCTTTAGCTGAACACTATGCAGAGTTTGCACTACACTAACTTGTAGCTTTAGCTGAACACTGTGAGGAGGACGCACTACACTAACTTGTAGCTTTAGCTGAACACTGTGCACTACACTAACTTGTAGCTTTAGCTGAACACTGTTCAGAGGATGCACTACACTAACTTATAGATTTAGCTGAACACTGTGCAGAGGTCGCACTACACTAACTTGTAGCTTTAGCTGAACACTGTGCACTACACTAACTTGTAGCTTTAGCTGAACACTGTTCAGAGGACGCACTACACTAACTTGTAGCTTTAGCTGAACACTGTGCAGAGGTCACACTAAACTAACTTTTAGCTTTAGCTGAACACTGTAAGGAGGACGCACTACACTAACTTGTAGCTTTAGCTGAACACTGTGCACTACACTAACTTGTAGCTTTAGCTGAACACTGTTCAAAGGATGCACTACACTAACTTGTAGCTTTAGCTGAACACTGTTCAGAGGACGCACTACACTAACTTGTAGCTTTAGCTGAACACTGTGAGGAGGACGCACTACATTAACTTGTATCTTTAGCTGAACACTGTGCACTACACTAACTTGTAGCTTTAGCTGAACACTGTGTAGAGGACGCACTACACTAACTTGTAGCTTTAGCTGAACACTGTGCAGAGGTTGCACTACACTAACTTGTAGCTTTAGCAGAACACTGTGCACTACACTAACTTGTAGCTTTAGCTGAACACTGTTCAGAGGACGCACTACACTAACTTGTAGATTTAGCTGAACACTGTGCTGAGGTCGCTCTACACTAACTTGTAGCTTTAGCTGAACATTGTGAGGAGAACGCACTACACTAACTTGTAGCTTTAGCTCAGGGATACTCAACTAGGGCCCTCCAGCTTTTGCAGAACTACACATCCCATGAGGAATTGTAAAACTCTGACATTCACAGACATGACTAGGCATGATTAGAATTGTAGTGCCTGAACATCTGGAGGGCCGCAGTTTGAAGACCCCTGCTTTAGCTGAACACTGTGAGAAGGACGCACTACACTAACTTGTAGCTTTAGCTGAACACGGTGCACTACACTAATTTGTAGCTTTAGCTGAACACTGTTCAGAGGACGCACTACACTAACTTCTAGCTTTAGCTGAACACTGTGAGGAGGACGCACTACATTAACTTGTAGCTTTAGCTAAACACTGTGCACTACACTAAATTGTAGCTTTATCTGAACACTGTTCAGGAGACGCACTACACTAACTTGTAGCTTTAGCTGAACACTGTGCAGAGGTCGCACTACACAAACTTGTAGCTTTAGCTGAACACTGTCAGGAGGACGCACTACACTAACTTGTAGCTTTAGCTGAACACTGTGCAGAGGTTGCACTACACTAAATTGTAGCTTTAGCAGAACACTGTGCACTACACTAACTTGTAGCTTTAGCTGAACACTGTTCAGAGGACGCACTACACTAACTTGTAGATTTAGCTGAACACTGTGCAGAGGTCGCTCTACACTAACTTGTAGCTTTAGCTCAGGGATCCTCAAACTACGGCCCTCCAGCTGTTGCAGAACTACACATCTGAAGAGGCATTGTAAAACTCTGACATTCACAGACATGACTAGGCATGATGGGAATTGTAGTGCCTGAACATCTGGAGGGCCGCAGTTTGAAGACCCCTGCTTTAGCTGAACACTGTGAGAAGGACGCACTACACTAACTTGTAGCTTTAGCTGAACACTGTGCACTACACTAACTTGTAGCTTTAGCTGAACACTGTTCAGAGGATACACTACACAATCTTGTAGCCTTAGCTGAACACTGTTCAGAGGACGCACTACACTAACTTGTAGCTTTAGCTGAACAATGTGAATAGGACGCACTACATTAACTTGAAGATTTAGCTAAACACTGTGCACTACACTAACTTGTAGCTTTAGCTGAACACTGTTCAGAGGACGCACTACACTAACTTGTAGTTTTGCTGAACACTGTGCAGAGGTCGCAGTACACTAATTTGTAGCTTTAGCTGAACACTGTCAGGAGGACGAACTACACTAACTTGTGGCTTTAGCTGAACACTGTTCAGAGGACGCACTACACTAACTTGTAGCTTTAGCTGCACACTGTGCAGAGGTCACACTACACTAACTTGTAGCTTTAGCTGAACACTGTTCAGAGGACGCACTACACTAACTTGTAGCTTTAGCTGAACACTGTGAGGAGGACGCACTACATTAACTTGTAGCTTTAGCTGAACACTGTGCACTACACTAACTTGTAGCTTTAGCTGAACACTGTTCAGAGGACGCACTACACTAACTTGTAGCTTTAGCTGAACACTGTGCAGAGGTCGCAGTACACTAATTTGTAGCTTTAGCTGAACACTGTGAGGAGGACGCACTACACTAACTTGTAGCTTTAGCTGAACACTGTGCACTACACTAACTTGTTGCTTTAGCGGAACACTGTTCAGAGGACGCACTACACTAACTTGTAGATTTAGCTGATCACTGTGCAGAGGTCGCACTACACTAACTTGTAGCTTTATCTGAACACTGTGCACTACACTAACTTGTAGCTTTAGCTGAACACTGTGCAGAGGTCGCACTATTTTAACCTGTGGCTTTAGCTAAACACTGTACAGAGGTCGCACTACACTAACTTGTAGCTTTAGCTGAACACTGTGAGGAGGACGCACTACACTAACACGTAGCTTTAGCTGAACACTGTGCACCTCACTAACTTGTAGCTTTAGCTGAACACTGTGCAGAGGGCGTACTACACTAATTTGTAGCTTTAGCTGATCACTGTCAGGAGGATGCATTATACTAACTTGTAGCTTTTGCTGAACACTGTGCGGTACACTAACTTATAGATTTAGCTGAACACTGTGCAGAGGTTGCACTACACTAACTTGTAGCTTTAGCTGAACACTGTGAGGAGGACGCACTACACTAACTTGTAGCTTTAGCTGAACACTGTGAGGAGGATGCACTACACTAACTTGTAGCTTTATCTGAACACTGTGCACTACACTAACTTGTAGCTATAGCTGAACACTGTTCAGAGGACGCACTACACTTACTTGATGCTTTAGCTGAACACTATGCAGAGTTTGCACTACACTAACTTGTAGCTTTAGCTGAACACTGTGAGGAGGACGCACTACACTAACTTGTAGCTTTAGCTGAACACTGTGCACTACACTAACTTGTAGCTTTAGCTGAACACTGTTCAGAGGATGCACTACACTAACTTATAGATTTAGCTGAACACTGTGCAGAGGTCGCACTACACTAACTTGTAGCTTTAGCTGAACACTGTGCACTACACTAACTTGTAGCTTTAGCTGAACACTGTTCAGAGGACGCACTACACTAACTTGTAGCTTTAGCTGAACACTGTGCAGAGGTCACACTAAACTAACTTTTAGCTTTAGCTGAACACTGTAAGGAGGACGCACTACACTAACTTGTAGCTTTAGCTGAACACTGTGCACTACACTAACTTGTAGCTTTAGCTGAACACTGTTCAAAGGATGCACTACACTAACTTGTAGCTTTAGCTGAACACTGTTCAGAGGACGCACTACACTAACTTGTAGCTTTAGCTGAACACTGTGAGGAGGACGCACTACATTAACTTGTATCTTTAGCTGAACACTGTGCACTACACTAACTTGTAGCTTTAGCTGAACACTGTGTAGAGGACGCACTACACTAACTTGTAGCTTTAGCTGAACACTGTGCAGAGGTTGCACTACACTAACTTGTAGCTTTAGCAGAACACTGTGCACTACACTAACTTGTAGCTTTAGCTGAACACTGTTCAGAGGACGCACTACACTAACTTGTAGATTTAGCTGAACACTGTGCTGAGGTCGCTCTACACTAACTTGTAGCTTTAGCTGAACATTGTGAGGAGAACGCACTACACTAACTTGTAGCTTTAGCTCAGGGATACTCAACTAGGGCCCTCCAGCTTTTGCAGAACTACGCATCCCATGAGGAATTGTAAAACTCTGACATTCACAGACATGACTAGGCATGATTAGAATTGTAGTGCCTGAACATCTGGAGGGCCGCAGTTTGAAGACCCCTGCTTTAGCTGAACACTGTGAGAAGGACGCACTACACTAACTTGTAGCTTTAGCTGAACACGGTGCACTACACTAATTTGTAGCTTTAGCTGAACACTGTTCAGAGGACGCACTACACTAACTTCTAGCTTTAGCTGAACACTGTGAGGAGGACGCACTACATTAACTTGTAGCTTTAGCTAAACACTGTGCACTACACTAAATTGTAGCTTTATCTGAACACTGTTCAGGAGACGCACTACACTAACTTGTAGCTTTAGCTGAACACTGTGCAGAGGTCGCACTACACAAACTTGTAGCTTTAGCTGAACACTGTCAGGAGGACGCACTACACTAACTTGTAGCTTTAGCTGAACACTGTGCAGAGGTTGCACTACACTAAATTGTAGCTTTAGCAGAACACTGTGCACTACACTAACTTGTAGCTTTAGCTGAACACTGTTCAGAGGACGCACTACACTAACTTGTAGATTTAGCTGAACACTGTGCAGAGGTCGCTCTACACTAACTTGTAGCTTTAGCTCAGGGATCCTCAAACTACGGCCCTCCAGCTGTTGCAGAACTACACATCTGAAGAGGCATTGTAAAACTCTGACATTCACAGACATGACTAGGCATGATGGGAATTGTAGTGCCTGAACATCTGGAGGGCCGCAGTTTGAAGACCCCTGCTTTAGCTGAACACTGTGAGAAGGACGCACTACACTAACTTGTAGCTTTAGCTGAACACTGTGCACTACACTAACTTGTAGCTTTAGCTGAACACTGTTCAGAGGATACACTACACAATCTTGTAGCCTTAGCTGAACACTGTTCAGAGGACGCACTACACTAACTTGTAGCTTTAGCTGAACAATGTGAATAGGACGCACTACATTAACTTGAAGATTTAGCTAAACACTGTGCACTACACTAACTTGTAGCTTTAGCTGAACACTGTTCAGAGGACGC
Organism: Aquarana catesbeiana; assembly: GCF_042186555.1. Classification (NCBI taxonomy): domain Eukaryota; kingdom Metazoa; phylum Chordata; class Amphibia; order Anura; family Ranidae; genus Aquarana; species Aquarana catesbeiana. Next base: position 706,338,819 of record NC_133324.1, on the reverse strand, counting down.
ACTACACTAACTTGTAGTTTTGCTGAACACTGTGCAGAGGTCGCAGTACACTAATTTGTAGCTTTAGCTGAACACTGTCAGGAGGACGAACTACACTAACTTGTGGCTTTAGCTGAACACTGTTCAGAGGACGCACTACACTAACTTGTAGCTTTAGCTGCACACTGTGCAGAGGTCACACTACACTAACTTGTAGCTTTAGCTGAACACTGTTCAGAGGACGCACTACACTAACTTGTAGCTTTAGCTGAACACTGTGAGGAGGACGCACTACATTAACTTGTAGCTTTAGCTGAACACTGTGCACTACACTAACTTGTAGCTTTAGCTGAACACTGTTCAGAGGACGCACTACACTAACTTGTAGCTTTAGCTGAACACTGTGCAGAGGTCGCAGTACACTAATTTGTAGCTTTAGCTGAACACTGTGAGGAGGACGCACTACACTAACTTGTAGCTTTAGCTGAACACTGTGCACTACACTAACTTGTTGCTTTAGCGGAACACTGTTCAGAGGACGCACTACACTAACTTGTAGATTTAGCTGATCACTGTGCAGAGGTCGCACTACACTAACTTGTAGCTTTATCTGAACACTGTGCACTACACTAACTTGTAGCTTTAGCTGAACACTGTGCAGAGGTCGCACTATTTTAACCTGTGGCTTTAGCTAAACACTGTACAGAGGTCGCACTACACTAACTTGTAGCTTTAGCTGAACACTGTGAGGAGGACGCACTACACTAACACGTAGCTTTAGCTGAACACTGTGCACCTCACTAACTTGTAGCTTTAGCTGAACACTGTGCAGAGGGCGTACTACACTAATTTGTAGCTTTAGCTGATCACTGTCAGGAGGATGCATTATACTAACTTGTAGCTTTTGCTGAACACTGTGCGGTACACTAACTTATAGATTTAGCTGAACACTGTGCAGAGGTTGCACTACACTAACTTGTAGCTTTAGCTGAACACTGTGAGGAGGACGCACTACACTAACTTTTAGCTTTAGCTGAACACTGTGAGGAGGATGCACTACACTAACTTGTAGCTTTATCTGAACACTGTGCACTACACTAACTTGTAGCTATAGCTGAACACTGTTCAGAGGACGCACTACACTTACTTGAAGCTTTAGCTGAACACTATGCAGAGTTTGCACTACACTAACTTGTAGCTTTAGCTGAACACTGTGAGGAGGACGCACTACACTAACTTGTAGCTTTAGCTGAACACTGTGCACTACACTAACTTGTAGCTTTAGCTGAACACTGTTCAGAGGATGCACTACACTAACTTATAGATTTAGCTGAACACTGTGCAGAGGTCGCACTACACTAACTTGTAGCTTTAGCTGAACACTGTGCACTACACTAACTTGTAGCTTTAGCTGAACACTGTTCAGAGGACGCACTACACTAACTTGTAGCTTTAGCTGAACACTGTGCAGAGGTCACACCAAACTAACTTTTAGCTTTAGCTGAACACTGTAAGGAGGACGCACTACACTAACTTGTAGCTTTAGCTGAACACTGTGCACTACACTAACTTGTAGCTTTAGCTGAACACTGTTCAAAGGATGCACTACACTAACTTGTAGCTTTAGCTGAACACTGTTCAGAGGACGCACTACACTAACTTGTAGCTTTAGCTGAACACTGTGAGGAGGACGCACTACATTAACTTGTATCTTTAGCTGAACACTGTGCACTACACTAACTTGTAGCTTTAGCAGAACACTGTTCAGAGGACGCACTACAGTAACTTGTAGATTTAGCTGAACACTGTGCACTACACTAACTTGTTGCTTTAGCGGAACACTGTTCAGAGGACGCACTACACTAACTTGTAGATTTAGCTTAACACTGTGCAGAGGTTGCACTACACTAACTTGTAGCTTTAGCTGAACACTGTGAGGAGGATGCACTACACTAACTTGTAGCTTTAGCTGAACATTGTAAGGAGGACGAAATACACTAACTTGTAGCCTTAGCTGAACACTGTGAGGAGGACGCACTACACTAAATTGTAGCTTTAGCTAAACACTGTGAGGAGGACGCAATACACTAACTTGTAGCTTTAGCTGAACACTTTGCGCTACACTAAATTGTAGCTTTAGCTGAACACTGTTCAGAGGACGCACTACACTAACTTGTAGCTTTAGCTGAACACTGTGCAGAGGTCGCACTACACTAACTTGTAGCTTTAGTTGAACACTGTGCAGAGGTTGCACTACACTAACTTGTAGCTTTAGTTGAACACTGTGCACTACACTAACTTGTAGCTTTAGCTGAACACTGTTCAGAGGTCGCACTACACTAACTTGTAGCTTTAGCTGAACACTATAAGGAGGACGCACTACACTAACTTGTAGCTTTAGCTGAACGCTGTTCAGAGGACGCACTACACTAACTTGTAGCTTTAGCTGAACACTGTGCCGAGGTCACAATACACTAACTTGTAGCTTTAGCTGAACACTGTGAGAAGGACGCACTGCACTAACTTGTAGCTTTAGCTGAACACTGTGAGGAGGACACACTACACTAACTTGTAGCTTTAGCTGAACACTGCACTACACCAACTTGTAGCTTTAGCTGAACACTATGCAGAGGTTGAACTTCCTTAACTTGTAGCTTTAGCTGAACACTGTGAGCAGGACGCACTACACTAACTTGTAGCTTTAGCTGAACACTGTGCAGAGGTCGCACTACACTAACTTGTAGCTTTAGCTGAACATTGTGCAGAGGTCGCACTACACTAACGTGTAGCTTTAGCTGAACACTGTGAGAAGGACGCACTACACTAACTTGTAGCTTTAGCTGAACACTGTGCACTACACTAACTTATATCTTTAGCTGAACACCGTTCAGAGGACGCACTACACTAACTTGTAGCTTAAGCTGAACACTGTGAGGAGGATACACTACACTAACTTGTAGCTTTAGCTGAACACTGTTCAGAGGACGCTCTACACTAACTTGTAGCTTTAGCTAAACACTGTGAGGAGGAAGCACTACACTAACTTGTTGCTTTAGCTGAACACTGTGCACTACACTAACTTGTAGCTTTGGCTGAACACTGTGAGGAGGATGCACTACACTAACTTGTAGCTTTATCTGAACACAGTGCAGAGGTTGCACTACACTAACTTGTAGTGTTTGCTGAACACTGTGAGGAAGACGCACTACACTAACTTGTAGCTTTAGCTGAACACTGTGCACTACAATAATTTGTAGCTTTAGCTGAACACTGTGCAGAGGTCGCACTACACTAACTTGTAGCTTTAGCTGAACACTGTGAGGAGGACGCACTACACTAACTTGTAGCTTTAGCTGAACACTGTGCACTACACTAACTTGTAGCTTTAGCTGAAAACTGTTCAGAGGACACACTACACTAACTTGTAGTTTTAGCTGAACACTATGCAGAGGTCGCACTACACTAACTTGTAGCTTTAGCTGAACACTGTGAGGAGGACGCATTACACTAACTTGTAGCTTTTGCTGAACATTGTGCACTACACTAACTTGTAGCTTTAGCTGAACACTGTGAGGAGGATGCACTACACTAACTTGTAGCTTTAGCTGAACACTGTGAGGAGGATGCACTACACTAACTTGAAGCTTTAGCTGAACATTGTGCAGAGGTCACACTACACTAACTTGTAGCTTTTGCTGAACTCTGTGAGGAGGACGCACTACACTAACTTGTAGCTTTAGCTGAACACTGTGCACTACACTAATTTGTAGCTTTAGCTGAACACTGTGCAGAGGTCGCACTACACTAACTTGTAGCTTTAGCTGAACACTGTTCAGAGGACGTCCTACACTAACTTGTAGCTTTAGCTGAACACTGTTCAGAGGACGCACTACACTAACTTATAGCTTTAGCTGTACACTGTGAGGAGGACGCACTACACTAACTTATAGCTTTAGCTGAACACTGTGCACTACACTAACTTGTAGCTTTAGCTGAACACTATGCAGAGGTCGCACTACACTAACTTGTAGCTTTAGCTGAACACTGTGCAGAGGTCGCACTACACTAACTTGTAGCTTTAGCTGAACACTGTTCAGAGGACGCACTACACTAACTTGTAGCTTTAGCTGAACACTGTGAGGAGGACGCACTACACTAACTTGTAGCTTTAGCTTAACACTGTGCACTACACTAACTTGTATCTTTAGCTGAACACTGTTCAGAGGACGCACTACTCTAACATGTAGCTTTAGCTGAATACAGTGCACTACACTAACTTGTATCTTTAGCTGAACACTGTTCAGAAGACGCACTACACTAACTTGTAGCTTTAGTTGAACACTGTGAGGAGGATACACTACACTAACTTGTAGCTTTAGCTGAACACTGTGAGGAGGACGCACTACACTAACTTGTAGCTTTAGCTGAACACTGTGCACTACACTAACTTGTAGCTTTAGCCGAACACTGTTCATAGGACGCACTACACTAACTTGTATCTTTAGCTGAACACTGTGCAGAGGTCGTAGTAAACTAACTTGTAGCTTTAGCTGAACACTGTGAGGAGGATGCATAACACTAACTTGTAGCTTTAGCTGAACACTGTGCACTACATTAACTTGTAGCTTTAGCTGAACACTGTTCAGAGGACAGACTACACTAACTTGTAGCTTTAGCTGAACACTATGCAGTGTTCGCACTACACTAACTTGTAGCTTTAGCTAAACACTGTTCACAGGACACACTAAACTAACTTGTAGCTTTAGCTGAACACTGTTCAGAGGACGCACTACACTAACTTGTAGCTTTCGCTGAACACTGTGCAGAGGTCGCACTACACTAACTTGTAGCTTTAGCTGAACATTGTGCAGAGGTCGCACTACACTAACTTGTAGCTTTAGCTGAACACTGTGAGAAGGACGCACTACACTAACTTGTAGCTTTAGCTGAACACTGTGCACTACACTAACTTGTATCTTTAGCTGAACACCGTTCAGAGGACGCACTACACTAACTTGTAGCTTTAGCTGAACACTGTGAGGAGGATATACTACACTAACTTGTAGCTTTAGCTGAACACTGTGAGGAGGACGCTCTACACTAACTTGTAGCTTTAGCTGAACACTGTGCAGAGGTCGCACTACACTAACTTGTAGCTTTAGCTAAACACTGTGAGGAGGAAGCACTACACTAACTTGTTGCTTTAGCTGAACACTGTGCACTACACTAACTTGTAGCTTTGGCTGAACACTGTGAGGAGGATGCACTACACTAACTTGTAGCTTTATCTGAACACAGTGCAGAGGTTGCACTACACTAACTTGTAGTGTTTGCTGAACACTGTGAGGAAGACGCACTACACTAACTTGTAGCTTTAGCTGAACACTGTGCACTACAATAATTTGTAGCTTTAGCTGAACACTGTGCAGAGGTCGCACTACACTAACTTGTAGCTTTAGCTGAACACTGTGAGGAGGACGCACTACACTAACTTGTAGCTTTAGCTGAACACTGTGCACTACACTAACTTGTAGCTTTAGCTGAAAACTGTTCAGAGGACACACTACACTAACTTGTAGCTTTAACTGAACACTGTGCACTACACTAACTTGTAGCTTTAGCTGAACACTGTGAGGAGGATGCACTACACTAACTTGTAGCTTTAGTTGAACACTGTGCAGAGGTCGCACTACACTAACTTGTAGCTTTTGCTGAACACTGTGAGGAGGACGCACTACACTAACTTGTAGCTTTAGCTGAACACTGTGCAGAGGTTGCACTACACTAACTTGTAGCTTTAGCTAAACACTGTGAGGAGGATGCACTACATTAACTTGTAGCTTTAGCTGAACACTGTGCACAACACTAACTTGTAGCTTTAGCTGAACACTGTTCAGAGGACAGACTACACTAACTTGTAGCTTTAGCTGAACACTATGCAGTGTTCGCACTACACTAACTTGTAGCTTTAGCTAAACACTGTTCACAGGACACACTACACTAACTTGTAGCTTTAGCTGAACACTGTTCAGAGGACGCACTACACTAACTTGTAGCTTTCGCTGAACACTGTGCAGAGGTCGCACTACACTAACTTGTAGCTTTAGTTGAACACTGTGCAGAGGTTGCACTACACTAACTTGTAGTATTAGTTGAACACTGTGCACTACACTAACTTGTAGCTTTAGCTGAACATTGTTCAGAGGTCGCACTACACTAACTTGTAGCTTTAGCTCAACACTATAAGGAGGACGCACTACACTAACTTGTATCTTTAGCTGAACGCTGTTCAGAGGACGCACTACACTAACTTGTAGCTTTAGCAGAACACTGTGCCGAGGTCACAATACACTAACTTGTAGCTTTAGCTGAACACTGTGAGAAGGACGCACTGCACTAACTTGTAGCTTTAGCTGAACACTGTGAGGAGGACACACTGCACTAACTTGTAGCTTTAGCTGAACACTGCACTACACCAACTTGTAGCTTTAGCTGAACACTATGCAGAGGTTGCACTTCTTTAACTTGTAGCTTTAGCTGAACACTGTGAGGAGGACGCACTACACTAACTTGTAGCTTTAGCTGAACACTGTGCAGAGGTCGCACTGCATTAACTTGTAGCTTTAGCTGAACACTGTCAGGAGGACGCACTACACTAACTTGTAGCTTTTGCTGAACACTGTGAGAAGGACGCACTACACTAACTTGTAGCTTTAGCTGAACACTGTGCACTACACTAACTTGTATCTTTAGCTGAACACTGTTCAGAGGACGCACTACACTAACTTGTAGCTTTAGCTGAACACTGTGAGGAGGATGCACTACACTAACTTGTAGCTTTAGCTGAACACTGTGAGGAGGACGCTCTACACTAACTTGTAGCTTTAGCTGAACACTGTGCAGAGTTCGCACTACACTAACTTGTAGCTTTAGCTAAACACTGTGAGGAGGAAGCACTACACTAACTTGTAGCTTTAGCTGAACAATGTGCACTACACTAACTTGTAGCTTTGGCTGAACACTGTGAGGAGGATGCACTACACTAACTTGTAGCTTTATCTGAACACAGTGCAGAGGTTGCACTACACTAACTTGTAGTGTTTGCTGAACACTTTAAGGAAGACGCACTACACTAACTTGCAGCTTTAGCTGAACACTGTGCACTACAATAATTTGTAGCTTTAGCTGAACACTGTGCAGAGGTCGCACTACACTAACTTGTAGCTTTAGCTGAACACTGTGAGGAGGACGCACTACACTAACTTGTAGCTTTAACTGAACACTGTGCACTACACTAACTTGTAGCTTTAGCTGAACACTGTTCAGAGGACACACTACACTAACTTGTAGCTTTAGCTGAACACTATGCAGAGGTCGCACTACACTAACTTGTAGCTTTAGCTGAACACTGTGAGGAGGACGCATTACACTAACTTGTAGCTTTAGCTGGACATTGTGCACTACACTAACTTGTAGCTTTAGCTGAACACCATGAGGAGGATGCACTACACTAACTTGTAGCTTTAGCTGAACACTGTGAGGAGGATGCACTACACTAACTTGTAGCTTTAGCTGAACATTGTGCAGAGGTCGCACTACACTAACTTGTAGCTTTTGCTGAACTCTGTGAGGAGGACGCACTACACTAACTTGTAGCTTTAGCTGAACACTGTGCACTACACTAATTTGTAGCTTTAGCTGAACACTGTGCAGAGGTCGCACTACACTAACTTGTAGCTTTAGCTAAACACTGTTCAGAGGACGTCCTACACTAACTTGTAGCTTTAGCTGAGCACTGTTCAGAGAATGCACTACACTAACTTATAGCTTTAGCTGTACACTGTGAGGAGGACGCACTACACTAACTTGTAGCTTTAGCTGAACACTGTGCACTACACTAACTTGTAGCCTTAGATGAACACTGTTCAGAGGATGCACTACACTAACTTGTAGCTTTAGCTGAACACTATGCAGAGGTCGCACTACACTAACTTGTAGCTTTAGCTGCACACTGTGCAGAAGTCGCACTACACTAACTTGTAGCTTTAGCTGAACACTGTCAGGAGGACGCACTACACTAACTTGTAGCTTTAGCTGAACACTGTGAGGAGGACGCACTACACTAACTTGTAGCTTTAGCTGAACACTGTGCACTACACTAACTTGTATCTTTAGCTGAACACTGTTCAGAGGACGCACTACACTAACATGTAGCTTTAGCTGAATACTGTGCACTACACTAACTTGTATCTTTAGCTGAACACTGTTCAGAGGACGCACTGCACTAACTTGTAGCTTTAGTTGAACACTCTGAGGAGGATACACTACACTAACTTGTAGCTTTAGCTGAACACTGTGAGGAGGACGCACTACACTAACTTGTAGCTTTAGCTGAACACTGTGCACTACACTAACTTGTAGCTTTAGCTGAACACTGTTCAGAGGACGCACTACACTAACTTGTAGCTTTAGCTGAACACTGTGCAGAGGTCGCACTACACTAACTTGTAGCTTTAGCTGAACACTGTTCAGAGGACGCACTACACTAACTTGTAGCTTTAGCTGAACACTGTGAGGAGGACGCACTACACTAACTTGTAGCTTTAGCTGAACACTGTGCACTACACTAACTTGTATCTTTAGCTGAACACTGTTCAGAGGACGCACTACACTAACATGTAGCTTTAGCTGAATACTGTGCACTACACTAACTTGTATCTTTAGCTGAACACTGTTCAGAGGACGCACTGCACTAACTTGTAGCTTTAGTTGAACACTCTGAGGAGGATACACTACACTAACTTGTAGCTTTAGCTGAACACTGTGAGGAGGACGCACTACACTAACTTGTAGCTTTAGCTGAACACTGTGCACTACACTAACTTGTAGCTTTAGCTGAACACTGTTCAGAGGACGCACTACACTAACTTGTAGCTTTAGCTGAACACTGTGCAGAGGTCGTAGTACACTAGCTTGTAGCTTTAGCTGAACACTGTGAGGAGGATGCATTACACTAACTTGTAGCTTTAGCTGAACACTGTGCACTACACTAACTTGTAGCTTTAGCTGAACACTGTGAGGAGGATGCACTACACTAACTTGTAGCTTTAGTTGAACACTGTGCAGAGGTCACACTACACTAACTTGTAGCTTTTGCTGAACACTGTGAGGAGGACGCACTACACTAACTTGTAGCTTTAGCTGAACACTGTGCACTACACTAATTTGTAGCTTTAGCTGAACACTGTGCAGAGGTTGCACTACACTAACTTGTAGCTTTAGCTGAACACTGTGAGGAGGATGCACTACATTACTTTGTAGCTTTAGCTGAACACTGTGCACTACACTAACTTGTAGCTTTAGCTGAACACTGTTCAGAGGACACACTACACTAACTTGTAGCTTTAGCTGAACACTATGCAGTGTTCGCACTACACTAGCTTGTAGCTTTAGCTAAACACTGTTCACAGGACACACTACACTAACTTGTAGCTTTAGCTGAACACTGTGAGGAGGACGCACTACACTAACTTATAGCTTTAACTGTACACTGTGAAGAGGACGCACTACACTGACTTGTAGCTTTAGCTGAACACTGTGCACTACACTAACTTGTAGCTTTAGCTGAACACTGTGAGGAGGACACACTACACTAACTTGTAGCTTTAGCTGAACACTGTGCAGAGGTCGCACTACACTAACTTGTAGCTTTAGCTGAACACTGTGAGGAGGACGCACTACACTAACTTGTAGCTTTAGCTGAACACTGTGCACTACACTAACTTGTAGCTTTAGCTGAACACTGTTCAGATTACGCACTACACTAACTTGTAGCTTTAGCTGAACACTGTTCAGAGGACGCACTACACTAAATTATAGCTTTAGCTGTACACTGTGAGGAGGACGCACTACACTAACTTGTAGCTTTAGCTGAACACTGTGCAGTACACTAACTTTTAGCTTTAGCTGAACACTGTTCGGAAGATGAACTACACTAACTTGTAGCTTTAGCTGAACACTAATTAATAGCCTGAAGGAACCAAAGAAGAAAAAAAAAAAAAAACTATTTAAAAAGTGACAGAAAAAGCTAATTGAAAAGCTAAAAGGGAAAGCCCCAGAAATGCTACCCAGCAAACAAAAAGTTAACACTACTGTGCAGAGGTCGCACTACACTAACTTGTAGCTTTAGCTGAACACTGTGCAGAGGTCACACTAAACTAACTTGTAGCTTTAGCTGAACACTGTGAGGAGGACGCACTACACTAACTGTAAATAGTCTAGCTGCCTGACTGTGGTACTAATAGGATCAGAAGAACACCAGCAATTTTCTTCACGTAGCTGTAAATACTGTAACAACACAAGCCTGCCTGTCAGTAGGAAGATAATAACAGGAACGGATCTAGCTAAACTGAATACTGTGTATATATATATATATATATATATATATATATACATAACACCTGGGATGCATATATATACACAATACACTGTAAGTGCAGCCAACTGACTGACTGTCCTGCCTAATCTATCTAACTTAAATCAAATGACACTGTCTCTCTGTCTCTGTCTCTCAACGCCGGAACACACTACACAGGGCTGCCGTGCAGGGGGCCTTATGTAGTGTGGGGCATGTACTAAACCCCCCGAGCCATAATTTGCCAAAGCTACCCTGGCTTTGGCCAATTACAGCTCTCTCTACAGATGGCGCTGTGATTGGCCAAGCATGCGGGTCATAGTGCATGCTTGGCCAATCATCAGCCAGCAATGCACTGCGGTGCCGCAGTGAATTATGGGCCATGACGCGCCACACAAATTTTTCGTGAACGGCCCATATCGTTTGCAATTCGGCGAACGATTGCACAGACGATGTTCGAGTCGAACATGGGTTCGACTCAAACACGAAGCTCATCCCTAGTAAACTTCCTTGCCATGGATCTCGCTGCCACAATGACATTTACCCTATAAAGTGTCTTGGGGTCTTTCATATTACACCTAATTTCTGAGAATAAATGGCAGGTCAAGCACATTATGCAGGTTCTGAACAAAATGCTTTTTTAGAGTTTGCATTTTATGAATCATTAGAATGTCACAATTTTCCCAAAAATGCAGAATTTTATGACTTAAAGTAAAGGATACAGCCTGGTAGGAAAAAAAAGAATACAATATAAAACAAATAAAAAACATATTTACATATTTAATTATGTGGCTACTATATTTTCCTTTTGACAGTGTCAGTATGGCTTAGTGAATGAATGTGAATATATTATTGACTGTCTGACAGGAAACATTTGATTGACAGTACAATTTGGTGATTCTAAAAGTAATTACATTTGCAACTCATTTGTAAAGTAGTAGAAATAACTGTCAAGCAATTTTAATGGACTTTTGTATGTATTTACCTCAATGATTGTAAGATTTATTTTGATCTTAATGTTAGAGACTAGTCTGTTTAAAAAGTGTTTTAAAGATAATGTATTTGCATACATTTTTTTTACTTCAATTTCATCAGGCAAAATAAAATACTGCATAAAATTGGTTCCAATTTAGCAATTGCAGACAGCAAAATATGTTTTTTGGACAAGTACTTGTGTTTTTGGAAGGCTTATCTGTGTTTTATATTGACGTGAGTAGGAATGAAATACAGTGGGAATTATATATGCCTGCAAACTGCTGATCTGTGACATGCCCACCGCCAGGTTGAATCAGACTTAGGCCATGCTGCAGCAGCTGCACATGCAACAGAGTGCCATAAATAAGTGCTTGTCTGAGTATGGCAGCGGCTTTTGCTATACAGTAGGATGCATGCAATGTATTTGATGATACATGCATCAGAAACACTGTGCTGAAGCACACACTGCCTGAAATCATGCACATGGCACTCGAGGCAGATCAACGGAAGGAAAAGGAGGACTTTCTTGCATCTTGAGGCCTACTATATCCAAACACAGCAGGCTCCAGTAGGGACATTGAAGCTGAAGGTGACATGGAGAAGTCTTCCAGTGACGGGTTTCATGCCTCCCAAACACTTGTTGTGTTCCATGGCTGGTGGAGTGTTACATGGCTGGGGTAGCTGAGGATCATGTCATCATGAGGACCCCGATTCCTCTGCCTCCAGTAATTTACAGTACCTGGGTTCCCTCATGCTCCAAATCCTGAAAGAGAATCCTAGGATTAAGGTTAAGGAGCGGGACCTTTACTTGTTGGCAACCGTCCTTTATCCATGTTACAAGAGAAATTTGCCGAGCTTATCCTGCCCTCGCAGAGGGAGAAGAGGTTAAAACATCTGGAGGATGCACTATGGAGGAACCTGTATAACTCATTTTCGGAGACTGGCAGGATAAAGATTTACAGACAAGGTTTCATAGAACCTCCTGTCAGTGAAAGGAGGGGCAGCAGTGGGAAAGGTTGCCTGAAGGACGTCTTTAAAAAATGTTTCAGTCCTCAGTTCCCTGGGAATGTCTGTTGCCAGCAACTATGGTCAGTGGCTGCATCACATGGTGGTCAAATATCTGGGGGCAAGAGCAGATACAGAAACTCTCAGAATGGATAAGGCCCCTTGACTACTGGGCCACGGGGATGGACCACTGGCCAGATCATGTACAGTATGAAATTGAACTGCTGGGCTGCCCTGCAGCCAGTGTGCTCCCTGTAGATGCATTCAGTGCAGCAGGGGGCTTTGTGACAGACAAAAGAGTCCATCTGTCCATGGACACTGTTGACCAGCTTTCATTCATGAACACGAACCAGTCTTGGATCAGCAGCAGCTACCAAGCTTCTGATGCTTTTGATGAAATTTTTGGAGGATCCTGATACCCTCCAATTAAATATTTATTTTGCTTTATCCAAATCTTCTCCTTTCACCATTGTAGACCACAAAATATATATCACATGTTGTTACCATTTCCATTTCCTTGTTAGCCAATAATTATTAGTGATTCATCATTAAAAATGCAAAACACATTATGTTTCCACATGCTGTTTCCCAGCTGGGAAATTTGTAATACATATAGTTTAAAAATAGTGTGGCCTATTGGAAACCCTCGGGACTCATTCTTTTCTTCCCTTAAATATTGCCTATGAAAGTGCTTTAACCGCTTTAGATCCAAAAGATTTTACCCCCTTCATGACCAGGCCATTTTTTTGCCATTTAGTACTGTGCTACTTTAACTGGTAATTGCATGGTCATGCAACACTATACCCAAATAAAATATATAATATTTTTTCACACAAATAAAGCTTTCTTTTGGTGGTATTCGATCTCCACTGTTTTTTTTATTTTTGTATTATATAAACGAAAAATGCAAACAACAGTATTTAGGCCAAAATGTATTCTGCTACATGTCTTTGGTAAAAAAAAAGTGTATATTAATTGGTTTGCGTGAAAGTTATAGTGTCTACAAATAATGGTATATATATAGTAGAATTTTTATTTATTTATTCTTATACTAACTAATGGTGGTGATTAGCGACTTATAGTGGGGCTGTGATATTGTGGCAGTCTGACACTAGCTGGCAATCTGACTAACTGACTAATTAACTAACTGACACAGACATCACCAGTGACACTAATACAGTGATCAGTGCTAATACTATACACTGTCACTGTCCTAATGACACTGGCTGGGAAGGGGTTAACTTTTAGGAGCAATCAAAGGGTTCACTGTGCACCTAACAATGTTTACTGTGTGTAATATACTGTTTTTACTGAGCGATGTGCCTGTTTTTACTCCCTCCCGGAGAAAAAAACTGACACATTGCTGCTATCCTGTGTTGTTTACCAACAGAGGGCTCTCTTCTGTCATTCACTCAGCTGATCAGCGGGTTAATCATTGGCCAGGACCCGCTGATCGACTTGTGCTGTAGCAAATGACAGCACAGCTAGGGCAGTGGGCTCACACCCCCCTAACCGGAAATATCTAATCACGTACATGTGCGGTGGGCGGTCCTGAAGAAATTAAAGTATGTGCAGATAATTCCTGGAAACATCTATCTCCTTTGTCCCAGTGAGAATAAAATGTCATTTTTGTGATTACAGAGGGAGCCCTATTGGCTTTTTTCCCCCTTAAGTTGCACTAGTTTTGATATATGCAGAAAATCTGTATAATTACAATATTTATGTCATATCTCTGCAAAAATACAGTCTATTTAATTTTTTAATGTTAAATCTGCACGCTCTGTTCCCCTGAGATAGTGGGGTCACAAGAAGGTATAAAAGGTGTGCTGCCAAGTACATTATTTTTCAATCTGTTGTGTGGAAAAGGGTAATAATTATAAGGCACAATCTGCTTGTTCTCTCACTCTTCCAAGTAGTAGACATACTTAAAGTGGAGGCCCACCCAAAAAAAAAAATTAAAAGACAGAAGCTACATATACTGCAGCTGCTAGCTTTTAATAATAGGACACTTACCTGTCGTGGAGTCCAGCGTTATCGGCACCGCAGCTGATGTTTCCATCAGCTGTCGGGTGCTGCCGCCGCCATTGCGGGTAAGGGGACCCAGCAGTATACCCTTGCGGCTTCTGGCCCGGCGACAGGGGGAGGAGGAGGAGGGAGCCCCGCGATGACATCATGGGCCACGGTGCAGACTCCTGGAAGTGGGAACAGGACACCTTTTAAAAGACAAGTATCCTGTCCCCCCTCCCCCCCAAAGGTGGCAATTGTGGCACCAGAGGGGGAGCGGAGACAAATGAGCGGAAGTTGCACTTTTGAGTGGAACTCCGCTTTAACAGTTTTAAAAAGGTGTGCATAAAATGGTAAAATGTGTCCTTCCTTACTTTATGAAAAAGGAAAATGATATATAAAGTGCCAATAATGTAGGCTGGGTATCACACTCTTTTAGATTAGATATTAAGGGAAGGTAACAAGTCATGGATTTTCATGGTATCCCCAAAAGCAAGAAACAAACATTTTATGAAATTCCAAAATGTATTACAAAATGTAGAAAAGCTTTTAATACAGCGCATAATTAAAAGCAATACAACTTCCCTTCAATTGGTAAAATAATTCCATATTCTGGACAACTTGAGTCTCCTTAAAGGTGGACTCCACACCAAGATTGTAGACATAAGGGCATATGCATACAGCAACTCTCAAAATGAATGAACATAAAAGATGATAATAATGATGATAAATTATGTCTAACTATGCATAAATTTTAGTATTATGCCCCGTACACATGATCGGACTTTCCGACAACAAAACCGTGGGTTCGAAGGATGTTGGCTCCAACTTGTCTTGCGTACACACGGTCACACAAATGTTGGCCAACAATTACGAATGTAGTGACATACAAGATGTACGTGATATCTCCATTATGAACGCTAGTTATATCTCTGGCTCGTACTTGATTCCGAGCATGCGTGGACTTTTTGTCCGACGGACTTGTGTACACACGATCAGAAAGTCCGACAACAAACATTTGTTGGCGGAAAGTCCGACAACAAATGTTCGATGGAGCATATACACGGTCAGACTTTCTGCCAACAAGCTCACATCCAACATTTGTTATTGGAAAATCCTATTGTGTGTACAGGGCATTAGAGTTGGGCCGAACACCTCCCGGTTTGCACCATAACTCCCAAACATGTAAAAAGTTTGTACCTGAGCCGCAAACTTTACTAAAGTCTATGGGAACCAAATTTAAAAAATCAAAAGTCCCCATTTTAAAGGCTTATTAGCAAGTTATTGGCCATAAAAAGGGTATGGGGGCCCGGATACTGCCCTGGGGTGCATGTATCAATGCAAACATGTTTAAAAAAAAAATTACAACAGCAGTGATTTCAATGATGCTTAAAATGAAACAATAAAAAAAATATTCCTTTAAATATAGCACCTGGGGGGTCCCCTTAGTCTGCCTGTAAAATGGCACATCTGTGCCATGTATAGAACCTGCTGCAGCGAAACTGACACATATTAGACATGTGCATTTGTTATTGTCCGAATGTATTTTCGTCCAAATTTCGGGGATTTTCGTGTTCGTTTTAACAAAACAATGAAGAATGTGCAGGATCCAAAATCCAAAAGATCCAAAATAAATAAATGCTTTATTTTTGTTTATAATTATTACTAGTCAATAGGGATGAGCTTCGAGTTCGAGTCAAACTCATGTTCGACTCGAACATCGGCTGTTCGCAAGTTCGCCGAACAGTAAACAATTTGGGGTGTTTGTGGCAAATTCGAATGCCGCAGAACACCCTTTAAAAGTCTATGGGAGAAATCAAAAGTGCTAGTTTTAAAGGCTTATATTCATGGTATTGTCATAAAAAGTGTTTGGGGACCTGGGTCCTGCCCCAGGGGACATGGATCAATGCAAAAAAAGTTTTAAAAATGGCTGTTTTTTCGGGAGCAATGATTTTAATAATGCTTAAAGTGAAACAATAAAAGTGTAATATCCCTTTAAATTTTGTACCTGGGGGGTGTCTATAGTATGCCTGTAAAGGGGCGCATGTTTCGCATGTTTAGAACAGTCTGACAGCAAAATTACATTTCAAAGGAAAAAAAGTCATTTAAAACTACTCGCGGCTATTAATGCATTGCCGGTCTGACAATACACATAGAAGTTCATTGATAAAAACGGCATGGGAATTCCCTACAGGGGATCCCCAAATCAAAATGTAAAAAAAAAAAAAATGACGTGGGGGTCCCCCTAAATTCCATACCAGGCCCTTCAGGTCTGGTATGGATATTGAGGGGAACCCCGGCCAAAATTAAAAAAAAAAAAAATGACGTGGGGATCCCCCTAAATTCCATACTAGGCCCTTCAGGTCTGGTATGTATATTAAGGGGAACCCCGGCCAAAATTAAAAAAAAATGGCGTGGGGTCCCCCTCAAAATCTATACCAGACCCTTAAGGTCTGGTATGGATTTTAAGGGGAACCCCACACCAAAATAAAAAAATAAAACGGCGTGGGGCCCCCCAAAAATCCATTCCAGACCCTTATCTGAGCACGCAACCTGGCAGGCCGCAGGAAAAGAGGGGGGACGAGAGAGCGCCCCCCCTGAACCATACCAGGCCACATGCCCTCAACATTGGGAGGGTGCTTTGGGGTAGCCCCCCAAAACATCTTGTCCCCGTGATGATGAGGACAAGGGCCTCATCCCCACAACCCAGTCTGGTGGTTGTGGGGGTCTGCGGGCGGGGGGCTTATTGGAATCTGGAAGCCACCTTTAACAAGGGGACCCCCAGATCCTGCCCACCTGTGTGAAATGGTCCCGGCCCTCCCCCCTGTGTGAAATGGTAAGGGGTACAAAAGTACCCCTACCATTTCACTAAAAAACTGTCAAAAATGTTTAAAATGACAATTCCTTTATTTAAATGCTTCTTCTTTCTTCTTTCTTCTATCTTCTATCTTCCTTCGGTTTCTTCCTCCATCTTCTTTTTCTGGTTCTTCTGGTTCTTCCTTCCGTGTTTTCGTCCGGCATCTCCTCCGCGGTGTCGGCATCTTCTTCCCTTCTGCTCCTCGGGCCGCTCCGCATCCATGATGGCATGGAGGGAGGCTCCTGCTCTTCTCTTCATCTTCTTCTCTTCATCTTCTTCGCTTCATTTTCTTGTCTTCATCTTCTTTTCGGGCCGCTCTGCATCCATGGTGGCATGGAGGGAGGCTCCCACTGTGTGATGCTTCTCCTCTTCTGACGGTTCTTAAATAACAGGGAGGTGGGGCCACCCAGTGACCCCACCTCCCTCTGATGTACGGTGACTTGACGGGACTTCCCTGTGGCATTCCCCGTGAAGCCACAGGGAAGTCCCGTCAAGTCACCGTGTGTGTCAGAGGGGGGCGTGGTCACCGGGTTACCCCGCCCCCCGTTATTTAAGAACCGTCAGAAGAGGAGAAGCGTCACACAGCGGGAACCTCCCTCCATGCCACCATGGATGCGGAGCGGCCCAGAGAAGAAGATGAAGAGAAGAAGATGAAGAGAAGAAGATGAAGAGAAGAGCGGGAGCCTCCCTCCATGCCATCATGGATGCGGAGTGGCCCAAGGAGAAGAAGGGAAGAAGACGCCGATGCCACCAAGTAGATACCGGACAAGAACACCGGAGGAAGAACCAAAAGAACCAGAAGAACCAGAAGAAGAAGATGCAGGAAGAAACTGAAGGAAGATAGAAGATAGAAGAAAGAAGAAAGAAGAAGCATTTAAATAAAGGAATTGTCAAAAACTGTCTCTTGTCATTTTTTACATTTTTGACAGTTTTTTAGTGAAATGATAGGGGTACTTTTGTACCCCCTTACCATTTCACACAGGGGGGAGGGCCGGGATCTGGGTGTCCCCTTGTTAAAGGGGGCTTCCAGATTCTGATAAGCCCCCCTCCCGCAGACCCCCACAACCACCGGCCAGGGTTGTGGGGATGAGACCCTTGTCCTCATCAACAATGGGACAAGGTGTTTGGGGGGCTACCCCAAATCACCCTCCCAATGTTGAGGGCATATGGCCTGGTACGGTTCAGGAGGGGGGCGATGTTTTTTTTTTTATTTTGGCACGGGGTTCCCCTTAAACTCCATACCAGACCTGAAGGGTCTGGTATAGATTTTGAGGGGGACCCCACATCATTTTTTTTTTAATTTTGGCCGGGGTTCCCCTTAATATCCATACCAGATCTGAAAGGCCTGGTATCGAATTTAGGGGTACCCCCACGTCATTTTTTTTTAAATTTTGGTTCGGGGTTCCCCTGTGGGGAATTCCCATGCCGTTTTTATCAATGAACTTCTATGTGTATTGTCAGACCGGCAATGCATTAATAGCCGCGAGTAGTTTTAAATGACTTTTTTTCCTTTGAAATGTCATTTTGCTGTCAGACTGTTCTAAACACGGAAAACATGCGCCCCTTTACAGGCATACTATAGACACCCCCAGGTACGAAATTTAAAGGGATATTACACTTTTATTGTTTCACTTTAAGCATTATTA
Source organism: Aquarana catesbeiana (assembly GCF_042186555.1). Lineage (NCBI taxonomy): Eukaryota > Metazoa > Chordata > Amphibia > Anura > Ranidae > Aquarana > Aquarana catesbeiana. The sequence continues at coordinate 706,319,939 of NC_133324.1, read as the reverse complement.
AAATCACTGCTCCCAAAAAAAAGGCCGTTTTTAAAACTTTTTTTTGCATTGATCCATGTCCCCTGAGGCAGGACCCAGGTCCCCAAACACTTTTTATGACAATAACTTGCATATAAGCCTTAAAAATTAGCACTTTTGATTATTCATGTTCGTGTCCCATAGACTTTAACGGTGTTCACGTGTTCGAACACATTTTTTGCCTGTTCGCATGTTCTGGTGCGAACCGAACAGGGGGGGTGTTCGGCTCATCCCTACTAGTCAAACAACATTATAATATTACCATAGCTTGTGGGCAGAGCATTTGACTGGAAATGTACGATCACGGCGTCGTACAGTTTAGCTGCTTCATCAGATCTTCTTAGAACATCCGACAGACACCAAAGGTGTTCAATTGACAGATTTGACCTTAATTAATTCAGATTTTCATACAAATGCATTTTTTAAGGAAACAAAATAAATAAAAATGTATTTTTCAGATGAAACTGAAATTCTGAAACATATTATATTAGTTTGCACATGTCTAACACATAAAAAGAAAAAAAAATGACTTTGAAATTGCCGGCAATATAAAACTGTTAAAAAAAATGGAGTGGGGGTCCCCCCAATACATACCAGGCCCTTTGGGTCTTGTATGATTTTAAGGGGAACCCCACACCAAAATTTAAGAAAGAAATGTTGTGGGGTCCCCCCTTCCTGAACCATACCAGGCCACATGCCCTCAACATGGGGGATGCTGCCCCCCCCACCCCAAAGCAACTTGTCCCCCCATGTTGATGGGGACAAGGGCTTCTTCCCGACAACCCTGGCTAGTGGTTGTGGGGGCCTGCAGGCAGGGGGGCTTATCGGAATCTGGAAGCCCGTTTAACAAGGAGGCACCCAGATCCCAGACCCCCCTATGTGAATAAGTATGGGGTACATTGTACACTACCCATTTCCCAAAACAGTGTCAAAATAAATAAAAACACACAGTTTTTGACAATTCCTTTATTAACAATGTAAAAACAATGTCCCCCGATGTAGATCCATCATCAATCACGCTGCCACTGCCAGACCACAAAAAAAAGGAAAAAGAAACATTCTGCCCACAATGAAGGCTAACCACCGTGTGTCTGCTCTGTTATCTGACATTTCTTAGATAGGTAAGGGTGGAGCCATCTGGCGACTTCACCTGGTGGCACCACCCCTGTGTGACAGGTGGAGCTTTTTTGGGGGGTCCGGCGGTGTCAGCGGGCATCATGACTGACAATGGATCTACATCTGAGGACATTGTTTTTTATTTTTAATAAAGGAATTGTCAAAAACTGTGTGTGTGTTTTTACTTCTTTTTGACACTTTTTGGTGAATGGGTAGGGGTACAATGTAGAATACAAATGATATACATAGTAAAACATTATATAAAGAAAGTAGACAAATAACATGTAAGAATGAACTAAACTGCATCAAAAGGAAAATGTGCAAAAAGGTACTGTAAAATCAAATTGCTGAAATAGGAATAATCAGCTACTGGAACACATACTAAAACACACTAGAGACCAAACTGTTAAAATAAGATTAAATGGCTATTAAATAAATAAATGAATAATAATACTGAAAAAATACTTCTAATGCCCCGTACACACGGTCGGATTTTCCGACGGAAAATGTGTGATAGGACCTTGTTGTGGGAAATTCCAACCGTGTGTAGGCTCCATCACACATTTTCCATCGGATTTTCCGACACACAAAGTTTGAGAGCAGGCTATAAAATTTTCCGACAACAAAATCAGTTTTGTTTCAATATATTTTATTTTCCAGTAAAAGTGAATACATCATAGGCAATAAACATGAAGCAGGTCCACAGCCCCGCCATACCTGAGAATGATGTAACAGTTACAGAGAAATAATCATCAAATAGTACATTCAATTCTTAGAGTGATCAGAAAGTGGTAAGTATAACTTGGAAAGCAATAATACATAAAAGGTTTCATGTAGTTGAGGATGAAATCCCGGAAAGCAAAGACTAAATAATCTAGACCTTTATTGCCTTAACTCGGGTCACCTCTCTTTATGTTATGGTGGGTGATCCCAGACGGAGGGAGCTCCCCCACCCCAATAGGGAACATTCTGTGGAAGAGCCCCCCCCCCCCCCAAGACCCCCCATTCCGACATTCATCTTGCAATACGTAACATTTGTGAAAAAAAAAGCACACATAAAAAAAAAAGAAAACCACCCATCACTTTCAGTGGAGGGTAATAAGTATTTTTGGCGTACAAGACATATCAAAGATCTAGGCATAACCACAGACCAGTAATTATGGCATGTATTTGACCGCCCTGACAAACAACTAGTTTAAATGCAATGAAAAAAAAAAAAAATGGAAGAAAAAATGTTCTTAACAAGTAACTGGTTTTTCCATTTTTGAGGAGTGTGCAGTGTACCAACATAATGCTAGACCACATTACTAAAGAGTAATTTTGTTTAGTCTAGTTAAAAATAATTTGAGAAAGAAGTGGGGGGTGATGACCTTAGGGAGAGTGAGAATGGGAGGGGGAAGAGGAGAAAAGAAAGGAAAGAGACAGAAGAAGAAATGTGAGTTTATATTGGAAGCCGACTGGGGGGAGCCCAGAGTCCTGTAGTCGCCTCTTGAGGGCTCTAGAAGAGGGATATTCCCACAAAATCTGCCCAAGGCTCCCACACCATTTTGAACTTTTCTGTGCGATCCAAGACCACGCCCGCCATCTTTTCCTGGTTCATGATCCAGGATATCTTACGTTTGGCCATAAGGGTGGAAACATATGGTTGCTTCCAAGCTTTGGCTATCGTGAGCTTAGCTCCTAAAAGGATAAAGTGTATGAGGCGTTGCGTGATCCTGGAGGCTCCCTGGACTGGGAAGTTAAGGAGTGCTATGAGGGGGGATACTTGTATGGATAAGGCCGTGATTTTGTTAATCCAGGTGAAAATCCTGCGCCAAAACTGGCGTATTCTGGGACAGGACCACCACGTATGTATCATATCACCTCCTAACTCACAACCTCTGAAGCAGAGAGGAGAGGAGGATGGGAAAATCGCAGCTAATTTAGTTGGGACTAGGTACCATCTAGTTATAACTTTTGCGCTAGCTTCCATGAGGCTGGTATTAAGAATCCCCTTGAAGGAGTTTGCAAAATTTCGGTGCCAAGTGTCGGTTTTCCATTGTTGTGCCAAGTCCTCCTCCCATTGCGTCATGTAAGGTGCCTTGGATTGTGTTGATGATAGGGCCCTGTAGATCACCGAAATTCCCCCCCTCTGCTCACTGGCCTGGCCACACCAAGATTCATATTCAGTTATTAATAATTTGTGTGAAGATGTCTTGCACTTATTCTGTAAAAAGTTTGAGATTTGAGAGAATCTGAAAAATTCTGAGGAGGGCATTTCTAAGTTACTAATACAATATGGTTTGGAGATCGGGCCCAAAGGCCTGAGAAAGTGGCCTATCCTGTAAAGCCCTTTGTCTAGCCTCCATTGAAAGGCTTTAATGTCTAGCCCCGGTGGGAAGTCAGGATTATGAAATATATGTTTAAGAGGTTCTATAGGAGATGAGATCTGGTTGTTTTTCCGTATACAATCCCAGAGATGGAACGAGTGTGAAAGCGTCGGGGATAGGATTGAAGGTCGAAGTTTTTTAGGGCACCAGAGGAGATAGTCTATGGTATGGAGTGGTACTGCCAGCCTTTCAATATGCACCCAGTCAGGTTTTTCCCAGCGGGAGTAAACTGCTGATATTTGAGCAAGGTGGGCTGCTTGGAAATACCAGAGTAGGTTAGGTAAGCCCAGTCCGCCCCCGGTCTTGGCTCTAAACAAGATTGATTTAGAGAATCTATGACCTCTTTTGCCCCAAACAAATTGTATAATTTTGGCTTGGAATTTTTTAAGTCGGGCTTTGTCAATAGGGATTGGGAGGGCCCTAAAGTAATATAGGATGCGGGGAAGGAGGGTCATTTTAATTGAATTTATTTTGCCAAGCCAGGATAGAGAGAGCCCAGACCACCTGGTCAAGTCCTCTTCCAGTTTTTGGTATAGCTGAGGATAATTAGCTTGATAGAGGAGTTCTATCTTGGGGGTCAATTTAATCCCCAGGTATGTGATATGCGCATCATTCCACGTGAACCTAAAACTCTCTCTTATCCTGGCCAGCAAAGGGGTAGGTAGGTTGATGTTGAGCGCTTGAGACTTGTCATAATTTACTTTAAGTCCTGAGATAGATCCGAATTCGTCAAGAAGGCGGCATATGTTGGGGAGGGAGGTCAGGGGAGACGATATAAACATTAGGATGTCATCTGCAAACAATGCACATTTGTGGTGACGGGGGCCACACTGAACCCCCTGTATGTTCGGATTGGATCTGATGGCGATTGCTAGGGATTCGATTGCTATGGCAAAAATCAATGGGGATAAGGGACACCCCTGTCTTGTACCTTTCGAGATGGGGAAAGACTCAGAGTAAAATCCCTGCAGACGTACCTGGGCTGTGGGGAATGAGTATAGAGCATGCAGAACATTCAGAAAGGAGTCCCCAAAGCCCCATCTATGTAAAATGTTGAATATATAATTCCAATTTACGGAGTCGAAGGCTTTTTGGAGATCTAGGGACAATAGACATCCTTGTCTGGATGGGCCTCCATCCCAATTTGAGTTGAGGAGAGAAATTATATCTATCGCACGTCTAGTTTGATCTGGACCCTGTCTTCCAGGAATAAATCCTACCTGGTCTTTGTGAATGTATAAGCTAATAAAGGAAGCCAGGCGGTCTGCAAGGATCTTAGTCAGGAACTTCAAGTCATTATTGATAAGAGATATAGGCCTGTAGTTGCTTACAGAGCTGGGGTCTTTGTTGGGTTTGGGGAGGACTGTGATGTGAGCCATATTAAGTGAGGAGTCCAGTTGTCCCCCTTGTCTGAGGGCGTTGAAGAACCGGGCCATATATGGGGCAAGTGTAATAGCGAAAGTTTTATAATAGGGTATAGAAAACCCATCTGGGCCTGGTGCTGAGAGAGATTTAGAGTTTTTAATGACCGTGCATACCTCTTCCGCTGAGATAGGGGCATCTAATTTTTGACGGTGGGTATCTTGTAATTTAGGAATTTGAATGCTATTTAAAAAACTGTCCATCTCCCGTTGAGGAGGGTTTTGATCCCCTCTGTATAAGGCTTCGTAGAATCTCTGAAATTCACCCATGATACGTTGGGGATTCTGAGAGAGAGTGCCCCCCTGGATTTTAATTTTTGGGAGAGCTTGGGACCTGAATTTTGGAGAGAGTCTGTTTGCTAGCATTGAGCTTAATTTGTCTCCGTGGCAGTAGAACTTGGATCTATTCCATCTTAACCATTTTTCGGCTTTGGTAGTGAGGGCCATGTTTAGTGCCGTACGGGCTTCGTCTAATTTGGCTATGGGTACCGAGCTAGGGTTAGTTTTGTGCATTTTGGCCAAATCAGAGAATTCCTTATCTAGTTTTGCAATTTCCGCTTTATTGGACTTGTTAATGTGTGAAGCTATTTGAATTAAGTGGCCTCTAAGGACTGCCTTGTGGGCTGCCCAGAGGCAAGAGGGGCTAATATCTGGTGTGTCATTGGTGTGAAAATAGGATTTGATGAGTTTTTCGATTTCCGCTGCTCTGGACGGGTCACTCAGGATGGATTCATTAAGTCTCCAGCGTCTATCAGGGAGCCGACTTCCCCGGCGGAGGAGAGTCAAAACTACCATGGAGTGATCCGACCAGACCACCTCTTTAATAAAAGCTTTTTTGGTCAGTGGGATAGAGGGTGATGTAAGGAGAATATGGTCAATCCTAGAGAAGGTTCCGTGTGGGTTGGAGTAGTGTGTGTAGTCTCGAGTAGTGGGGTTGACTTCCCTCCATATGTCGACCAGACCATGTTGATATAGTAATTTGGCCAAACGGAGGCTCTGTTTAGAAGGTCTGGTTAAGCGTGCGCCCGGGGGTCTAGATTTATCCAATCCCTGACCAAATGCGGTGTTGGAGTCTCCCCCAAAGATCACCGTGCCTTCAGTTAGCGGATTTAGGGTCTGCAGCATGTTTTGGAAGAAAGCTAATTGGCCAGTATTGGGGGCGTAATATGAGATAAATGAGTATAATTGTCCATCTAATTCACCCACCAGTAATAAGTATCTCCCGTCGGGGTCTTTGTGTTCTGACTTTAAGGTGAATTTGCTTCTCTTTGAAATAAAAATGCCTACTCCCTTAGTCTCGGCATTGGCCAAAGAAAAGAAGGGGAAGTTAGCGTGAATGAACGATGGGCAGAAACTTTTAGGGAAGTGGGTTTCCTGTATGAGAATTACGTCAGCTTTTTGCGAGTGCATATAGTTAAAAATTTTACGTCTTTTAATGGGAGAGTTCAATCCCTGTACATTATGCGTAACTACCTTGATAGTAGTTTGTATCTGTGGTGTATTAGCCATTGAGCAGAGTTGGGGAGCGATCCGGGGCCAAATCAACACTTACCCAATCGAGTTCAGTAAGGCCAAGGTACCTCGTAGGCCTATCAGGGTACTCGGATGTCAGTATACAACCTCGGGGTTTGTCCCCCCAGTCGACCTCTGAAAAGAGAATATAATGAGCGTCTTGAGAAAGAGAGATGAAAGTAAAGGAGATAGGAAAGACGAAAGACAAGGGAGTCTTCCGATGGATGGAGGTGACAGGATCCCCATCTATTTTAAAGGTGAACTTTAGAGTCCCTCTAAACGACGGGGACTACACTTGTCCAGAGAAGAGACAAAAATCCGATCTCACAGACAAGAGGGGGTGCATGAGCACCACTCCAGCAGACAGGCCGCTAAATCTATATCTCTAAATAAGACCGAAAAAGGGATGACTTATATAGGTTGCTAGGCTCAAACATTAATAACTGGCATAATATTCCACCCTAGGTGGCTTCAACTAATGGAAATGTATAAATGAGCAGGAGGTGAGACTACATATTGCCTTGAAAATAGAACAAAAAAGAATAAAAAAGTAACGAAAAACTGTGAGCCTTTTTAGGATGGCGATAAGAAACTGGATCCATGTGGGCATAGATGCCCATGGTGGAGGGGGTAGGGAGGAAGAGTATTCCGGATGGGTCGGGTATTCTAGGTAATACTTTCAGAGATAGGGATACAGGAGGAGCAGATCACTATGAAGTGCCCAAACTGATTGTGGTTATTATCATTCCTCCCCCTCCTCTCAGACACCTCCATAGAGACATGGCCGAGAGGGGGGCCCCAACTATAAATTGTGTTAAGTGTAAATTTTAGGTAGGGCTCATAACCCCGGTAGGGATTCCCCGCGAGATCTCCTCGGCCCAGTAAAAAATTCAGGCCAAGGGATGACCATCCCACGAGGGACCAATCCGGGGTGTGAGACCCCCCAGGTCACCTGAGAGGAAAGAAAAAAAAAGGTCCACTAGGACCGGACACGGCCCAGATGGCCTTAAACTCAAAAGAGTCATGGAGGGACTGTCTCCTTATGTTTCTTGGACTTCACCGATTCCCAAACTGGTGTCAGAGGGCTGGTTGGAAGTTGTCTTTTCGTTGAATTTGGATTTGATCCCGACGGTGTAGAGTTAGAGTCCTGGCTGATGAGGCCCAGTTGAAGCAGAACCTTTTCACCTTCTTGAAGCGAACCGAAAGTGTATGATTTGCCCTTCCAGATGAATTTTAGCTGAAATGGAAAAAGCCACCAATACTTGATATCCTTGTCCATTAGAATTTGGAGGAGTGGTTTCAAGGCTCTCCTCTTCTGTATAGTGGATGGGGAGAGATCCGCAAAAATTTGCAGTTGGTGGCCTTGAAAGATGATTTTAGGCATTGTTCTTGATTTCCGCATTATTTCCTCCTTGATGGAGTAAAAATGTGGTTTGACCACGACGTCACGTGGAAGACCGTCTGCTCTAGGTGGTTTGAGAGCCCTGTGAGCCCGGTCTAACTCCAATCTGTGCTGTGGGGTGTCAGGAAGTAAATCCTTAATGAAAGCTTGTATTGTGACTGGTATGTCTTTATAAGACTCAGGGAGCCCCCTTAATCTGAAGTTATACCTTCGATTCCTGTTCTCCAGGTCGTCAATCTTTGCATGCGCAGTTTCAAGCTGTTCTTGGAGAATCTGTATACAGGCAGTATTCTGATTTGTTCTAGATGAGGTGGCTTCCAGGTGTGTTTCAATTATTTCCATGCGAGATCCAATATTCTGTAGATCTGCTTTGATATCATTTGTAATCCTATTAGCAGTGTTAATTAATCCCCTGTCCAGGAGTACTGCAAATTTATCAAAGAGATCCGCAACATCAACAGGCTGAGGTAGGCCCGAGTCCCCGGGCTGTAGTAGTTGTTGTGACTGGGGAGGGCCTGCTTCCATAGGGGAAAAGTCTGCACCTGCCGTACAGCGTCCTAATAGGGATTCGGTAGAAGCAGGGGAGTTGAGGCCCAGGGCAGTGCTGTGTGCAAGGTTGTCTTGCTGCAGTAGAGAGGGGGAGGACGTGGGCCGCGAGGTCTGTGTGTTATCTGAGGTGACACAGTAAGGGGCCGCCGCCATCTTAGCTGTATCAGGCCCGGCCGGTGAGGCTTCAAAAGCGGGCTGTAGGTTGCGTCTTACCGCTCCGGAGTACATGTGGACGGTCCCCGGGTTGTCTCCCACACATGGGGGGTGGATCCAGTCGGCTGATGCCGTTCGGTCTGCTCTCTCTGAGGCCGTAGCTGCTGGAGTGGGACGGAGCTCCCGGACTAAGCGTCCATGTTAGGTGCCGCCGCGCATGCGCCTCATCCACAAAATCAGTTTTCGGAATTTCTGATCGTGTGTACACAAATCCGATGCACAAAGTGCCACGCATGCTCAGAATAAATAAAGAGATGAAAGCTATTGGCTACTGCCCCGTTTATAGTCCTGACATACGTGTTTTACGTCACCGCGTTCAGAATGATCGGATTTTCCGACAACTTTGTGTGACCGTGTGTATGCAAAGCAAGTTTGAGCCAACAACCGTCTGAAAAAATAAAAAATCCTAGGATTTTGTTGTCGGAATGTCCGATCAGTGTCCGACCGTGTGTACGGGGCATTAGACAAACTGCTAAAAAAAGTACTTTAGAATAGGGATGAGCCGAACACCCCCCGGTTCGGTTCGCACCAGAACCCGCGAACGGACCGAAAGTTCGCACGAACGTTAGAACCCCATTGACGTCTATGGGACTCGAACGTTCGAAATCAAAAGTGCTCATTTTAAAGGCTAATTTGCATGGTATTGTCCTAAAAAGGGTTTGGGGACCCGGGTCCTACCCCAGGGGACATGTATCAATGCAAAAAAAACTTTTAAAAACGGCCGTTTTTTCGGGAGCAATGATTTTAATGATGCTTAAAGTAAAAAAAAAAAGTGAAATATTCCTTTAAATATCGTACCTGGGGGGTGTCTATAGTATGCCTGTAAAGTGACGCGTGTTTCCCATGTTTAGAACAGTCCCTGCACCAAATGTCATTTTTAAAGGAAAAAATCTCATTTAAAACTGCTTGCGGGTTTAATGTCATGTCGGGTCATGGCAATATGGATGAAAATCAGTGAGACAAACGGCATGGGTACCCCCCAGTCCATTACCAGGCCCTTTGGGTCTTGTATGGATATTAAGGGGAACCCCGCACCCAAATTAAAATAAGGAAAGGTGTGGGGCCACCAGGCCCTATATACTCTGAACAGCAGTATACAGGCGGTGCAAACAAGACAGGGACTGTAGGTTTGTTGTTAAGTAGAATCTGTTTGTAATTTTGAACATTTTTAACGTGTTTAGCTCCAGCCAAAAAATCTTTTCTAAGCTTTTTGGAAAACATAGGGAAGGGTTATCACCCCTGTGACATTTGTTTTGCTGTCTTTCCTCCTCTTCAGAAGATTTCACCTCACTTTTTTGTCCCAATGAAAAATGTTTTTTGAAAATTTGGGTTTTTTTGTGGAACAAGGATTGGAAAGCATCAGTGGAAAGGAGAAATTGTTTTCCCATATTAACTCTTACAGGAGAGAATTTCCCTTCCTAGGGGTAGATTTCATCTCACTTCCTGTTGTCTCCTTCCGTTTGCAAGTAGGAGTCGTTTGTAAGTTAGATGTTTGAAAGTAGGGTCCTGCCCTATATACTCAGCAGAAATTTGGGCCTTAGGTGTTGCTGTGGCCACAACACTGTAAGCCCTCACAGGGCCCTGCTGTGAAATATTAGATCAAGAATTGTAATTACATGCCCCTGTTGAACAGGAGCTGAAAAATTAGGCCTTAGGCACTGGTGCTGGTGCCACAACACTGCAACCCCTCACAGACACTCTAGTTGGAACGCAGGAACGAGCCCTGCTGCAAATTATTGCTTCAAAAATTGTAATTACACGCCCCTGTTAGACAGGGGCAGAAAAATTGGGCCTTAGGCACTGGTGCTGGTGCCACAACACTGCAACCCCTCACAGACACTCTAGTTGGAACGCAGGAACGAGCCCTGCTGCAAAGTATTGCATCAAAAATTGTAATTACACGCCCCTGTTAGACAGGGGCAGAAAAATTGGGCCCTAGGCACTGGTGCTGGTGCCACAACACTGCAACCCCTCACAGACACTCTAGTTGGAATGCAGGAACGAGCCCTGCTGCAAAGTATTACATCAAAAATTGTAATTACACGCCCCTGTTAAACAGGGGCTGAAAAATTGTGCCTTAGGCACTGGTGGTGGCGCCCAGAACCAAAAATGTTCTTACAAGCTATCAGCGTGATGATTGAGGAGGAAGAGGATAATTACTCAGGGATAGTCACTCAGCATCAGCATAGGCAGTCTTTGAAGGGATCTGAGATTTCAAAAAAAATTATTCGGTTACATCAGCATCAGGTGCTTGGTAGCTGGTGGTGATCCAAGACTCATTCATTTTTATGAAGGTCAGCCGATCGACCGAGTCGGTGGACAGACGCACCCTGTGATCGGTTACCACGCCTCCAGCAGCACTGAATGTGCGTTCCGAAAGAACGCTGGATGCAGGACAGGCCAGTAGCTCAATTGCATACTGTGCAAGCTCTGGCCAGTGATCCATCCTCAAGACCCAGTAACCCAGAGGATTTTCGGTGGGAAAGGTGTCCAAGTCTGATCTTGCCCCTAGGTATTCCTGCACCATGTAAAACAGACGCTGGCGATGGTTGCTGGAACCGATCATACCTTGGGGCTGCGGACCAAAAAATTGTCTGAACGCATCGGTCAGACGGCCACCTTCTCCACCGCTCCTTCTTTGACTGACCGAAGCCTCAGCAACACGTTGTCCAGAAACAGGAGTTTGTAACCTCCCAGTCTCTGGGAACGCGTTGCACAGACCTTTCTGCAAGGCCTCCCGAAGATGTTTCATCCTCTGCTCCCTCTGCGATGGCAAGATAAGGTCCGCAACCTTACCCTTGTAACGTGGATCAAGGAGGGTTGCCAGCCAGTATTGGTCCTTCTCCTTGATACCACGAATACGAGGATCCTTACGCAGGCTTTGCAGGATCAGGGAGGCCATGCAGCGTAGGTTTGCTGAGGCATTCGGTCCGGAGTCCTCTGGGTCACTAAGAACGACATGGTCCGCAGCCACCTCCTCCCAGCCACGTACAAGTCCATGTGTTTCTTGGGACTGATCCCTTAAAGACTGCTGCTGATGCTGAGTGCCAGGCTCCACCTCCATACTGACACAATCTTCCTCCTCCTCCTCTTCCTCCTCGTCCTCTTCCTGTGTGATCGGCGGGCACGCAGGAACACTGTCTGGATAAAGGGGGCCTTGAGAGCTAAGGAAGTCCTCCTCTTCCTGCCTCTGTTCTGCCTCAAGTGCCCTGTCCATTATTCCACGCAGCGTGTGCTCCAACAGGTGGACAAGGGGGACAGTGTCACTGATGCATGCACTGTCACTGCTCACCATCCTCGTGGCCTCCTCGAATGGTGACAGGACAGTGCATGCATCCCTGATCATGGCCCACTGGCGTGGGGAAAAAAAACCAAGCTCCCCTGACCCTGTCCTGGTGCCATAGTCGCACAGGTACTCATTGATGGCCCTCTGCTGCGTGTGCAGCCGCTGCAGCATGGCCAACGTTGAGTTCCACCTGGTGGGCATGTCACAGATTAGGCGGTTCTTGGGCAGGTTAAACTCCTTTTGGAGGTCCGTCAGACGAGCACTGGCATTATATGACCGGCGGAAATGCACACAGACTTTCCTGGCCTGCCTCAGGACATCCTGTAAGCCCGGGTACCTGCCCAAGAACCGCTGCACCACCAAGTTAAGGACGTGAGCCAAACAGGGCACATGGGTCATTTGTCCCTGTCGGAGGGCAGAGAGGAGGTTGGTGCCATTGTCGCAAACCACCATTCCTGCCTTAAGTTGGCGTGGCGTCAACCACCTCTGAACCTGCCCCTGCAGAGCTGACAGAACCTCTGCCCCAGTGTGGCTCCTGTCCCCCAAGCACACCAGCTCAAGCACCGCATGGCATCTTTTGGCCTGCGTACTTGCGTAGCCCCTTGAACGCCTACGGAGCACCGCTGGTTCCGAGGAAGAGGCCATGGAGGAAGAAGAAGAGGAGGGGGTGGAGGAGAGAGGTGTGTCACAATCAGCATTTTGGAGGCGTGGTGGCGGAACAACCTCCAACACTACTGCACCTTGTCCTGCATCCTTCCCAGCTGCCAGCAGAGTCACCCAATGCGCCGTGAAACTTAGGTAACGTCCCTGTCCATGCCTGCTGGACCATGAGTCAGCGGTAATATGCACCTTACCGCTGACCGCCCTGTCCAGCGAGGCATGGACATTGCCTTCCACATGCCGGTAGAGAGCCGGAATCGCCTTCCGTGAGAAAAAGTGGCGTTTGGGTACCTGCCACTGAGGAACCGCACATTCCACAAACTCACGGAAGGGGGCAGAGTCTACCAACTGAAAAGGCAGCAGTTGAAGTGCTAGCAATTTTGCCAAGCTAGCATTCAACCGCTGGGCATGTGGATGGCTGGGAGCAAACTTCTTTCGGCGGTGCAGCAGCTGGGGCAGGGAAATTTGCCTGGTACAATCTGACGTCGGTGTACCAAAAGCAGATTGCCCACAAGTACTTGGCTGTGACACACCTAATTCTACACCTTCATTCCTCTCACTGCAGGTCTCAGAGAGGACTGAAGGTCTAGTGGGGTTGGAAATCTCAGCTGATGAGGAGCAAGGAGAGATCCTCTTTGTTCTTTGGTGTGGGTCTTTTAGATACGCTTGCCAACGAACTGCATGGCAGGTCAACATATGTCTGGTCAAGCATGTGGTACCCAAGCGGGAGATATTTTGGCCACGCGAGATACGCTTGAGACATATGTTGCAAATAGCAGCGGTGCGATCTGATGCACTCGTCTCAAAAAAGGCCCACACCAAAGAACTTTTTGAATAACGCGCAGAGACTGCAGCGCCCTGCACATGTGGAGCTTTGGGGTGTGATGCAGTCAATGTGCTGCCCTTAGGCTGGCCCCTGGAGGGCATCCTGCCTCGTTGGTGATGTGCTGCCGCCTCCTCCTCCTCCTCCTCCTCCTCCTCCTCCTCCTCTCTCCTATCAGGCACCCACGTTGAGTCAGTGACCTCATCATCCCCTCCCTCCTCATCACTGGAGCAAACCTGGCAGTATGCTGCAGCAGGGGGAGCATGACTGCCAGATTGCTGTCCTTCTTGGGCACCCCCTCTGTCCGCGCTCATGTTACTGCCTTCATCGAGCTCAGTATCGTCATCAGAGCCTTCCAAACGCTGGGCATCCTCCTGGAGCATGTACCCAACACTGTGGTCAAACAGTTCGAGGGAATCCTCATGAGGACATGGTGGAGCTAGGGAAGGAGTCACTGATGACATTGAGCTGAGGGAAGAGGCCGCTGCTTTGCCAGACAAAGCACCCTGGGCATGGGTGAGAGAGGATGAGGAGGATGAGGACGGCTTGGTCATCCACTCGACCAAGTCTTCCGCATGTTGCGGCTCAACATGGCCAGCTGCCGAAAAAAAGGCCAAGCGTGTCCCATGGCCACGTGCTGATGAGGATGCACCGTCTCCACGACCAGCACTAGACACAGAGCCTGCTTGCCCTCTCTTATTGGCTTGTGACTGTCTGCCTCTCCTTCTTGGCCTTCCAGACATACTAATGGCCTGTAGCTGCACTAAGCTGGGATAGAACACCTGTAATTTTCTTCAAGTAGCTTTATATACTGTAACCAGACAAGCCTGCCTGTCAGTAGGAAGATAACAGGAACGGATCTAGCTGAACACTGTGAGCAGGACGCACTGTACTAAATGTAAATAGTCTAGCTGCCTGACCGTGGTACTAATAGGATCAAATAGAACACCTGTAATTTTCTTCAGGTAGCTTTATATACTGTAACCAGACAAGCCTGCCTGTCAGTAGGAAGATAACAGGAACGGATCTTGTTGTACACTGTGAGCAGGACGCACTGTACTAAATGTAAATAGTCTAGCTGCCTGACCGTGGTACTAATAGGATCAAATAGAACACCTGTAATTTTCTTCAGGTAGCTTTATATACTGTAACCAGACAAGCCTGCCTGTCAGTAGGAAGATAACAGGAACGGATCTAGCTGAACACTGTGAGCAGGACGCACTGTACTAAATGTAAATAGTCTAGCTGCCTGACCGTGGTACTAATAGGATCAAATAGAACACCTGTAATTTTCTTCAGGTAGCTTTATATACTGTAACCAGACAAGCCTGCCGGTCAGTAGGAATTTAACAGGAACGGATCTAGCTGAACACTGTGAGCAGGACGCACTGCACTAAATGTAAATAGCAGGAACGGATCTAGCTGAACACTGTGAGCAGGACGCACTGCACTAAATGTAAATATGTGACAAATGAGAAAACTCAAATATACGCGCCCCTCTTGAGTCTTCACCACTGCGCTCAAATGCCAGGTGGAGGGGTGCTTACCCCCTACACAAGAGAAAGTCCTAATGCAATGGCTATAGAGCTGCCACTCTAAAATTATGTAAACTATGCAAAACCTTTCTATTACTTGCAAATAATCCTGGGCTATATTAGTACTTGCAAGACAGAAAAAGTGGCGCTAAATAGCGGTGTAGCTCCTAGCTGAAGTGCAAAGCAATAATCTAATGTTCCAACAAATAAAACATAATAAAAGTTCTCATTAGTGTAAGAAAATAAACATTCAAAATCCCTGTACAGGTGTATCAAACACACAGCACTATATAAAAAAAAGGGACATGAACTCTAAATAATAGTCCATAAATATTCCCAAGGCAGGACACCGTGCAGGAAAGGTGAGGTCTCTGAAAACAATCCACCAATTCACTCAGTGTTAGTGATTCCTCTCCCCTTGAATTCCACACTCACCAGCTCCATATGCCTCACACTCTCGTGTTTTGGCAATCAGGCATAAGTGTAGGTTGGTCAGTGAAGGGTCAAAGGATCCAGATTCTTTTATAATCCGGGTGTTACCTCAATTCATAAAAAGAACTCAAGATAGTGTGATACCGTAAAATAAGTGAATTTATTCAATTTAAAACTTAAATCATTGCACTCACATGAACAATTCTTGATAAAAGCCAAACTGACACTGCAAAGCAACTCTAAACCAAAACGAATCCTCCTCTGTGAAACGCCCAGCACCACTGTGAGAATGAAGGTCACGGCGGACCTCAAGAAGCAGCGATGGAAAAGTTCTCACCCCTCTCCGCTGACAATCTAAGATTGTGGATCACCTGCTGGCGACGCAGCCCAAGGGGCAGCTCCTCCGAAGCGTTTGAATGCTCCCGCTGATGCACGGAGATCCACAGCCAAGTCCCGTCCGTCACTACTGCTTACTGATAGGTGCCGTACAGCCACGCCCCGACATGTTTCGTCACATCAGACTTCCTCATGGGATTGGCTGCACGGCACGGCACCTCCTCCCCTTATACTCCTTACGTCTTGCGTCGTAATAGTATGCAAATCAGTGTTCGCCTTCCCAGATGCCTCTGCGGCCCTCAAAAGCAGCGATGCTGGGCCGATCACGTACATCAAAGAATAGCTAAACTGTACAAATATCTTGAAAGTGTCTGAGCACAGTATAAACAAATGTGTTGCATAGATCGGGTATTGAAACTCAAACAAGGTGAGACAAACTATTATGTATTCTAGATGTCATTCATTGGGTCACATTTAGCAGTGTATCACCAACTTGTTAGTTAAATACTCCCCATATGGAGTCTAGAATCATAGAACAAAAATCTTGGAACAAAAATCTTACATAATAGAGCTACTCTAGCGGTTTATAATGTATGGTCAAACAAGGCAATACATACATTCCTTGACCATAGACATGAATTGGGGCATTATCCTGAATATATCCTTCATACCCCCTACCTGATGATAAAAACTCACATAAATATACTCATATCTCATTCCCTATATCTGTATTATATGACAACTGTAGTGTATAAAGAATGTGAATGACAAACAGTTGTCATGATATTGACCAGTACAGTGAGCCATCTAGTGGTGGAGATAAAAAGTGTTTTCTCTATATTTCAAAAAATTGAGCCATCCAATTACCCCCCTTAATCAGTGCAAGTACAGCCCCCTAAAAATATGGCTGAGCTGTATCATTAAGAATATTAGTGACTAAATTAATAAATATACTCATAATCCATTTCCTATATCTACATATGACAACTATAGTGTATAAACAACATTAAACCCTTAATGGATAATTGTGAATAACTAAAAATATATATATATCGTGTTGTTGGCCAGTGAAGTGAGCCATCTAGTGGTGGAAATAAAAAGTGAAAAGTGTTTTCTTCATGTTTCAAAGAATTAAACCACATAATTACCCCCCTTTTTTATTCAGTGAAAACACAGCTCCACAAAAATATTGGTAAGCTGTGTCATAGTGAATGTTAGTGCCTAAATTGCTAAATATTAATTTGCCAATTTTTCAAGTGACGCTTATATATAAAAATGAAGTGAAGAATTAAGAAAAAAAAATATATATTTAAGAAAAGAAATATGAGAGTCAAAAAACAGTTGTTTCTCTCGACAATAATTAAGTGTGGCGAGTTCTAAAGAAAAAATGTATAGAGAGGGATATGAGGGCAGATTCCCTTGGGTATATAGTTCAAACATCACTGATGAAGCAGTTCAAATCTACCTCAATATTTAGGCCCCTAGGGGCAAGGCTTTTCAGACGAAATATCCATAGGGTCTCTCTTTGTGAGAGATCCCTAACTCTATTAGACCCTCTCCAAGCTGGATAAACACAATCCAATCCACAAAATTGTGCTAAGGAGGGGTCTTGATGGTGTTTATCCCTAAAATGTAGAGATACACTATGGTATTTGTAACCATTTCTGATGTTCGTAAGGTGCTCCGATATTCGGACTCGGAGTAGTCGTTTCGTCCGACCCACATACAGTAGCCCACACGGGCACCATAAGAGGTAGACAACATATGAGGAATTGCACGATATGTATTCCTTGATCTCAAAGTTTTGCTGGTCTGTGCTAGTGACAGTGGTCCTCCCCCTATTTGACACCCTCACAGTTTTGCAACATACACATTTCCTACATGGGAAAAAGCCTTGTAGGTTGATTCTTAAAGCTTGTTGCCCTGGTGGATCCAGGATCTTTCTCACCACTCTATCCCCAAAGTTTGGAGCTCGTTTATAAACGAACCTGGGTGATGAGGGTAAGATTGGACCTAGGTGTCTATCCCTTTCCAAGATGTACCAGTGCTTCCTAAATATTGCCTCAATGTCCTTGTACTGGAAATGGAAGCCCGTGATGAACCTAATTTGTTGTTGGGTAGTTACTTCTAGTGGGCGCCTACTTCTAAAACACTGGTCTCTTGGTATAAGTGCTACTTCCTGTATTGTATTATCAAGTCCCTGTTCACGGTAACCCTTTTGTATAAATTTGTCCTTTAGTAGTTTAACTTGGGTATGGTAATCCTCCAACTCGGTACAGTTTCTTCGTACCCTGAGTATTTGTCCCTTCGGTATATTACGAATCCAAGTGGGGTGATGCCCACTAGTGATGGTTAAATAACTGTTGCGATCCGTAGGTTTGAAGTACGTCTTAGTCTTCAGACCATCGGTGTGTATTTCTATAGTTAAATCCAAAAAGTTGACAGAGGTGTCACTAATTTGGGATTCTAATTTGATACCATTGGGGTTATTGTTCAGATGTCCTAGAAATTCAGTCACTGACTCTCTGGATCCCTCCCAAATGAACATTAAATCGTCTATGAAACGACGATAAAACTTTAACTGAGGCCTGTGGGTATTGAAGACTCGTTTGTCTTCCCACTCGGCCATAAACAGGTTGGCGAGGCTGGGAGCATATTTAGCTCCCATTGCCACGCCAACCTGTTGTGAAAAGAAAAAACCGTGGTACCAAAAATAATTATGGGACATGCAAAAGTCTAAGGCATGTCCCAAAAAACGTTTCTGTGTGTGGGGGACTTCATCTCTCCTGCTGAGTGCCCAATTAAGTGCCAGCAGAGCATCCTCATGTTTTATGATGGTATATAATGAGGACACATCAGCCGTTACCAAATAGGTCTCTACTCCAGGGTTGATGACTAATCCCCTTAAGAGTTGTAACAGGTCTGATGTGTCCTTTAAATAGGCTTTGGTGGTTAAAACGCTGGGCTGTAGGAATTTATCTAAATATTCACCCATACGTGCCGTAACAGAACCAATCCCGTTCACAATAGGACGGGCCGGTGGTGTTTGTGCGTTCTTGTGGATTTTCGGCAATGTATAAATGATGGGGATCCTGCATATTGAGGGTACTAAGTAGCGTTTCTCTTTATCATTCAGAGCCTTAATCTGATGACCCCATTCGACCAGCGCATTCAGTTGTGTTCTATAAGCTTCCGTTGGGTCTACTCCAAGTTTCTTGTATGTGACTTTGTCACCCAAGAGTTCCATTAGCTGATGGTGGTAAAACTCTTTATTCAACAGAACAACTCCCCCCCCCTTATCCGCCGGGCGGATGATGATATTTTTCTTATCCTCCAATGATTTTAGTCCGTCTTTAATATACCTCGGATTTACCGTTTTCTTAACAGGGAGCTCTTCAATGTCTTTCAACACTAAATGCTTGAACACCTCTATGAAGTGGTTGTTCGATAATTGTGGATTGAAAATTGACTTGTTCTTAAGCCCACTATCTATTCTCTGCCCTCCTATATTGGCTCTAATCCCTGATTCAACAGGGTGGCTGAGGAAGTATTTCTTTAAATTGAGTGTTCTAATAAATTTATGTGTATCAATGTAAGTTTCAAACTTATTCATTACTCTCCTGGGGGCACATTTAAGGCCAGTGTGTAAAATATTTAATTCCTTCTCATTTAACTTGGCTTCACTCAAGTTATATATACCCGTTTCTACATGTCCCTCGGTCTTTTTCTTGGGTTGTCTCCGTCTGCCTGCCCGACATCCTCTTCTCCTCTTTGGTAGGGAGTCATTTCCCGGTTTGGGTAATATGGGGGTCCAGTGGGGTTGCCTCCCCTGCGTTCCCCTGAATGTGTGTTCCTCCTTGGTGTCCCGAACCCCCTCCCACCCCTCCCCCGTTGTCCTAAAAAAGGCTCCTGTTGATGGTATGTTCTATACTCTTCATCCATTAATGGTTGGTATCTGTTGTGTAGTGGTACGTGATAATTAGGTTCAGGAGGAGGATAATGGTGCCATTGTTGGGGATAATCCATGGCACGCCCCCCTCCTCCCCCTCTCTGCTGGTATGAGTGGGGTGAGGAGTGCCCATATTGTTGTGGATATCCCCTGTTATTTGATCTAATTGGGCCTCCTGGTTGATGTTGTTCATTTTGGCCATACTTCCTGTTAATCGGGGTATTGCCATTCCGATAGTGATTGGGGCCTGTTACACTCCTGTTATTAGTGCCCCTAGGGTTTAATGTTGTTTATACACTATAGTTGTCATATGTAGATATAGGAAATGGATTATGAGTATATTTATTAATTTAGTCACTAATATTCTTAATGATACAGCTCAGCCATATTTTTAGGGGGCTGTACTTGCACTGATTAAGGGGGGTAATTGGATGGCTCAATTTTTTGAAATATAGAGAAAACACTTTTTATCTCCACCACTAGATGGCTCACTGTACTGGTCAATATCATGACAACTGTTTGTCATTCACATTCTTTATACACTACAGTTGTCATATAATACAGATATAGGGAATGAGATATGAGTATATTTATGTGAGTTTTTATCATCAGGTAGGGGGTATGAAGGATATATTCAGGATAATGCCCCAATTCATGTCTATGGTCAAGGAATGTATGTATTGCCTTGTTTGACCATACATTATAAACCGCTAGAGTAGCTCTATTATGTAAGATTTTTGTTCCAAGATTTTTGTTCTATGATTCTAGACTCCATATGGGGAGTATTTAACTAACAAGTTGGTGATACACTGCTAAATGTGACCCAATGAATGACATCTAGAATACATAATAGTTTGTCTCACCTTGTTTGAGTTTCAATACCCGATCTATGCAACACATTTGTTTATACTGTGCTCAGACACTTTCAAGATATTTGTACAGTTTAGCTATTCTTTGATGTACGTGATCGGCCCAGCATCGCTGCTTTTGAGGGCCGCAGAGGCATCTGGGAAGGCGAACACTGATTTGCATACTATTACGACGCAAGACGTAAGGAGTATAAGGGGAGGAGGTGCCGTGCCGTGCAGCCAATCCCATGAGGAAGTCTGATGTGACGAAACATGTCGGGGCGTGGCTGTACGGCACCTATCAGTAAGCAGTAGTGACGGACGGGACTTGGCTGTGGATCTCCGTGCATCAGCGGGAGCATTCAAACGCTTCGGAGGAGCTGCCCCTTGGGCTGCGTCGCCAGCAGGTGATCCACAATCTTAGATTGTCAGCGGAGAGGGGTGAGAACTTTTCCATCGCTGCTTCTTGAGGTCCGCCGTGACCTTCATTCTCACAGTGGTGCTGGGCGTTTCACAGAGGAGGATTCGTTTTGGTTTAGAGTTGCTTTGCAGTGTCAGTTTGGCTTTTATCAAGAATTGTTCATGTGAGTGCAATGATTTAAGTTTTAAATTGAATAAATTCACTTATTTTACGGTATCACACTATCTTGAGTTCTTTTTATGAATTGAGGTAACACCCGGATTATAAAAGAATCTGGATCCTTTGACCCTTCACTGACCAACCTACACTTATGCCTGATTGCCAAAACACGAGAGTGTGAGGCATATGGAGCTGGTGAGTGTGGAATTCAAGGGGAGAGGAATCACTAACACTGAGTGAATTGGTGGATTGTTTTCAGAGACCTCACCTTTCCTGCACGGTGTCCTGCCTTGGGAATATTTATGGACTATTATTTAGAGTTCATGTCCCTTTTTTTTATATAGTGCTGTGTGTTTGATACACCTGTACAGGGATTTTGAATGTTTATTTTCTTACACTAATGAGAACTTTTATTATGTTTTATTTGTTGGAACATTAGATTATTGCTTTGCACTTCAGCTAGGAGCTACACCGCTATTTAGCGCCACTTTTTCTGTCTTGCAAGTACTAATATAGCCCAGGATTATTTGCAAGTAATAGAAAGGTTTTGCATACTAAATGTAAATAGCAGGAACGGATCTAGCTGAACACTGTGAGCAGGACGCACTGCACTAAATGTAAATAGCAGGAACGGATCTAGCTGAACACTGTGAGCAGGACGCACTGCACTAAATGTAAATTGCAGGAACGGATCTAGCTGAACACTGTGAGCAGGACGCACTGCACTAAATGTAAATAGTCTAGAAGATAACAGGAACGGATCTAGCTGAACACTGTGAGCAGGACGCACTGCACTAAATGTAAATAGCAGGAACGGATCTAGCTGAACACTGTGAGCAGGACGCACTGCATTAAATGTAAATAGTCTAGATAGAAGATAACAGGAACGGATCTAGCTAAACTGAATACAGTGTATATATATATATGCAACACCTGGGATGCATATATATACACAATACACTGTAAGTGCAGCTAACTGACTGACTGTTCTGCCTAATCTATCTAACTCAAATCAAATGACACTGTCTCTCTCTCTCTCTATCTCTCAGCACACCGGAACACACACTACACAGGGCCGCCGTGCAGGCGGCCTTATATAGTGTGGGGTGTGTACTAAATCCCCTGAGCCATAATTGGCCAAAGCCACCCTGGCTTTGGCCAATTACAGCTCTCTCTACTGACGGCGCTGTGATTGGCCAAGCATGCGGGTCATAGTGCATGCTTGGCCAATCATCAGCCAGCAATGCACTGCGATGCCGCAGTGAATTATGGGCCGTGACGCGCCACACGAATTTAGCGCGAACGGCCCATAACGTTCGCAATTCGGCGAACGATCGAACAGCCGATGTTCGAGTCGAACATGGGTTCGACTCGAACACGAAGCTCATCCCTACTTTAGAACGCTAAGAGGCCAAAGTTCTGCAATAAGACTAATTGGCCACTAAAATAAGTAACTTGCACAGAACTAAGAAACCAAGCTGTTACAATAAAACAAATTATTACTAAAATAAATACTGAAAAACACTGGGAAACCAGGCTGTTGAAATTGTATAATTGGCAGCAACTGTATGCTCTATTAGCCTAACAAAAGTGGTTCCAGTTGAACTCATTAATTGGTGGTTACAGGAGGCTGATTTAGTAGCTTTATTCATATCTACATGCTTGCTTAGAGAGGAAAGAAGAAGCTAGAAAGACTATAGTATATTCATGACAAAAGTTGCCGGACAGAATTTAAACCCATTGATTTCTAAAGTGGTCATCCATGTATCAGAGCTGCAGAAGTAGCTGCATTGATTAGACCTGTAAAAAACGAAAACATTTGTTTTGTTTTGTTTTGATTCATTATTTAAATAATTTTGTTTAGTTATATTTGTTACATTTGTTTTACTCATTTTCATTTTGTTCATTCATTTTCGAATTTGATTCAAAATCGATTCAAATCGGCATTCAAATTCGAATTGTCATTCTAATTTGAATTTATTCTATTTGAAATTTGAATTTTGAGACACTGTTATATTCTTTCCATTTTCTTTGGTTCTATTCTATTGTTTTTTCTATTCTATTCTTTTCTATTTTATTCTCCTATTTTGTAGTCTATTCTTTTCTGTTCTACTCTAATCTATTCTACTCGAATTCAGGTTTAATACATTCAAAATAAGAATTTCAGAAGACAGTAATATTCTTTCCATTTTATTATATTCTATTCTAGTCTATTGTTTTTTTTTTTTTTTTTACTATTCTAAAATTGTGCAGTCCCGGCTCACTGTGCTCCAAGCCTCAGCAATGGCGGGTGATACTATCCTAACTTTCTGAGATCCAAGCCTCACTCTTCCATCTACAGGCATTCAACTGACCAAGCCTCACTGTCAGCCTTTCTCCAGTGTTGCTTCCTTTGATCTTGCACCAACCTGCCCCTCCAAAGGATGCAGTGTCACACACGTTTTTTTCTCCCTTACTTCAGGGCTTACACTCTCCTTGAAGGCAAAACAGAAAGAAAACTTCTTCTTGTGCAGTACAAATATAAAAGAGCTTTATTCATTCTAAAAGTACTAATCACATGTTTACAGTCTACCTATGCATTCAGAAGGGGGCCAACTCCCCACTGGTAACACCCAATTGTGGCCGGCACACAAAATGCAATACAACAGGTTAGGGTACCTTCCTTCCACAGAAACTTGGCTCCCACCATAACCCAACATGTTTGGAAGGGCCAGACAGCTTCTTCATCAGGGGTAAAGAGCCAACTTGTCTTCCTTTTTTATATATACATGTAAACCAGATCTTTAAAATTCCCTCCCTTAATGAGCAGTACTAGTTAACACCTTGTAAACAGAAAAAAATGAAGGTCACTTCCTCTAATGTTAGAAAAAAATACCTCAAGTTGCATCACAGTACCTGGACAGCATGGTGGTCAGCACTCTTGTCCAGAAACCCCAAGGTCATCAGTTCAAGTTCCAACTACAACACCAACTTGCATTAAACGTCTCCAGGGATTATGCAAACATACATATAAATTAAAAACACAAATATAAATGCTGATGCTATGCTAAATACTGCAATATAAAAAGGCTGTTCATAATATAAATACCACTCTTGCCTAAAATTAAAAACACTTATACAAAAACAATTCATATTAAAATCTACATTTAGACCTCCAGCACCTCCTAAAGTCTCTTTCCCCGTCAGAAAATTCCTTAGGGGCTTTTTTTCTGGTATGAAACTCCTCACCAATATATCCTTTAGAGTGGGGGCCCTTTTGTATACAATCTTAGGTTTACAGGGTAAGATATTTTTAATGATGGTATCTTTCTTTACTATTGGCCAGTATTTTCTAATCACCCTTGTAACCTTGTCCTTATTTACACAGTAGGGGAGTACATACATATGAAAAGTTCTTCATCTCTTCTCTTACTGCTTTTATTCTCTAACCAAACCCTCCTATCACAATCAACAGCAATAGTCAAAAAGATTTGTCAAAAATATTGTATTTATATTTCTTGTCTAGGAATTTCTGTTTCAAACTCTCTGATTGTTGTACAAAAACATCTTTCCAAGTACAATTCCACCTGTATTTAAGAAATTGTCCCTTAGGGATACCCTCTATCCATGGACGATTGTGGCAACTTTCTGCACGGACAAACCCATTGAAGCCAGTCTCTTAATGGTATACGGGTGTTTCAATTTTTCCATCTATTATTTTGATGACTAAATCCAAAAATGTCACCTCAATCTTACTATACGTGACATTGAACTCTAAATTCCATTCAGGATTGTCATGCTGGGCTGTGAACTTCAGTAGTGATTCTTCTGTGCCCTCCCACACAGACAGTCATCAGTGTACCTTTCCCATAATGCTAGATCTAGACTAACCCTGTGGTTAATATGGATATCTTCCCATGCTCCCATAAACAAATTGGCACAGAATGGCGCACGCTTACAACGAATAGCAGATCCCTTAATTTGCCTAAAATGAGCACCCTTTGAACTAAACAATGTTATTCTCCAGGACCAATCTAATAGTCTACAACAAATATTTGGACTTTCCTTGATCCAACTGGGATTGCTCTAGAGCTTTTTTAACAGATCCTATTCTCCTCTCATGTTCAATGATTGTATATACTGTAGTGACTTGACATCACAGCTCCCCAGAAACCAACCATCTTTCCATTCTAGTTGCTCCAAAGAAATAAGCACATCTTTAGTATCTTTCAAAAATGAGGAGAGCTTCTCTACACAAGGTAACTTGGATTTTATCGCGTTTTACATTGTATCCTATTGACACAAAGAAACATACCTCAGCACAGGATAAAACTTGGATGGACTCCAAGGGAACTCCAGTGAAAACAGTGACTTCACAGATCTGTATTGGATAATAAATAACAACCAAATTTTGCACCATGTTAATGATGAAAAGGACAGGCATAAATCTTCACAATTTGGTTAATTTCTAATTGCTCACTTTATATGCATATGACAACCCTCTTAAATAGAATTTGTTTTCCCTCTATAAAGATTTCTTCTCATTCCTTGCTGCATCTCAAAAACATCCAGACATCCAGAGAAAAAAGATTTGGCACTACAAACATTTTAAAATTAGATCCCTGTCTGGTTTTAACACTTTCTGGGGCTCCGTTGGACAGATTTAATAACATTTTTCATCATTGTGACTATGTTTTATGTTTATTTTTAGTAATTTGACACAATCAGCTGCACTAGGTAAAAAAAACACATAAACTACAATGAATAATATCTAAATAATAGCTGCTAGCACAATATTGCTGGACAACAACATAAAACAAAAAATTATGCTGGGAGAAGCTGTGTGTATAAGAGAGTCGGGGCTGATAGGCTTCTAAATCTGAGTGAGCAGTCCCAGCTCTGCTCCACTCCATCCGTCAGACTCTATCCTGTCAGGAGCAAAGCTAGAGAAGGTAGGGCCATGTGAAGAGTGCAGCCAAACATTTTTTCTTATACTATTGGGGAGTCCCTGGAGGAAACAATTAGGAGTTCTACTGTTCATAATAGAGGCAAGCTCCCAGGAGTGTTTCCATATTGTGAATTTGACTTTCTTTGTGAGGATCTAGAGGCATTGTAATTCGGGTGACGGTAGTGGTCTCTTCATTCCTTTGGAGCACCTAGCTTTGCGGCTTTATGATTGTTCTCCTGAGCACCTCTTTGGAATTTGTGTTAGGATGGACTCTTAATGAATTAAGGACATTTATCAAAACTACATGTGAGACTTTGGTTATGTTATAGCACTTAGAGTTTTTATATATGTTTATTCTTGTAGCCCTGAATAGGAAGAAGTGTTCATTGTTTTTATATGGCTTATTTACCAACAATTAAAATGATCTTGGACTGTTTGATCTGGTTTTAGTTTGATGCTAATTTCTGTATTTCTATGGTTTGAGCTACTGTCGGGTGCCCATTGAGGGGAGCCTTGCTGTGTGGGAGCCACCTCACCAGAGCTATTGAGATTATTGTCATTCATCTGTCTACATGTATTAGTTTAAAACTTCTCTGCACCTCTTTTAGTATGTTGTTTCTGTTCTGACAGGTTTTGTTACAGAAGTATATTCAACACTCTTTAAATCCTAAAACAAAACAGTCTCAGAAATTATAACCTTTTAGTCCTATAGTGTATGTTTTTTATTTTCTTGCTAAAAATGCAGACTATTTTTTTTACATTTTAACTGCTTGGAAAAGATTCAGTGATTTTTTTCCTCACTGAGTCTGATCTAACTAGTTTTCCCAACACAATAAATGTATATTTAAAATATATATCTATATATATTAATATATATATATATATATATATATATATATATATAGATATATATATAGATATATATATATATCTATATATATATATATATATATATATATATATATATATATATATAGATATATATATATATCTATATATATATATATATATATCTATATATATATATATATATATATAGATATATATATATATATATCTATATATATATATATATATATATATATATATATATATATATCTATATAGATATATATTTATATCTATATAGATATAGATATATATCAATATAGATATATCTATATATATCTATATAAATATATATCTAGTTTGGATGGAGAGAGAAAGGTTCAGATTCGTTTTCAAGTATATTTATTTCTTCCGATTTCTTGTTGTGTCTCTAGGACAGGAAGTGAAGGGAAATCTCCCCAATGAGACAGCAAAAAAAGATGATTGATTAATCACTTCCCTATCTATCTATCTAAAACAAAGAAAAAATAGATTTGATCTTAGATGCACTTTAAAATTAGACTCCTCTCAGGTTTTACTGCTTTCTAGGTCCCTGTTATAGAGATTTTTAGTCAAGTAAAAAAAAATATTGCAATATCAAACATCCATGCCAGATATACAGTACGTCTTAAGGTACAGCATTCTACCTCAGGGCTGTGTATAGACGGTAGTCAAACAACAAAAATAAACAGAAAGCATCAACTGGTTCACAACAGCAAGAGGATAAGAGGCCAGTGGATACTTGAATTATAGAATCTCTCTCACAGATAGCATACAAGTATCAATGCCACAGCAAAACATTCCCTATGAATGGGAGTAGGATATAAAGAAGTGCATAAACAAAAAGAAAAAAGAAAAACCTGAAGACCATGGCCTAGACATATATAGCATGATGAGAAATGTATGTACACAAGCAAAGTGCTCATCACTTCCATAACAACCTCCAACAGGGATCAACTCTGTAGGAGCCTATCCTTTACCAATTGACGTGATGAAAGGCCTGGTGAATCCAGCCATAGCTGTTACATTGCATAACATTTTTGGGTACATTTCTGTGTTGATATGTGAGTTTTTTACATATTAACATATTATTGACTTGTTCTACCCATTGTCTTTTAGTTGGCACCTGAAGTGAAATCCAGTAGTGAGCTATCAATTTGCGTGCAAGATAAAACAATCGCAGCACCACCGCATGACCTTGCAGTGTCAGCGACTCCTTCAAGGCACCTAGTAAACAGACAATGGGGGTCACTTGAAAGGTGAAATTGCAACACTTGGGATATCGTGACCAGTATCGGATCAACCTGGGACACCTCCTTATCATATGCATCAAACACCATTCTCCCTTTCACATTTCAGACACAAAGGAGAGGCTCTTCTCCCCCACTTATGGAGCTGAACAGGTGTCCTATATGCTCTATGCAGTACACCATCTATTGCCCCCAGATCTTTTTCCCAACCCGTCCCACATGGTAAATTGGATGCATTGTGTGTGGAATGGAGGAGAATAGAATATCCCCTAGAGATCATTCCTCATAATTTTTCTAGCAAAACTCCAGACATTAATGGATGATCAATAGGAGTGAGCATGGAAATGCAAGCCTGAGCCTGTAATGCATGTCTGAGTTGCAGGTATTTAAAAAACTGACTTCTGGGAAGGGCAAACTCTGTCTGTAGGTCCGAGAAGAATTTAAACACTGAGCCATGATACAGTTGGGACATATAAATAATGTCTGCTTCCTCCTAGACCTTAAAGCCCTGCAACTTGTACAACTCTTTATAGTTAGAATTGAGCCATATAGGGGTGTAGGGACAATAACTGTGAATGCCAAAAGTACGTCTGACATAAGACCATAAGATGATCAACAAAAGCACTATTGGAGGGGCAGACTTTAGATGGGAAAAACCTGCTTCCAAGAAGGTTACAGCAGAACTAGGGGACCAAATGGCACCAGAATATTACAAATAGGATCCAGTGGGTCTTTATGGCCCCATGTCCCTAGATGCTGAATTTGAGAGGCTACATAAGAGTATCTGGAATGAGGAACAGCAAGGCCACCATAATCCTTCCTGAATGGTAGCATAGATAGACAAATTCTGGCTGTCTTATTACACCAAATTAAGGCTCTAAACAATCAATGTGAGAAAACCATTTGTGTGGAATCCAAATGGGGAAATTGTGGAAAATGTACAAGAGTTGGGGGCTTACACCATTTTAATAAGATTGTCCCTTCCAACCACCAATAATGGAAGCTTAGACCAGACCGTGCATGGTAAGGGTAGCAGGTTCAGTTCTATGTATTGACTGGGGTCTGGAGTTACAGTACCTGTATGCCTGAATAACAACATTAAGAGACTACCTGTACTGAGTGAGCACAATGTGGTATGGGGACAGGAAGTGGGTCCAATGGCATGAGAACCGATTTACTCAAATTATTGGAGAATCCTGATAATGCCCCAAAGTTATCAATTAACGTCATAATATTTTGCAAGGACCTCTGGGTATCCCCTAGATATATTAACATGTCATCAGCATACAGTAAAATGACACCCTCCCAGGAACCACACAAAAACCTAGTGATGGTCGGGGAAGCATGGACATGTATAGCTAAAGGCTTTAAGGCCAGGGAAAACAGGGGTGGCGACAGTGGGCACCCCTGCTAAGTGCAAAAGTGGAAAAAGACTCTGACAGCTCCCTATTCACCCACATTCTGGCTAATGTACCACTTACAGGATTCAGATCAACTTAATAAAAACAGAGCCTAAGCCAAATCGTGACAGCATTTCCCACGGGTAAGGCCATTACACTGTCAAATGCCTTTGCCACATCTAGGAAAAATATAGCTCTATTCCCTGAGTTGTCTATTGGTAATTGCATATTCAGGAACAGTATGCGTTAATTCTGTGCTGTAGATCTTGTCGGGATAAACTCTGACTGATCTCTGTGGACTAATTTATGGATTATCTTTGTCAACCTATTTGCCACTACCCTAGGTAGGAGTTTAACATCAAATGTGAGAAGGGATATCGGGTGATATGAGTCAGGTAACAAGGCATCCTTCTCAGCTTTCAACAGGATGATAATGACCACCTTTCTCATGGAGGGAGTAATCTACCCATTTGGAAAGCAGCGTTATACACTTTACGGAGAACTGGCAACAGATAAGTTGCATATCTTTTATATACTTCTCTGTCATCTTCCCCCGGGTGCCCTCCCACAGTTTGTTTGCACTAAGGCCACGAGGAGTTCTTCCACAGTCAATGGAGCATTTGGCAGTTTGGCATCAGTTTGGCATCCAAGATTGACATTTTTGGTAAGGGGTAAGAATCTAGGAAGGTCTGCCTAAGATGGGTATACCTTGGAGGAGTATAGATCCGTAAAGAAGAAGGAAAAAACCTGTACTATATCTGGAGTTGAGTAGTATGTTGTACCCTGAGGGCCTGTAGCATTAATATGGGATGAAGCCTGTTGTGCCTTAGTAAGCATAGCCAACATATGCCCGTAGTGTTGGGCAAACAGTTTGGCCTGAGCAAAAGTTCAGTCCGCACATTGCCTGTTCACCAGTTCAGTGTACACATTAATTTGTGGGGCTCTCGGCAGGATGTTCACCCGCCGAGTGCCCCACAATGCACTGCGCACAGCACAGTGCATTCTAAGCCCTGATTGGGCAAAGCATCTGTACAATTTATAGAACCTGCTGCAGCAAAACTGACATTTCTAAAGAAAAAAAATAGCATTTAAATTGCCAGCAATACAATACCATTTCCAGCTATACAAAAATGTAAAAAACAACAACGTGGGGGTCCACCCCAAAATTCATACAAGACCCTTATTTGAGCATGCAGCCTTTCAGATCAGGAAATTGGGGGACGAGTGAGCGCCCCCCAAACCATACCAGGTACTTTGGAGACAAGGGCCTCTTCCCAACAAGCATAGGCTGTGGTTGTGGGGGTCTACAGGCAGGGGGCTTCTAGATCCCGTCCCCCATGTGGCCTCGGTGTCATGATTGGCAATGGATCTACATCGGGGAACAATATTAAAAAAGAAAAAGGAATTGTCAAAAACGGTGTGTTTTTATTTCTTTTTGACACTTTTTTGGTGAATGGGTAGAGGTACTATGTACCCCAAAGTATTCACATAGGGAGGGGGCTGGGATCTCTGGGCTCCCTTGTTAAAAGGGGCTTCCAGATTCTAATAAGCCCCCTGCCCAAAGACCATCACAACCACATCCCAGGGTTTTCAGGAAGAAGCCCTTATCTTCATCAACATGGGGGGCAGATTCCCCCCACCCCCAAGCACCCCTCATGTTGAGAGTATGTGGCTTGGTATGGTTCAGGAGGGGAGGCACTCACTCGCCCCCCCTTTCCAGACTTACTGGGCTGCATGCTCAGATAAGGGTCTGGTATGGATTTTAGGGGGACCCCATGGCATTTTTTTTTAATTGCTATGTGGTTCCCCTTAAAATCCATACCATACCCAAAGGGCCTGGTATGGATTGGGGGGACCCCACACCATCGTTTTCACATTTTTCTATTGCAGGCAATGGTATTGTATTGCCGGAAATTTGAATGTCATTTTTTTTCTTTAAAAATGTCAGTTTTGTTGCAGTGGGTTCTATACATGGTACAGATGTGCCACTTTACAGGCGTGCTAAGGGGACCACCCAGGCACTATATTTAACCGGTTCAATACAGGGCGTTTTCACCCCCTTCCTTCCCAGGTGCTGTCGCACTTTAAACGACAATTGCGCGGTCGTGCGATGTTGTACCCAAACAAAATTGATGTCCTTTTTTTCCCACAAATAGAGCTTTCTTTTGGTGGTATTTGATCACCTCTGCGGTTTTTATTTTTTGCGCTATAAACAAAAGAAGAGCGACAATTTTGAAAAAAACACAATATTTTTTACTTTTTGCTATAATAAATATCCCAATTTTTTTTTAAAAAAACAAATTTTTTCCTCAGTTTCAGCCGATACGTATTCTTCTACATATTTTTGGTAAAAAAAAATTGCAATAAGCATATATTGATTGGTTTGCGCAAAAGTTATAGCGTCTACAAAATACGGGATAGATTTATGGCATTTTTAAAAAAAACATTTATTTAATTTTTTTTACTAGTAATAATTATAATAATATAATAATAATTTTTTTCCATGACTGCGACATTATGGCGGACACATCAGACACTTTGACACATTTTTGGGACCATTCACATTTATACAGCGATCAATGCTATAAAATTGCATTGATTACTGTGTAAATGTGACAGGCAGTGAAGGGGTTAACCACTAGGGGGACACAAGGGGTTAAATTTTCTAGGGAATGCTTCTAACTGTAGGGGGTGGGGATGTACAAGGGAAGGAGACCGATCAGTGTTTCGCTGTACTGGGAACACAGATCGCTCTCCTCTCACCTGACAGGACGTGGATCTGTGTGTTTACACACACAGATCCACGGTCTGGCCCGGTTAACGGGCAATTGCGGGTGCCCGGCGGACATCGATGCTGCCGGGCACACGCACCGGGACCCGAGCAAAGCGGCGGGTGCGCGCGCGCGCCCCCTAGACAGCCGGGAACACGAGGCCGTCATATGACGTCCACCCAGGATGGGAGATCCCATCTGTGGATGTCATATGTCTATATGCGGGTAGGGAAGTGGTTAAAGGAATTTTTATTGTTTCACTTTAAGCATAATTTTTTTGCATTGGTACTTGTCAGTCAGGACAGTACCTGGGCCCCCACCTATACCTTTTTATTGCCAATAACTTGCATATAAGCCTTCAAAAAGGGGATTTTTGATTTTTCAAGTTTGGGTCCCATAGACTTCAATGGGGTTTGGAGTTCGAGCCCGAACTTTTGCTATGTTTGGAAGTTCTAGTGCAAACCAAACTGGTGGTATTCGGCCCATCTCCAATGCCCTGTATTTTCTCCCTCGTCATAATGTTGTTGCTTCAAAAAGAAATGCTTGTTCTCAGCTAACTGTAGAACTAATTGTCTAGACATGGTTTGTGAAGCTAACCACGCTCATTTGGTGTCATCTGAGGGATTGGCAACATATGCTGCCTCCGTCTTCTGAGCCTCCCAAGATTTTATTTTGGTTTTAATATAATTAATATGTTTAATACATTTTCCCCGGAAATATGCTTTAGAGGCATCCCATACCAGTGGTGGAATTTTCAGGGTCGCAGCAGTCGCACTTGCGACTGGGCCCTCTAGTTCTGCCACTGTGGGGGGGCCCAAAAGCCCGGGATACGGCTCCAGGGTTCTCTCTCACACTGCAGTGCACAAACCCCGTACTTGCTGACAGCCCGCCCTCCCTCCTCGCAGGGACAGGAGAGGAAAGAGATAGAGTGAGCAGGCTCTTCTCCTCCTCCCGTGTGTGTGTGTGTGCACCCGTGGCTCCGCCCACATTCCAATCCCCGGCAACTCTGTGCCTTTCAAATGGAAAGTTCAACAGTCGGCAAGCTACTAGATCGTGGAGGGAAGGACAGCTTTTACCATGGATGCTGCAAACCTCCACAGGGGATCCACAGCTCTCCAGGACAGCCTTCCTTCCTAATCAAACATTTCAGTGGTTGAAAACAAAGCAGCACACAGGTGGGTCAGTCAATGAGGGGACTGAATAGAGAGAGTGTTGTCACCTCCAGAGCCCCTCTACCAACACAACAGCCCACTGGGGTTTCCCTGGTGTGGTGCACTACAAGCCCCAGCATGCTCTGCCAGCCTGTGTGTATGTATAGCACAGGCTAGTAGGCCTTGCTTGCTGACCACAGTACTGGCAGAACTCCAGGGCCCAAGCCTCCATTTATGTTGAGTGAAGTGTCCCTCCCTTCCTCTCTGCTCTTGCCACCCTCTGAGCACACCAATGTAAGTGAGAGCTCTGTGGACTGTAATGTAAAGGGGGACTCTGATGTAAGTGGGGCTTTGGTGAGCAGAGATCCCCCTACATCAGGGTTCCCAGAGCACCCCTTACATCAGAGTTCCCCTTTACATTACAATCCACAGATCTCCCCCTTAGGGCCCTTTTACAAAGGCGGACCTGCCTGTTCAGCAGGGGATCTCTCTGCTGATACCCACTGAGCAGGCGGATGACAGGTCCGTGTATGCTCCACTTGTACAGAGCAGACAGGGACGCAGCTCACTGTTCTCCATGGGCCAGTCTGACTGTCATCCAATCCACTAGACAGATGGTGAATGGATCTCCATCCATCTGTTCTCATTGGATCAGATCCAGGCAGGTGTAAATGTAAACATATCCATTTACATCCACCTCCCCATACAGAACAATGGGTGGAAAATGGAAATTCTGCAGACTCTTAAGTAACAGGGGCTCTGGGAACCCTAACTAAAAGGGGAATGCTGGGGACATTGATGTAAGTGGGGGCTCCAGTTACCAAGGACCCCCTTATATCAGAGTTCTCACTGTTCTTCCTTAAATCAAAGTCCCCAGAGTTCTCCCTTTTATCAGAGGCTGTACAGTAAGGGGGAACCCTTACAGTGTAGGGGAACTCTGCAAGTTCAGATGTAAATGGGAAACTCTGCATATTCAGATGTAAAGGGGAACTCTGTGGATTTAAATATATGCAATTAGAATTGTTATTTAATCACAAAATACATGTATAGTGTATACTACAAAAAGGAATTTGATGTGCGCTGCTAAAGTCTTTGGGTTTGGCTTGAAAAAAAGGTGGCAACCCTACCAAGATGTCAGGAAGGGGTCCTGCTGCAGGACCATAATCAAGGGCCCCGCAGTGCTAGAATCATTGGTAAGGGCCCCGGGACCAAAAGTCAGGGGGGTCCTTCTTGGTTCCTTGCACCGGGGCCCTGAAGGTTCTAGTTACGCCCCTGTCCCATACAGTTTGACTGTGTCCAGATTCTGCCTAAAAATAGTGGCAAGCAATACTGGCACAGGATCTGGATCTGGGAGCAGAGACAGCCAGAATAGATTTTGTTTCATTATAGAAATTTTACCATACTTTCTGTAGTGGGTAACAATAGTTTTACCAGACAGAAATTGAAGTAAAATCTGCAGCAAGGACATAGACAAAAAAAAATGTGACCACAGTTTTAACCTTTTCCTATTCTATTAAATAAATGTGTATTTATTTCTGTCTATGTTGCTGTTCCCCTAATTTCCTGTCTGATAAAACAATGCCATAAAGACAAGAAATGAGGAGAAATCTGTCTAAAAGAGGCCCAGATAGCAGTGAAAGCCTAACAGGATTCCTAGCCCTTCTCTAATGCCGGGTACACACGACCGGACTTTTCTGCATCAAAGGTCTGACGGAATGAATCCGTCGGACAATTTGATCATGTGTGCGCTTCATCAGATCTTTTCTGTCTAAAAATCTGATGGACCTTAGAAATAGAACAAGTTTCAAATCTTTCCTATAGAAAAATCAGTTCGTCTGTATGCTAGTCCGACGGACCAAAAACGACACAAGGGCAGCTATTGGCTACTGGCTATGAACTACCTTATTCTAGTCCGGTCGTACATCATCACGTTCAAAAGGATGGGACTTTGGTGTGATCATGTGTAGGCAAGTCAGTTTCATCGGAACTCTGTCGAAAAGTCCTTTGGAGTTCAATCCGACCAAAAGTCCGCTCATGTGTATGCGGCATAAGCCATCCACAATGAAGAAAAAGGTTTTGACTGGACATACAGGTATACTGTATTTATCAATCTTTGGTAACAAATCCAGTCTGTGGACTGGTAATAGATCTTTTGGTCCCATTACCAGTCCACGCTCAAGAGAAACCTGCACTACCCTTAACTCACACACCTCTAGACAGTCAGTTCATGAAATCCTTTGGCAATGCTGGTGTCATTATTTTGCAGGGGGGTTAGGAGACTATGGGACAGGATTTCATGACCCTATGATATAATATTCCTATAACATAATGAGGAAAACTAGTCAAACTTTATTAAACATTAAATAGTAGGTGTTGAGAAATTCCAACCTACAATCCCTCCGCAATTAAATATTAAATATCCGTTGCATCCCTTTGTTGGTCCACCATACACAAGGTGGATTGCTAATATTTACCCTGTGAAATAAATTTAGGTGTGCCAAGATTTATCTATAACTGCTCATCACCACTGCTGAATTTTTTTTTTTTCACTGTAACTGCCTGATCAGAATATATACTTGTGTGTATGGATTGCAGGAATCAAATTCCCTTCCTTTTTTTGTAAATGAGTAATTTATCCCAATGCCCTTTAAAAAACACATTTCTCGTACAATATTTTCATAGGAACACATACTGTATATAGAAAGTAAAGTGTGTCAGAAATTAAATTAAGTGATTTTTCATTGATTAATTATGGAAAACATCTTAACCACTTCGATACTGAGCCCTTTTACATCCTTCCTGCCTAGGCCAATTTTCAGATTTCACACTTTGAAAGACAATTGCATGGTTATGCAACACTGTACCATTTTTTTACACAGATAGAGCTCTTTTTTTGGTATTACTTAACCACCACTATTTTTTTTTTAATCTCTTGCTAAACATTTGAAAAAATAAAAACATTTTTCTTAGTTCCTGTTATAAAATTTTGCAAATAAGTAATTCTTCTTCTTCACTGATGCACACTGATGAGATTGCACTGATGGCCACTGATGGGCACTGATGAGGAGGCACTGATAATCTGCACTGATTGACACTGATGGGGCTGCACTGATAATCAGGGTACTGATGATCAGTGTGAACAATGTACCTACTGTGCCCTATCAGCTTTGTTGGTTATCGGCTCTCATTTCCTCACCTAGAGACAGTGAGTGAGGAAAGGGCTGTCGATAACCGACAAGTTTGTTTTTGATTGGCCCTTTACTGCACCTTGTGATCAGCTGTGTCCAAAGGACACATTGGTCCCAGAGCATGCCTGATGCATGCCTCAGGAGGTGTGCTGGAGGCACGGTTCTGGGAGGATGTCCATGGACGCCCTCCCAGAACTGGAGAGCTGTGCTGTAGCCATCTTTTGGCTATAGTGTGGATCTGAAGGAGTTATTGAGAACACAATGGGAACATCTGAACATTGTGGTGGATAACCACCATGAGGGATACCTGAGGGAGCGAAACAGGGGAATTATAAGCAAGAGCAAATTTAAAAATATGTTTGCTCAGGCAGATCTCATAGCTGTCTTTGAAACTGTTCATTTGAATTAAGGCTAACACAACATTTTTAAAGTAATAAGTGCATTTTCAATGTAAGTTCCTATATAATATTTGTGTGTAAACATGCACAATTCTAGAAATTACAGTCTTAACGGTATATGTAAAAGATTGCATTTTCTTTTTAGATTCCTCGTGACACCAGTATTAGTAACTGATTATCAAACTGAGGGAGTTAAAGTGGTTGTAAAGCCTCAAGGTTTTTCACCTTAATGCATTCTATGCATTAAAGTGATACTAAAGTCTCATTTTTTTTCTTTAGAAATAATAAACATGTTATACTTGCCTGCTATGTGAAATAGTTTTGCACAGAGCA
The DNA here is from genome assembly GCF_042186555.1 of Aquarana catesbeiana. Taxonomy (NCBI): domain Eukaryota; kingdom Metazoa; phylum Chordata; class Amphibia; order Anura; family Ranidae; genus Aquarana; species Aquarana catesbeiana. The sequence continues at coordinate 706,282,605 of NC_133324.1, read as the reverse complement.
GCCCAGATCCTCCTCTTCTCGGGTCCCTCGCTGGCGCTTCTGGTCCCTCCCTCCTGTAGAGTGCCCCCACAGCAAGCAGCTTGCTATGGGGGCACATGAGCTGAGCCGCTGCTCTGCGTGCCCATTCAGACATGGAGCCGTAGTTCATCCCCATCCCCTCTCTCTCCTAATTGGCTAACTGACTTTGACAGCAGCGGGAGCCAATGGAATCACTGCTGTGTCTCAGCCAATCAATAGGGAGAGTTCTGGATGGCCGAGGCACTTGCGCACATTGCTGGATAGAGATAGGGCTCAGGTAAGTATTAGGGGGGCTGCTGCACACAGAAGGTTTTTTTTATCTTAATGCATATAATAAAAAAACCTTCTGCCTTTACAATCACTTCAAGGTGAAAAACTTGTGCTGCAGCTTCCCCCAGGCCCCCCTTTTTCTTACCTGAGCCGGCTTCCAATCCAGCAATGTGGCTCCAGCCGCTGTCTCTCTCCTTATTAGACAGATTAATAGCAGCAGGAGCCATTGGCTCCCACTGCTGTCAATCAAATCCAGTAACACAGGAGTAGGGGCGGGGCCAAGTGCCACTGTCTGTCACTGGATGCAGCAGCGGGACTTGGGAGCGAGCCCACACAGGTGCCCCCCAGGGAATGTGGCTTTCCATGGGGGCACCTGATTAAGAGGAGGGGCCTAGAGCACCAGCGGAGCACCCCAGAAGAAAAGGATTGGTGCTGCTCTGTGCAAAATGATTGCACAGAGCAGGTAAGTATAGGCATGTTTGATATTTTTATAAAAAAAGAGGGTTTACAGCCCCTTTAAACAGGTGAATCTTGAACATAAGAAATTTAAAAATGTTTGCTCATCTTTAACAAGCAGTTCTCATAGCTGTCTATGAAACTGCTCATTTGAATTGAGACCATCACAAAAGCACAAATAATTGGTATATGTTCTGTGTATGTTTCTAAAAATATGTACTGTACATGTATAAATGTGCAATTCTACTAATAGTCTTAACAGTATACATAATTGTTTGTATTTCCTTTTAAATTCATCATGACAATAGCAATAATAACTGATACTTTTCTAAGGCATACTTTTAGTTCTGACACTTAGCCTCACTAACTACCCAGTAGAATTTAGGATAGATCATTAAAATAATGATATAGCTGTCAAGATTCTGATGTGATCTTCTCAAGCTATTCATCTTCTATTACAGGTTTTATTGTACTATATATTGGGCATCTGTAAATCTGAGAACCATCTAAGCTAAATAATTTAAAAACGTAGCACGTAGTTTATAGCCCAGTTTAACTGACTTCCTTTAGAAAGATCCTCTACTGTTGCTAGGAAACCTTTCTGTGATCTTTGCATTTGCTATAATGTAGCTCTAGTGTTTCTCTCTAAAATCATTCAACTTTCAGTAACACATCATTTAAGCAAATTCATTCCATAAGATGTACAAATAATATCTGTATGATAATGAAATGTCCACCTATATACTAAAAGCAATTATTTGTTTTTCTATACTACCCAATGCCTGTTTTATAAAACTGATATTTAATTTTGTTTTATTTTGGCAGTGTTGTACATTGTTCAGACAGTGTATATTTCCATCTGTGGACTATGGTGACTTGGCCCTTAGAAATTAACTAGTGGCGAAGATCAGGGATAAAATTTGAGTTCGGACCAAACTTGAAATTGGTCCAAACCTTCTGTGTTTGACATTCAGCAAATGGAGGAACTAAAATGGGTGTTAGCCCAACTACTGAACCAAACCTCCAGCTGCAGCAAGAAGTGAAACATTTAGCAGCAGTGTTAATATAATTTCTAAATTTGAAAGCTTCTCACTCAGGCTGGTTGTTAGGGAGCCAGACGCTGATAGCTTTCTATCTACCAGTGATGATTCTTGGTTAAAAGCTTTATGTAAACAGAGGGTTGGAGATGGTATCTGACATCACTGACCATATTTAGTCAATAACATCAGCCACCATTTGTTGCAATTCAGCTGTCAGACAGGAATATGTCATTCAGTGCAAGTCTCCATCAGCATTGGACATATCAACATGGCTTTTCTTTCTTTTACCTCACTGGATGACATGATTTATGATGGATTTACACATCATAGGTAATTTTTTTAAAGACCTATCAAAGTGTGTGGTGTGTTTATTTACTGTACCCTTACTCAGTTACATTTTGGTGAGCAGTGTATGCCCCCACTCTTATTTTTAAAGGGGCTTCCAGATTCCTATAAGTCTCCTGCTTGAAGACCGCCATAACCATAGGCCAGGGTTGTTTGGAAGAGGCCCTTGGTTTAGAAGGAGGGGGGTGAATGCTCATTCCTCTCTTCTGGTCATCTAGGCTGAAAGCTAACATGAGGGTTTGGTATGTTTTTTTTTTAGAATATACAAAAACTCCTCTATCAGAATTTTAAGGGCAATTAAGCAATTTTATAAACCTAATATTCAAATAAAAAAGTTCTAATTTTATTACCAATAATAAAATACATAAATCTTCCAATAAAATCAATTTTGTAAACAGTCATATCGCTATATATAGTATTGGGGACTAGAGTTAGGGTCATATAAGTGATACAAAAAAAAAGGCGTTTCGGTGGGTGAACCAGAATGTCCACCCCCTAGTGCAGCTGTTACTTACAGAGACTATGCGGCTTGTACCAGATTCAAGTATCAAAAATAAATTGTATTGATGTTTTAAAAAACTATATGACAATGTTATATCAAATATAAATATAAAGTGCAACATTACATCCATTACCAATTAAAAAAGACAACGTTGTCTTCCCACACATCACTCCTCCCTAATGCCCCGTACACACGGTCGGACATTGATCAGACATTCCGACAACAAAATCCTAGTATTTTTTTCCGACGGATGTTGGCTCAAACTTGTTTTGCGTACACACGGTCGCACAAAGTTGTCGGAATTTCCGATCGCCAACAACGCGGTGACGTCAACCACGTTCGACGAGACTAGAAAAGGCCAGTTCAGAACCAAGCGCGGCACCCTTTGGGCTCCTTTTGCTAATCTCGTGTTAGTAAAAGTTTGGTGAGAGACGATTTGCGCTTTTTCAGACTTGTGGCTTTCAGATCGTTTTCTGCAGTTCAGTTTGTGCTTGTGGGTTTGTATCTGCTCTTCAGTGCGTGCAAGCAAGTTCCGCGTGACTTTGTCATTGTGTTCTTGTTCATTCGTTACTGTTTTTCAGGTCGCTCTTCACAGGCCTTGCTGTTCTTCAGTGCGTTCTGTTACTTCGTTCTGAGCAGCCGACCATTTTCTAGCCATGTTGCGTATACGTACTCCTCGTAGAGTTCGTGCTGTGCGGGGCTTGGTGTTGGGGTCCTGACCTTGACACAAGTCCAGTCCATGAACAGGGTGGGGAGGAGTTCATGGACCAAGAATTGGTTGCTTCAGCATGACCAGTTCTGTCATATGCCTTTGCTCCGTGAGATCCGTGAGAATAATCCTGATGATTTCAGGAACTTTTTCAGGATGACGGACCCCGTATTTCACCGTTTGTTGGCTTCGCTGACACCCTATATCAGCAGGCAGGATACCTGCATGAGGCAAGCCATCACTCCGGAGCAGAGGCTCGTCGCTACCCTGCGGTACTTGGCGATGGGGAGAAGCCTGCAGGACCTCAAGTTCTCGACAGGCAACTCCCCCCAGGCTCTGGGTATCATTATCCCAGAGACCTGTTCTGCCATCATACAGGTCCTACAGAAGGAGTATATGAAGGTAAGATTTTTATCCTTTAATATCACATTTTATTGTATATAATGTTTGCTAATGTAATGTATTTCTTTCCTCATTCCCTAATTACCATGATTGTAATATGCTGTGAATGTCCCCTTTGTCCTCATGCATGCTAGATTTTTATGTCATTTTTTTTGTCCTTCATACATATTTGCCTTCACTTACCTCCCCAGCATGCTCTCCTGCCCCTATATTCACCTCATGTAGTCACTTAATGTATTTTATCAGCTCCATAGTTGTGCTTTACCCCAAACACCCCCTAAAATGTTTTGAAATGTGATTGGTGCTTTAAATTCAGGCAGAGTGCCAGAGGCTTTTTTTTGTAGTGTCCCCAAATCATTTTTATTAACCCTCCCTCCCCCCAACTGCTAAGTCAGCTGATCCCAATTCTCTATCTATCCTCAATCATCTATCTGCTGACTTTGCCAAACCCATACACACTATACCCATCTCTTTTGTGATCAGATTTATGGATGAATTACCTAAAGCATGTAGTGCAAGGGCCTGCCTGTATACTTTCAAATGGTACTGTTTAAAGTTTTTGTATCCTATTATTATCTTGATAGGTAATAGCAGAATGTCCAAATGTGCTCAAATGTGTACAGTGTGTATTTATATCTTTGTATTAGGACACGTCTTACCTGTCTAGTGGGCTGCCAATAGTGTAACTAAAGGAGGGGCTGTTCCAAGTAATACCCTGTATTTAGGCATTCATCTCTCAATGAAGTGGTTACCTGTCCAAGATTCCCCTCCCTGTAATGTTAGAAATGACCCATGAGAGGGGGTGGGAGGGGGAATATGATAGATGTACCTTATACTTTGGTGTTGTAAAATTCCCCTTAATAAATGTTATCTGGATGTTGGCTAGGGATGAGCTTCGAGTTCGAGTCGAACTCATGTTCGACTCGAACATTGGCTGTTCGCAAGTTTGCTGAACAGCGAACAATTTGGGGTGTTCGCGGCAAATTCGAATGCCGCAGAACACCCTTTAAAAGTCTATGGGAGAAATCAAAAGTGCTAATTTTAAAGGCTTATATGCAAGTTATTGTCATAAAAAGTGTTTGGGGACCCGGGTCCTGCCCCAGGGGACAAGGATCAATGCAAAAAAAAGTTTTAAAAACGGACGTTTTTTCAGAAGCAGTGATTTTAATAATGCTTAAAGTCAAACAATAAAAGTGTAATATCCCTTTAAATTTTGTAGCTGGGGGGTGTCTATAGTATGCCTGTAATGTTTCCCGTGTTTAGAACAGTCTGACAGCAAAATGACATTTCGAAGGAAAAATTCCATTCAAAACTACCCGCGGCTATTGCATTGCCGACAATACACATAGAAGTTCATTGATAAAAACAGCATGGGAATTCAACACAGGGAAACCCCGAACCAAAATTAAAAAAAAAAAATGACGTGGGAGTCCCCCTAAATTCCATACCAGGCCCTTCAGGTCTGGTATGGATATTAAGGGGAACCCCGGCCAAATTTTTTTTTAAAAATGACGTGGGGTTCCCCCTAAATTCTGTACCAGACCCTTTAGGTCTGGTATGGATTTTAAGGGGAACCCCGGCCAAAAAAAAAAAAAAACGGCATGGGGCCCCCCCCCAAAGATCCATACCAGACCCTTATCCGAGCACGCAACCTGGCAGGCCGCAGGAAAAGAGGGGGGGACCAGAGTGCGGCCCCCCTCCTGAACCGTACCAGGCCACATGCCCTCAACATTGGGAGGGTGCTTTGGGGTAGCCCCCCAAAACACCTTGTCCCCATGTTGATGAGGACAAGGACCTCATCCCCACAACCCTGGCCGGTGGTTGTGGGGGTCTGCGGGCGGGGGGCTGATCGGAATCTGGAAGCCCCCTTTAACAAGGGAACCCCCAGATCCCGGCCCCCCCTGTGTGAAATGGTAAGGGGGTACTTACCCCTACCATTTCACTAAAAAACTGTCAAAAATGACAAGAGACAGTTTTTGACAATTCCTTTATTTAAATGCTTCTTCTTTCTTCTATCTTCCTTCATCTTCTTCTTCTTCTGGTTCTTCTGGCTCTTCTGGTTCTTCCTCCGGCGTTCTCGTCCAGCATCTCTTCTGTGGCGTTTTCTATCTTCTTCTCCTCAGGCCGCTCCGCACCCATGGCATGGGGGGAGGCTCCCGCTCTTCTCTTCATCTTCTTCTTCATCCTCTTCTCTTCTTCCTTCTTCTCTCCTTCATTTTCTTCTCTGGGCCACTTCGCACTCATGCTGGCATGGAGGGAGGCTCCCACTGTGTGACGGAGTCTTCTCGTCTGACGGTACTTAAATAACTGGGGGTGGGGCCACCCGGTGACCCCGCCCCCCCTCTGACGCACGGTGACTTGACAGGACTTCCCTGTGACGTCACGGGTAATGCCACAGGGAAGTCCCATCATGTCCCGTGCATCAGAGGGGGCGGGGTCACCAGGTGGCCCCGCCCCCGCTATTTAAGAACCGTCAGACGAGGAGACGCTGTCACACAGCGGGAGCCTCCCTCCATGCCAGCATGGATGCGAAGCGGCCCGGAGAAGAAAATGAAGAAGAGAAGAAGAGAAGAAGGAAGAAGAGAAGAGGATGAAGAAGAAGATGAAGAGAAGAGCGGGAGCCTCCCCCCATGCCATGGGTGTGGAGCGGCCCGAGGAGAAGAAGATAGAAGACGCCTCGGAGGAGATGCTGGACGAGAACACCGGAGGAAAAACCAGAAGAGCCAGAAGAACCAGAAGAAGATGAAGGAAGATAGAAGAAAGAAGAAGCATTTAAATAAAGGAATTGTCAAAAACTGTTTCTTGTCATTTTTAACATTTTTGACAGTTTTTTAGTGAAATGGTAGGGGTAAGTACCCCCTTACCATTTCACACAGGGGGGGGCGGGATCTGGGGGTTCCCTTGTTAAAGGGGGCTTCCAGATTCCAATAAGCCCCCCGCCCGCAGACCCCCACAACCACCGGCCAGTGTTGTGGGGATGAGGCCCTTGTCCTCATCAACATGGGGAAAAGGTGTTTTGGGGGGCTACCCTAAAGCACCCTCCCAATGTTGAGGGCATGTGACCTGGTACGGTTCAGGAGGGGGGGCCGCACTCTTGTCCCCCCCTCTTTTCCTGCGGCCTGCCAGGTTGCATGCTCGGATTAGGGTCTGGTATGGAATTTAGGGGGAACCCCACGTCATTTTTTTTTTTAAATTTTGGCCGGGGTTCTCCTTAATATCCATACCAGACCTGAAGGGCCTGGTATGGAATTTAGGGGGACTCCCACATCATTTTTTTTTAAATTTTGGTTCGGGGTTTCCCTGTGTTGAATTCCCATGCCGTTTTTATCAATGAACTTCTATGTGTATTGTCAGCAATGCAATAGCCGCGGGTAGTTTTAAATGGAATTTTTCCTTCGAAATGTCATTTTGCTGTCAGACTGTTCTAAACACGGGAAACATGCGCCCCTTTACAGGCATACTATAGACACCCCCAGCTACGAAATTTAAAGGGATATTACACTTTTATTGTTTGACTTTAAGCATTATTAAAATCACTGCTCCTGAAAAAACGGCCATTTTTAAAACTTTTTTTGCATTGATCCATGTCCCCTGGGGCAGGACCCGGGTCCCCAAACACTTTTTATGACAATAACTTGCATATAAGCCTTTAAAATTAGCACTTTTGATTATTCATGTTCGTGTCCCATAGACTTTAACGGTGTTCGCGTGTTCGAGCGAACTTTTTTCCTGTTCGCATGTTCTGGTGCAAACCGAACAGGGGGGTGTTCGGCTCATCCCTAATGTTGGCCAAGAATGTTTGTGTCTAATCTGCTTTCCATGTTTATGTGCAAAAATACTAAGTTTGTTTTGTTTTCCTCAACAGTTTCCTTCAACGCCACAGGAATGGGAGACTGTGGCCTCCCACTTTGCCCAGCGGTGGGACTTTTCTAACTGCGGAGGGGCAATTGATGGGAAACAAGTCCACATCTTCTCACCCCCCAACTCGGGGTTGTACTATTATAATTATAAGGGGTTAAATATATCGACTTTTTCCTACAGCCATCTGTACTTAAAATGCGATCCTACTTAAAAGATACTAAGGATGTGATTAAACTGTTATCGAATGTTTCCCATTCTGGTGACCTTATCATGGCCACTGCGGACGTTGCGTCCCTTTATACCTGCATTCCACACCGTGAAGGTGTGGATGCGGTACATTGTTTTCTAAACAGGGATGCCTCCCTTGCTTCACCCCAGATAGAATTCATTATTGATTTAATTGAGTGTGCAACACAACACAATTATTTCTGGTTTGGTAGTAAATTCTATTGCCAACATAAAGGGGTGGCTATGGGAGCAAAATTTGCTCCCAGCCTGGCCAACCTGTTCATGGCCAAGTGGGAGGAGGATGTCGTCTATGCCATGGAGAACCCACACCTTCTGTTGTGGGCCCGGTACATAGACGACATCCTCCTCCTGTGGACAGGGAGTCATGATGGTCTGGTTGATTTTGTCACAACTTTGAATAACAATGATAGGGGTATTGCTTTATCCTTTGAAACTAGTACCACCTCAATCCACTTTTTAGACCTTGCCATTGAAAGAAGTGGGTCCTTATTTATATTTAGTACTTATTTTAAATCCACCGACAGGAACGCATACATATCGACTGATAGTAGCCACCACAGTTCCTGGATCAGATCTGTTCCCAAAAGTCAGTTCCTGCGATTACGAAGGAACTGTACTGATTCAGACACTTTTAGACTACAGGCCATGACCTTAAAAGATAGGTTCCTGGAGAAGGGTTATAACTCTGTGGATTTAGATAATGAGATCGAAAGTGCTTGTGCAACAGACCGTCAGTCATTATTAGATGATAGACCTAGACAAACGAATGATGAATTCAAATGGTCCTTCGTGACATCTTTCTCCATGCAGCACAAGCATGTTAAGAAAATCTTTGAAAATCACTGGGATGTTTTAAAAACAGATAAAATCTTGGGACCTCTGTTGCCTAAGACTCCAAAGGTGGTGTTTAAGGGTGTTCCATCTCTCCGGAATAGGTTAGCACCTAATGTCATCAACCCACCAGAGAGACCATCCTTTTTCCACAACTTGATTGGATTTTATCCTTGTAAAAAGTGCTTGGTCTGTAAATTTAATACCTGTGGCAGAAGGGCTAGTCATAGTTTTTCTTCCACCATGACCGGCCGTACTTACAAAATTAAACATTTCTGCACGTGTGCCACTACAGGAATAGTTTATCTTTTAACTTGCCCTTGTGACAAGCAATATGTCAGCCGGACCATCAGATCTTTTACGACACGGGTTTCAGAACACATCAATCTCATTAAAGCGGGCAGTACTAAACACACTGTCCCTAGACACTATAGGGAGGTTCACGATCGGAACCCTGTGGGTACTCAATTCCTCATTATAGATAGGTACGTGCCCCCTTGGCGGGGCGGGTCGATTCTTAGAGGTGTCTCACGTTTAGAGACCTACTGGGTATATGAGTTGGGGTCCCATTTTCCACAGGGTATCAACGTGGAGTGGGACATCAACTCTTTTATTAACCAAGCTTGAATATAAATATGATCTCTCTTATTGTCTAAATGACAAAGAATATTGTTATATTTTTTTTTTTACTATAGAAGATGATTATTGGTTGTCTTAATTTATGTCATGGAGTCCGGGATAATTACGGTTTAATTCAGAATGTAATTTTTGATAAGTACGCTGTTGATGTCCCCCATTGGCAGTTTCCCTTTAATATTATGGTCCATGATTCTAATATTGATCACTAATTAACCTTATTAGAATGTCCTTGTATCACCTTTATAAGGTAATGTTATTGCAAGCATTAGCCTTGTGTAATTCATTTTTATCCCCCTTTTTTTCTTTTTCTTTTTTAATCTATTTTAACACTAATGCCTTTTTTCAGTGCACTGATTTATTTCTCCTCTCTGCTGACACTTCGCCTCAGATTGAGGCTTGGTTTCCTCCTTATGGAGTGCAGCGGTATTACTTCCTCTCTGTGTGATGGGAAGTGCATCACATATGAAAGTGAGGCTTGAGGAGCAGGCTGGCTGAAAGGGAGGCTTGGCTAGCGCTCTGACCAGTTCCTGGTAAATGGACTGATTCAGGGCACAGCTTACTGTTTTTTTGTACTTATTTTTTCATTTTTAATCTTCTAATTTAGAAACATGAGATACATGGTTCTCTGTTTCATTAATTTGTTCTTAATATAACTATTCAATTAGTCATCCTATGACCCTGAAAACCGGAAGTGATTCTTACTTGTTGCACTTCCTGTTTGTAGACACTCCCAGTGGGGGTCATCTTCTGTTTATAGAGCGGTGATGTGAGGGTGGTCCATACCCCAGATGATGGCTCCTTAGCTGAAACATGTCGGGTGGACCCCTCACGATCACCGCTATTTGATATTTGAGCTCTGTTTCGTACTTCCAAAATGTGAGTCTGTTTTTTATTTTTTTATTATTTTAATAAACTAGTGTTTTAAAACGTTATTACATTATGTGAGTTTTGTTTGCTCCTTGCATGGCATATGAAACTACACGTTTGGCTTATGCTGGATTACCTATGGGAGAGGAAGCCGTGCGGACCCCCCCTTTTCTTTCCACCATCTGTTGATGACATCTGACAAGACGCATTTCCCAGAACCAGTGGTTATTATGCTTTTTTGACTTGTCTGGCGTACGCCATTTCAGGTCAATTTTTTCCGGTAAGCCTCCTCTACTCCTGGTGTTGGCCCTGGCACTGATGTACAATCTATGCACACTTGTGGTCTCCCTTCTGCCCACTCGCCAGATTTGGTGCGATTAAAATTCTGTGAATACCATCTGGCCATGCATCACCCCCTTTGAGCTCTGTTGATGTTTTCTTCACTATTTTTCTACACATTTCTTATGGACTTTTAAAGTTTCATGTTTTTTATGTTTGGTGTCTGGCTCATGGAACCAGCACGGGTTTCTATTAATCACTGGCACATCTGATGATTAAGTATTATTGTGTATTTACTTTATATGTGATCAACACTGATTAATTATTTGACACTATCCATTTTATGGTCATACATTTTTTGGTAGTATTCACCATTTTTATATGTCTTTATTGTAATACACATGGCTGTGGATGTGATATATAGCGCCACACTTTTGTTTCTTTTGTTTTTTTCTGCCTTGTGTCTATAGGTGTGTTGGCTGCTTTTCACTTTCCTTCTAAACGTAGCGCTGTACTTAATTTTTATTTTTAATTACAAGGGGTTCAATAGTATTGTGATGTTGGCGGTGGTGTCGGCTAATTACGAGTTCCTGTATGTGGACGTGGGGAAGAATGGTCGGATGTCTGATGGTGGAGTCATTGCCCAGACGGAGTTTTACAGGTGTCTCCAGAATGGCAGCTTGGACTTGCCACCTCCAGAAGACAATGTGGAAGGACTCCTATTCGTCTTCGTTGCGGATGAAGCCTTTTCACTGGGGGACCATCTTATGCAGCCATTCCCAATGAGGACCCTCACCCCGGAACAGAGGGTTTTTAATTACGGCTGGCCAGAACCAGAAGAGTGGTGGAGAACACATTTGGAATCATGGCCAGCTGGTTCCGCCTTTTTCTGACACCCATCCATATGGCGGAGTATAAACTTAATCATATAATCCTGGCATGCTGTGTTCTACATAACTTTTTACGCCAACATTCTGCCAACTATGCTGGCTCAGTTGGGCCTGAGGCCGGAATTCTAAATGAAGCAACCCTAACGGCGCTTGAAAGTGGCTGTCCTGGCTTGCCCTCCCTGAGTGCCCGTGATGTCCGGTTAAGATACCTTGAGTTCTTTGCGGGTAGGGGGGCCATCAATATGCCAGACAATTTGTGAAGCCTTTATCAAATAAAAACCAAAAAAAAAAAATCTTTGGTGACATTTAATGCTTGTGTTTGTTTTAGCTGACCCTGACAGAAATGTGGGTAGTCCTGAAAATGGCGTGATTGTGTAACCTTATACAAAGCACTGTTGGGTGTTATTTACTAAAGGCAAAGACACTTTGCACTACAAGTGCATTTGAAACTGCACTGAAACTGCACTTGTAGTGCAAAGAGGATTTGCCCTTAGGAAATAACCCCCATTTTCACAGAAAGCAGCAATTACATCACCACAAAAGTGTTTGTAGCGTTGAGACAATAATCCACACATTCTTGATTAACAATCTTTTTAATACCTGCACAATCACATGTGCATTTAGAAAAGGTTTGTAAAACAAACAAACATGTTTGTTGTATAACATTTTTTGGGGTGGCATTATCAAAAATAGAAATGTCCATTTAAGATAAAAATGGCATGTGTAAAACCAACAAGAAAGACACAAATCTTGAACTTAGAAAGTTCACATTTGGTAGAACTTGAAGGCAATATCAGACATGAGTATATAGGAACTGTGTTTGGTATTGCTTTCAGATGGGGTGAAGTCACCCCAGGAAAAGCCAAATTTGCAAGATGCACACCAATTTACAAATGTCAACATGGGCTAGCTGCCATCAGGGGGGATCAAGGGACGTGTTTTGGGGGAGAAACCCCTTCCTCTCAGCTAGTTTATTATTGAGGAAGGGGTTGCACCCCCCAAACACGTCTATTGATCTCCCGTGATGGCAGATAGCACATGTTGACACACTGTGTGCATCCTCCAAATTGGGCTTCTCTAAAAATTGGTAAAACATTTTTAAGATTGTAGCACACAAAAAAAGGGATTGGAGGGGTTTTAAACTCGTACCAAAACATCAATGATGTTTTTATTTTTTTCAATAACATCATTGATGTTTTTCTTGAGGTTTTCCAATTCTAAATTACACCCCATGATCTCCCCGATCAGGATCTGGGCACTTTCTGATGTGAAAGGATCTCGATCCACAACATCACGATCACCTAAAAAGAGAGAAATCAAGCAAAAACAGGTATCAAAAATATGCCGGCATCCATCTCTTACCTGAGCCTGTGGTCGCAGACACTCACCTGTTGTGGTGACAATTTCCACCACATCTTCTTCCTCCTCCTGTTCTGCTTGGGTTGGGGGTATTTCCCCTTCTTCCCGAGGTGGGGGGTCTCTGTTCTCCTCGGATGAGGGGTGTCCTCCGAGTCTTTTCTCCCCTATGTAAAACAAAAATGGTATACTTAGCACACAGATATTTGATGGCAGAACTATAAGTAGGAAACATTGCTTGGAAGTGGGGTACAATTGTCTATTTTGGCCGAGTTCCAAAATGTAGCATTTTCAGTGTCCTTTGTCAAGCTGAAATACTTTACCTGTTTGGTACAAGCTTCACAGATGGAGTCACCCCTATAGTATACACTGGAGCACCTGTGTGGGACCCCTAATAAAAATGGTGTTCTTGTGTCCCACACTAGTGCTCCAGTGTCCAGATGTGAAAACAGCTGCTCAGTGTCCTCTCCTTACACAGAATCTAGTTTGCATTTCATTCTAGTAACAAAGCCATCTACACAACCAAATTAGTTTCATACAAGTAGGGCGTCAAAAATGTGGTCAAATGCATATGGCCAAAACAATGGTGTTTTATAGGCCGAAAGAAAAATGTTTGATACGAACGAATAATGTGCCCATGAACATGAAAGTTGCCATTTTAAAATGTACACTTTTAAGAAAAGCACATGGAGCAGCACTAACGTAATAAACACAAAAAGAATAGGAACACAGGACAACTACTTACTTTTTTGCAGCACTCTCTGGATCTTTCTGTACTGCTCGTGTTCTAGTAATTTGAGGTCCGAACACCGCTTCCTGAGCTGATCTTTCGATCGTCGCACCCCGAAATTCCGGTGCAGACTTTTGACCACTTTCGCCATGATCTTGGCCTTTCTGACATTGGGGTTGGGGTAAGGTCCATACTTTCCATCATAGTCGGCCCTCTTCAGGATGTCCACCATCTCCAACATCTCCCCAAAGGACATATTTGAGGCCTTAAATCTTCTCCTTCTAGATCGGGACGTCTCCGGATCCGGGCTTTCCTCCTCCTCCTCCTCGTTGCTGTAATTAGCACGCACCTGCTGTGTATCCGCCATGTGCTCTCCCCCACTGCGCCGAACAAAAAGGGGCGGGGAATAGACTAGAAAGAACATCAGGGGCGGTAGGAGTTACACACATGCGCAGTGTGTATAAAGCGTAACACGCGTGCGTATTATGTACGATCTGTGAGTGGTGGAAGGAGCATCGGAGGCACCGATCGTGATAATGAAGGTAAGATCTAAACTTGGGCCTATACTGCTTCGAATTTGAAGCCTATATTGTAACAAGATTAGGAGAGTTTGGCCTGAACTTAGGGTTTTTCTTGTGTTGTGTCTTGCAGAGAAAATGGATGGCTTCAACGACCACAATTTCCTCCCTCTGTTCATAGACAAGTACAGGGAGCTACCCTGTCTGTGGCAGGTGAGAAATCCCCATTATAATCATAAACAAAAGAGGCAGGCAGCGCTGGAGACACTGCTGGAATTGGTGAAGCCGGTGGTCCCCACAGCAACCATCCCCTATTGAAAAGCCAAAATTGGTGGCCTGAGGAGCACTTATCTTAGGGAGCACAAGAAGGTCACAGATTCCCAGAGGTCCGGAGCTGCAGCAGATGACATTTATGTCCCCAGGCTGTGGTACTATGAGAGACTGCGATTTCTGTCAGACCACACTGAAGTCAGGGAATCCCTCTCTACTCTTCCTTCCACTCTTCCTTTTACCCCAGCTGAGGCTTCCGATGTCCAACCTGGGCCTTCCAGCCAGGAAGAAGTGGAGGAGCCCAGCTGGAGTCAGGTATAGCATTGTTCTACAGATTTCTGGTCAATAAATAAATGATCTTTACTAGATGTTATTATTGATCACTAATTGCTGATTGAAAAAAGTGTTTGACATATCAATAGACAGTAGTGGGCACCCAAAATTGGGACAAGAATGAAAAATGCTGGGCTCAGAATGATAGTCTGTTATATTTGTTCACATTCAATTTGCAACAGTCAGGAGGTGAAAATTGTGTGTAATTGATGACTCAAAAACTAAAACTATGTCCCTTTTTCATACACAGGAAGACCTCAGCCAGGAGGAGGCTCTGGAATGTGGCAGCCAGGAGGAGGCGGGGATTAGTGGCAGCCAGGAGGAGGCGGGGCTAAGTGTCAGCCAGGAGAATCCTGGGACCAGTCGCAGCCTGACCAAATCGCAGGTTCCTCCCCTCCGCCTTCCATGCAAAAGACCCAGGAAGGGGAGTCACGTTCAGGATTCAGGGCTCAGGCTCATTCAGGAGGCTTCTGCATCCCTCAGAGCCTTACCCACTCCTGAAGAGGCCTTTGCCTGCATGGTTGCCCCAAAACTGCAGGGCATGCAGGATGGTCAACGTCTCATGTGTGAGCAACTTATTTCTAAAGTCCTAACTAAGGGGGTGAGTGGCGAAATCACACCCAGACCGACGTGATTGAGTTGGACCATCCTCCTCCTTCTCCTGCTGCCACAACTCCACCACAAGAGCCACAGCGTGGAAGGAAGCGTTGAAGGAAGACCAGAGAGTGATGGCCCTGGGTTCAGTCTGGTCTGACAAAAGATGCAGTCTCTTGTATGACCACAGCCTGGGGACACAGATGTTATCTGCTGCTTTCCGGATCTCTGGGACTTCTGGACCAGACTGCATTCCCTTACATATGGACTCCTCAGGCCACCAATTTTGCTTGAAAATAGTTGATGTGTGCCCTGGGGGTCCAAGGCTTCGCCCATTTCTGTTGTTTCTCCAGCGTTGCCTCCCTCTTCGTTTAGTTGTGAGCCCTTAATAAATGAATTTTTGGGGAAAATTATACTCTCCTATGTGTGTTTTCATCCAAAAAGGACAGTTGGTTGGTGAGGATTCTGGTACATTTCGAAAGTACAATGTGAAATTAACAAGAGACAACAACACCAAACAATCTCCTACAGATTAAATAGAACAACATATCAATGGTGTTGTGGTAACTTGACACACAAAACACACACAAAAATATTCTGGAGTAAAAATTAAAATACAATAAAACAAAGATCAGCCTTGAAAAAAAGACAAACCAACAAAAAATAATCTGCCTTAAAACCAAAAAAAAAAAAAAAACAACACAAAAATAATGTTGTCAGATGTGACAAATCAAAATATATTGAGGGAATCCCGATAAATAGTAAAGAAATAAGTTTGTGAGAAGTCTGTGTGAATATGAGCAGCAAAACTACTTCATTCTTCTCACATTATAAAGAAGAAGAGAGTGCGCTGTATTAAACCATTTTTAACATTGCAGCGTGACGAAAGTGCTGTATCCATTCCGAACGCTAATTTTACCCGACTGAGCTGTTCCGTCTCGGAATTTCTTCTGAGCATGCGTGGCACTTTCTGTGTCGGAACAGGCCACACGCGGTCGGAATTGATGCGATCGGATTTTGTTGTCGGAAAATTTTATAGCCTGCTTTCAAACTTTGTGTGTCGGAAAATCCAATGGAAAATGTTCGATGGAGCCCACACACGGTCGGAATTTCCGACAACACGCTCCGATCGGACATTATCCATCGGAAAATCCGACCGTGTGTACAGGGCATAAGACATCAAAAATGGCCAAGCCAAGTGGGTGAATTAGTTGAGGACTGGAACCTCCTTGACCTTCAACCTATCAACACCCCATACAATATGACACCTCTCGGAATAGTTTTTTGCTCTTACGACAGGTGTCATACTATATGGGGTGTTGATAGGTTGAAGGTCAAGGAGGTTCCAGTTCTCAACTAATCCACCCACTTGGTGTGGCTATTTTTGATGTCTTATGCCCCGTACGCACGGTCGGATTTTCCGATGGACAATGTCCGATCGGAGCGTGTTGTCGGAAATTCCGACCGTGTGTGGGCTCCATCGGACATTTTCCATCGGATTTTCCGACACACAAAGTTGGACAGCAGGAGATAAAATTTTCCGACAACAAAATCCGATCGCGTCAATTCCGACCGTGTGTGTCCTGTTCCGACGCACAAAGTGCCACGCATGCTCAGAAGAAATTCCGACACG
The DNA here is from genome assembly GCF_042186555.1 of Aquarana catesbeiana. NCBI lineage: Eukaryota > Metazoa > Chordata > Amphibia > Anura > Ranidae > Aquarana > Aquarana catesbeiana. Next base: position 706,265,813 of record NC_133324.1, on the reverse strand, counting down.
GGACAGCTCGTTCTGGTAAACTTAGCGTTCGCAATGGATACAGCACTTTCGTCACGCTGCAATGTTCAAAATGGTTTAATACAGCGCACTCTCTTCTTCTTTATAATGTGACAAGAATTAAGTAGTTTTGATGCTCATATTCACACACACTTCTCACAAACTTCTTTCGTTACTATTTATTGGGATTCCCTCAATATATTTTGATTTCTCACATCTGACAACATATTTTTTTTTTTTTTTTTTTTTGACTTTAATGTAGATTCTTTTTTTGTGTTTCTCTTTTTTAATTGTTTTTTTTGGTGATTTTGATTTGTACTCCCGAAAATGTTTGTGTGTTTTTTGTGACAAGTTCCCACAACACCACTAATATGTTGTTCTATTTAATCTGTAGGAGATTGTTTGGTGTTGTTGTCCCTTGTTAATTTCACATTTTATGTTTTTAGAAATGTACCTGAATCGTCACCAACAAACTGTCCTTTTTGGATGAAAACACACACAGGAGAGTAGAATTTACCGAAAAAAATTTTATTAAGGGGTCACAACTATAAACAAAGAGGGAGGCAATGCTGGAGAAACTGCAGAAATTGGTGAAGCCTTGGACCCCCAGGGCAGACATCAATTATTTAAAAGCAAAATTGGTGGCCTGAGGAGTCCATATCTAAGGGAGGGCAGTCTGGTCCAGAAGTCCCAGAGATCCGGAAAGCAGCAGATGACATCTATGTCCCCAGGCTGTGGTCATACGAGAGACTGCATCTTCTGTCAGACCAGACTGAACCAAGGGCAATCACTCTCAGGTCTTCCTTCCACGCTTCCTTCCAGGCTTTGGCTGTGGTGGTGGAGTTGTGGCAGCAGGAGGAGGAGGAGGAGGATCGTCGATCTCAATGACATCCGTCTTGTGTGTCAGTTCCCCACTCTCCCCCTTACGTAGGACTTTATAAATCAGGTCCTCAGAGATCTTGCGTTGGCCCTCCTGCATGCCCTGCAATTTGGTGGCAGCCATGCAGGCAAAGGCCTCTTCAGGACTGGGGAAGGCTCTGAGGGACGCCGAAGCCTCCTGGATCAGCCTGTATGCTGAATCCTGCACAGGACTGGGAGTCATCTTCCTGGCTCGTTTATGTGGCAGGCGGAGGGGAGGAACCTGAGACTCTTGGCTGACACTTAGCCCCGCCTCCTCCTGGCTGCCACTAATCCCCGCCTCCTCCTGGCTGCCACTAATCCCCGCCTCCTCCTGGCTGCCACATTCCACAGCCTCCTCCTGGCTGAGGTCTTCCTGTGTATGAAAAAGGGACATAGTTTTAGTACTTTTTACATCAATCACACACAATTTTCACCTCCTGACTGCTGCAAATTGAATGTTAACAAATATAACAGACTATCCTTCTGAGCCCAGCATTTTGCATTCTTGTCCCAATTTTGGGTGCCCACTACTGTCTATTGATATGTAAAACACTTTATGAAATCAGCAATTAGTGATCAATAATAACATCTAGTAAACATCATTTATTTATTGCCCAGAAATCTGTAGAAGAATGCTATACCTGACTCCAGCTGGGCTCCTCCACTTCTTCCTGGCTGGAAGGCCCAGGTTGGACATCAGAAGCCTCAGCTGGGATGGAAGGAAGAGTGGAAGGAAGAGTGGAGAGGGATTCCCTGACTTCAGTGTGGTCTGACAGAAATCGCAGTCTCTCATAGTACCACAGCCTGGGGACATAAACGTCATCTGCTGCAGCTCCGGATCTCTGGGAATCCGTGACCTTCTTGTGCTCCCTAAGATAAGTGCTCCTCAGGCCACCAATTTTTGCTTTTAAATAAGGGATGGTTGATGTGGGGACCACCGGCTTCACCAACTCCAGCAGTTTCTCCAGCGCTGCCTGCCTCTTCTGTTTGTGGTTATAGTGGGGGTGTCTCACTTGCCACAGACAGGGCAGCTCCCTGTACTTATCAATGAACAGGGGCAGGAAATTGTGGTCGTTGAACCCATCCATTTTCTCTGCAAGACACAACACAAGACAAACCCTAATGTCAGGCCAAACTCCCCTAATCTTGTTACAATATAGGCTTCCATTTCGAAGCAGTATAGGCCCAAGTTTAGATCCTACCTTCGTTAGCATGATCTGCGTCTCCGATGCTCCTTCCTCCGCTCACAGATCGTACGTAAGACGCGCGCGTTACGATTTATACACACTGCGCATGCGTATAACTCCGCCCGCCCCTGACGTTCTTTATAGTCTATTCCCTGCCCCTTTTCGTTCGGCGCAGTGGAGGAAGAGCACATGGCGGATAGACAGCAGGATCGTGCTAATTACAGCAACGAGGAGGAGGAGGAGGAGGAAAGGCCGGAGCCTGAAACGTCCCGATCCAGAAGGAGATTAAAGGACTCAAATATGTCCTTTGGGGAGATGTTGGAGATGGTGGACATCCTGAAGAAGGCCGACTATGATGGAAAGTATGGGCCTTACCCCAACCACAATGTCCGAAAGGCCAAGATCATGGCGAAAGTGGTCAGGAGTCTGCACCGGAAATTCGGGGTACGACGATCGAAAGATCAGCTCAGGAAGCGGTGGTCGGACCTGAAATTATGAGAACATGAGCAGTACAGAAAGATCCGGAGAGTGCTGCAAAAAAGTAAGTAGTTGTGCTGTGTTCCTATTCTTTATGTTTATTACGTTCGTGCTGCTCTATGTGCTTTTAGGAACTGTTGTACAGTTTAAAATGGCAACTTTCATGTTCATGGGCACATTATTCGTTCGGATCACACATTTTTATTTCGGACGATAAAATACCATTGTTTAGGCCATATGCATTTGGCCACCATTTTGACGCCCTATACTTGTCTTCAAAGAATTGGGTTGTGTAGATGGCTTTGTTACTAGAATGAAATGCAAACTAGATTGTGTGTAAGGAGAGGACACTCAGCAGCTGGTTTCACATCTGGACACTGGAGCACTAGTGTGGGACACAAGAACACCATTTTTATTAGGGGGGCCACACAGGTGCTCCAGTGTATACTATAGGGGGGGCTACATCTGTGAAGCTTGTACTAAACAGGTAAAGTATTGCAGCTTGACAAAGGACACTAAAAAAGCTACATCTTGGAACTCGGCTAAAATAGATAATTGTACCCCACTTCCAAGCAATGTTTCATCTTTATAGTTCTGCCGTCAAATATCTGTGTGGTAAGTATACCATTTTTGTTTTACATAGGGGAGAAAAGACTCAGAGGACACCCCTCATCCGAGGAGACCAGAGCCCCCCCCTCTGGAAGAAGGGGAAATCCTCCCCAACACAAGCTGAGCAGGAGGAAGAAGACGCGGTGGAACTAGTCACCACAACAGGTGAGTGTCTGCAACCACAGGCTCAGATAAGAGATGGATGGCGGCATTTTTTGGGAAACTTAATTTATTTTGGGGTTCCTCTCTTTTTAGGTGATCGTGAGGTTGTGGATGAAGATCCTTTCACATCCGAAAGTGCCCAGATCCTGATCGGGGAGATCATGGGGTGTAATTTACAATTGGAAAACATCAAGCAAAACATCAATGATGTTATTCCAAAATATAAAAACATCATTGATGTTTTGGGGCGAGTTTAAAACCTCTCCAAATCACTTTCTTCTTTTGTGTGCTACAATGTGCGAAATGTTTTTGTGATTTTTCCCAAAGCCAAATTTGGAGGATGCACACAGTGTGTCAACATGTGCTATCTGCCATCACGGGAGATCAATGGACGCATTTTGGGGGTGCAACCCCTTCCTCAATAATAAAGTAGCGGTGAGGAAGGGCTTTCTCCCCCAAAACACGTCCCTTGATCCCCCGTGATGGCAGGTAGCACATGTTGACATTGTGAAATTTGTGTGCATCTTCCAAATTTGGCTTTTCCTGGGGTGATTTCACCCCATCTGAACGCTATAGCAAACACAGTTCCTAAATACTCATGTCTGATATTGCCTTCAGGTTCTACCAAACAGTGGCGGCCCGTCCATAGGGGGAGCCTGGGCGCCGCCCCCCCCCCCCCCTCCAAGCAGCAAAAAAAAAAAAAAAAGTCAAAAAAAAAAAAAAAAAAAAATTTTTAATACTGGCCCTTTAAAAAAAAAAAGGAAAAAAAAGGTCCTTAAGTGCACTGTGTTCGGACGCCGGATACAGTGCGACGCCGGACACAGTGCACTTATAGGAAGCGCCACGTCTATGCAATCACGAGATTGCAGACGTGGCGCTGCATTTGCGGGCGTTTAGCCCGCCTTGGGGCGTTTTCTGAAGTGCCGAGTAGCTTCCGCTCGGCCATAGCAATACATACTACAGGCGCCGGGCGGAAGCTACTTGGCACTTCAGATTTGATTGACATCTGCCCTGAGTCAGATGTCACTTCCTGGTTCTCTCTCTCATTGCGCCCGAGAGAGGAAGCAGGAAGAATGCTGGTGCCAGTTTGAGGAGGAGGACACCGCAGGAGACTGAAGGTAAGTACCGCTGTGTGGAGAATCGGGGGGACACCTGCTGAGGGGGGGCTCTGGTGGGGGGCTCTGATGGGGACACCTGCTGTGGGGGGACTCTGATGGGGGACACCTGCTGTGGGGGGACTCTGATGGGGGACACCTGCTGTGGGGGGCTCTGATGGGGGACACCTGCTGTGGGGGGCTCTGATGGGGGACACCTGCTGTGGGGGATGATGGGGACACCTGCTGTGGGGGCACTCTGATGGGGACACCTGCTGTGGGGGGACTCTGAGGGGGACACCTGCTGTGGGGGGACTCTGATGGGGGACACCTGCTGTGGGGGGACTCTGATGGGGGACACCTGCTGTGGGGGGACTCTGATGGGGGACACCTGCTGTGGGGGGACTCTGATGGGGGACACCTGCTGTGGGGGGGACTCTGATGGGGGACACCTGCTGTGGGGGGGACTCTGATGGGGGACACCTGCTGTGGGGGGGACTCTGATGAGGGACACCTGCTGTGGGGGGGACTCTGATGGGGGACACCTGCTGTGGGGGGGACTCTGATGGGGGACACCTGCTGTGGGGGGGACTCTGATGGGGGACACCTGCTGTGGGGGGGACTCTAATGGGGGACACCTGCTGTGGGGGGGGACTCTGATGGGGGACACCTGCTGTGGGGGGGACTCTGATGGGGGACACCTGCTGTGGGGGGGACTCTGATGGGGGACACCTGCTGTGGGGGGGACTCTGATGGGGGACACCTGCTGTGGGGGGGACTCTGATGGGGGACACCTGCTGGGGGGGACTCTGATGGGGGACACCTGCTGTGGGGGGCTTTGATAGGGGACACCTGCTGTGGGGGGCTTTGATAGGGGACACCTGCTGTGGGGGGCTCTGGTGGGGGGCTCTGATGGGGGACTCTGATGGGGGACACCTGCTGTGGGGGGACTCTGATGGAGACACCCTGCTTTGGGGGGCTCTGATGGGGGACACCTGCTGTTGGGGGCTCTGATGGGGACACCTGCTGTTGGGGGGCTCTGATGGGGGGCTCTGATGGGGGACACCTGCTGTTGGGGGCTCTGATGGGGACACCTGCTGTGGGGGGCTCTGATGGGCGACTCCTGTTTTGGGGGGACTCTGATGGGGACACCTGCTGTGGGGGGACTCTGATTGAGACACCTGCTGTGGGGGACACCTGCTGTGGGGGGCTCTGATGGGGGACACCTGCTGTGGGGGGACTTTGATGGGGGACACCTGCTGTGGGGGGACTCTAATGGGGGACACCTGCTGTGGGGGGGCTCTGGTGGGGGGCTCTGATGGGGACAACTGCTGTGGGGGGTTCTGATGGGGACACCTGCTGTGGGGGGTTCTGATGGGGACACCCTGCTGTTGGGGGCTCTGATGGGGACACCCTGCTGTGGGGGACTCTGATGGGGACATCTGCTGTTGGGGGCTCTGATGGGGGACACCTGCTGTGGGGGGTTCTGATGGGGACACCTGCTGTGGTGGGCTCTGATGGGGACACCTGCTGTGGGGGACACCTGCTGTGGGGGGACTCTGATGGGGGACACCTGCTGTGGGGGGCTCTGATGGGGGACACCTGCTGTGGGGGACTCTGATGGGGACACCTGCTGTTGGGGGCTCTGATGGGGGACACCTGCTGTGGGGGGCTCTGATGGGGGACACCTGCTGTGGGGGACTCTGATGGGGACACCTGCTGTGGGGGACTCTGATGGGGACACCTGCTGTGGGGGGACTCTGATGGGGACACCTGCTGTGGGGGGACTCTGATGGGGACACCTGCTGTGGGGGGACTCTGATGGGGACACCTGCTGTGGGGGGACTCTGATGGGGACACCTGCTGTGGGGCGACTCTGATGGGGGACACCTGCTGTGGGGGGACTCTGATGGGGGACACCTGCTCTGGGGGGGGACTCTGATGGGGGACACCTGCTGTGGGGGGATTCTGATGGGGGACACCTGCTGTGGGGGGGACTCTGATGGGGGACACCTGCTGTGGGGGGGACTCTGATGGGGGACACCTGCTGTGGGGGGGACTCTGATGGGGGACACCTGCTGTGGGGGGGGACTCTGATGGGGTACACCTGCTGTGGGGGGCTTTGATAGGGGACACCTGCTGTGGGGGGCTTTGATAGGGGACACCTGCTGTGGGGGGCTCTGGTGGGGGGCTCTGATGGGGGACTCTGATGGGGGACACCTGCTGTGGGGGGACTCTGATGGAGACACCCTGCTTTGGGGGGCTCTGATGGGGGACACCTGCTGTTGGGGGCTCTGATGGGGACACCTGCTGTGGGGGGACCCTGATGGGGACACCTGCTGTTGGGGGGCTCTGATGGGTGACTCCTGTTTTGGGGGGACTCTGATGGGGACACCTGCTGTGGGGGGACTCTGATGGGGACACCTGCTGTGGGGGGACTCTGATGGGGACACCTGCTGTTGGGGGGCTCTGATGGGGGACACCTGCTGTGGGGGGCTCTGATGGGCGACTCCTGTTTTGGGGGGACTCTGATGGGGACACCTGCTGTGGGGGGACTCTGATTGAGACACCTGCTGTGGGGGACACCTGCTGTGGGGGGGCTCTGATGGGGGACACCTGCTGTGGGTGGACTTTGATGGGGGACACCCCTTTGGGGGGGAACTCTAATGGGGGACACCTGCTGTGGGGGGACTCTGATGGGGGACACCTGCTGTGGGGGGCTCTGATGGGGGACACCTGCTGTGGGGGGCTCTGATGGGGGACACCTGCTGTGGGGGGCTTTGATAGGGGACACCTGCTGTGGGGGGCTCTGGTGGGGGGCTCTGATGGGGGACACCTGCTGTGGGGGGCTCTGGTGGGGGGCTCTGATGGGGGACACCTGCTGTGGGGGGCTCTGATGGGCAACTCCTGTTTTGGGTGGACTCTGATGGGGACACCTGCTGTGGGGGGACTCTGATTGAGACACCTGCTGTGGGGGACACCTGCTGTGGGGGGACTCTGATGGGGGACACCTGCTGTGGGGGGCTCTGATGGGGGACACCTGCTGTGGGGGGCTCTGATGGGGGACACCTGCTGTGGGGGGCTTTGATAGGGGACACCTGCTGTGGGGGGCTCTGGTGGGGGGCTCTGATGGGGGACACCTGCTGTGGGGGGCTCTGGTGGGGGGCTCTGATGGGGGACACCTGCTGTGGGGGGCTCTGATGGGCAACTCCTGTTTTGGGTGGACTCTGATGGGGACACCTGCTGTGGGGGGACTCTGATTGAGACACCTGCTGTGGGGGACACCTGCTGTGGGGGGCTCTGATGGGGGACACCTGCTGTGGGGGGGACTTTGATGGGGGACACCTGCTGTGGGGGGACTCTAATGGGGGACACCTGCTGTCGGAGGACTCTGATGGGGGACACCTGCTGTGGGGGGCTCTGATGGGGGACACCTGCTGTGGGGGGCTCTGATGGGGGACACCTGCTGTGGGGGGCTTTGATGGAGGACACCTGCTGTGGGGGGCTTTGATGGGGGACACCTGCTGTGGGGGGCTTTGATAGGGGACACCTGCTGTGGGGGGCTCTGGTGGGGGGCTCTGATGGAGACACCTGCTGTGGGGGGACTCTGATGGGGACACCTGCTGTGGGGGGACTCTGATGGGGACACCTGCTGTGGGGGGACTCTGATGGGGACACCTGCTGTGGGGGGATTCTGATGGAGACACCCTGCTGTGGGGGACACCTGCTGTGGGGGGCTCTGATGGGGACACATGCTGTGGGGGGACACTGATGGCAACTCTGATGTAAGGGGACAGAGGCTGTATTTGGGGGGGGCAGAGGCTGTATTTGGGGGGGCAGAGGCTGCATTTTGGGGGGGGGCAGAGGCTGCATTTGGGGGGGGACAGAGGCTGCATTTGATGTGACAGAGGCTGCATTTGATGTGACACAGGCTGCATGTAAGAAGGGACTGCTGGGGACACCTGATGGCATCTGGTTGTAGGCGACGTGGCTAGTGACACACTCGGGGCTCCCACTGATTCTGCATTATGGTGAGTTGAACGATTTCATTTTATATTACAATGTAATAATAGTAATAATGAGCTTCAATCATCCTGACACCATAACAACCATGGTGTCGGGATGATTGAAGCGCTAACACCAGGTGTTTGGAGTATCTTTATCTGCTGATTGTTAAACTTTGTAGAATACACATTTCTTTTGTTGTGTAGGATCTAGGCCTGCTGTCCCTCTCTCCCTCGCCCTCTCCCTCCATCCCTCGTTCATCTCAGACGCTAACCACACCACCTTAGAGCCACGCCCACTATTTCGCTGAAACCATGCCCATTTCCACCAAGTGGGAGGGGTCAAAAAGGAAGGGCGGGGTCTGGCGCCCCCCCATCCTAAAACTTCACCAGCCGCCACTGCTACCAAATGTGAACTTTGTAAGATCAAGATTTGTGTCTTTCTTGTGGGTTTTACACAGGCCTGTTTTCTATAAAATGCACATTTTGATTTTGGATAATGACACCACAAAAATTGTTATACAACAAACATGTCGGTTTGTCAGAAAAACCTTTGGTAAATGCACATGTGATTGTGCTGGTATTAAAAAGATTGTTCATCAAGAATGTGTGGATTATTGTCTCAACGCTACAACACTTTTGGGGTGATGTAATTGTTGTTTTATGAGAAAATGGGGGTGATTTCCTAAGGGCAAATCCTCTTTGCACTACAAGTGCAGTTTCAGTGCAGTTGCAAGTGCACTTGTAGTGAAAAGTGTCTTTGCATTTAGTAAATAACAGCCAACAGTGCTTTGTAAGGTTACACAATCACGACATTTTCTGGACTCCACACATTTCTGTCAGGGTCAGCTCAAACAAACACAAGCAGTAAATGTCCACAAAGAAGAGCCTGGGGGGAGATGCCTGTCGAGAACTTGAGGTCCTGCAGGCTTCTCCCTGTGGCCAAATACCGCAGGGTAGCGACGAGCCTCTGCTCCGGAGTGATGGCTTGCCTCATGCAGGTATCCTGCCTGCTGATATAGGGGGTCAGCGAAGCCAACAAACAGTGAAATACGGGGTCCGTCATCCTGAGAAAGTTCCTGAAATCATCAGGATTATTCTCACGGATCTCACGGAGCAAAGGCATATGAGAGAACTGGCCACGCTGAAGCAACCAATTCTTGGTCCATGAACTCCTCCTCACCCTGTTCATGGACTGGACTTGTGTCAAGGTCAGGACCCCAACACCAAGCCCCCGCACAGCACGAACTGTACGAGGAGTACGCATACGAAACATGGCTAGAAAACGGTCGGCTGCTCAGAACGAAGTAACAGAACGCACTGAAGAACAGCAAGGCCTGTGAAGAGCGACCTGAAAACCAGTAACGAACGAACAAGAATACAATGACTACTTAAAGTTACGCGGAACTTGCTTGCACGCACTGAAGAGCAGATACAAACCCACAAGCACAAACTGAATGGCAGAAAATGATCTGAAAGCCACGAGTCTGAAAAAGCGCGAATCGTCTCTCACCAAACTTTTACTAACACGAGATTAGCAAAAGGAGCCCAAAGGGTGCCGCGCTTGGTTCTGAACCGGCCTTTTCTAGTCTCGTCGTACGTGGTGTACGTGACCGCGTGGTTGTCGATCGGAAATTCCGACAACTTTGTGCGACCGTGTGTAGGCAAAACAAGTTTGAGCCAACATCCGTTGGAAAAAATCCTAGGATTTTGTTGTCGGAATGTCTGAACAAAGTCCGACCGTGTGTACGCCCTATTAGAGAGGTGGGAAGTGTGGGAAGACAACGTTGTCCTTTTTAGTTGGTTATGGATGTAATGTTTTACTTTATATTTACAGAATCTCACAAAAGTGAGTACTCCCCTTACATTTTTGTAAATATTTTATTATATCTTCAGTGAAAACACTGAAGAAATGACACTTTGCTACATTGTAAAGTACAGCCTGTATAACAGAGTAAATTTGCTGTCCCCTCAAAATAACTCAACACACAGCCATTAATGTCTAAACTGCTGGCAACAAAAGTGAGTACACCCCTAAGTGAAAATGTTCAAATTGGCCCAAAGTGTCAATATTTTATGTGGCCAGCATTATTTTCCAGCACTGCCTTAACCCTCCTGGCCATTGAGTTCACCAGAGCTTCACAGGTTGCCAGTGGAGTCCTCTTCCACTCCTCCATGGAAACATCATAGAGCTGGTGGATGTTAGAGACCTTACGATCCTCCACCTTCCGTTTGAAGTCGGACCCCGCCCCCCTTTGACATCACGGGGAATGCCACAGGGAAGTCCCGTCAAGTCCCCGTGCGTCAGAGGGGGTGGGGTCACAGGGTGGCCCCGCCCCCCTTTATTTAAGAACCGTCAGAAGAAGAGAAGCGTCACACAGCGGGAGCCTCCCTCCATGCCATCATGGATGCGGAGCGGCCCGAAAAGAAGATGAAGACAAGAAGATGAAGAGAAGAAGATGAAGAGAGAAGCGTCACACAGCAGGAGCCTCGCTCCATGCCATCATGGATGCGGAGCGGCCCGAGGAGAAGAAAGAAAGAAGACACAGACGCCGCGGAGGAAGATGCCGGACGAGAACACCAGAGGAAGAACCAGAAGAACCAGAAGAACCAGAAGATGGAGGAAGAAACCGAAGGAAGATAGAAGATAGAAGAAAGAAGAAAGAAGATAGAAGAAAGAAGAAGCATTTAAATAAAGGGATTGTCAAAAACTGTCTCTTGTAATTTTTAACATTTTTGACAGTTTTTTGTGAAATGGTAGGGGTACTTTTGTACCCCCTTACCATTTCACACAGGGGGAGGGCTGGGATCTGGGGCTTCCCTTGTTAAATGGGGCTTCCAGATTCCGATAAGCCCCCTGCCCGCAGACCCCCACAACCACTGGCCAAGGGTTGTGGGGATGAGGCCCTTGTCCTCATCAACATGGGAACAAGGTGTTTTGGGGGGCTACCCCAAAGCACCCTCCCAATATTGAGGGCATGTGGCCTGGTACGGTTCAGGAGGGGGGGCGCTCTCTCATTCCCCCCTCTTTTCCTGCAGCCTGCCAGGTTGCATGCTCGGATAAGGGTCTGGTATGGATTTTTAGGGGGACCCCATGCTTTTTTTTTTAATTTTGGCGTGGGGTTCCCCTTAAAATCCATACCAGACCTGAAGGGTCTAGTATAGATTTTGAGGGGGACCACACGCCATTTTTTTTAAATTTTGGCTGGGGTTCCCCTTAATATCCATACCAGACCTGAAGGGCCTGGTATGGAATTTAGGGGGACTCCCCACGTCATTTTTTATTAAATTTTGGTTCGGGGTTCCCCTGTGGGGAATTCCCATGCCATTTTTATCAATGAACCTTTATGTGTAATGTCGGACCGGCAATTCATTAATAGCCGCGAGTAGTTTTAAATGACTTTTTTCCTTTGAAATGTCATTTTGCTGTCAGACTGTGCTAAACACGGGAAACATGCGCCCCTTTACAGGCATACTATAGACACCCCCCAAGGTACGAAATTTAAAGGGATAGTACACTTTTATTGTTTCACTTTAGGCATTATTAAAATCACTGCTCCTAAAAAAACGGCCGTTTTTAAAACTTTTTTTTGCATTGATCCATGTCCCCTGGGTCAGGACCCAGGTCCCCAAACACTTTTTATGACAATAGCTTGCATATAAGCCTTTAAAATTAGCACTTTTGATTATTCATGTTCGTGTCCCATAGACTTTAACGGTGTTCGCGTGTTCAAACAAATTTTTTGCCTGTTCGCAAGTTCTGGTGCGAACCGAACAGGGGGGTGTTCGGCTCATCCCTACCTAGGAGTGTACTCACGTTTGTTGCCAGCGGTTTAGACATTAATGGCTGTGTGTTGCGTTACTTTGAGGGGACAGCAAATTGACACTGATATAAAAGCTGTACACTCACTACTTTACATTGTAGCAAATTGTAATTTCTTCAGTGTTGTCACATGAAAATATATAATAAAATATTTACAAAAATGTGAGGGGTGTACTCACTTTTGTGAGATACTGTATATTCGATATATCTTTTTTTAAAAAACATCAATAAAAGATAATTTTGGTACTTGAATCTGGTACAAGCTGCATAGTCTATGTAGGTAACACCTGCTCTATGGGGGTGGACATTCTGGTGCACCCACCGAAACTCCTCTTTTTCAAGAGTCTCTTTTTTACATGAGACTACACACACACACACACACACTATGTGGAGTTCGAACATCAGTTAACTCATTGCTTCCATTAATATCTTTCCTAACCAATTAAGTCATATAAGTGGTACGCCCAGACAGGCTCTTGCAGTTCAGCCAGTTGTTAACATAGATAAATCATCTTTTTAGAGTGTTCCAACGTCCAAATAGACAAGAGTAAAGGTTTTCTCACATGGGGACCCCTGTGAGTATGGGTGGACTTGAGGGAACAACATGAGACATGTATACAAATAATTTTATATAAAAAATTCAATTTATTAAACAAATTATTAAAAGCATATGGATAAAATACAGACTTTGCAAACAAAGCCAGATAGACAATGGGACGGGTAAAGTCCCCTGTGGGGTAGTATATGTACCCTTAACACCACATAGACAAGAGTGACAATTATTACACAATATATTAATACATAATTCCAAATAATCTTGTCCAATAGGTAGTCAACGCATTTCGCTAAGCACTAGCTTCATCAGGACCATTGAGTTGTAGGGTACAAGCAAAGTTATCTTAAAGAAAACAGATATTTATTAGAGATATGTACAGATCATTTCACATAAATACATCTATATAATTATCTAGCATGATCCATATGGCTTATATTTGGCAGTACTTTCCTGGTCCCTGGTATAACAGTCTGGGGGTGGACACAGGGGCTCAAGTTAGCCAACCAAAGGAGAGGCACACAGAGGCAATGGGATACTAATTGTAGAATAAGTTGAAATTAATGTATCTCGCATGCCACCAGACACCATGAGTATTATATTAGGTATTTAAAAAAAGCAACTTACTTAGAATGAATGGATGTCCCAGGCCAACCAAGGTGGTCAGATAAATGGGCTGATGTCGATGGCATTAAATTTATAGGAAAAATGTGTATGATTTCATAGACAAATAAGAATGCATTAGCAATCCCAAAAAGCTTGTGAACTACACAATATTAAGCATGGAACTTACTTGGCTCATACTGATATAGATTTATATCCTGATGCTATGCCTTCAAAATTGATATCCAAAATAGGACTGAAAGGGCAATACCCACATGGAATCAACTAAGAAAGCCGCTGAGGACACGCGTGTCGGCTTTCCACGTGAGAGGAATCTCTGTCCTAGGTAAATAAACTCTAAGGTGGGTGATGCAGTGAGTGGTATATTCTATCATACTCCTTACAATTGGATATTTGTTTATAGGAGTTTATACCAATATATTCCTGGCCTCCGGTCTATCCCACCAAGTCATCTCTCTATTTCAGCTTTTAAAGGGTGAGATTATTTTGATACCTTTGGTGTGTAATGTCTTTATTTTTTGGGGTACAAGTATATACTGATATACAGTGGTGTGTCTCCCTATCTACATTTCTGTTTCTTAGTAAGTTCCCTGTGGGTATTGCCCTTTCAGTCTTATATTGGATATCAATTTTGGAGGCATGACATCAGGGTATAAATCTATATCAGTATGAGCTAAGTAAGTTCCATGTTTAATATTGTGTAGTACACATACCTTTTGGGATTGTTAGTGCATTCTTATTTGTCTATGGAATCACACACATTTTTTCAATAGATTCAATGCGATTGACATCAGCCCCTTTATCTGACCAACTTGGCTTGGGACACCCATGAATACCTTTGCATAATTGATGCTGACTCCTAATCTATCGGAGTGAGCACATAGTGGTGAATGAGTATTTGCCGAAAATTTGCACGAACGTTAGAACCCCATTAACGTCTATGGGACTCGAACGTTCAAAATCAAAAGTGCTAATTTTAAAGGCTAATTTGCATGGTATTGTCCTAAAACGGGTTTGGGGACCTGGGTCCTGCCCCAGGGGACATGTATCAATGCAAAAAAAAGTTCTAAAAGTGGCTGTTTTTTCAGGAGCAGTGATTGTAATGATGCTTAAAGTAAAAAAAAAAAAAAGTAAAATATTCCTTTAAACATCGTACTTGGGGGGTGTCTATAGTATGCCTGTAAAGTGGTGCGTGTTTCCCATGCTTAGAACAGTCCCTGCACAAAATGACATTTTTAAAGCAATAAAAGACATTTAAAACTGCTTGCGGCTTTAATGTAATATCGGGTCCTGGCAATATGGATGAAAATCAGTGAGACAAACGGCATGGGTACCCCCCAGCCCATTACCAGGCCCTTTGGGTCTTGTATGGATATTAAGGGGAACCCTGCACCCAAATTATAAAAAGGAAAGGCGTGGGGCCACCAGGCCCTATATACTCTGAACAGCAGTATACAGGCAGTGCAAACAAGACAGGGACTGTAGGTTTGTTGTTAAGTATAATATGTTTGTAATTTTGAACTGGTACATTTTTAACGTGTTTAGCTCCAGCCAAAAAATCTCTTAAGCTTTTTGGAAAACATAGGGAAGGGTTATCACATTTGTTTTGCTGTCTGTGCTTCTCTTCAGAAGATTTCACCTAACTTTCTGTCCCAATGACAAATGTTTTTAGAAAATTTGAGGTTTTTAGTGAAACAAGGATTGGTGAAAAAGCATCAGTGGAAAGGAGAAACATTTTTCCCATATTAACTCTTACAGGAGAGATTTTCCCTTCCTAGGGGTAGATTTCATCTCACTTCCTGTTGTCTCCTTCTGTTTGCAAGTAGGAGTCATTTGTAAGTTGGATGTTTTAAATTAGGGGCCTGCCCTATATACTCTGCAGAAATTGTGGCCTTAGGTGTTGGTATTGCCACAACACTGTAAGCCCTCACAGGGCCCTGCTGTGAAATATTAGACCAAGAATTACATAGTTACATAGTAGGTGAGGTTGAAAAAAGACACAAGTCCATCAAGTCCAACCTATGTGTGTGATTATGTGTCAGTATTACATTACATATCCCTGTATATTGCGGTCATTCAGGTGATTATCTAATAGTTTCTTGAAGCTATCAATGCTCCCCGCTGAGACCACCGCCTGTGGAAGGGAATTCCACATCCTTGCCGCTCTTACAGTAAAGAACCCTCTACGTAGTTTAAGGTTAAACCTCTTTTCTTCTAATTGTAATGAGTGGCCACGAGTCTTATTAAACTCTCTTCTGCGAAAAAGTTTTATCCCTATTGTGGGGTCACCAGTACAGTATTTGTAAATTGAAATCATATCCCCTCTCAAGCGTCTCTTCTCCAGAGAGAATAAGTTCAGTGCTCGCAACCTTTCCTCATAACTAAGATCCTCCAGACCCTTTATTAGCTTTGTTGCCCTTCTTTGTACTCGCTCCATTTCCAGTACGTCCCTCCTGAGGACAGGTGCCCAGAACTGGACAGCATACTCCAGGTGCGGCCGGACCAGAGTCTTGTAGAGCGGGAGAATTATCGTTTTATCTCTGCAGTTGATCCCCCTTTTAATGCATGCCAATATTCTGTTTGCTTTATTAGCAGCAGCTTGGCATTGCATGCCATTGCTGAGCCTATCATCCACTAGGACCCCCAAGTCCTTTTCCATCCTAGATTCCCCCAGAGGTTCTCCCCCCAGTGTATAGATTGCATTCATATTTTTGCCACCCAAATGCATTATTTTACATTTTTCTACATTGAACCTCATTTGCCATATAGTCGCCCACCCCATTAATTTGTTCAGGTCTTTTTGCAAGATTTCCACATCCTGCGGAGAAGTTATTGCCCTGCTTAGCTTAGTATCGTCTGCAAATACAGAGATGGAACTGTTTATCCCATCCTCCAGGTCGTTTATGAACAAATTAAATAGGATTGGTCCCAGCACAGAACCCTGGGGGACCCCACTACCCACCCCTGACCATTCTGAGTACTCCCCATTTATCACCACCCTCTGAACACGCCCTTGTAGCCAGTTTTCAATCCATGTACTCACCCTATGGTCCATGCCAACGCACCTTATTTTGTACAGTAAACGTTTATGGGGAACTGTGTCAAATGCTTTTGCAAAATCCAGATACACCACGTCTACGGGCCTTCCTTTATCTAGATGGCAACTCACCTCCTCATAGAAGGTTAATAGATTGGTTTGGCAAGAACGATTCTTCATGAATCCATGCTGATTACTGCTAATGATATCATTCTTATTACTAAAATCTTGTATATAGTCCCTTATCATCCCCTCCAAGAGTTTACATACTTATGATGTTAGGCTAACTGGTCTGTAATTCCCAGGGATGTTTTTTGGGCCCCTTTTAAATATTGGTGCTACATTGGCTTTTCTCCAATCAGCTGGAACCATTCCAGTCAATAGACTGTCTGTAAAAATTAGGAACAACGGTCTGGCAATCACCTGACTGAGTTCCCTAAGTACCCTCGGATGCAAGCCATCTGGTCCCGGTGATTTATTAATGTTAAGTTTCTCAAGTCTAATTTTAATTCCATCCTCTGTTAACCATGTAGGTGCTTCCTGTGTTGTGTCATGAGGATAAACACTGCAGTTTTGGTTACTGAAGCCCCCCGATTCACTCGTGAAGACTGAGGAGAAGAATAAATTCAATACCTCTGCCATCTCCCCATCCTTTGTAACCAGATGTCCTTCCTCATTCTTTATGGGGCCAATATGGTCTGTCCTCCCTTTTTTACTGTTTACATACTTAAAGAATTTCTTGGGATTTTTTTTGCTCTCCTCCGCTATGTGTCTTTCATGTTCTATCCTAGCCATCCTAATTGCACCCTTACATTTCTTATTGCATTCTTTATAAATTCTGAATGCTGTGGATGATCCCTCAACCTTGTATTTTTTGAAGGCCTTCTCCTTTGCTTTTATATGCATTTTTACATTGGAGTTAAGCCATCCAGGATGTTTGTTCGCTCTTTTAAATTTATTACCCAATGGGATACATTGGCTAATGCCCTTATTTAATATGCTCTTAAAGCAAACCCATCTCTCCTCCGTATTCTTTGTTCCTAATATTTTATCCCAATTTATGCCTTTTAGCAAGGTTTGTAGTTTAGGGAAGTTGGCTCTTTTGAAATTCAGTGTCTTTGTGTTCCCTTCATGTCTCCTATTTGTGTGATTTATACTGAAACTAATTGACCTGTGATCGCTGTTACCTAAATTGCCCCGTATTTCCACATCTGTTATCAGGTCTGTATTGTTGGTAATCAGTAGATCTAGTAATGTTTTATTTCTAGTTGGTGCGTCTACCATCTGACCCATAAAATTGTCCTGCAAGACATTAAGGAACTGGCGAGCCTTAAATGAATGCGCGGTTCCCTCCGCCCAGTCTATGTCTGGATAATTAAAATCCCCCATTATGATAACACTTCCCATCCTTGCTGCTAATCCAATTTGTGATAGGAGATCCGTCCCCACTTCCTCCCTCAGGTTAGGGGGCCTATAGCATACTCCCAGTATTATTTTCCCCTTAGCTTCATCCCTTTGGAGCTCTACCCATAAAGATTCCACCTCCTCCCTAGCCCCCTCAGTGATGTCATCTCTCACATTCACTTGTACATTATTCTTGATATATAGGCATACCCCTCCCCCTTTTTTACCCTCTCTATCCTTGCGGTATAGGGTATACCCTTGAATGTTTGCCAGCCAATCATGAGAGCTGTTGAACCAGGTCTCTGAAATTCCCACAAAATCCAAATCCTCCTTGTACAACAGTATCTCTAGTTCACCCATCTTGTCCGCCAGGCTCCTGGCATTGGTGAACATGCCACATAGTTTAGACCGGTCGCATATTGTCCTCGTATTGGGTGTTTCAAGATTGCAACTTGGACTTGCTACTATACTCACCTTGTGTTTTTGTGCTTTGGTTAACCTACCACTAATGCCCCCAATACTACCCTCTGGAATATCTTCCGCGCTGGCTATCACTGTCTCTGGACCCTCCCCCCCATCGCCTAGTTTAAAAACCCCTCTAACTTTTTGGCCATCTTCATTCCCAGCAGATCTGCACCCTCCTCATTTAGGTGCAGTCCGTCCCTTCTATAGTACCGGTTACCGACTGAGAAGTCGGCCCAGTCCTCCAGGAACCCAAACCCCTCCTTACTACACCAGCTCTTCAGCCACTTGTTTACTTCCCTAATCTCCCTCTGCCTCTCTGGTGTGGCTCGATGTACCGGTAGTATTCCTGAGAACACTACCTTGGAGGTCCTTTTCCTCAATTTAGCTCCTAAGTCCCTAAAATCGTTCTTTAGGACACTCCATCTGCCTCTGACTTTGTCATTGGTGCCAACGTGCACCATGACAGCCGGGTCTTCCCCAGCCCCTCCCAGTAATCTGTCCACAAGATCCGTGATGTGCCGAACCCGAGCGCCCGGTAGACAACATACTGTTCGGCGCTTCAGGTCTTGGTTACAGATTGCCCTCTCTGTCCTTCTAAGAATTGAGTCCCCTACCACCAGAATCTGTCTTTCCTTTCCCTTTGCTGCCCCCCCCACTCTCACTGGAGGAGTTCTTCCCCTGGCAGCTAGGAGAGTCCCTCTTCTCCAGCAGTGCTGGTCCCTGACTGGTAACACCAATGTCACTCAATGGAGTGTACTTATTGGGATGCTCCAGTCCTGGATCGGCCTCCCTGGTACTTCCCCCTCTACCCCTCCTGACTGTCACCCATCTACTCTTTGCTAGTGCCTGCACCTCTTTGTCTCCACCCGCCTCTGTGCTGGCCCCTGCCGGCACCTGCCGTGTACATTCCTGGCTCACCTTTAGTATGGAGGGACTTCTCAGTGCTGACAGTTGCTTCCCCAGATTCAGAACCTGGGCTTCCAGGGAAACAATGTGCTTACATTTTGCACAGCAGTATTCGCCCTCGATCGGATGATCAAGGAACGCATACATGCGGCAAGATGTACAAAGAGTCGCCTCTCCACACCCGCCGGGCATCGTACCTATTAAATTTAGTGAGGATTTGGGGATTTTACCCTGTCCAAATTACCTAACAACTAGCTTCCTGGCACTAATATTCAAGACAATACACAGGTATGCGACAAGACAATACACAGGTACACAATACACAAGTACTAACGATCCACACACACTACTCAGACAACACTCAGATACTCACACTACACAGGTACTATGACCCCTATTATAACCTCCTGTTTTAAACTCTTGTTTTTAACTCCCACTTAATCCAGCTCCACTTACACCAAGCTCCACAGCTTCAAACTGAGCACGCTCAGACTGAGTCCTACAACAAGTTAAATAGGCACCTGGGCACCTGTGAGCAATTAACCACACCCCTTAATTGATAGACTGATGAAACAGAAAAAAAAAAAAAAAAAAGCTATTTAAAAAGTGACAGCAAAAGGCAAATTAAAAACTAAAAGGAAAAGTCCCCAAAATGCAACCCAGCAAACACCAACAGACAGCAAACACACACCAACAGACAGCAACACACACCAACAGACAGCAACACACACCAACAGACAGCAACACACACCAACAGACAGCAAGACTTGTATACTCTAACACTTGTTTTTAACTCCCACTTAATCCAGCTCCACTTACACCAAGCTCCACAGCTTCAAACTGAGCACGCTCAGACTGAGTCCTACAACAAGTTAAATAGGCACCTGGGCACCTGTGAGCAATTAACCACACCCCTTAATTGATAGACTGATGAAACAGAAAAAAAAAAAATTGTAATTACATGCCCCTGTTGAACAGTGGCAGAAAAATTGGGCCTTTGGTGATGGTGGTGGTGCTGGTGCCACAACACTGTAAGTCCTCATAGTTACTCTTGGTGGGCGCTGGAACGGGCCCTGTTGTGAAATATTAGATCAAGAATTGTAATTACATGCACCTGTTGAACAGGGGCAGAAAAATTGGGCCTTTGGTGGTGGTGGTGCTGGTGCCACAACACTGTAAGTCCTCACAGTTACTCTTGGTGGATGCTGAAACGGGCTCTGCTGTGAAATATTAGATCAAGAATTGTAATTACATGTCCCTGTTGAACAGGGGCAGAAAAATTGGGCCTTAGGCACTGGTGCTGCTGCCACAACACTGCAACCCCTCACAGATACTCTAGTTGAGCGCAGCAATGAACCCTCCTGCAAAATATTACATCAAAAATTGTAATTACATGCCCCTGTTAAACAGGGGCAGAAAAATTGGACCTTAGGCACTGGTGCTGGTGCCACAACACTGCAACCCCTCACAGAAACTCTAGTTGGAGCGCAGGAATGAGCCCTGCTGCAAAGTATTGCATCAAAAATTGTAATTACACGTCCCTGTTAAACAGGGGCTGAAAAATTGGGCCTTAGCCACTGGTGGCACGCCCAGAACCAAAAATGCTCTTACAAGCTATCAGCATGATCATTGAGGAGGAAGAGGATAATCACTCAGCATAACAGGATAGCCACTCAGCATCAGCATAGGCAGTCTTTGAAGGGATCTGACATTTCAAAAAAAATTATTCGGTTACATCAGCATCAGGTGCTTGGTAGCTGGTGGTGATCCAAGACTGATTCATTTTTATGAAGGTCAGTCGATCGACCGAGTCGGTAGACAGACGCACCCTGTGATCGGTTACAAAGCCTCCAGCAGCACTGAATGTGCGTTCCGAAAGAACGCTGGATGTAGGACAGGCCAGTAGCTCAATTGCATACTGTGCAACCTCTGGTCAGTGATCCATCCTCCAAACCCAGTAACCCAGAGGATTTTTGGTGGGAAAGGTGTCCAAGTCAGATCTTGCCCCTAGGTATTCCTGCACCATGTAAAACAGACGCTTGCGATGGTTGCTGGAACCGATCATACCTTGGGGTGCGGACTAAAAAATTGTCTGAATGCATCGGTCAGACGGCTACCTTCTCCACCTCTCCTTCTTTGACTGAACGAAGCCTCAGCAACACGTTGTCCAGGAACCGTTCTGCAAGGCCTCCCGAAGATGTTTCATCCTCTGCTCCCTCTGCGACGACATGATAAGGTCTGCAACCTTACCTTTGTAACGTGGATCAAGGAGGGTTGCCAGCTAGTATTGATCCCTCTCCATGATACCACTAATATGAGGATCCTTCCACAGGATTTGCAGGATCAGGGAGGCCATGCAGCATAGGTTTGCTGAGGCATTTGGTCCGGAGTCCTCTGGGTCACTAAGGATGACATGATCCGCAGCTACCTCCTCCCAGCCACGTACAAGTGCATGGGTTTCTTGGGACTGTAAATGATCCCCTAAAGATTGCTGCTAATGCTGAATGCCAGGCTCCACCTCCATGCTGACACAATCCTCCTCCTCCTCCTCCTCTTCCTGTGTGATCAGCGGGCACGCAGGAACACTGTCTGGATAAAGGGGGCCTTGAGAGCTAAGGAAGTCCTTCTCTTCCTGTCTCTGTTCTGCCTCAAGTGCCCTGTCCATTATTCCACGCAGCGTGGACAAGGGGGACAGTGTCACTGATGCATGCACTGTCACTGCTCACCATCCTCGTGGCCTCTTCAAATGGTGACAGGACAGTGCATGCATCCCTGATCTTGGCCCACTGGCATGGGGAAAAAAAACAAGCTCCCCTGACCCTGTCCTGGTACCATAGCCGCACAGGTACTCATTGATGGCCCTCTGCTGCTTGTGCAGCCGCTGCAGCATGGCCAATGTTGAGTTCCACCTGGTGGGGATGTCACAGATTAGGCAGTTCTTGGGCAGGTTAAATTCCTTTTGGAGGTCTGCCAGCCGAGCAATGGCATTGTATGACCGACGGAAATGCACAAAGACTTTCCTGGCCTGCCTCAGGACATCCTGTAAGCCCGGGTACCTGCCTAAGAACCGCTGAACAACCAAGTTAAGGACGTGAGCCAAACAAGGCACATGGGTCAGTTGTCCCTGTCGGAGGGCGAAGAGGAGGTTGGTGCCATTGTCGCAACCACCATTCCTGCCTTAAGTTGGCGTGGCATCAACCACCTCTGAACCTGCCCCTGCAGAGCTGACAGAATCTCTACCCCAGTGTGGCTCCTGTCCCCCAAGCACACCAGCTCAAGCACTGCATGGCATCTTTTGGCCTGCATACTTGCGTAGCCCCTTGAATGCCTACGGAACACCGCTGATTCTGAGGCCAAAGCACAGGAAGAGGCCATGGAGGAAGAAGAAGAGGAGGGGGTGAAGGAGAGAGGTGTGTCAGAATCACCAGTAGTGGCATTTTGGAGGTGTGGTGGTGGAACAACCTCCAACACTACTGCACCTTATCCTGCATCCTTTCCAGCTGCCAGCAGAGTCACCCAATGCGCCGTGAAACTTAGGTAACGTCCCTGTCCATGCCTGCTGGACCATTAGTCAACTGTAATATGCACCTTACCGCTGACCGCCCTGTCCAGCGAGGCCAAGACATTGCCTTCCACATGCAGGTAGAGAGCCAGAATTGCCTTCCATGAGAAAAAGTGGTGTTTGGGAACCTGCCACTGAGGAACCGCACATTCCACAAACTCACAGAAGGGGGCAGAGTCTACCAACTGAAAAGGTAGCAGTTGAAGTGCTAGCAATTTTGCCAAGCTAGCATTCAACCGCTGGGCATGTGGATGGCTGGCAGCGAACTTCTTTCTGCGGTGCAGCAGCTGGGGCAGGGAAATTTGCCTGGTACAATCTGACATTGGTGTACCGATAGCAGATTGCCTGCAAGTACTTGGCTGTGACACACCTAATTCTACACCTTCATTCCTCTCAGTGCAGGTCACAGAGAGGACAGTAACTGGAAATACGTCAAGAGCCTACACAAGCACCTGGCTGCAGGTAGCTATACTGTAGGTGCAACTGTGCGGGGTACACAGTACAGTAACTGGAAATACTTCAAAGAGCCTACACAAGCACCTGGCTGCAGGTAGCTATACTGTAGGTGAGACTGTGCAGGGTATACAGTACAGTAACTGGAAATACTTCAAAGAGCCTACACAAGCACCTGGCTGCAGGTAGCTATGCTGTAGGTGAGACTGTGCAGGGTATACAGTACAGTAACTGGAAATACTTCAAAGAGCCAACACAAGCACATGGCTGCAGGTAGCTATACTGTAGGTGAGACTGTGCAGGGTATACAGTACAGTAACTGGAAATACTGTAAAAACACCTGCCTGCCTGTCAGTATATTATAAAGAGAAGAACAGGATCTAGCTAAACTGAATACAGTGTATATATATATATATATATATATATATATATATATATATATACATACAACACCTGGACACCTGGGATGCATATATATATACACAATACACTGTAACTGCAGCTAACTGACTTGACCTGCCTACTCTAACTTAAATCAATTGGCACTGTCTCTCTCTCTCTCTCTGTCTCTGCTGGGACACACTACACAGGGCCGACATGCAGGCAGCCTTATATAGTGTTGGGTGTGTACTAAACCCCCTGAGCCATAATTGGCCAAAGCCTCCTTGGCTTTGGCCAATTACGGCTCTCTGTACACACAGCGCTGTGATTGGTCAAGCATGCGGGTCATAGTGCATGCTTGGCCAATCATCAGCCAGCAATGCACTGCAATGGCGCGAACGGACCATAACGTTCGTAATTCGCCGAACGACCGAACACACGATGTTTGAGTCGAACATGGGTTCAACTCGAACACGAAGCTCATCCCTAGTTCTGACAAAGCTAGTGCTTAGTGAAATATGAAATGCGTTGACCACCTTTAGACAAGATTATTTGGAATTATGTATCAATATATTGTGTAATTATTGTCACTCTTGTCTGTATTGAGTTAAGGGTACACATACATCCCCACAAAAGACTTTACCTGTCTCATTGTCTATAAAGGTTTGTTTCTATAGCCTGTATTTTATCCAAATGTTTTTAATAATTTGCTTAATAAATTTAATTTTTATATAAAATTATTTGTGTATGTGTCTCATGTTGTGCCCTCAAAATCCACCCATACTCACAAGGGTCCCATGTGAGATAAACTTTTCCCCAGTTGTCAACATGTTTCACAGCTCACAGCTGGGACCAGCATTCCCAGTAATAGGACCAGCTGTGAAACATGTTAACAACTGGCTGAGGAGGAGCCAGGAGCCTGTCTGGGTGTGCCAGGAGCCTGTCTGGGTGTACCATATATATGACCCTCATTCTAATGTCCAATACTGTATATGGTGAAATGCCTGTTTACAAAAAAATATTTTATTGAAAGATCTATTAATTTTAATATTTGTAATAAAATGGAAACTGTTTTATTTGAATAGTATGTTTGTAAAGTTGCTTGATTGCCCCTAAAATCCCAATAGAGGAGTTTTTATATATTCTGGTTTGATAGGGATGGTAACCCTCACCAATATCTGAACAGGTTTTACATTTGGGAGGAACCCACTCTGTTTTTTGAAATTTACTTGAGGTTACCCTTAAAATCCATAACAGACCAACTCATCTGGGGGCCGGATTCTGATAAGCCTCTCACCTACAGCCCCCCAGTCCAAGGTTGTGAGAAAGAGGCCCTTGTCCTCATCAACATGCTTTGCCAAGGAAAGTCCTCCCTTACAGGGTAAACCCCCCCACGTTGAGGGCATGTGGCCTAGTAGGGTTCAGGACAGGTGAAAGGCTGCATGCTTGGATAAGTGTCTGTTATGGAATTTTGAGGGGAACCCATGTGTTTTTTCTTAACTTTTTTGCAGGGGGTCCCCCTTAAAAACCATACCTTAAAGAGGAAGTAAACCCTGATGGGTTTACTTCCTCTTTGTTTCCCTGCAAAGGTAAAGCATAATGGGCTACTTTGCATTGCATAGTAGCCCATTATGTGTCACTTGCCTGACACAGGAGCCTGTGATGTCACCGCTATCCCCTCTGCTACGGAGCGTCCATCTTCTTTCCGGGTATCATGGCTCCGGCGCTGTGATTGGATGCGATGACATCATGGGAGCCGCCACTAACGGCATATCACCGTTAGCAGAGGCATGCTCAGTGCGCCTGCGCGCCGCTGTCTACGGCGCATGCATGCGTAGACAGCGGTGCCTGTCTTTTTGCAAATATCTCCTAAACCATGTAGGTTTAGGGGATATTTCTTGGACCTACAGGTACAGGTAGTACATCAGTACTTTGACATTAAATACTGAGGTTATGGCAGCAACTAGCTGCCATTACCCTGTTTTTTTTTTGGGAACACCGTGAGTTTCTCTTTAAGATAAAAGTGGTCCCTGTGCCAGATTCGCTGCAAGATCACTTTTATTGCCTACCGCTGCACTCTAGTCGTCTCTGCCACTTACCAGACCCGCCGGTAGCAGCGGAGACAATAGCGTCCTCTCCCGTGGATTCCTGACTGCCGACTGAGGGGAAAATGGTCCCTGCTCAGCTCCATGGCATGGGAGGGCAGAATGATGTCAAACGTCACTTCCACCCATAGCTCTTAAAGGAGAATTTTTTTTTATTGCATTTTAGTGTAAATATGAGATCTTAGGTCTATTTGACCCCAGATCTCATATTTAAGAGGTCCTGTCATGCTTTTTTTCTATTACAAGGGATGTTTTATTCCTTGTAATAGGAATAAAAGTGACATAAATTTAAAAAAGCAAAACAATGTCAAAATAAAAAATTCAAAGTAAAATAAAAAATTCAAAGTAAAATAAATAAGAAAAAAATGTTTTAAAATGCCCTGTCCTGACGAGCTCACGCACAGAAGCGAATGCATACGTGAGTAGCGCCCACATATGAAAACAGTGTTCAAACCACACATGTGAGGTATTGCCATGATTGTTAGAGTGAGAGCAATAATTCTGGCCCTAGACCTCCTCTGTAACTCAAAACTGTTAACCTGTAGAAATTTTTAAACATTGCCTATGGAGATTTTTAAGGGTAAAAGTTTGTCGCCATTCCATGAGCGGGCGCAGTTTTGAAGCATGACATATTTGGTATCAATTTACTCGGCGTAACATTATCTTTCACCATATAAAAAATTGGGGTAACTTTACTGTTGTCTTTTTTTAATTAAAAAAAATATGTTTTTCCCAAAAAAAAGTGCGCTTTAAGACCTCTGCACAAATACGGTGCGATAGAAAGTATTGTAACGACCACCATTTTATTCTCTAGGGTGTTAGAAAAAAAAATATAATGTTTGGGGGTTATAAGTAACTTTCTAGCAAAAAAAAATTATTTTAACTTGTAAACCACAAGTGCAAAATAGAGGTCCAGGGCTGAAGTGGTATCTAGTATGGAATCTAGTATGGAACTTTAAGAGATGAATATTGTTTTGTTTTTTTCATTTTCCATCAATTTAAATGGCATTTGTTGCTGTAGTAGGTTACGTACATTATACATGACTTCACAGGCAGGGAAAAGGTTTCCCACTAAACATTTTATTTAAAGGAGTTTTGCATTTTTAAAGTTTTATTAAAGCATTATTAAAATTGCTGTTCTTAACTTTTTTTTTCATACATTTTTTCTTTGGACAGTGATCCACCTCCCCTTTCTGCCATTTGTTTGACAATCCCTTGCTCTATTAGGCTAGAAAATGGCTATTACTGAGTTCAGTGGGGTTCAGATTTGGCACCTAGTTGTGTTTTGCTAACCTGCCCTGAACAGAACCCAGTTCAGCTCATCCCTAATACCTAAAATTGGTGCTTTGTGGTTGACTTAACCCTAAGGAAAGTTTAAATTCTTGATAGACAATATAGAAAATCATAGCTGACTGCAGATTAAAATTAAAAGATAATTCTTAATGACATAAATGGGTGTGTAGCAAAGATAATTTATATTTCAATTTTGAACATACTCGTAGAAAGGATTTTCCCTTAAATATATCTAATTCTGTCCACAGACAAGCAAGATTAAAGCAAGTTAAAGCAGTATTAAACCCAAAACCAAAAATGGAATACATTGCAGATTATCAAATATTCGATATGGTAGCTACATTCGTTTCCTTTTCTTTGGATTTTTTTCTCTCTGCTTTTAACTGGTGATCTAGCCAGTAACACACCTCCTGTATTAGTAAGACACAACTCTGAAGGAATGAGAACAGGAGGCACAACAGACAGCAGCCCCGCCAGTCTGGGAGGGGGGTAGTGTTAAATGTATTAGAAGATTTAGAAACACTTATGCCGCGTACACACGGTCGGACTTTTCGTCTACAAAAGTCCAACGGACGCTGACGGACTAAAGCTGGCTGGTAATCCGATCGTGTGTGGGCTTCTCCGGACTTTCAACTGACTTTTTTAGCCTCAAATCCGACGGACTTTAGATTTGAAACATGCTTCAAATCTTTACGTCGTAAGTACGACGGACCCCGAAATCCGCTCGTCTGTGTGCTAGTCCGACGGACAAAAACCCATGCTAGGGCAGCTATTGGCTACTGGCTATGAACTTCCTTATTTTAGTCCGGTGTACGTCATCACGTACGAATCCGTCGGACTTTTGTGTGGTCGTGTGTAGGCAAGTCCGTTCGTAAGAAAGTCTGCCGCAAGTCCGCCGAAGGTACGTCGGAAGTCTGTCGGACAGGCTGTCGGACTTTTGTAGACGAAAAGTCCGACCGTGTGTACGCGGCATAACACATTGAAGCCAAACTTCAGCTCATACTTTATAGTTAGTTAAAGTAAACAGTTTTTGTTTTCCAAATGGGATAAAGGTTTTACATGAATAAATAAAAGCTGATCATTTTATTCACCCCTGCTAATGTTAAGTCATTTGTCTCATCTATGTGAACTGATAAATTCTGCTGGAGAGTTTGAGCTTGTAAAAAACAACAGACTTTCTGGCTGGATCACCAGATGAAAATAGAGAAAAGAAAGCCTAAAAAGGGAAACTAATACAGCCATCACACCTAAGAATTGGTACGCTGCAAAAAAAAGGGTTGCTTTTGTCTTTTTTACTGCTTTTACTCCTTTTTCAAAGAATGCTAATTCTGAAATATAAGACAATAATAAGCATGCAGTAATTAGACAGAAGTATACATCTGTTTGGTAGAATTGCAAACAAGTGTCCAAACTGGTAGTTTTTTTTTTTACTGAAGAAGGCAGATTCACTGTGCCCTATACATCCATATACCTATTTAGGCTACATTTCTAGATTTGGTGATTTAGACTCCACACTCCATTTTTAGTTGAAGTCTGTCTTTTTATGCCTAAGACTTACATAACTTTACTTTCAGTGAAAAATTAAATATCTTACTCTGATTATATACCCTAACTTTAGAACTGCTAATTCATAATGTTTACTGATTGCAGTAAATTAACCACTTGCTGACTGCCCATTGCAGATTTACTGCTAAAGGGCGGCAGCACTGTGTGGGATCCCATGTATATATGTAATCCTGCACTTCCAAGTATAGCGCGCGAGTGCCCGATGTCCACTGGCACCCGCTGATCATTCAGTACACTGAAAGAATGGAAGTCTGCCTATGTAAACAAGGCAGATTGCCATTTTGTCAGTACAGAAGGAATAGATCATGTGTTTCTGTAAAGCAGAAACACTGATCCATGTCTTCTACTAGTCAAAGCACCTCCCCCCACTACACTGAAACATTAGCTAAGCACACAGTTAATCCTTTGATCGCCCTGATGTTAACCCCTTTCCTGCCAGTGTCATTAGTACAGTGACAGTGCATATTTTTAGCACCGATCACTGTAATAATGTCACTGGTCCCCAAAAAAGTGTCAAACGTGTCAGTTAGGTGTTTGATTTGTCTGCCGCAATATCACAGTTCTGTGATAAGTCACTGATCTCCGCCATTACTAGTAAAAAAAAAAATAAAGATATCCCATAGTTTGAAGATGCTATAAATTTTGAGCAAATCAATCAATATGCGCTTAGTGGGATTTTTTTTAACAAAAATATGTAGCAGAATACATATTGGCCTAAATTGATGGATAAATTTGATTTGTTTACATTTTTCTTATTGGATGTGTTTAAGAGCAGAAAGTAAAAAATATTGTGTTTTTTTTTTTTTTCAAAATTGTCATTAGTTCTTTGTTTATAGCGCAAAAAACAAAAAATGCAGAGGTGATCAAATACCACCAAAATAAATCTCTATTTATGGGAAAAATGGACATACATTTTATTTGGGTACAGTGTTGCACAACCGTGCAATTGTCAGTTAAAATAAGGCAGTGCCGTATCACAAAAAATCCTTCCGGAGGTGAAGTGATTACTGATTATGAAAATCTGTTTAGCAAAATCTCATATATGTTTTATCACATTGAAAGGATTTCCAATAAGTAAGATAAGATATTAACAATTTTATATTAACCACTTGCCGCCCACCATATAGCAAAATGACAGCGGCAAAGTGGTTGCGATATCCTGACCGGACATCATATGATGTCGCCAGGATATCAAGCCGCTGCGCGCCCCCCGGGGCGCACATCGCAGAGATCGTTGTTGTGTTTTTGTCAGTCTGACACACTGCAACACCTATCTAGGTAAAAAGTCTCTGACCAATCACAGCTGATCACGATGTAAAAAGGAAGAGTCGTTGGTCGGCTTTTTCTCACTCGCATCTGTCAGACGTGAGCAGATTGGCTGCTCCTCTGACAGGGGGGGTCTGTGCTGATTGATTATCAGTGCAGCCCCCCCTAGGATGCCCACACTGGACCACCAGGGATACCACCAGGACCACCAGGGATGCCCACCACTAGTCACCACCAGGTATGCCACCCATGGCCACCAGGGATAACAATCAGTTCCCACAATGGATGCCAATCAGTACCCACAATGCCTGCCAATCAGTGCCCACAATGGATGCCTGCCAATCAGCGATGCCAATCAGTACCATCCATTAGTGTACATCAGTGCCACCTATCATTGCCCATCCATGCCCATCTGTGCCATCTATCAGTGCCCATCCATGCCGCCTATCAGTGCCCATTTGTGCTGCCTTTCAGTGCCCATCAATGCCACCTTTCAGTGCCCATCAGTGCCGCCTATGTGTACCCATCAGTGCTGCATATCAGTGCCACCTATCAGTGCCCCATCAGTGCCGCATATTAGTGCCCATCATCAGTGCCCATAAGTGCCACCTCATCAGTGCCACCTCATCAGTGCCCATCAGTGCTGCCTTGTCAGTGCCCGTCAGTGCAGCCCCATCAGTGTCCATCAGTGAAGGAGAAAACTTACTTATTTACAAAGTTTTGTAAAAGAAACAAAAATTTTTTTTTTCAAAATGTTTTTTTTATTTGTTTAGCAGGAGATAAAAATCCCAGAGGTGATCAAATACCACCAAAAGAAAGCTCTATTTGTGGGAACAAAATGATAAAAATTTAGTTTGGGTACAGTGTAGTATGACCGTGCAATTGTCATTCAAAGTGCGACAGCGCTGAAAGCTGAAAATTGGTCTGGGCAGGAAGTGCCCAGTATTGAAGTAGTTAATGTCTCCAAGTATGAAGGAGAGAGTAAGAACCAAAGAAAAATACCCCTAAGTGGGACTTTGGAGGCACTACCACAAACGAAAAATGAATAAGTTTAAGTAATTTATTAAGCAGAAAAAATATATATCAAAAATAGAAATAGAAAGATATAAAAAATATGGATGCAAATAGACATGAATACAAAATAGAAAAACCGATGAGGTGGTAAATCAATATGACTCCTTGAACCGATGCGTTTCAGAGAAAACAGTTCCTTCGTCAGGGTTCTTTATGGAGAGATTGATATCTGGGGGTACGTAAAGTATCAATGATTAATAATCAATATAAATACAAACAGTTTCTATCCCAGATCGATTACATCAAAAAGGTCACTTACATTGTATTTTTAAGCATCCACAAAGTTAAAATGAACAGTATGCAACCTCACGTCTCGTTTCTCACACGCAGTGCCCTAATGGATTAGCCTATAATGTGTTTAAATGGCAACTAAGACGTGCCAAAGGGGGACTAAACAAAGTCCCCTGCTGGCATCCAAGAGAGACCACGTCCTGGTCTTGGCGCAGCTCCTGTATGTGAGCTGGGGTCCAAAATGCAGACCTAAGAAAAAGCACATCAAACCAACTCATAGGGTTGGAATCCAAATGAAAGTAATCCATAAAAAATGCTATGCAGGAGGTGGAGAGCCTACCTATGGGTGTACAGATCCGCATATACCGGCAGGTGGGGTAGTCAGAGTCAATGGCATGGAAGATGATAAGGTAATCTCCCCAGCAACACCAAGGAATCCACAATGTAAGACAGGGAGGTAGCTAAAATGTACATGTAAAAAAGGGGAGAGGGGAAAACAAAACCAGGACCAGTGTGTTACTACATTGGTCAGAGGAATGCCCCTCATAATTAAAGTAGCAAGGTAAAAAAATGTCATTGACTTACTCTATTATGTGTTTCAGCCAGGATTTCCTCAGACCAACATACCACGAGCCATGCTAGATAGTGAAAGAGCAGGGCTATTTAAAGCCCTGCTCATTCAGCTCTGGCTGATTTCACACTGAAATCAGCTGAAAGGGGGTGCCTGAGTCAGAGCTCCATGACGGATCCCCTGAGACCTGGCCGCGCCCTTCCTCCACACAGCGCAGAAGCTGACAATGTACAGCGCATGCGTGAGAACCAGACTGGAACGCACAGGGGAGGAACGTCATACAGTCGCACCGCGGAGAGGAGCGCCGCGGACAGGTCCCACTGGCACGGCAATCTGCCCTGGGAACTGTCAGCAAGGACTGATCCAGGGCTAAAGGGGAGTAAGTGCCAGATGGGAAAGGCAATCTCCCACCGACCATCCTGAACGGATGTCTTTGCTGTGCCGGGCGCACAGACATGAATGAATGCTTCATTGACACGTCTTGTGAAAGGGAAGGGGGGAAAAAAAGAAAAGAAAACAACTAATTTAACAGGGAGAGCAAAGGGGAATATTTTCGCTATTAGAATAACAACCTCAATGTCACAGATCTAATGCAAATATATGTAAAGAAATGAGGAGGAGAAATAAAGCAATGAATAATAACTAATGTCCCCCACTGCATAAGAGCCCCCTGTCAATTGTATGTAGTAATGACACCCCAACCACAAAATACAAAAAATAAAAAATATCACATCTCCAAAACTGGGCGTAGCGTGAAGAAAGCAAACGTGAGGAGGCATGTACAGGGACAAAACATGGCAATACATATATACATACAGATATATTGAACAATAAAACCTATATATACACAAATCATAATGCCTCCAGTTCAGATGAAAATCTGGAGGAGATTAGCACGACAAAATTTGGAAAAAGAAAAAGGAAATTGAAGTATTGTGAACAGATTAAGAAAAGATGGTACATGAAATGATGAGGACCTGGCACTAAACAAACCCCCCAGAGAGAATGGAGGCAGGGGGAGAAAAAATTATCTATTTCTCTATGCCTCCTGAATTAAAGCCCTCCAGAAATGGCTTAAAGCACATTGCATCATTCAGCCCAGGGGATTTAGTAGCTTTTAAATTATAGATCCAGCGCAGTTCGAGCTGGAGGAGACTTTTGTTCCAGTCCCCCCCCTCGAACTCGGGTGTACCAGATCAAGGATCAAAAATTTGATCTTTGGAAAAATCTCATGATGCACCAGGGCAGTGTGTCTCCCCAGGAGTAGGTCGGGATCACATGTCATCATGCTCCGGATGTGACGGTATGCTCTATGCCAGAATTCGAGCTTCGTCTTCCCGCCATAGAAGCATCCGCAGTCACACAGAAGCATGTACACCACCCCCAGGGTTTTGCAGTTGGCAAAGTGTTTAGCCTTCAAAACCTTTTTTACGGTGTGCATAAACTTGCAGTACCCACATGCTCCACACATGTAGGTACCTTTGTATTTACAATGTCAGTGTTTTGTTTCCCCCTTTAAATTCACTCCTTATTAATCTAGAACAGATAGATGTAGCCTTTTTAAAGGTGAATAATGGACTGTCCGGGAGGAGTCTGCCTAGACTAGAGTCCATAGTTAATACATGCCAGAATTTTGAAACAATTTGCCTCACTTCTGCATGTTGGTTACAATATTTAGTGACAATCCAAAGAGGATTGTCTTGACTGGGCAGTTTTTGCGAGTAAATGAGCTTGTGGCGTGTGAATGATGTGGCCCATTTGAATGCTTTTTTTAGGGATGTGCGTGAGTATCCCCTGAGAAGGAGTCTCTCACATAAATTGTTGGCTTCAATCTTGAACGTCTCATCATTGGTACAGTTTCTTCATACCCTAAGGTACTGACTGTACGGTATAGATCTATATAAACTTTGGGGATGGAAACTTGAGGCATGCAATATGGTGTTCCCCGCAGTAGCCTTACGAAAAAGACCACTGCAGAGAGCACCATCCTCACCCCTTGATTTTAGTACATCCAAAAAAGAGATCTAATTGAGGTCATGGGCCATAGTGAAAGTGAGATTGAATTGGTTGTTGTTCATCTTCGCGAGACCTTCATGCAAAAGTTCCAAAGAGCCGTCCCAAATAGTGAAGATATCATCTATATACCGGAACCATACTAAGAAATGGTCCGTGTAGATAGATGAGGCTTCGTCACTGAAAAGTGTGTTTTCCCACTCCCCCAGATACAGGTTGGCGTAGGATGGGGCACAACATGTCCCCATTGCCACGCCCTGTACCTGGAGGAAGTGGGAACCATCAAAAGTGAAAACATTTTGGTACAAAATGTACTCCAAAATAAATTCGTTATACCCCCAGTCGGCATCTCTTCTCTGGTAGATGGCATGTTTAATAGCAGCCAATCCCTTGGCTTCTACATCTATAGTGACTAAATAAGCATTAGTAGGTATGGTTAGATTTTCAATGATCTTCAAGAAATGAATCGTGTCCTTGACATAAGATCATAAACAGGTAACGTGGGGTTTCAAGTACTCATCAATAAATCTACTAGCATTTTCACTAATAGAACCTTTCCCTGATATGATAGGTCTGCCTGTCGGATTAAATTTGTCTTTGTGGACCTTTGACAAAGACTAGAAGGTTGGAACCACTGGAAATTTTGTTCTAATGTATTCCCAAATGGTTTTGTTAATAATCTTGTCAGCGTAAGCTGAATCAATCAACGAATAATATTCTTGATTGTATCTGTTTACAATATCCCTGGTAATCTTCTGATACTAGTTTTTATTAGACATTTTGTAAATACCAGTCCCCGCTCTCTCTGACAGAGGAATCTAGTTACTTAACAAAAAACTTTTTTGTATAACTATTTAATTTTTTTGTTGTATTTTTCTTTTGCTCATCAAAGTATTTCATATATATTCTTCGTAAGGGGGCATTGCAGGTCCTTCATCATGGCTAACTATACAGGCAGTGATTGGGAGAGTCTTATGTCTGGATATCTTAAAGACTTTGGAAACAATTAACAAATAGATTCTGAGGTAAACAGTTTATTTTTCAAACTCACTAAGGCCCTGGAGAAGAAATCATCCATGTTTTGACACATCAGGTCCTTTCAGGATTATATCAAAGAGGATATTAATCCTCTAGGACTGAGAGTCCAGATTTTTCCTAATTTGGATGGCTTGGATTCAGTTTTCAAAACTGCATGGGAACTAATTTTACGCACATGTTCCAAAGATATGATGCAACTGCTCATTATGGAATATGAAAAACGCTCTAGAGCCTTAGATGTAGCTATAGAGGCAATATGCCTATGATTACAAACTTTCAAAATACATAAATCTTTTGTAGATAGAGAAACCAAGCTTTAAAAGCATTTGGAGATCTATAATAGAGACATTTTAACTAAAAAAGATGGGAAATTTAGTAGAGACAGAGGTGCCTTTGAGGAAAATTGTGCTTATAAATGGAGTGTAGACCAACAACATAAAAAGAATAGAGGCTTCAGGAGACGCAAAGATCACTATTCTGCTATATCTAACTCCTCTTCCAGTCTGTCTACTGTTTCTTCACAGGTTCCACCTAAGAACAAAAAGGCCCCATGTCTCAATCGGGGTGATAATCGCCCACAGGGACAGAAAACTAATACTGATAATGCACCTGGGTGTTCTTCTTCAACTGTCATGGTTACAGGTAGAGTACCCGCTGTGGTGATGGGCTCAACTGTCTCTTCTCATGTACCATTACAGGGAGCTTGTGGCAATTCCCTTCCAGTCACGAGCTCAAGAACCACACAGGGGATGGATAGATCTGAATCTGCCCCTTTAGTGGAAGCTATTTTAAACAAACTCCCCAACAAGATCTAAGTGAAGTTGGGGAGTTCGATCCCAAGACACAGTTGAAGGATCTGACACATCTCTCAATATCATCAACCTTTCCTCTCATATCCTTACGGACATTGAAACACGGGTCCTTCAAAAGGGCCTTGGCTTCTGTCCTAATGAGAATTTAGACAAATTAGAGATAGTTAAAGATTTATAATTATTTGTGCGCAAACTCATTCTGAAAAATATGTACCACAAACCCCAGGGGGCCACTGATCTTACATCCAAGGAAAATCAAGCCATAGATCATTTGGTGTCACTCTTGGAAGAGAGCGACACGACTGACCTTTTAGATCGCATTGACCTTCCCACCGTACTCTCTCTTCCAGTCACTGAGGGGCAGACACAGGGACTTACTAAGAATTCAAAACTCAAGAAGAAATCTGTATCATTTCCACCTCCCAGGTCTAACCCCAACATTTCTGCCTTTTTGAGAGAAACAAAGAGATCAATAAACTTTCTATTCAATCACCTAAGTTGACCAATATCAATACATCTGAAAAACAGGCATTAAGACAGCTCAGTGAGAATACCTCAATAACCATCAAGCCAGCTGACAAAGGGGGCAACATTGTCCTTATGGACAATGCCCAATATACCTCTATGTGCCTAAAGATTTTGTCTAATAAAAACTGGTATCAGAAGATTACCAGGGATATTGTAAACAGGTTCAATCAAGAATATTATTCATTAATTGATTCAGCTTACGCTGACAAGGTTATTAACAAAACCATTTGGGAATACATTAGAACAAAATTTCCAGTGGTTCCAACCTCCTACTCTTTGCCAAAGGTCCACAAAGACAAATTTAATCCAACAGGCAGATCAGGGAAAGGTTCTATTAGTGAAAATGCTAGTAGATTTATTGATGAGTACTTGAAACCCCACGTTACCTGTTTATGATCTTATGTCAATTCATTTCTTGAAGATCTAACCATACCTACCAATTCTTATTTAGTCACTATAGATATAGAAGCTCTTTATAGCTCCATCCCCCACACCAAGGGATTGGCTGCTATTAAACATGCCCTCTACCAGAGAGCAGATGCCGACTGGGGGTATAATGAATTTATTTTGTCAATATTGGAGTACATTTTGTACCACAATGTTTGCACTTTTGATGGTGACCATTTCTTAGTATGGTTCCGGTATATAGATGATATCTTCACTATTTGGGACGGCTCTTTGGAACTTTTGCATGAAGGTCTCGCGAAGATTAACAACAACCAATTCAATCTCACTTTCACTATGGCCCATGACCTCAATGAGATCTCTTTTTTGGATGTACTAATATCAAGGGGTGAGGATGGTGCTCTCTGCAGTGGTCTTTTTCGTAAGGCTACTGCGGGGAACACCATATTGCATGCCTCAAGTTTCCATCCCCAAAGTTTATATAGATCTATACCGTACAGTCAGTACCTTAGGGTACAAAGAGACTGTACCAATGATGAGACATTCAAGATTGAAGCCAACAATTTACGTGAGAGACTCCTTCTCAGGGGATACTCACGCACATCCCTAAAAAAAGCATTCAAATGGGCCACATCATTCACACGCCACAAGCTCATTTACTCGCAAAAACTGCCCAGTCAAGACAATCCTCTTTGGATTGTCACTAAATATTGTAACCAACATGCATAAGCGAGGCAAATTGTTTCAAAATTCTGGCATGTATTAACTATGGACCCTAGTCTAGGCAGACTCCTCCCGGACAGTTCATTATTCACCTTTAAAAAGGCTACATCTATCTCTTCTAGATTAATAAGGAGTGAATTTAAAGGGGGAAACAATACAGAACATTGTAAATACAAAGGTACCTACATGTGTGGAGCATGTGGGTACTGCAAGTTTATGCACACCGTAAAAAACCCCATTCTACCAGATGGTAGAGTTTTGAAGGCTAAACACTTCGCCAACTGCAAAACCCTGGGGATGGTGTACATGCTCCTGTGTGGCTGCGGATGCTTCTATGCTGGGAAGACAAAGCTCGAATTCTGGCATAGAGCATACCGTCACATCCGGAGCATAATGATATGTGATCCCGACCTACCCCTTAGGAGACACACTGCCCTGGTACATCATGGGATTTTTCCAAAGATCAAATTTTTGATCCTTGATATGGTACACCCGAGTTCGAGGGGGGGGACTGGAACAAAAGTCTCCTCCAGCTCGAACTGCACTGGATCTATAATTTAAAAGCTACTAAATCCCCTGGGCTGAACAATGCAGTGTGCTTTAAGCCATTTCTGGAGGGCTTTAATTCAGGAGGCATGGAGAAATAGATCATTTTTTCTCCCCCTGCCTCCATTCTCTCTGGGGGGTTTGTTTAGTGCCAGGTCCTCATCATCTCATGTACCATCTTTTCTTAATCTATTCACAATACTTCAATTTCCTTTTTCTTTTTCCAAATTTTGTTGTGCTAATCTCCTCCAGATTTTCATCTGAACTGGAGGCATTATGATTTGTGTATATATAGGATTTATTGTTCAACATATCTGTCTGTATATATGTATTGCCACACTTTGTCCCTGTACATGCCTCCTCATGTTTGCTTTCTTCATGCTATGCCCAGTTTTGGAGATGTGATATTTTTTATTTTTTGTATTTTGTGGTTGGGGTGTCATTACTACATACAATTGGCAGGGGGCTCTTACACAGTGGGGGACATTATTTATTATTCATTGCTTTATTTCTCCTCCTTGTTTCTTTTGCATATATTTGCATTAGATCTGTGACATTGAGGTTGTTATTCTAATAGCAAAAATATTCCCCTTTGCTCTCCCTGTTAAATTAGTTGTTTTCTTTTCTTTTTTCCCCCTTCCCTTTCACAAGACGTGTCAATGAAGCATCCATTCATGTCTGTGCACCTGGCATGGTAAAGACATCCATTCAGGATGGTCGGTGGGAGATTGCCTTTCCCATCTGGCACTTACTCCCCTTTAGCCCTGGATCAGTCCTTGCTGACAGTTCCCAGGGCAGATTGCCATGCCGGCGGGACCTGTCCGTGGCGTGCCTCTCCACGGCGTGACTGTATGATGTTCCTCCCCTGTGCGTTCCAGTCTGGTTCTCTCGCATGCGTGGGACGTTGTTGGCTTCTGCGCTGTGTGGAGGCAGGGCACGGCCAGGTCTGGTTTTGTTTTTGATTTCCCCTCTCCCCGTTTTTACATGTACATTTTAGCTACCTCCCTGTCTTACATTGTGGAATCCACAGTGTTGCTGGGGAGATTACCTTATCATCTTCCATGTCATTGACTCTGACTACCCCACCTGCCGGTATATGTGGATCTGTACACCCATAGGTAGGCTCTCTACCTCTTGCATAGCATTTTTTATGGATTACTTTCATTTGGATTCCAACCCTATGAATTGGTTTGATGTGCTTTTTCTTAGGTCTGCATTTTGGACCCCAGCTCACATACAGGAGCTGTGCCAAGACCAGGACATGGTCTCTCTTGGATGCCAGCAGGGGACGTTGTTTAGTCCCCCTTTGGCACTTCTTAGTTGCCATTTAAATACATTATGGGCTAATCCATTAGGGCACTGCGTGTGAGAAACAAGACGTGAGGTTGCATACAGAACCCTGATGAAGGAACTGTTTTCTCTGAAATGCGTCGGTTCAAGGAGTCATATTGATTTACCACCTCATCAGTTTTTCTATTTTGTATTCATGTCTATATGCATCCATATTTTTTATATCTTTCTATTTCTATTTTTGATATATATTTTTTCTGCTTAATAAATGATTTAAACTTATTCATTTTTCGTTTGTGGTAGTGCCTCCAAAGTCCGACTTAGGGGTATTTTTCTTTGGTTCTAGCTAAGTCGGGATGTGGCACACCCCTACCTAGGCTCCCCTGTCAGACTCTCTTCTCTTCTGTTGAAGGAGAGCGTAAGAGATTGTGGTCTGCAGTGTTAACAGCACAACTAAGGTACAAATAGGTTATTTACAGTCAAGTAATTATATAATCTCTAAAATCTTAGCATCTCAGGTGAGTTAGGATATAGGGAAAAAGTTGTTTACGTTGTCCAGAATCATGTTGTGTTTTTTTGGTAATGGAGTCATAGCAGCATTTTTTAAGATAATTGGTACAACATCCGAACACAATAATGTTTCATTTTTTTTAAACAGGGTAAAGAGAACTAGATCAAGATTTAAATAAATGGGTGGGATGGGATCAATTACACTAGTGGAAGATTTCATATTGGACACCAATTTAATAAGAAATTCAAACTTAAGTAAAGAGAAGTGGGAGAGAGAATAACCAATAAATCTGGATAATCCAAATATAGATGTGTGAGAAATGTTGTGAAAAAAATGTGATGCCAGATGTTGTCAATCTTGGAAGTAAAAAGAAAATGTAAGTACACATTGCAAGGCTGTGTTGAGGCTGGTTAAAGTACAGTGGGGTTTTAAATAAACACAACAGACAATATTTACCATCTGTGTTATGTGTCCCTTGTGCTGATGTCCTGGTTTATGTGAAATCTTCCTTTTCTGATACTCCAAGTGCAATGGAGGCTAGTAGAGCTGAGGGAGCTGTGACAAGCACTTATCAAGAGTGTCCAACTATACCTACCCTTTCCACTCAGATCCTCTATTCATAGAGGCCACACTATAGCGTCTATGAATGAAACATGATCTATGAGTGGAGGATGGTTGGATGATTAAAAAGTTTACCCTCTCTATTCTTAGATTGTATTTCAATTATGGCTTCTATGGATGGATTTTCTGGGGGAAAAGGGCGGACATAGTCAGGCACACTTAACGAGTGCCTGTTAAAGCTCTCTCAGTTCTATTATCCCCAGCAGCACTGATAGATTATGGAATTAGGGGTGGGAGGCATCAGAGGAAGAAGATTTCACCTAAATCAGGAGACAGCAGCACAAGAGACACTGATGGTAAACAATATCCTCTGTGCTGATTTTTTTTTAACGCAATCTAGGCTTTTTTAACCACAAAAAAAAACATTGTTGTGCCATTTATTCATATTTCAGCTACCAAAACATAATCAAAGAGAGAGTATTTATTTGTTTGTAGTAAAATAAAGAGGAGAGTTGTTTTTTCTTGTTTTGTTCATTTTCTTTTAAATACTATTCAGGCATGACATTATTTAAATCCATGCCATAATTTTACCATTGGGACTAAAAAGACACATGCTGGCTTGCTAATGTTTGTAAGCTAAGGACCCTGCTTTTTATGGCTTCAGGTGACAGTGTATGATTGATAACATGACAGCATGCTTATATGAGGTTTGTACTTTAAAAGCACTGACTTTGGCCTTAGCCTGCTTGGTAAGTTACCATCAGCTAACAGCTCCAGGGTTGCCATTTAAAAGCTATTTACAGCATTTAAAATCCTTAACCAGTACCCCTAGGTGTAAAGCATTTTAAATGAAATATGAAAATATATGTTTTTGTTATCTGCTTTGAAAATATGTTCCGCAAAAAATAAGAATTATATTTAAAGCTTGCAGAAGAGCAATAGAGAAAAGGAATACAGCAAGCAATCCGATTTTAGCTCTCATTTTGTAGTGCACACTAGTAAACATCCAAATATTTGTTGGGTAGATTGTGTCTACAAGTGATTGACAGTTGTCACTTCATCATTTCATTTGCAACCATGACCATTCAGAAGGTTGAAACCTAACCAATATAACTACTCCATGGCATTCTTTCCATTGATCTACTATTATAAAAATGTTACCACTATCACATTTGCATTCTCCTTGGATAAGAGGTAAATAACATTGTACCAAGTTAAACCTAACTATATAACTATGTAAGTCAAGTCAGAGTTAAAGAGGAAGTAAAGTCCCATACGTAGTTTGTACCTAATATACTAAGGCTTACCTATAGGTACTGTAAATATCTCCTAAACGTGCACCATTTGGGAGATATTTACTATTTACGCATCCAATGACCTCATCGGCGCATGCACTCTGAGGGAACAGCCACCCATGCCGTTCTTTCAGAATCCTGTGCCGTGAATGACAGTTTCCCCCACGCATGCACGGGAGTGATGTCATCGCGGCTCTGTCCAGTCACACAGCCGGAGTCTGTGGACCTAGAAGGAAGATGGTTGAAGATGGATGCTGCCTCCAGTGATGACATTCCATCACTGGAGGGCTTCATTTTCAGTTAAGTTTCACATAATGTGCTAGTATGTGGTGCATACTAGCACATTATGCCTTTACCTTACAGGTCAGAAAAAAAACAACCAGCGGTTTACAACCACTTTAAGTAGGAATTGCTGATCAAATGCTTGTGGCAGCCCTTATTAATGAAACAATTAAAATGATGAGATCCATGTAACAGAGGGAAAACTGGCATGTTCATAAGGAGATATCAATAACAGCAGCATAGATATTTCCTCAGTATAGATTTCCTCTAGTTTCATAATTAATTTTAATAGTCCTTTAAGACAGAAGTCTTCAACCAGTGGGCCGCGGCCCAACACCGGTCCCTGGCACCTCTGCTGCCGGGCCGCGGAGGAGACAAGTAAGGTGAGTGGTGTGGAAGTGGGGGAGAGAGATTACATAATCTCTCATTGCCCGCACCACTGTTCTGCCCTTACTTACAGGGCCGCAAAGGCTGCTCTACACAGAGGTGCAGCTGTGGCCCAGAAAAGATAAAATGATGTTATCTCTCACCACCCGCCCGCATTCTCATCTCTCACTTGCCTGTGTTTCACCTGCAGCTAGTTTACCCGCACTGAGGAGAGGCTGACAGCATTGTATCTGCAAGTACTCTGCAATGCTGGGGGGGAGCTTGATTTTTGATATTTTTTGGGTGGCAGCCAGGTAACTGTAGCAATCCCCATTCTGCTAGCAGGCAGCGTGGCAAATGACATGCCCATCTGGTGGCAGACAGCATGGCAAGTGACAACTAGGGCTGTTGAAAATAATCATAGCATCGAAGTCGCGATTCGACTATACACAATGTGGCATCGATGCTACGACTGGAATAATCGATGCTTGGATGACGCCATCCTCGCGCCGCGTTATGCCCCGCCTTCGCAACCGAGTGGAGCCAAAAGCCACCGAAGAGCCATCGGAGCAAGCCGCGCCAGCTTTTCCCGCTTCCTGCCTCCCACTGACGTCATCCCCTGCTGCCCTGCATCAAGAAGCGACGCTGTGTGCATTTTGTCGGGGACATGGAGCGCCAGTGTTTGGAACTGCTGCTGCTAACAGTGGCGGCAACCGGCTTGTGGAGCATGGAGCTCCGAGGAGGAGAGTGGAGCCGCGGCATATCCAACCAGGTGTGACGGATCAGCCAGGTGAGGTGGTAATGAAACAGTATTATATGGTGACAGGTTAGCGGTGAGGGGGGGCGGGGTATTGGTCAGCTTGGATAGGAAAGTCTGGCACCTCCCTTACCACGTCCAGCAGGTCTGCAGTCTCTGACCATCTCTTGTATCATGTCTGCAGTCTCTGACCATCTCTTGTATCATGTCTGCAGTCTCTGATCATCTCCTGTACTATGTCTGCAGTCTCTGACCATCTCTTGTGTCATGTCTGCAGTCTCTGATCATCTCTTGTATCATGTCTGCAGTCTCTGATCATCTCTTGTATCATGTCTGCAGTCTCTGACCATCTCCTGTATCATGTCTGCAGTCTCTTACCATCTTCTGTAGTCATTTGGGGGCAGTCTGGAGCTCCTCTTTAAGTTGTCTGCTGTATTTACACTTTGCTACATGCAGGGAGTGTTGTCTTTTTTTTAAGAACAGATAAAATTTAGAAAATGGAGTTCTTCTGACTGCTTGAATTTTTTGGATGAAAGCCTTGTGCA
Source organism: Aquarana catesbeiana (assembly GCF_042186555.1). Lineage (NCBI taxonomy): Eukaryota > Metazoa > Chordata > Amphibia > Anura > Ranidae > Aquarana > Aquarana catesbeiana. The sequence goes on along the minus strand of NC_133324.1, from coordinate 706,222,397 downwards.
GTAATCGTGATGCATTGTGATGCATCGCAGAATAGAATCGTGGACCGCATAATCGCAATCGAATCGAATCGTGAGGCCAGTGAAGATGCGCACCCCTAGTGACAACCCCATCTGGTAGCAGGCAGCATGGCAAATGACATCCCCATCTGGTAGCAGGCAATGTGGCACGTGACATCCCCATCTGGTGGCAGGCAGCGTGGCAAGTGACATCCCCATCTGGTGGCAGGCAGCATGGCAAGTGACATCTCCATCTAGTGCCAGGCAGCGTGGCAAGTGACATCCCCATCTGGTAGCAAGCAGCCATCGGAGCAAGCCGCGCCAGCTTTTCCCGCTTCCTGCCTCCCACTGACGTCATCCCCTGCTGCCCTGCATCAAGAAGCGACGCTGTGTGCACTTTGTCGGGGACATGGAGCGCCAGTGTTTGGAACTGCTGCTGCTAACAGTGGCGGCAACCGGCTTGTGGAGCATGGAGCTCCGAGGAGGAGAGTGGAGCCGCGGCATATCCAACCAGGTGTGACGGATCAGCCAGGTGAGGTGGTAATGAAACAGTATTATATGGTGACAGGTTAGCGGTGAGGGGGGGCGGGGTATTGGTCAGCTTGGATAGGAAAGTCTGGCACCTCCCTTACCACGTCCAGCAGGTCTGCAGTCTCTGACCATCTCTTGTATCATGTCTGCAGTCTCTGACCATCTCTTGTATCATGTCTGCAGTCTCTGATCATCTCCTGTACTATGTCTGCAGTCTCTGACCATCTCTTGTGTCATGTCTGCAGTCTCTGATCATCTCTTGTATCATGTCTGCAGTCTCTGATCATCTCTTGTATCATGTCTGCAGTCTCTGACCATCTCCTGTATCATGTCTGCAGTCTCTTACCATCTTCTGTAGTCATTTGGGGGCAGTCTGGAGCTCCTCTTTAAGTTGTCTGCTGTATTTACACTTTGCTACATGCAGGGAGTGTTGTCTTTTTTTTAAGAACAGATAAAATTTAGAAAATGGAGTTCTTCTGACTGCTTGAATTTTTTGGATGAAAGCCTTGTGCAGTAATCGTGATGCATCGTGATGCATCGCAGAATAGAATCGTGGACCGCATAATCGCAATCGAATCGAATCGTGAGGCCAGTGAAGATGCGCACCCCTAGTGACAACCCCATCTGGTAGCAGGCAGCATGGCAAATGACATCCCCATCTGGTAGCAGGCAGCGTGGCAAGTGACATCCCCATCTGGTGGCAGGCAGCATGGCAAGTGACATCTCCATCTAGTGCCAGGCAGCGTGGCAAGTGACATCCCCATCTGGTAGCAAGCAGCCTGGCAAGTGACATCCCCATCTGGTGGCAGGCATAGTGGCAAGTGACATCCCCATATGGTGGCAGGCTCAGCAGCAAGTAACATCCTCTTCTAGTGGCAGGTGACGTGGCAAGTGACAAGCAACGGTGGCAAGTGACACGCTCAAGGCTCCCAATAATTCTGCATTATGGTGAGTTGAACTATTTCATTTTATATTACAATGTAATGAAAGAAATAATGTGTTTCAATCATCCTGATACCATAGCAAACATGGTGTCGGGATGATTGAAGCACTAACACCAGCAATTGCCCTGACAAATTGCTCACGAAAAATTGCTTACCCTTGGCACAATTTTCTTGCGCACAGCCGGTCCCTAGTGCCAAAAAGGTTGGGGACCACTGCTTTAAGACACATCATATTTACTTGTAAAAACAAATCTAAAATCATCAACCAGTTTAAGGTAACATTTAAATCTTCCAAAGAAACTAACATTTTCCCTTTTTAAAAATGAAACACCAGATCTTAGCTGGTGTTAGTTATCTGTATGGATGTATCTCTTTGTAAATCATGATACTTTCATTTTTTCCCTTTTAAATAACATTTAAAATTTTGACCTCAATTAACTTGCTGTCATCCCCAGGAAATAAATCCAGCTGTTTTCAGTAAGCAACATTTTAAAGGCTAAGCAGACACAAAGAAAGTACACATACTAGCCCTTGTAAGTATACATAAGTGAATAAATATATATTACCCTTATCTATTGTTTATGTGCTCATTACTGAAGAATAAGGTACACCATGTTTATGAAGAAAAAAAAGTGTGCTTTACTTTGTAATTGGGCAGAAATTTAAACTCCTGCATTGCTTTCATTACACCATTTGGATTAACAGCATGTCCATATTTGAAACATAATCTTACAGTTTTGTTTGAAAAGGCTGTGTTTATAACTTTGATCAAGTCACTTTTAAATGTTAGAATGTCTTCAAGGACAGAGTTGTAGTATATACTAGAGCTCTTTGAAATAAAATTCCAGGATAATAGACAAAAGTAAAATTGATAGTCATTCAGCATATGTCTAGACCTCTAACTCTAGTTAACCACTTGGCCACTGGGCACTTAAACTCCCTTCCTAACCAAACCAATTTTCAGCTTTCGGTGCTCTCACATTTTGAATGACAATTACTCAGTCATGCAACACTGTACCCATATGAAATTTTCGTCCTTTTTTTCACACAAATAGAGCTTTCTTTTGGTGGTATTTGATCACCTCTGGGTTTTTTATTTTTTGTGCTATAAATGAAAAAAGACTGAAAATTTTGTAAAAAAATGAATTTTTCTTCATTTTTATAACATTTTGCAAATAAGTAATTTTTCTTCATAAATTTGGGCCAAAACTTATACTGCTACATATCTTTGGTAAAAATAACCTAAATTAGTGGATATTATTTAGTCTGCGTGAAAGTTATAGAGTCTACAAGCTATGGTGCCAATCACTGAAAATTGATCACATCTGATCACACCTGATGTACTGAGGCCTATCTCATTTCTTGAGACCCTAACAAGCCAGGCAAGTACAAATACCCACAAAATTACCCCTTTTTGGAAAGTAGACATTCCAAGGTATTTAGTAAGAGGCATGGTGAGTTTTTTGAAGTTGTTATTTTTTCCCACAATTCTTTGCAAAATTAAGATTTTTTTAATTTTTATTTTTTTCACACCAATTTTTCATTATAACAGGTTATTTCTCTCACATGGCATGTACATTACACAAATGACACCCCAAAATATATTCTGCTACTCCTCCTGAGTATGGCGATACCAATGTGTGAGACTTTTACACAGCCTGGCCACATACAGAGGCGCAACATTGAAGTAGCACATTCAGGCGTTCTAGGAGCATAAATTACACATCTAATCTCTCAACTACCTATTACACTTTTGAAGGCCCTGGAGCACCAGGACAATGGAAACGCGCACAAAGTGACCCCATTTTGGAAAGGAAACACCCCAACGTATAATCTATGAGGCATAATGAGTCTTTTGAACGGTTCATTTTTTTCCAGAAGTTTTTGGAAAATGTGGAAAAAAAATGAAAACGCATTTTTTTTACACAAAGTTGTCCATTTCTAAGATATTTCCAACAAATAGCATGTACATAGCAAAAATGACACCCCAAAATATATTCTGCTACTCCTCCTGAGTATGGCGATACCACATGTGTGAGACTTTTACACAGCCTGGCCACATACAGAGGCGCAACATTGAAGTAGCACATTCAGGCGTTCTAGGAGCATAAGTTACACATCTAATCTCTCAACCACCTATTACATTTTGAAGGCCCTGGAGCACAAGGACAATGGAAACGCCCACAAAGTGACCCCATTTTGGAAAGCAAACACCCCAGCATATAATCTATGAGGCATAATGAGTCTTTTGAATGGTTCATTTTTTTCCAGAAGTTTTTGGAAAATGTGGAAAAAAAATGAAAACGCATTTTTTTTACACAAAGTTGTCCATTTCTAAGATATTTCCAACACATAGCATGTACATAGCAAAAATGACACCCCAAAATATATTCTGCTACTCCTCCTGAGTATGGCGATACCACATGTGTGAGACTTTTACACAGCCTGGCCACATACAGAGGCCCAACATTGAAGTAGCACATTCAGGCGTTCTAGGAGCATAAATTACACATCTAATTTCCTTACAATCTATCACATTTTTGAAGGCTCTTCATATTTCTAACACATAGCATGAACATACCAAGAATTACACCCTAAAATACATTCTGCTGAGCAAAGGGTAAACAAAAGATTACCTGTGTTTTTAGTAGTGCAGTTGTCCACAGGAGGAGAGCCCTGATCCAGGCAGCAGGCAGGGACACGGTCAGCGACAGTGAATGGAATTGTCCAGGCAGCAGGCAAGAATATTGTCCATAGTCAGTACAGGCAGGGATACTGTCCTTATACAGTCCAGGGTCAGTGCAAGTAGAAACATTGCCAGTAGTGCCAAAATATTGGTCCTGGTAGTAAGCAGGAACATGGTCCAAGTAACAGGCCAGGAAAGAATGGGGACAGGGGTAGAGGCTTCTCCCACTCAAATCTCTTTGAAGCCTCCGAGTCTCCAGACCCTAAATCTGGGAATGAGAAAACTAAAAAATTAGTTTTCTTCATCCAGAAGAACATTTCTGGAGCCCCTCACATATGTGAGACCCCTGTGTTCCCACTAGCATAGCAGGGTAAATGATCAGTCCAAGAGGCAGGCAAAAAACATGGTCAAACAGTCCAGGGTCAGTTCCAGAGCAGGCAGAGGTAGGTACAATTTAGCGTTAGGCATAAGCTTGGTCGTATAACAGGCCAGGGTCAGTTCTGGAGAAGGCAGAGGTATGTTTATCGTTAGGCAGAAGCTTGGTCGTATAACAGGCCAGGGTCGATTCCGGAGAAGGCAGAGGTATGTACAGTTCAGCGCAGTGGCATAAGGGGTGTGGAGGAAAATGACAGGAAATGAGAATTAAGTTTACCATACTTCCCTAATAATGTAGAGAAGTATGGTAACGGCGGAAACATTCACCTATACAGAGGCCTGGTTGGGAAGGACATTGGGGACAATAAAATGAGGTGTCTCTTCTAATTCCTCCTCTGGAGCACACCCAGCATCTCTTCTGACGTCTCTGGCCTGTTTCACTGGGGGGGGGGATTTTGTCAGAAAAGTGGCGTTCGTGGAGTCTGCTCATGGAATCAGAGCGAATAATTTCTGGTGGGCTTTCAGGGTACAAAAGGGCGGAGATTACTTGTTCCTGGTAGTGCAGATAGGATACGGGGTTCTCTGTAGATTTTTGGTAAATAACATAAGTGTTATACATGGCCAAACTGAAAAAATAAATGGACACTTTTTTATACCAGTGGCGGGATTTTCTTGTGGTAAGGTAGGGTTCAATCATCTGATCGTTGAAGTCCACTCCCCCCATAAACAAATTATAATCGTAAACACAAGCAGGTTTCTGGACTGGGACGTTTCTTCTTGGGACTTCCACGTAGGTGTCATTATGGATTGTCGTGAGCATGTGGACGTTTCGTCTGTCCCTCCACTTGACAGCTAATAGCTCCTGGTTCCGCAAAGACGCCATCTCCCCTCGACGTAGCCTTTCATTGACCAGTTTTTGCGGGAAGCCTTTTCTATTGGTTCTTATGGTACCATCTGCTGGGGTGTCTCTCCGGTGAAGATTGCGGAAGAGGGGCAAGCTAGTATAAAAATTATCCACATAAAGGTGGTACCCCTTTCCAAGGAGTGGATAAACAAGCTCCCAGACAACTTTGCCGCTGGCTCCAATATATTTTGGACATTCAGGGGGATGCAGTTGGGTGTCCTTCCCGTCGTACACCCGGAAGGCGTAAATGTACCCTGTGGCTCGGTCGCAAAGTTTGTACATTTTTACCCCATATCGGGCCCTTTTGCTGGGGATAAATTGTTTGATGCCGAGCCTGCCGGAGAATTTTACAAGGGACTCATCCACGGAAATATTCTGTTCGGGGGTATATAATTGGGGAAATTTTTCAGCGAAATCATTTAGGAGTGGCCGAAGTTTGAATAATTTGTCAAATGCTGGGTCATTTCGGGGGGAGGGTACTGGGTGTTGTCATTGTAGTGGAGGGAGCACAAAATCATAAGGTATCTTGATCTTGGCATTATCAAAGAGAAGAGTGGCATGTGGTGGACGGGGTTAGTTGACCAATATGAGTACATTTCGTTTTTTTTGTGAGTCCCATTGTAAAAGTTAGGCCTAAGAAAATTTTTAATTCCTCTATGGTAAGCTCTCTCCGCTCAAAGGGACGGGCATAACTAGAGCCAGGGTTGCTTACTATGTACTGCTGTGCATAGAGGTTGCACTGGGCCACAATGGACGATAGTAAGTCTTGGGTGAAAATCAAATAAAAAAATCAAGCATCACAAAATCATCGGTGTTCACCTGGACACCTGGCTGGGCAGTAAAAGGGGGGATATTTGTTGCTCCGGAATGAGAGGGAAGCCACAGGGGGTTTTGGAGGGCATAGGGAAGGGTGGCATGGCCTCTATCCTTTTGTGGCTGAGAGGACACCCTACTGGTACCTGGCCTTTGTTGCGGTGGCACTGCGCTTGAGGTGGACGGCACTGCGCTTGAGGTGGACGGCACAGCTCTTGAGGTGGACACCACAGCTCTTGAGGTGGACGGCACAGCTCTTGAGGTGGACGGCACTGTGCTCGAGGTGGTAGTAGGCTGCTGCTCCATGCCAGAACGCCTTCTTTTCATGGGCACACGTTCCTCTTCCAATTCTGTATCAGACTCGTTGCTTGTCACGGGTTCATAGGCTGAATCTGAATCGGACAGAGACTCAGAGAGCTCCCCGCTGCTCTCATCGGTCATGCTGAGATGCTGGTAGGCCTCCTCAGCCGTAAATAATTTTTTGCCATACTGGTGGCTGGTGAGGTTGATGTGGTGCAGATGAGCACTGATGGGCACAGGTGGCACTGATGGGCACAGGTGGCACTGATGTGGGACTTGTGTGGCTCTGGTTGCACTGTAGTGGGACTGGTGTTGCTCTGGTTGCACTGTAGTGGGACTGGTGTGGCTCTGGTTGCACTGGTGTGGCTCTGGTGGCACAGAGGTGGCGCTGGTGGGCTCAGGCAGCACTGGTGGGCTCAGGCAGCACTGGTGGGCACAGGCAGCACTGGTGGGCACAGGTGGCACTGATGTGGCACTGCAGTGACACAGATGAGCACAGTTGGCACTGATGGGCACAGTTGGCACTGATGGGCACAGGTGGCACTGATGGGGCACTGGTGTGGCACTGATGTGCACTGTAGTGGAATTGGTGTGCACTGTGGTTGCACTGGTGTGGCTCTGGTTGCACTGGTGTGGCTCTGGTGGCACAGAGGTGGCACTGGTGGGCTCAGGCGGCACTGGTGGGCTCAGGCGGCACTGGTGGGCTCAGGCGGTACTGATGTGTCACTGCAGTGGCGCTGATGAGCACAAGTGGCACTGATGGGCACAGGTGGCACTGATGGGCAGAGGTGGCACTGGTGTGGTACAGGTGTGGCACTGGTGTGCACTGTATTATCACTGGTGTGGCTCTGGTGGCACAGAGGTGGCACAGAGGTGGCACAGGTGGTACAGATGGCACAGATGGCACAGATGTGGCACAGTTGTGGAACAGATGACACTGTTGTGGCACAGATGACACTGTTGGACACTGTTGTGGCACTGTTGGGCACTACTGTGGCACTGTTGGGCACTGCTGTGGCACTGTTGGGCACTGATAAATGTGGAAAAACTCACTGATTGGCAATGTAAGGCTCTCCTCTCCTCTCACGCTGCATCGGTGTGAGAAGAGGAGAGCTGTAACCTCCTGATGATCCTGCTTTCCCTTTTTGTTTACATTTGTGATCGCTCCGTCATTGGATGGAGCGATCACATGGTAAAGGGCTGCTGTCATTGGCCCTTTACCACGGTCCGTGTTGCGCCAGGTCCCGTGGACCCGGCGAACACAGATGTTCCTGTGTGCGCGCCCCGGGGGGGTGCGCAGGAGCGGTTTTCCGGGATCACGTCATATGATGTGATCCCAGAGTTATCCAACCACCCTGCAGCCGTCATTCGGCTGGGGCGGTTGGCAACTGGTTAAAATACCACCAGACCTGGACTGGGACAAAAAATAGGCTGGGGAATTTTATACTGAGCAGCCCATTTTATTTATTTTTTTAAACCAAATTACAAATAATGACAACTACCAGTTGCTCGATATCTTTTACTTTTATTTAGCCTGCTTTAGTCACTGTAATTTATCAATCATTTGGAATTATGTATATAATTCAGTATACATGAGGTATGGCCAGACAGTTTCTGAAGAGTAGGAAGAGCAATGAACTACGAGAGTGCTCATCAGCACCCTCGCAGTTCATTGAGGGCTTCAAGCCATTTGCTGCAGTAGAAGATGGGACTTTTAGTGCATTGCAGACCATTCACTCACAGATCGCTGAGCCCTGCACAGCTGCACTATTTTTAAATTGTGACAGCAGGTGCAAGGAGAAGAACCCCCACTCGCAGTCACAGGGAATGAATGGGAGGGGGGGTTTGGGAGACTACTGGAGCATGTTACACCCTAAATACGGGTATAAGGTGGAACGTGCTCCCAAAGGTGAAAGTATCCTTTAAATGCAGCAGGAAATCCAGATATTTCCTATCAGATTCTATTTGATCTTACTATTTTCAAGTTTAGGCCCCTCTCATATGGGCAGACCAATTGGGTCCACCTGTAAAATTTTCAGGCGGACCAGAACGGACCATCCATTGCCCTCTATGGAGCGATGGATTTCAACGGACATGTGTCTGTTGACAACTGGCGACTAAAAACAGATGGATGGGGATTTTTTTCCCATTCATCTGGTGGATTGGATGACAGTCAGATGGAAACAGACAGGTGGTTTGCAACCAAAACATGCTTAAAATTTCTGTTTATGACCAGCATTGGACTAAACACAAAAAAAGAAGCTTTAGAAAGAAAGTTAAGCCATTGCTGTTATTAAACTCAAACTAGCCTTTATAGAGTTAGGAAAGGGGAGATTCACAAATAGGTTTTTAGTAAACACAAAAAGAAGGTCACTGGGTGTCAAAAGTGCCAAAAGCTGATGTGTCAAATTTTAGTTGCCTATCTGGAGGGACAGTCAGAAAATACCTACAACAGCACATTTAAAAAGAGCAGCCACTATGTGGCCCCAGTAATGGGCATGTTGCTCTCACACTTGGGTTTATCCTCACTGTGCAGCACTACCTCTATGGATGGCCCATTGACCCAGTTCTCCACTGTGTTATTGGTCTCCTCTCAGTCCATTGTGGCCCCCTCTCTGGAGGATCTCTCCCCCCTGAACCTGGTTCTTCTTCCCCCGTTCACATGCCTGTGTCCACCACCTCCACCTTCATGCAAGCACCTGTGGCCAGCCCTGGCACTGTCCCGGAACATACACAGGCCAACGAGGTTAATAAGCTGCCCACCAGACCCACCCCCTATCACCACCAGTGGCTGCTTGATGGCCTGTGGCTTGGTAAAGCACTCGATGGCCTCCAACAGGTCCAGACTCACCCTCTGGATCTCTCTTGTAAGGACATTCCACCCGGCCCACTGGCAATTTGCACGGTGTGCCCTATGGCCAGTCTGGGCCTGGTGTCCATGGCCCATACAAAGACATTACAGGAGAGGTAAGAAAAACCATTCAAAATCTTTCATGTTTGTCACAGGAACAGGTGTTCTCATTGCAAAGTTTAATCCACCTCCTTTTCCTGTAACATTTTTTTTTCCCATGACAGTGATTTTAACACTTCCTCATTATTCAAAATTAAAAAGAAAAAAGGTTTGCCTTTACACCAACTTTAATATAACCCTTTGGTTCTTTTGTAAATCCAGTCATTACATTACCAGTTGTAATAGGTTTTTTTGACACATGGAACCAGTAACTAGCATTAGCAAATGGAGAGTTCAGCAAAGGTAACTCACATTTTTTAAATAATTTATAACTGTACAAAAAAATGCATATAAGCTTATTCAAGTAAGTGCTAAAAATACCAATATGACAGCTTACTTTGAGCTCATTTATACCTTAACAAGCCATTATTGTGCATTATTTCTGTTTTTATAGTTGCAGTTTATATGCACATAACAATACAGTGTTGAAAGAAATCAGGAAAAATCAGCGTCTGGAAAATATTTTATAATGCATTTTTTTACTACTATTAAGGAGTAAGATTGAAGTGGAAAAAAAAATTCCAAAATAGTAAAGAACAAAAAATCTACCTCACATAAGTCAGGCACATACTGATAAGTTAGTTTAACATAACTTAAAAAAATAAGACTGGCAGTTCCACTGATGGCAAGGCACTTTGTTAAGTAACCAAAAAACTGTAAGTTCTTCTTTAATATGAACCTGTGGATAGACTATGCTAGGTGATTTACTTACACATTCCTAGAAAAAATATATTTAATACCAAAGATCGGAGAATTCTCAACAGGAACCGCCTCCCCTAAATATAATTAGAAAATGCCAAGAAACAAGAGTGGGAGTTTTGAGATACCAAAAAATCAATACAAATTGATAATACAACTTTCATAAATTTTATTTAAACATACATGATTAAAAAATCAATAAAGTTTTTAAAACCAAAACATGAATGATTATGTGGTCACAGTACAAAAGTTGGTTGTCTCTACATGTTTTGCCATAATCATGGCTTCTTCTGGAGCTTTTGTAGGACATTTATACAATTTTACTAAAGAATAATAAATAATAATTTTAATAAAAAGAAGAAAAGGAAAAAAGAAGAAAGAAGAAAAAGAAAATAGTACAAACAAAGACCCGAAAGGGTCTATTAAATTTACAATTCTATATATTCTATATATTCTATATCAGTGTGCCATAAAGAGGGGCACAATAGCCCTAAATTCACACCTGCAAAGGCATATGGTTAATTAAGCTTATGCATCTTACTTATCATTACTAAAGCCACTCATTTGACCATAAATTGGTCCAAATTAGACCTACCCTATTGTGATAAGAAGTCAAGGAGTTCATAGGCTAATAATTATATCACTCCTAATGAGGTATAATTCATATACTTGTAGTAAGTTTTAAAGTGACCGTGCAATCTGAAAAAACACATAAAACATCACAGAGTTTTCCTACAAATATAAGATTTTTCCAGAGGGATGTAATAATACATTTGGCAAGCTCCTCCTAACTAAGCACTTCCTTCAGTGAAGATTACCAATTCCTTTCCTTAGTACCAATGTAATACCATTGAACCAGGGAAGACCAAAATTGATTAGTCTATCCTAAGGGAATATCCTCTATGGCGGAATAATAGGTTAAAGTCAGAACCATGGCTGTGTTCAGCAATGAGCTGAAATCAACTTGCTATAATCTCACACAAAAAAACTTACTTTTAACCTCAGGTCTAGAATCCTGCAGGAACCATACAGGGCGAATGGCCACAGCAATATCACCTCCACCCTGAGGCTTTTAAATATTCCCTTAATCCTGGAGGCGTCTGACATCACCGCCGGGATACAGCGCCTATTAGTTGGTTCCAAAACGCCCCAGCTGGTTATAATCAGGGAGAAAATGAGAAAATCTCTTGAGGCAGTGACCATTTTAGATATTCCGTCTGCCCTTACTGGATTTCTTTTTCTCCTGTATTCGCGGCTCTGTCCCGCACATGCGCGAACCCACCACGGCCATTTTAGAATCTCCTTTTTCCCTTACTTAGGTTGCGGTGCATGTGCAGTGAGACCAGAATCACAACACAAGACTACCTGCTATTGAGACCTACACCACGCTGATCTCTAAACCAAGATAGGAAAAGACAACAAACAGAGACATCCACAAAAAATTATGGTCAAATGAGTGGCTTTAGTAATGATAAGTAGGATGCATTAGCTTAATCAACCATATGCCCTTGCAGGTGTGAATTTAGGGCTATCGCCCCCCTCTTTATGGCACACTGATACCCCATTGGACTTCCTGGTGGGCGCTGAGGGTCCTTTGGAACCCTGACCATATTTGGGGTGAGAGTGCATTCATCAGATGATCTATATATATATTTTGTAACTATGTAAATATATGAATTGTAAATTGAATAGACCCTTTAGGGTCTTTGCTTGTACTATTGTCTTCTTCTTCTTTCTTCTTTTTTTCCTTTTCTTCTTTTTATTAAAATTATTGTTTATTATTTTTTAGTGACATTGTATAAAGGTCCTACAAAAGCTCCAGAAGAAGCCGTGATTATGGCAAAATGTAGAGACAACCGACTTTTGTACAGTGACTGCATGATCATTCATGTTTTGGTTTTAAAAACGTTATTGATTTTTTAACCACGTATGTTTAAATAAAATTTATAAAATTTGTATTATCAATTTCATTAGATTTTTTGGTACCTCAAAACTCCCAATCTTGTTTCTTGGCGTTTTCTGCTTACATATTCCTACCTGAGAAAATTTTTCTTTGCCTCTGGTCTCGGAGATGCAGCAGGTAGTGTGAGGAAATCTTCCCAAAGTGTGGGGAATTCCCCTCTCAGACAAATATCGCTAGCACATTTATTCCCATTAGAAAGAATCCCCTTACCTCTTGCTCTAAACTTAGGATTTCCACTTCCCTTTTTGTTTTTGTGATATTGGTAACAGGACAAATAAAGGGGTGAACCTTCCTAAAGGGGACACAGACCAAATAAAAAATCTGACAGGGGGTCTAGTCCCTCACCATTCCATCCATATTTGTCATAATAAAGACTACCTTTCTCAGGGAATTGACAGCCTTCCAGCCTCCCAATGTACACAGAATGTATTAACAGAATTTAATCACATTGAGGAAGGTTCATCATAGCAGTTATGTATCACAGGTAGTGATAACTTAAATGTACCTGGTTTGTTTGGGGGGCAGGTTAGACAAACTTTGTTGAAATACAGGTGCTAATTCAAACCCCATTAAAATAAATAAGGGTTTGAATAGAAACGATTAGATATCAGTAATGGCTATTATCTAGGATAATAGGCAGGGGAATGTCAAACAAATAGCATGGGAGACTGGGCACTGCCCTCCGAACATGTATCAAAGCAAGAGGGCCTCTTCGGGCATATTAAAGGGTAACTTTAAAATTTACAATTCCTTTGAATTACATATTTAGGGGATACCTTAAAGCTATATGCAGCTTTACAGAACATTATAATTCTGAGGAACATCAGTGACAGTGTATCGTGGAATCAGATAAATTGCATGTGTAATATTTAAGTTTACCTTACATCTATGAGTAACTATAACAAAATATAAAATGAGAGTGCACAAAACACCTTACAACCCTCTATATTCCAGAAATGAGGCAGTTATTAGGGTGAACTTTGATGAACTTTGAATTTTGATTAAGACCCAGTGTAATAATGTAGGTGGGAGGAATACGTGTTTTTTTCAGGAAATAATAATTAGAGTATGCTAGTTTAAAGACATTGGCTGTGAATATTGTATATACTCACTATACATTATGTAAGCATTTATACTTTGTCACTATGTTTGAGGAAAAAATGAGGATTTTTTTTTTGTGAAAAAAATCTGTTTATTAAGTCACATTCAAGAGCCAGAAATATTTCATGGACATGCTGCTTACCACGTAATATATTTTTTACAAGGTCACAGTGGAAGACAGAGACTATTCGGGTTTTATCATGAAATTGAAATTAGAGTGTGCTTTTTTTTAGAGCCACAAGCCTGAGAAACTCAACTGATTTGCTGGACATTAGCAATAAGCAATGTCAAAGTGAAATAACAGATGGAAATTATCTGGAATAAACAAATCTCAATGACTTTCTCTGAGAATGAAGACTGAAAATTTGTAAATATGCACAACAGAGTTTTTGAAGCCTTTTTGATAAACTGCTATTTCAAATGGAGAGGACATATAGATTTCATGTATCAAAAATCACTTGTTGGGGTTAATTTACTAAAACTGAAGAGTGCAATACCTGGTTCAGCTCTGCATAGAAGCCAATCAGCTTCCATTTTTTTGTCAAAGCTTAGTTGAACAAGCTGAAGTTAGAAGTTTATTTGGCTACCATGTACCATACCATTTTCCACTCTCCAGTTTTAGTAAATCAATCCCTTATTAAAGAATGAAACATGCAGTGTGATTACTCGAGAGCTTAGTAAATGAGATGAAGTTCTGCTGACTTCCATCATCCAATCAAGTGCAAGAATTTTTTTTTCCTTGCATATAATTGGGTATTTTCTCCAAAGTCAAGCTTTACCCAATTTACTAATCTCGGAAGCAACTGCATTAGCAAAGTGCACCATCTGCAGTAGTTGCCTTTAGTAAATCAACCTCTATATTGAATAGCACACACTCAAGGGATAGAGAAAGCAGATTGCATCTGGAAATAGAATGCTAGTGCCCTTTCATGAAGACTGAATATGAAAACATGTTACAGATTTGCACCTCAGCTATCAAAACTTTTGCCTCAGGTGCCATTTTTAGAGTGAGCAGGCATGCTGCATCTGAAAATGAAACATAGGGGTTGATTTACTAATACTGGAAAATTGCAAAAGCTGGCAAAGCTCTGCATGCTAGCCAATTGACTTCTAACTTCAGCTTGTTCAATCAAGATGTGACAAAAAAAACTGGAAGCTGATTGGTGTATATGCAGAGCTGCAGCAGATTATGCACTCTACAGTTTTTGTAAATCAACCCCATAGTGTTTTATTGTTTGAAACTGAAAATATAAACATTTCACACATTTGCACCATGGCTATTAAGCTAGTATGGACAGGTTGTAATTTCTGATAGATTGAACATGCATATTGCATCTGAAAATAATGTCTTGATTCAGAGACTGAAGATGGAAACTTTTACAGTTTTTCACCACAGCTATTGACCCCGTATAGACCTGTTATACAGGTTACAATTTTCCAATAATTAAGCTTGTACATTTCTTGAATTGGAGACTGAAGATGGAAAAATGTTAAGGTTTTGCACAACAGCTATTGATTCTGCAATTTCTGTGCAATTAAGCAGGCATGCTGCATCCTGGAAAAAAACATATTTTTTTCAAAGTAAAGAGAATAAACGTACAGATTTTGTAGTATATCAATGAAGCCTTTATTGAATAGGGTGGCATTTCTGAGGGAAAGAGACAACAAATTGTACCTGGAAATAGAAAGTGTAAGAAGGATCTTTTCCAGGTTTTGGTATGACTGATATGTGTGCTTCTAGTAAGGTGTTATGTGGTACATTGGCTTTGATAGAGAATTAAATGCGTGCAAAAAGGGTTGAGCAAGTATATCAGGGTAGGATTTGTAGTAAGACTAAAACAGAACATTCCATAGCTCAACTCACAAACCAGTCTGCCAACCAACCAAATTAACCTGTCCAACAGTCTGCGTTAAAAACCGGGGTTTAGTTAGCACGCATTTGCAAACACATGTGTAAGCTGCAAGGCCTCTTCATGGCACCCTGTGTATTGCTTGCAGTCCTAACGCTACTGAATTTATAAGTATCTCAACAATGGAAGCACATGCATTAAATGGATAGAAGAGGGGCAGGTGGGCCTGGAAACAACCCAATCCCCCTTAAAGGAAAAGGAGCACACTGGACATCCAACAATAGCACAGTGGCAGCAAAGGTGCCCAGTGTGTCCCCAGACCATATTTACACCAGTAACAAACAAATGGCCCCCGCCCCCACCTATAACTGGCCTTCACACCAAGGAGCACATGGAAGGGCATATGCATGAAAGACAAAAACAGAACATTCCATAGCTCAACTCACCAACCAGTCTGCCAACCAACCAAACTAACCTGCCCAACTGTAATATTGAACGTTTTTACTGTAATAATGACAATATTTCAATAATTCATATTGATGAGGAAAGTTCCAAGAAAGTCCGTTCAGTTCTTGTGTAAAAATTTAAAAATTGATTTAATAATAAAAATAGCAAAATATTACAAGAACAATATCAAAGTGTGGAATATCATTAATAATGTATTATATTAATGATGAAGTAGCGGCAATGTCTTGTGATGTGTGTGTGTGTGTGTGTGTGTATGTGTGGCTGTCCTCATGGAGTGTCTGCAGTAGAATCTGCCTGTCTGTGCTCTTTTACTAGCTTTTTCCTAAAATCAGCCCATGAAAATAACCCCCACCTTTCTAAAAAGGGTGGGGGTCAACATGCCAAGGTGTGGGCTAAGAGTGCTATGTAAAACCATTTTAAACATATAC
Source organism: Aquarana catesbeiana (assembly GCF_042186555.1). Taxonomy (NCBI): domain Eukaryota; kingdom Metazoa; phylum Chordata; class Amphibia; order Anura; family Ranidae; genus Aquarana; species Aquarana catesbeiana. The sequence goes on along the minus strand of NC_133324.1, from coordinate 706,206,328 downwards.
AATATAACATCTAAATCAATTACTACATATACTTATATCTATATCTATATATATATATATCTATATATAGATATATCTCTATATATCTATATATATAGATATATAGAGATATATCTTTATATCTATATATACATATTATATTCATTGAAAACACAATGTTCTTGTTAATATCCTGATTAGGGTTGTCCCGATACCGATACTAGTATCGGTATCGGCACCGATACCAAGCATTTGCCCAAGTACTTGTACTCGGGCAAATGCTCCCGATGCTTCCACCAATACCTGGAAGACAGCTGTGATCAGCGCGTGGGGGAGTTACAAGATTCTCCCCCAGCAGCTTTCAGCTGCTTTAGTGACATACAGCGGTGATCGCTCACCGCTGACTCTCACTGCATCCTCCTCCATGCCCCCTCCGTTTCTCTCTCCTCTTCTGTCCCCCTCCGCTGTCCCCTCCATTCCTCTTTCATTCTCTGTGCCTCTCCGCTGTCCCCTCCGTTCCTCTTTCATTCTCTGTGCCTCTTCGCTGTCCCCTCCGTTCCTCTTTCATTATCTGTGCCTCTCCTGTCTCCTCCATTCCTCTTTCATTATCTGTGCCTCTCCGCTGTCCCCCTCCGTTCCTCTCTCCTTTTCTCTCCCCCTCCGCTATCCCCTCCGTTCTGCTGTGCCTCTCCACTGTCCCCTCCGTTGTCCCCTCCGTTCCCCTCTCCTTCTCTCTCCCCTTCCGTTCCGCCATCCTCCTCCTCCTTCCTTTGTGAGTGGATAGAGTCAGCTGACTCTGTCCATTCACATAACTGAAACATTGTAATCTCCTGTGATTACGATGTCTCAGTTTATGAATGGAGAGGAGCCGCTGTCTTCTCTCCATTCATTCTCAGTGCAGCTGAGGCTGCAGAGAAAGGGACTGGGGAATCTCTATCCTCTGTCTCTTTCTCTGTCTCTTGGGGGAGATGTCAGAGGTCTGTTAAGACCCCTGATATCTCACCAAAGCCCCCCAAACAGGGCTGATTAAGAAAAAAACAAAACAAAAAAAAACAAATATTGCAATAAAGAATAAAAAAAAATTGTAAAAAATAAAAGTTGTAAAAAAAAAAACCACACACATATATACAACGTTCACCCCTCCCCCCCCCAAAAAAAAGCACTGTTAAAAAAAAAAAAAAAAAAAAAAACACTGTCACGTGACATTAAAAAAAAAGTATCAGTAATCGGTATCGGCGAGTATTAGAAAAAAAGTATCGGTACTTGAACTCGGTCCGAAAAAAGTGGTATCGGGACAACCCTAATCCTGATTAAGAAATATTGTAATATAAAGAACTTATATTTTTAACTAAAATTAAACTTTAGCATCTTAAGTAATGTGAAACCTTCCTTCTCATCTCATGGGGGAGGTGAAAGGTCAGCTCACTCTTAATTACTGCCATATGTGACTCTACATAGAACTTCTTATGAGCTTATAACCATGTATATACTTTCACAAGTATAAAAGTCATATATATATATAATTTCACTTTTTCCATACATAGAATAAATATAAATATATATAAATATATATATATATATATATATATATATATATATATATATATATATATATATATACACGATTCAATTATTATGTAAGATCTCACCCATTCATAAATAATCTAACACCAACAGTCTGCTTTAAAAACAGGGGTTTAGTTAGCATGCATTTGCAAACACATGCATAAGCTGCAAGGCCTCTTCACAGCACCCTGTGTATTGCTTGCAGTCCTAACTCTACTGAATTTAGAAATGTTTCTACAATGGAAGCACATGCATTAAATGGATAGATGAGGGGCAGGTGGGCCTGGAGGCAGCCCAATCCAGACCGGTTGGTGAGTTGAGCTATGGAATGTTCTGTTTTTGTCTTTTATGCATTTGCCCTTCCATGTGCTCCTTGCTGTGAAAGCCAGTTATACAGTAGGTGGGGGCAGGGGCCATTTGTTTGTTACTAGGATTTGTAGTAGGCTGCCCTGAACCTGGACACTTACCTACTGTATGTTAGCGGACCATCTAGTTCTTGAGCAATTTGACGGATTAGGAGATTGTATAGTTCAGAATAGTTACATGCAAATTGGGCAGCTATTTCATAACTTGCTGTAAGAGATTGTCCAGAATGAGTGTTGATATGATGCACAGTATTGGCAGCTTTTTTGGTTTGTAGGGCCCTCTCTAGGAGCTGTCCACTTTTGTTACTTTGTTAATAGAATAACTTTTGTGATAAAATAAATTTTCATTTGACCTTATAAACGAGTTTGTCTAGGAGTAGGGAGAAGGCTTATAATAACTCTGATAATGTTTTATGTGCATGGGTTTGCTGGTGAACTAGTTCCAAATTTCAGGCTTTTTGAGGGAGGGAGTTAAGAGTAAGCTATTTTTCATTCTGGTGTGTTGTTATCAATGAAAATTTGTGTATGTGTTTTCGAATACTATTGGAATATGCAAGATCTGAAAACAGGGATGAATCCAATCTCCATGTTTTGGCTGGGGCAAAAGTGTTTTTGGAATCGGAGGGTTATTGTGATTGGGTGATGGCCAGATAAAAGCATCATCTCAATTGATGCATTTGACAATAGAGTGAGATCTCTTTGTGAAAGGAAGATATAGTCATTTCTTGAGTATCGATTGTGGGGAGGCGAAAAGGAAATAAAGTCCTTTTCTCCTGGATGAAGAGTACTCCAAGTGTCATGCAATTGGAAGTCAAAGAGTTGTGACTCAATCTGCCTAATCATATGATAAGGCATAGAGGTCATCCCAAAGGAGGTGTCTTTGATTAGATTGAACACTAAATTGAAATCACCCCCTAAATCAAGGACACCCACCTGGAAAGAGGAGAGTGCCAGATACTTTTTTTGGAAAAAGCCTTCCTAGGCAGAGTTGGCTGTTGGCTAGAGTATTTGGTTTGGCCCATAGAGCCCTTTTAGGAAAAGGTATCAGCCATCCTCATCTGCCATGGAATCAGTGATCAGTAGAGGGAGATTCTTACAATGGAAACGCCTTTCGCTTTTGCAAGTTGGTTTGTGGCATGATATAGGTGTGGATAGTCTTGATTATGTAATTTAGGAATACTGTTAGAGTGGAAATGTGCTTCCTGTAGGAAAATCACGTCTGCTTTCAGGTTTGTCATGTTGTTGAGGAGTTGCATGCGGTTTTGCAGTATGTTTAGTCCTTTGGCATTTAAGGAAATAATTTTTAGGTTTGCTGGTGTTGGTATGCATTATTCTTGACTGAAAATAACTGGTTGTATGTGTTTGGGAAAGTAAGGAGGTACCTAAAGTTAGAATATTTGTATCAAGGGGGTGGATGGGGGCCAGAGAAACCTCAAAGAAGCTCTGAGGGAGGAGGGGGAAATTGGAAAATCATAACAAGAAGATAGAGAGAAAATAGTGGTGGGGGAGAGGAGAAAAAAATAGGATTAAATAGAAAAAGGACCCTGCCCGAAGTGAGCAAGGGGTTCCAAGGGTACTGTCAATCCGGCGTTTGGGTTAGACCTGCTAACCTGAATCCTATGAGGAGGGTGAGCCTTGTATGGTCAGCACCGAGACACAGTCTCGGCTGTGTGGCGTAGCGTGGAGGCGCAAACAGAAGTAGTCAGAGTATGTAAAATAAACAATGGTTAGGAAAAAGGATCCGTGTGCCCATGTAAGATCCAGCGTTTAACCACTTCTGGACTTCCCACCGTCATTATACGTCGGTACTTTGAAGAGGACTGTCGTAGTAGGGACACCTTGACCTACCTCCCTCTACTACTGGTTGTATAGATTCTGTTTTATGCTCCCTCAATTTATGTGTTTCCTATGAATTGTCTTTTAATCAATTGTAATAAACTTAATTATTTTTTGTGACTTTGTATTGATGTTTTTCTGGCACCACAATAATCCCCATTCTCCGGCTCCCCATTGTATTCTATTATTGGGATGAGGTGCCTTATCTACTAAGGATATACCAACCACCATCTCTTCTCTTCCCATGATTCCGCTCATAGCTCTTAAAGGGACATTTTTTTAAAAAATTTTTAATGACAATTTTTTTTTTTTATTGTATTTTAGTGTAAATATGAGATCTGAGGCCTTTTTGACCCCAGATCTCATTTAAGAGGTCCTGTCATGCTTTTTTTCTATTACAAGGGAAGTTTACATTTCTTGTAATAGGAATAAAAGTGACACCATTTTTTTTAAAAGAACAGTGTAAAAATAAAAAAATAAAAAGGTAAAATGAATAAGGAAAAAAAAAAAATTTCAATGCGCCCTGTCCCGACGAGCTTGTGTGCAAAAGCGAATGCATACTTGAGTAGTGCTCGCATATGAAAACGGTGTTCAAACCACACAAGTGAGGTATCACCATGATTGGTAGAGCGAGAGCAATAATTCTAGCCCTAGACCTCCCCTGTAACTCATAACATGCAACCTGTAGAATTTTTTAAACGTTGCATATGGAGATTTCTAAGGGCAAAAGTTTGTTAACATTCCAACCCATTGGTCTAACCTTACTGTTGTCTTATTTTTTAATTCAAAAAAGTGTATTTTTTCCCAAAAAAATGTGCTTGTAAGACCGCTGCGCAAATACGGTATGACAGAAATTATTGCAACAACCGCCATTTTATTCTCTAGGGTGTTAGGAAAAAAATATATAATGTTTGGGGGTTCTAAGCAATTTTCTAGCAAAAAAAAACAGTTTTTAAATTGTAAACAACAAATCTCAGTAAGAGGCTTGGTCCTTAAGTGGTTAAAATGTATGCTGAATATGTGCCTATACTTGTGTGTATGTGTGTTTGTGTTTATATATATATATATATATATATATATATATATATATATATATATATATATATATATATAGAAATATCTATATAGATAGATAGATAGATAGATAGATAGATAGATAGATAGATAGATAGATAGATAGATAGATAGATAGATAGATAGATAGATAGATAGATAGATAGATAGATAGATAGATAGATAGATAGATAGATAGATAGATAGATAGATATAGATATAGATATGAATGAACCAGGACGGTTATATGAATACACAGGTAAGTATGCACATTTGTTCACTCATAAATGAGAGAGCTGGAGGAGGTAATAAGCATCTTAGAGGTAGTCAGAGTAAAGATATATGAATTGATTTTAACCATTTCCCTCTGAAATATAGAATTTTTCTTAGAATGAAATGGTCAATCGCCTAAATAATGGGCTTAATCGAGCTAGATCTTAGACGATGAATGTGATTGAATATTAATTGTAGTAAGGTTACAGGTTAGCTGGGATATTACTTATCTTTGCCACTGGGTAATCATAACCCTGGAAGAAAATTCCAGGAGGATGTGTCTTGTAGAGGAGGGAGAACAGACTATTGACAAGCGTTTTCCCATTGTGTATACTTCTACTTCTTGGACCAGTGCACAAAAAAAAAGACATGGATGAGCGAGTTTTGGGTGGAGGAACATGACTGACCTGCACAGAGTCCTTATCTCAACCTAATAGAACACCTTTGGAATGAATTAGAGCGGAGACTGCGAGCCAGGCCTTCTTGTCTAACATCAGTGCCTGACCTCACAAATGCACTTATGGAAGAATGGTGAAACATTTCCATAGACACATTACTAACCTTTGTGGACAGCCTTCCCAGGAGAGTTGAATCTGTTATAGCTGCAGAGGATGGGCCAACTCAATATTGAACCCTACGGACAAAGACTGGGGATGCCATTGAAGTTTATGTGCCTGTAAAGGTAGGTGTCCCAATACTTTTGGTAATATAGTATATATTGAAATAGCAAGTAAGAAGTATGTAGTTAGTTAAGTGGGATCCAACTAGAGGATAGAGGGGTTTTAGCGAATTCCATAAGGTAATGTTCGTTTAGGGTTTAAATCACAGTTTGGAGCGTGGGAGGGTTAAGATTTTTCCCAATTGCATGCTGTAGATCTACTGTATAATAGATGTTCATCACCGATTCCCAATGTGTAACATTTTTGGAAAAGCCAGAGGTTGTCAGGAGGGCTTGATACCATATGAAGGGAGTGGGGGTGCAGTGAAATGGAGATTTTTTTCCCAAAAGTACATATTTATGGATTTTGAGTCAAGATCTGGTCGAGACAAAATATTATATATATAGGATATCAGTCGCACATTGACGTTTGGAATGGTACAAACAAAAGTGCACAGGTCTCTAGTAGTAGTATAGTTGCTGCAGAAAAGGAAGAAGTGTAGATAGTATATGGTAGTTATGTAGATATATATAAAAGTCCTTATTGCTGCGAGATTAGGTTGTAGAGAGCTGCTGAAAGGAGACCAGGCCATTATGTTAAAGGAAATCTCCAGTGTGACAGATTCCTGCTGCGGACCAATGTTAGATTGATAGGTCTGAAATCAGGAGCTGTAAAGAGTTAATCAGAAGGTACTACAGTACTTGGCGATTTAATCCATGAGAAATTTCAAGTGTAAAACTCCAAACACTTAAAGAGGAAGTAAACCCTCAGAGGACTGACTTGTAGGCATTCCATAATGTTGTAGGGTTAGAGACAGAGCCATCGTTAGAGGTAAAGCATGTAGTGATTTCAGACTTGATCTGTTCCCAACAAAAAGTGTTATTAGTGGAGCGTTGAATCTCCATCAAATTTTTAGTCAAGCTTGTAGATTCCTTGACAGAAACTTTTCAGATGATACAGATTTCGGGGATGAGTGCAGTAGAAATGAAAGTGTGGCACAAACATTTTAAAGATGGTCAAGCAGCTATTGAAAGTGAGCCACATTCTGGAAGGCCCGCAATGACCAAACCCACTCGAGATTGTTGAACATGTATGGACTGAAATCAATGAAGATTGCCGACTGACAGTGCAGGAAATAGAAGCTGATCTCGGGTTGACAAAAACGACTGTGTCTGAGACTTTGATGTAGGATCTTGGCCATGTGAGGTCTCAAGGTTCCAACTTTAAAGGTAATTGGGGGCATCATTGTCTTATGTATGATGTTTCTTGCATCCTTAATAAATTTCTCTATTTTTCATATTTTTCATATTACATGGCTGAATACATTCTGGACAGACCTTGTATGAAGCTCCATTCACAAAGCGAAAAACACTAGAATAAGAAGACTTCTTTTCAAAATAGTGTTATTTATTGTACATCTTTGTAATGTTCTTTTTTTATTCTAGTACCAGTGTGCAGCCCGCAATAGCATGTAACACCACTGTGGGTCAAGCAATATGCAAACTTCTGAGATAAAGGTATGTCAGGAAAAGGAACCTTTGTTTATAGGTAGGCAGCCACTACTGAGCCCCCCCCACCCCAAAGCACCCGTACCCCCATGTTGAGGGCATGCGGTCTGGTATGGTTCAGGAGGGGAGCGCTCACTCGTCCCCTCCCTTTTCTGACCTGCCGGGCGGCATGTTCGGATAATGGTCTGGTATGGATTTTGGGGGAGACCCCACTCTGTTTTTTTTATTTTGGTGTGGGTGTTCCCTCCAAATCCATACTAGCCCCAAAGGGCCTGGTATGGTACTGGGGGGAACCCACACCGTTTTTTTCCAAATATATCGCAAATCCGCTGACAGCTGAAGACTCATCGGTTGCTAAGGACATAGCAGCCGGCTTCCTGGCCCCCTGCTTAGCAACCGGCTAATATAGTGGTAAAATAAGAACTGCAAAACACATAAAAAATCACTTCACAAACGCACCACTTGCGTTTCTGGTGCAGCTCCATTGAAATCTATTAGCCGTAAATCGCGGGAAAAAAGTCCCCAACCCTTTCCAAAAATGCCCAGACCACAAACGCATAGATGTGAACTAATACCATAGGAAACCATGTTAAATGGACTGTAGTGCATTTCTGCAAACTGCAAAATGCACTAAAAACCGCAAAGTTGTGAACGTAGGTTAAGTCTTTTTTCTGCCGTCACTCTTCTATGTTTCTATGACTGGAATATAACATGCATTTTCAGAAGTAGGTGAGCAATGTAAGCATACTTATTTCTCAAATAGCAGGTACCCTTTAACACATAAAAACAGTAAATGCACACAATCTCATACTGCAGTAGTTTACTAGTGAATTTGTCCTAGCTACAGCTTTCCTGTAAGTGTATACCTTTCCTTACAAGGAGCCACCTCTTGATAAAACAGTTGATAACATAAAAATGTCGCTGAGTATTAAGAACAATTTACATTGGTTCCATGCTACTTTAGAAAATGCTGTTCTTGCCAATTAATCACTTAAGTAAGTATTGTGGAAAATAAATCAATTTTCTAAGCACACATTTTCAAAATCTATATTAATAAGTATGTCAAGAAAGGACATCTTCCAACTAACACTATGCTTACATCAGATAAATCGCTTATCAACAACCTGTGTATAACCTCTGGTTACTCCTCTGTAAAAAATAAATTAGACATTTTTCTGTTAATCACCTTCAGATATGATGTAAAAAATACAACTTGATAAAAATGGTCCTGAGTACATACCATATATATAGGTCCATAAATATTGGGACATCGACACAATTCTAATCTTTTTGGCTCTATACATCACCACAATGGATTTGAAATTAAACAAACAAGATGTGCTTTAACTGCAGACTTTCAGCTTTAATTTGAGGGTATTTACATCCAAATCAGGTGAACGGTGTAGGAATTACAACTGTTTGTATATGTGCCTCCCACTTTTTAAGGGACCAAAAGTAATGGGACAGATTAACAATCATCCATCAAACTTTCACTTTTTAATACTTGGTTGCAAATCCTGTGCAGTCAATTACAGCCTGAAGTCTGGAATGCATAGACATCACCAGATGCTGGGTTTCATTCCTAGTGATGCTCTGCCAGGCCTCTACTGCAACTGTCTTCAGTTCCTGCTTGTTCTTGGGGCATTTTCCCTTCAGTTTTGTCTTCAGCAAGTGAAATGCATGCTCAATCGGATTCAGGTCAGGTGATTGACTTGGCCATTGCATAACATTCCACTTCTTTCCCTTAAAAAACTCTTTGGTTGCTTTCGCAGTATGCTTCGGGTCATTGTCCATCTGCACTGTGAAGCGCCGTCCAATGAGTTCTAAAGCATTTTGCTGAATTCGAGCAGATAATATTGCCCGAAACACTTCAGAATTCATCCTGCTACTTTTGTCAGCAGTCACATCATCAATAAATACAAGAGAACCAATTCCATTGGCAACCATACATTCCCACGCCATGACACTACCACCACCATGCTTCACTGATGAGGTGGTATGCTTTGGATCATGAGCAGTTCCTTTCCTTCTCCATACTCTTCTCTTCCCATCTCTCTGGTACAAGTTGATCTTGGTCTCATCTGTCCATAGGATGTTGTTCCAGAACTGTGAAGGCTTTTTTAGATGTTCTTTGGCAAACTCTAATCTGGCCTTTCTGTTTTTGAGGCTCACCAATGGTTTACATCTTGTGGTGAACCCTCTGTATTCACTCTGGTGAAGTCTTCTCTTGATTGTTGATCTCCTGGAGAGAAGAATCCTTGAAAGATAGTGAGGAGTTTGTCAAGTTATCCAGTGAGCTTAAAAGGCTCACTAAATGGGATCTAGAAACGCAGAACAAAAAGAAGAAAAAATTAATTAGGGACCTTGATGATTTTAATGAAGGAATTATTTTTAAGTGGCAGAACACTCCTGTCTCAGTGGACACTGTACCAGCTATTAAAGTTCCCCAACATACCATGGGGAAAGTCCGATTAGATACCCTCAGAAGTAACCCTATTTATGAATATGATCATCTCCAGTCTGGTATACTCCCTGCCTATCAGGGAAATAACACCTATAGGAAAAACAACAAAAGAGGTAAAAACATGAGAGGAAGGGGTAGAGGTGGTGACTCTCGGTCGTATATTCATGAGGGGGGTCACTCTCACTCCTCCAATCAATATGACTCACCATATGATCGTAGGGTTAACCAACATCATCAAGGAAGAAGAGACACTTACAATAGGGGTAGTCCCTATCCATCTTATGATAGATCCATACCCACACACAATATTTTTGCCCCACTCTCTGATCAAGTTTCTTATGATAGAGGGGATTTTTTAGACCAACGTGGGGAACAGAAATAACCCCCCCGTTCCATCAACCATTCCAAGAGGAACCATGGAGACAACCTGCACCTTATACACCTCCAAATCCGGCCCCCCCCCGAAAATCGAAAATAAAAAGAAAGAGAGGAAGGAGAGGGGGTAGGCAAACACAAAAGGCCCAAACCTCATTAGGTGTGGGTATATATAATCTCAGTAATGTCACCCTTAATGATGATGAAACTAGAGTTCTCGATCTAGGTTTGAAATTTGCACCGATTAAAAATCTTAATAAATTTGAAAATTATGTTAGTATCCAAAAATATATCAGGACTCTAACCATGAAAAAATATTTCCTCTCCCACCCAAGCCAGGGTTCGAGAACCATGGTGAAGGACCATTCGTCATTACGAAACAGATCCATTTTTAACCCTCCCAATGCGGATAATAAATATCTTGAAGTTTTTAAAAACATGGTTTCCAATGATTTAGATAAGCTCAAAATTAAGAAAATTTCTGATCCATTATCAATCAAATGTGGTATTGATTCTCTGGGAAAATGTAAAGAAATAGTGATCCGCCCTGCAGACAAGGGGGGGGGTCTTGTGATTCTCAGTAAGGAATACTACTATCTGAAATGCGTCGCTTATTTGAAGATCGTGACACTTATAGTATCCTTAATAAAGACCCCAAGCTAGTGTTTAAAGATGAGCTACATGCCATAATAGAAGATGGTAGGAAACAAAAAATCCTCACTAAAAAAGAATCAATGTATTTGGACCCCTTATTTTGTAGGACTCCCATTATTTATTTTTTACCAAAGATCCATAAGGATATCACTCATCCTCCTGGGTGACCCATTGTCAATGGAATCGATTCTGTTTCTGCCAGGTTAGGACAATACATTGATTTCTTTTTACAGACGTTGGTTATGAAAACTCCAGTGTTTCAGAAAGATACCAAGCACATCATACAAATTTTAGAAACACTTGAGTGTTCCCCTTCTACAATATTAGTCACTGTGGATGTGAGTTCGCTTTATACCATCATCAATCATAAGGATGCTATGTCCTTTGTGGAATGGGCCCTTTCTTCTTCTTCTCTGTCAGGTAAACATCAGGAATTTCTCCTTGGTTGCCTGGATTTCTGTTTAACCAGGAATTATTTCTGGTACAAGAAGGAATTCTAATTACAAACCAGGGGAGTAGCTATGGGGGCACGCTTTGCTCCCAGTGTGGCTAATATTTTTATGTCCCACTGGGAGGAAGAGGCTATATTCTTAAACCATCCCCCTGAACTCGTTTGTTATCGCAGATTCATAGATGATCTCATCATGATCTGGAGGGGGATAGATTGAAGCTTGACGCCTTCATTGAATCTCTGAATAATAACCAAAAAAATATTTCCTTGACATGGACCATTGATCCTGAAAAGGTTGTTTATCTTGATCTGGTCATTAGTGTTGACAATGATCATTTTAAACTTACTAACTATTTCAAACCTACTGATCGTAATTCTTATATTCCTCTGGGGAGTTGTCACCACAGTTCCTGGTTGTGCAACATCCCCAGGGGACAGTTCATTAGATTATGTTGAAACTGCACTAATGAGGATGACTTTGTCACTCAGTCTCAAGTTCTTGTTTCTAGGTTTGAACAAAAAGGTTATGATCAAAACACTCTAGAAAATGAAATAATGAGGGTTAAATCCATTGATATATGTTTATTGGTCTCTGACCTTAATAAAGATTCTAATGGGGATAATCATAATTTTAAAATGATTTTAGATTATAATATGCAATGCCGAAAATTCGAAAAAATCATCCAAAAGAATTGGTCCATTTTAAAGCAGGACAAGGTTTTAGGTCCTGTTTTACCAGAGCGACCACAGTTTATCTATAAAAAAAGCTCCCTCATTAAGAGATCGCCTGGCCCTTGGCATCCTCAATCCTCCAGTTCCTTCTACTGATAGATTATTCTCATTTTTTGGGGGCTTTTACGCCTGTGGACAGTGTATTCCATGTAAGCATTCTAAAGGAAACATCAAAAAACGGAAAAAGTTCCTAGCATCAGCCACCAATAGAGAATATGACATTAAGCAACTTATTACTTGTGACACGGTGGGGGTTGTCTATATGTTGGAGTGCGGTTGTGGGCTCCAATATATTGGCAGAACCTCCAGACCCCTACACGTTAGGCTGGCAGAACATGTCAATAATATCAAAAAGGGTCTCAAGACCCACAACATGTCTAAACATTTTAAATTATTTCACCAACAGAACCCCAAGAGTTTAAAATTTTGGGGTATTGAGAGGGTCACTGAACATTGGAGAGGGGGTAATTTTATACGACATTTGAGCAAAAGGGAATCTTATTGGATACATGAAACCCGTGTTCTTTGCCCTGATGGATTAAATGTTGATTTTGATATTAATTGTTTTATCACTGATCGTTGATTATTTTAATTATGGTTCGTTGTTAATGCAATAGATGGTCGCGGATGACATTTTTCTCATAAATTTTTAATATATATTTTACTTCCTATTAATCCATATATGCAGATATATGTTTTTATATTTTTGGTAATATTTATGTCTGCTTGGGATTATTTTCTCCGGTTATGCACTTACCAGCATCCCTTTTGCCACTATGGTGGGTTTTTTTTTATGCTATGCAAGCTTTTAATTTATACTATTATATCTTGATCTGTTTCCGTTTGTCTGTTTTTTTTATGAGTGGAGACACTTCCGGGATTTTATCCCTGCATAGTGATCTCCACCCCTCCTGTTACATGGCTTGATGAAGAGAGTTGCCATGGTAACGAAGTTAGTATAAGACGCGGGTGCTCACGTTGCTTCCGTATCCGCTGATGAAGTCCCCACCTATTGGGACGCAACGCGTTCGGAAGAAGGAAGCGTTGTGACGTCACCCACGGCCATCTTGCATCTCTTTTCCTATACACTCTACACGCTACAATATCTGGCACTGGATGAGTGCCTTGTTTGTAAGTGCTACATTTGTCATTTTAGTTAATAAATTTGTATTTTATGGAGAACACTATGTTGTACTCTTTCTGTTTCATATAAACTGTAACGCTGGGAGAGTGTCATATGCTGCCATATGCTTGCCCTTGTCCTGCTGTTTGACTGATCTGGATCTGCCGTGTATCATCCACATATGACCCGTAAGGGAAAGCACTTCTGACCCTCTATAATCAAAGGGTCCCTGCTATAAGGTGAGAGGCCATACTTTACATTGGTGGAGGGATCACAGAAAGTCACTGAGATGTCAGCATGAAGTCACATCACATATGATCGGTCGGATTGATTGATTTATTTATGGACTTTTATTGCTGTTTTCATTTTAGCGCTGTACCACCTGTTTTTTATTACCTCCTGGAGAGTGTTCTTGATCTGGCCAACTGTTGTGAAGGGTGTTTTCTTCACCAGGGAAAGAATTCTTCGGCCATCCACCCCAGTTGTTTTCTGTGGTCTTCTGGGTCTTTTGGTGTTGCTGAGCTCACCGGTGCATTCTTTCTTTTTAAGGATGTTCCAAACAGTTGATTTGGCCACACCTAATGTTTTTGCTATCTCTGTGATGGGTTTGTTTTGTTTTTTCAGCCTAATGATGGCTTGCTTCTCTAATAGTGACAGCTCTTTGGATCTCATATTGAGAGTTGACAGCAACAGATTCCAAATGCAAATAGCATACTTGAAATGAACTCTGGACCTTTTATCTGCTCCTTGTAAATGGGATAATGAGAGAATAACACACACCTGGCCATGGAACAGCTGAGCAGCCAATTGTCTCATTACTTTTGGTCCCTTAAAAAGTGGGAGGCACATATACAAACTGTTGTAATTCCTACACCGTTCACTTGATTTGGATATAAATACCCTCAAATTAAAGCTGAAAGTCAAAGCACATCTTGTTCATTTAATTTCAAATCCATTGTGGTGGTGTATAGAGCCAAAAAGATTAGAATTGTATCGCTGTCCCAATATTTATGGACCTGACTGTATTTCTCTGTTTGATACCCAACTTTTATTTTGGATCTACACACTCAAGTATTTATTATATATTTTCAAGAGGTCAGGTCTCTAGGTGAAAGTGGGAAATACTGTGCCTTAAGAAAGTATTCATACCCCTTGAAATTTTGTCATGTTACAATCAAAAATGTAAATGTGTTTTATTGGGATTTTAAGTGATAGACCAACACAAAGTGGCACATAATTGTGAAGTGGAAGGAAAATGATAAATGGGTTTCAAATTTTTTTACAAATAAATATCTGAAAAGTGTGGCGTGCATTTGTATTCAGCCCCCTTTACTCTGATACCCCTAACTAAAATCTAATGGAAAAGATGTTGGGTATCTGCCTAACTATAATAACAATAGTAGGTAAAAGCAGGCAGCACAGTTTGTTGATAATCAAACAATAAAAAGTATAATAGTCCAAAATGCAGCACTTAAATCATATAAAATGAGCACACCTCTGATGATATCCTTTCGGATGAAGCATGTCAGGCTGGCTGATGGAAGCACACTGATGGCCACAGATTTTATTTCACATCATGATGATTGATTCTATTAATACCTGTAAGTGAACTACAATACATTTTCACTGTTTTACCTTACGGCTTCACTATTGCTGCCTCCTGTTTCCATTTGGTTACATGCCATTTTGGGGAACGTCAATGGCATCCTTTCTGGCTTGTGAGTTCGACAAATCTGGTGGCCATTTGTTATCTGATATTGGACCCTTCCTTGCCAGTTTTCTTGTATCATCTGGAGAGTGACACCACAATTCCCTGGGATTAATTAATATGTGCCTTTATATAATTTCCTTCTGGTAAGCAGATTGGATTCACTTGGGTGTGGTGTGCTTTTCCATACACACAGAAGTTAGTGAAAGGCCCTTTGCTTTTTCTACCTATCTCATGAAAGAACTTTTATGTGATTTAAGTGCTGCATTTTGGACTTTTATAAAATCGAAAGGAACCAATTGTCTTCAGAAGTCACCTAATTAGTAAATAAAGTCCAACTGTGTGTAATTTACAGTAATCTCAGTATAAATACAACTGTTCCGTGAAGCCCTGATAGGTTTGTTAGAGAACCTTAGTGAACAAACAGCATCATGAAGGTCAAGGAACACACTAGACAGGTCAGGGACAAGTTGTGGACAAGTTGTGGAGAAGTTTTTAAAGCAGGGTTAGGTTATAAAAAACTCCCCAAGCTTTGAACATCTCGAGGAGCACTGTTCAATCCATCACCTGAAAATGGAAAGATTATGGCACAACTGCAATCCTACCAAGACATGGCCGTCCAGCTAAAATGACAGACCGGGAAAGGGAAATTATTAAGAGAAGCAGCCAAGAGGCCTATGGTAACTCTGGAGGAGCTGCAGAGATCCACAGCTCAGGCGGGAGAATCTGTCCACAGGACAACTATTAGTGGTGCACTCCACAAATCTGGCCTTTATGGAAAAGTGGTAGAAAAAAAGCCATTGTTAAAAGAAAGCCATAAAAAGGCCCATTTTCAGTTTGCGAGAAACCATGTGGGGGACACAGCAAACATGTGGAAGAAAGTGCTTCGGTTAGTTGAAACATTTAATTGCAAAAGACTTGAGACTGAGGCAGAGGTACATACAGCCAGAGCTACAATGGAATGGTTTAGATCAAAGCATATTCATGTGTTAGAATGACCCAGTCAAAGTCCAGACCCAAATCCAATTGAGAATCTGTGGCAAAACTTGAAAATTGTTGTTCGCAGACACTCTCCATCCAATCTGACAGAGCTTGAGCAATTTTGAAAGACGAATAGGCAAAAATATCACTCTCTTGATGTGCAAATCTGGTAGAGACGTACCCAAAACAGACTTGCAGCATTAATTGCAGTGAAAGGATTGTTCTCCAATGTATTGACTCAGTGGGGCTGAATAAAAATGCACGTCACATTTTTCACATATTTATTTGTAAAAAAAAATGAAAACCATTTTATCATTTTCCTTCCTCTTCACAATTATGTGTCACTTTGTGTTGGTCTATCACATAAAATCCCAATAACATACATTAACATTTTTGGTAACATGACAAAATGTGGAAAATTTCAAAGGGTATGAATACTTTTTCAAGGCACTGTATAGGCCATAGTCAATCCAGCTCCCTTTTACATTTATTTTGCAACTTTCCACAATAAACCAGACTGTACATTACATAGGAGTCTATTTAGAAAGCAGAGAACATTACTTTTACAAACATTCTTTCTTGGAGAACCACCAGGTGCATGTGTTTTAATGGGAGCAATTAATTCTCCACCAGAAAATGTTTGCGTCAGATTCCCTGCTTTATAAATTGACCCCTTATTAAGCAGCAATAGCAATCTTCTATTACAAACTATAAGGAATCGCATTAACCAAGCTAAAATTCAAAACACCCAAAAACAAGTTTGGTTTATCCAGTAAGGCCTCATACACACGGACGTTTTAACCATTTCAGCCCCGGATGGATTTACCCCCTTCCTCACCAGAGCACTTTTTACAATTTGGCACTGCGTCGCTTTAACTGCTAATTGCGCGGTCATGCAATGCTGTACCCAAATGAAATTTGTGTCCTTTTCTTCCCACAAATAGAGCTTTCTTTTGATGGTATTTGATCACCTCTGCCGATTTTATTTTTTGCGCTATATACGGAAAAAGACCGAAAATTTTGAAAATAAGTAATATTTTATACTTTTTGTTATAAAAAAAAATCCAAAAAACTAAATTTTAGTCATACATTTAGGCCAAAATGTATTCGGCCACATGTCTTTGGTAAAAAAAATGTCAATAAGTGTATATTTATTGGTTTGCGCAAAAGTTATAGCGCCTACAAACTAGGGTACATTTTCTGGAATTTACACAGCCTTTAATTTATGACTGCCTATGTCATTTCTTGAGGTGCTAAAATGGCAGGGCAGTACAATTGCTGAGAGGCATGTTGAGCCCATTGAATATTAATTTTTTTGTCCCAAGTGATTGAATAATGACACAAAAAAAAATTTACAAAAAGTTTTCACTAAATGATATATTGCTCACACAGGCCATGGGCATATGTGGAATTGCACCCCAAAATACATTTAGCTGCTTCTCCTGAGTACGGGGATACCACATGTGTGGGACTTTTTGAGAGCCTAGCTGCGTACGGGGCTCCGAAAACCAATCACCGCCTTCAGGATTTCTAAGGGCGTAAATTTTTGATTTCACTCTTCACTGCCTATCACAGTTTCAGAGGCCATGGAATGCCCAGATGGCACAAACTCCCCAAATGACCCCATTTTGGAAAGTAGACACCCCAAGATATTTGCTGAGAGGCATGGTGAGTATTTTGCAGCTCTCATTTGTTTTTGAGAATGAATAAAGACAAGAAAAACATTATTTTGTTCTTTTTTCAAATTTCAAAACTTTGTGACAAAAAGTGAGGTCTGCAGAATACTCACTATACCTCTCAGAAAATAACTTGGGGTGTCTACTTTCCAAAATAGGGTCATTTGGGGGGGTTTGTGCCACCTGGGCATTCCATGGCCTCCGAAACTGTGATAGGCAGTGAAGAGTGAAATCAAAAATTTACGCCCTTAGAAACCCTGAAGGCAGTGCTTGGATTTCGGGCTCCCGTAAGCGGCTAGGCTCCCAAAAAGTCTCACACATGTGGTATCCCCGTAGTCAGGAGAAGCAAAAGAATGTATTTTGAGGTGTAATGTCACATATTCCCATGGCATGTTTGAGCAATATATCATTTAGTGACAACTTTGTGCTAAAAAAAAATTGTCTTTTTCCTTGGGTCACAATATAAAATATTCCATGGACTCGACATGCCTCTCAGCAAATAGCTTGGGGTGTCTACTTTCCAAAATAGGGTCATTTGGGGGGGTTTTGAACTATCCTGGCATTTTATGCACAACATTTAGAAGCTTATGTCACACATCACCCACTCTTCTAACCACTTGAAGACAAAGCCCTTTCTGGCACTTTTTGTTTACATGAAAAAATTATTTTTTTTGCAAGAAAATTACTTTGAACCCCCAAAAATTATATATTTTTTTAAAGCAAATGCCCTACAGATTAAAATGGTGGGTGTTTCATTTTTTTTTTCCCACAGTATTTGCGCAGCGATTTTTCAAACGCATTTTTTGGGGAAAAAACACACTTTTTTAAATTTTAATGCACTAAAACACACTATATTGCCCAAATGTTTGATGAAATAAAAAAGATGATCTTAGGCCGAGTACATGGATACCAAACATGACATGCTTTAAAATTGCGCACAAACGTGCAGTGGCAACAAACAAAATACATTTTTAAAAGCCTTTAAAAGCCTTTACAGGTTACCACTTTAGATTTACAGAGGAGGTCTACTGCTAAAATGACTGCCCTCGATCTGACCTTCACGGTGATACCTCCCATGCATGGTGCAATTGCTGTTTACATTTGACGCCAGACCAACGCTTGCGTTCGCCTTTGCGCGAGAGCAGGGGGGGACAGGGGTGCTTTTTTTTTTTTTTCTTTATTATTTTATTGCTTGTTTATCTTATTTTTAAACTGTTCCTTTCATTTTTATTGTTATCTCGGGGAATGTAAATATCCCCTATGATAGCAATAGGTAGTGACAGGTACTCTTTTTTGAAAAAATTGGGGTCTATTAGACCCTAGATCTCTCCTCTGCCCTCAAAGCATCTGACCACACCAAGATCGGTGTGATAAAATGCTTTCCCAATTTCCCAATGGCGCTGTTTACATCCGGCAAAATCTAAGTCATGAAATGCTCGTAAATCATCATAAATAGTGGCATAACATAATCGACAAAATGATCATTATAACACACTAAAAACAGCGTTAGTGTTGAGCTAAACGGATAATGTGGCCAACTTCACATGCAAAAAAAGTCCTTAAAGAGAGAAGAGCAGTAAGCAAAATGGTTCAGAAAGTGTTCATAGGTGATCAGAGTACAGAAGTTCAGTGTGCACCTTCCACCGATCCATCCACTTCCACCCTGTGAGAACACACTCCCCTCAGGGGGTTAAACTCACCAAAAGCCTAATAAACATAAGCATCCAAGAAAGGAGAAATCCAAGCCACCAGCCACTGTCAGCAACTCTCCGGAGGAATCCAAGATGGTCAAGGCTCATAAATCACCAGACAACAAAAGAAAAGCGCACATAGCGTAATCCTGTTTATTTGATAAAAAGCCCTTCACATCACACAAAGACCCCCCTTCAAACATTATACGTACATTGTAAATGCAATCAAAAGCGCACATCAGAAGGAAGCATTTAGACACAGCACTTCACCATAGTCAGCTCCAGCCGGTTCCGTTTTCCAAGCAGCAACCTCTAACTTCCTGGTTGCAGAACAGGCTGTGGTGGAGCGCAAACGTCACTTCCGGCGTCGTGTAGGCCACGCCCTGATGCGTTTCATCATATCCTGACTTCGACAGAGGGCGTGCCTACACGACTGACGGACAAGACTATATTGTCCCGCCCCATCCACCCTAGCCAATCAGACAATCGTTTGGCGTGACGACAGGTGCAAGTCATCCGCCGAAAAACACACTGACGGCTTCTCCACAGGAGAGGGGGAAGACAACTAGCCGCTCTGCACATCAGCTCGCATAGGCGAGTAAACACACTCACAGGCTAAACAGCGCCAGTCAGTGAATGCAAAACATGTAAAAAATGACATTACACATTATGATTTTTTTAAAAAAGGGGGATAAACAATATATCATCACATGCAATCAGCCCATACATTGAATCTATCATCTTTAACCCGCCGACATGCATAAACGTGCAGCAGCAATCACTCAAATAAATGCTGCACGTCACCGCAGCATATCGGGCGATCAATGTAGAGTGCTCACTGCATGTCAACTCAACATAATAAAAGCATAAAAATAGAGCATATGACAAATATAAAATTCAATCAATAATGAATCATTAAGTGTAAATGATGAATAAGCAATCAAACACATGATAATAAAAACATTCACATTATATTTTTCTAACTACAGTAGGTTAAAAGAGACCAATAATGGGCAGCTATAAAAACAAGACCCCTTCAGGTCAGATAAAACTAAAAAACGCCTAAAACGACATACATCAATAAAAATACTAAAGAGAAAAATGTGGTATATATGATAAAGAATAAAACTATAAGCCTAAACTGTGCGCTAACATCAACTGTATATAGCATAGGGTATAGCAGCAAATTCGGCATTACCAAGGCATTATAAACTGTGCGCAAGTCACAACTGTATACAGCATAAGATATAAAGGCAAATAAGGCTTTACAAAACAACTAACCATCTCTACACCATAATAAACAATTAGGAATCGCTTATAAAGCAGTTAATGTCCAACTCCACGTTCAACCCTCTTGGCGATAATGTGTCCGCCAGGAAGATCCACTGGGTCTCTCTCTTGGACAGCTCACGGACCAAATTTGAACCCCTCCAGTTTGGTTTTAGATGATCAATGCCCCAGAATCTGAGGCCAGAGGGGTCTTGGTTATGTTTCAGTTTGAAGTGGAGCGAGACACTATGGTCTTTAAAACCAATTTTTATGTTGGTTATGTGCTCTGCGATCCTGATTCTTAAAAGCCTCTTGGTGCGGCCTATATACATGAGCCCACACGGACATTGGAGAGCATAGACAACATGGGAGGTGCTGCACGTAATGAGCTCTTTGATGGCAAACTCCTTATTATTAGAGGTGGATGTAAAACTCTCCAATGCTCTTAATGGTCTTTCAACATCCTTACAAGCCCGACACCTCCTACAACTATAAAAACCATTCTTGTTCCAAAAAGTCGGGGGCCTGGCCGGATGGTCCAGCACCTTTCGTACTATTTTGTCTGAGAAACTCTGGGCCCTTCTATATATAAACTGAGGCCTAGAGGGCAGGACTGATTGTAGCGCTTTGTCCATACACAGCACATGCCAGTGGGCGGCAAAAATGCCTTCCACTTCTTTGTACTGAGAATGAAAGCTTGAAATAAAGCTCCATTCATGATTGTCCCTATTAGGGACCAGAGGACCATTTTCTAAAAAGTTTCCTCTAGGTTGCACAGCTAATTCCTGAATGATGGAATCCAGCGTCCAGCGCTTTCTCATGGTATCCCTTTTCAATAATTTTTTTCTTTATGATCTGCGCCTGTGCCAAGAAATCTCCGTCTTCTGAACAATTCCTTTTCACCCTAGTAAGCTGTCCCTTCGGAATATTTTTTAGCCACATAGGGTGATGACCACTGTCAATGGGCAAGTAACTGTTCGAGTCTGTGGGTTTGAAGTAGACCCTGGTTCCCAACTTGTCACCTTGTCTAAAAATGCTTACATCCAGAAAATGTATCTCATTCTGGCTAAATTTGCTAGTCAATTTAATATTGTTAACATTAGAATTAAGTTCCTTTAAAAATTCATGTAGACTGTCACTAGATCCTTCCCAAATAAAAAACAAATCATCAATGTATCGTTTGTATAACAGGAGCTGGGCGCGGGGTACCGAAAAAATCGTTTTGTCTTCCCACTCACCCATAAACAAATTTGCTATGCTTGGGGCGAATTTAGCCCCCATAGCAACGCCCCTGCATTGGGAGAAGAAACGGCCGTCAAACCAGAAAAAATTATGGCTTAGGCAGAGTCTAGGGCATTTCTAATGAAGACTTTTTGATTCTGTGGCAAATCATCGCGTTGGCACAGAGCCCAATTCAGAGCCAAAAGTGCATCGTCGTGCTGGATGATTGAATATAAGGAAGCCACGTCTGCCGTTACTAAATAAAGCTCATGTTTTCCTGATAAATCCACCTGCTGTAAAATCTGCAGGAGACTCTTCGTATCCTTAAGATACGCCTTAGTCCGTATAACACTATCCTGGAGAAAGTGATCAAGGTATTGGCCCATTTGAGATGTAATAGAGCCAATCCCGTTCACTATAGGCCTCCCGGGTGGATTATTCAAATCTTTATGTATCTTAGGTAACGTGTTTTTTAAAAAAATCATAATGTGTAATGTCATTTTTTACATGTTTTGCATTCACTGACTGGCACTGTTTAGCCTGTGAGTGTGTTTACTCGCCTATGCGAGCTGATGTGCAGAGCGGCTAGTTGTCTTCCCCCTCTCCTGTGGAGAAGCCGTCAGTGTGTTTTTCGGCGGATGACTTGCACCTGTCATCACGCCGAACGATTGTCTGATTGGCTAGGGTGGATGGGACGGGACAATATAGTCTTGTCCGTCAGTCGTGTAGGCACGCCCTCTGTCGAAGTCAGGATATGACGAAACGCGTCAGGGCGTGGCCTACACGACGCCGGAAGTGACGTTTGCGCTCCACCACAGCCTGTTCTGCAACCAGGAAGTTAGAGATTGCTGCTTGGAAAACGGAACCGGCTGGAGCTGACTATGGTGAAGTGCTGTGTCTAAATGCTTCCTTCTGATGTGTGCTTTTGATTGCATTTACAATGTACGTATAATGTTTGAAGGGGGGTCTTTGTGTGATGTGAAGGGCTTTTTATCAAATAAACAGGATTACGCTATGTGCGCTTTTCTTTTGTTGTCTGGTGATTTATGAGCCTTGACCATCTTGGATTCCTCCGGAGAGTTGCTGACAGTGGCTGGTGGCTTGGCTTTCTCCTTTCTTGGATGCTTATGTTTATTAGGCTTTTGGTGAGTTTAACCCCCTGAGGGGAGTGTGTTCTCACAGGGTGGAAGTGGATGGATCGGTGGAAGGTGCACGCTGAACTTCTGTACTCTGATCACCTATGAACACTTTCTGAACCATTTTGCTTACTGCTCTTCTCTCTTTAAGGACTTTTTTTGCATGTGAAGTTGGCCACATTATCCGTTTAGCTCAACACTAGCGCTGTTTTTAGTGTGTTATAATGATCATTTTGTCGATTATGTTATGCCACTATTTATGATGATTTCTCTGCAATTTTAAACGGCTGCTTTTTTATTTAGTCTTATCTGAGACTTTTTTAACATATTGTTGTTATCTTTATATAATTTTATATATTCATATATGTTTCCTTTATTCATTCATTCATTACTGCTTTGGAGCTGCTAGGGTCCCTGGCTCTGAGTGGTGTGCTTTTGGGCCTGTAAATACACCTTTTCACATGAAATGCTCGTAGCTTCCGGTTTCTTAGGCCATAGAGATATTTGGAGCCACTCTGGTCTCTGATCAGCTCTATGGTCAGCTGGCTGAATCACCGGATGCATTCTCGGGTTCCCTGTTGGGACAAGAGAGCCAGAGACAAACATGGAAGACGGTGGGAGGGGGGGCATTCCCTCCCACTGCTTGTAAAAGCAGTCTAGAGGCTAATTAGCTGCTAGGATTGCTTTTACATGAAAGCCGACCGCTGGCTGAAAAGAATGATACCAAGATGATACCTAAGCCTGCAGGCATCATTCTGGTACAACCACTCAAAGTCCAGCAACATACCAGTACGTTGCTGGTCCTTGTTGGGCATATATTGTAATCTTTTTTTTATGCAGCCTGTGGGCTGAATGAAAAAAAGAGTTTGATCGGTGGGTATGCCCACCATTAGAATACCTCCCTTCATCCACCCACTTCTAATGATGGGCATACATGCACCATTTATATATGCCGAAGCATGGGGGCATCCTCCCGCAAAAGGTAGGAGCAAATCGCTCCTCCGCCCCTGCTGCCCCAATGCTTCGGCATATATCACCTCCGCTGGAGTCATGGCTTTATATATCGTGGGAGCAAACGCTGTTGCTGTCAAGATAAATAAATCCACGCTGCAGCTGAATGGCGTACCTGAAGACAAAAAAATGGTTAACAATAAAACACAGTAAACAGTAAAGTATAAAAAATTGCATACCTGAAAAGCAAACATGATAAAACATAATAACAATAAAACATTGCAGAATAGAATACAGTAAAAAAGAGCAGAACAATAGCGAGAGAATAGAGAGAGAGAGAACAATAAAACGACAACTATTTTTTTATTTCATATATTTTTTTGTGGTTTTTTTTTTACACTTTTTTTGTAACTGTAACTTTTGTAACTGTAACCGGTTCCAGGTTTGGGTCTCTCAAAATGAGATGACATCTTGGGAGACCCTGTGAAAGTGCGCCTAGTCTGTGCAATGCTGTACGCTACGCTAATACTCAGCTAGTGTATGGTAGCATTCAAAACATTCACCAATGCAAAGACCAGGATTGTCAGGACAGGAGGGACAATAATAGTGGGTGTCATGCCTATATCCACACTTGCTGCAGACACAACATCTTTTTTGGGGGGGTTCATTGGGTAGGGGTACTCGGGAGGACATAAAGATAATGCCTCTCATTAAGGAAGGGCATTATGGGCATGACGGGCCTGTGTTTGTCTTCTTCTTGGTGGCAGCGGGACACTACTTGTGCTTGCCACCTCACCAGCTTGAACTGCACTTATGGGACTCGCCACGTCACCAAGTGTTACTGCAGTGCTGGTTTGACTATGACCAGGGTGTACTAGGCCACTGGTGCTTGCCAGTTCACCAAAACGCTACCAAAAAAACTGTTAGTGATCGCAGGGATCATGCCTGACTCTGCGAACGCTACAGTTATGCATTTAGTGTTTTGTAAGTGACAGTGATCGGTCGATACTACACTTGGGTGGGCTGGGCTGGCCTGGGCGGAGGGGCAAAACGCAGGTGCTAGCAGGTATCTGGGCTGATCCCGCTAACACTGCATTTTTGGGAAACCTAAACTGCTGGGGACGCTAGTATAGATCTGATCGGATCAGATATTGATCTGTTCAGATACTATACCACTAAGGGAGGTGTACGGTGCGTGCGTGGGTGTTAGCGCTACTGGCGCTAACCTGACGCTGCCTGGGGCTGGTGCTTGCCAGTTCACCAAAACGCTACCAAAAAAACTGTTAGCAATCGCAGGGAATCCGGCCTGACTCTGCGAACGCTGCAGTTATGCCTTTATTGTTTTGTAAGTGACAGTGATCGGTCGATACTGCACTTGGGTGGGCTGGGCTGACCTGGGCGGAGGGGCAAAACGCAGGTGCTAGCAGGTATCTGGGCTGATCCCGCTAACACTGTGTTTTTGGGAACCCTAAACTGCTGTGGACGCTAGTATAAATCTGATCGGATCAGATATTGATCCGTTCAGATACTATACCACTAAGGGAGGTGTATGCTGCGTGCGTGGGTGTTAGTGCTACTGCCACTAACCTGACGCTGCCTGGGGCAACGCAGACCTTATCTGACCCTAAAACCTAACTTATATCACCGCCGGGCGATCAGGGGGCTAAACCTTTATTTGGTAATAAACGGCGGGTGCCCTGACACTATAAAAAATAAACTAACTAACCAGCGTCATCCGTAACAGTTATACGGTGATCACGAATGAAAAGGTTAACTAGGGGGCAATCAAGGGGTTAAAACCTTTATTGGGTAGTATATGGGGGTCCCTGGCACTATAAAACACTGACAGCGAACCTATATATTTACCTCCCTAACTAGCCTCACCAGTGACACTAATACAGCGATCAGAAAAATGATCGCTTAGTGACACTGGCGATGGGTATTGATCAAGGGGTTAAAACTTTATTAGGGGGGTTAGGGGGGTACCCTAGACCTAAAGGGGGCTAACACTAACAGCCCTACCACACTAACTGTCACAAACTGACACCAATGCAGTAATTAGAAGAAAAAAAAAACTGCTTGGTGTCAGTGTGACGGGGGAGTGATTAGGGGGTGATCAGGGGGTGATCGTGGGGTGATGGGGGTGTACAGTATGCCTGGCGTGTTCTACTGTGTGTGTGTTTTACACTCACATCGATGTCTTCTCTCCTCAGCGCCGAAACGGAAAATACCGAGCCGAGGAGCGATGACATCACTTCCTCCGCTTCTGTTTACTATACAGAAGACGAGGGAAGCAATTCATTCGCCAGGAGCGATCGCGAGGGGGGCCATGAATGAGTGGCCTCCCCCTCACCTTTGATCACCCCTGACAAGAAACCGACAGCCGCAGGCACCGGAGGGGGTCCGATAGAACCCCCCATCCGCGGGCAGGCAAGGACGTACAGGTAAGTCCTTATGCCTGCCCGTGCCATTCTGCCGACGTACTTCGTCATGCAGCGGTCGGCAAGTGGTTAAAAAAGGGCTATAAAGCTAGTACTGACCCCAGGAAAAAAATGGCGTTAAAAATGTGATTTTATCCGTGTTTTTGCATTGGCGTCAATACGTGTTTAGCTGCACTAGCTTTCAGCTGCGTTTCTCTGTCTCTATTCAAAATCAGTGGTTCCCTATGGGAGCCCATTGATTTGAATAGAAGTCGCACCAAAATTTGGATAAAGATTATCCGACTTGCGGGCCGAATTTTGTGCTGAGAATCTTGAAGGGGAACCCTGCCAAAATGTAAAAAAAAATTTGCGTAAGGTTCTCCCAAGACGATGCCAGACCCTTAAGTCTAGTATGGATCTTAAAGAGAAACTCCCCTGCCAAAAAAGATGGTGTGGGGGTGCCCCCCAAGATCCATACCAGACCCTTATCTGAGCATGCAGCCCAGGAAAGGGGGGACGAATGGAGCCCCCCCCTCCTGGTCCTTTTTAGAGGATTTTATTATGGCAGCTCTGGCTCTTCTCCCTCTTCTGGAGACGACTTCTCCCTCTGCTGGTGCGACTCCCCTCTCAAGTTCTTCTCCTCACTCCGCTGTCTTCTTGCTCTTTTACTGAGTTTTCTCACTCAGACAGCGGAGAGAGGAGAAGGACTGGCAGAGCGAGAAGACTCAGCAAAAAAGCAAGAAGACAGTGGAGACAGGAGAAGAACTGGAGAGGGGAGAAGGACCAGCAGAGGGAGAAGACGTTGTCAGAAGAGGGAGAAGAGCCAGAGCTGCCTTAATAAAATCCTTTAAAAATCTAGTGTGTTTATTTTTGACACTTTTTTTAGGTGAATGGGTAGGGGTACCAACTCAACCAATGGCAAGAGTTGTCTGGAAGAGGCCCTTATCCTCATCAACATGGGGACAAGGTGCTTTGGGTTGGGGGGCGCAAAGAAAGGACCCCTTGCCCCAAAGCACCCACCCCCCATGCTGAGGGCATGTGGCCTGGTATGGTCAAGAAGGGGGGTGCCCCCCCTTTCCTGACTTCCCGGGCTGCTTGCTCGGATAAGGGTCTGGCATGGGAAGGGAACCTCACAATTTTTTTTTTTACATTTTGACGGGGTTCCCCTTCAAGATTATCAGCACACAAGTCACACCGCATGTCAGTTCAACTTGATCTGACTTCTGGTGCAACTTCTATTCAAATCAATGGGCTCCCATAGGTGCGACTCCCCTCTCAGGTTCTTCTCCTCACTCCGCTGTCTTCTTGCTCTTTTACTGAGTCTTCTCACTCAGACAGTGGAGAGAGGAGAAAGATTGGCAGAGCGAGAAGTCTCAGCAAAAGAGCAAGAAGACAGCGGAGACAGGAGAAGAACTGGAGAGGGGAGAAGGACCAGCAGAGGGAGAAGACATTGCCAGAAGAGGGAGAAGAGCCGGAGCTGCCTTAATAAAATCCTTTAAAAATCTAGTGTGTTTATTTTTGACACTTTTTTTTAGGTTAATGGGTAGGGGTACCAACCCAACCAATGGCAAGGGTTGTCGGGAAGAGGCCCTTATCCTCATCAACATGGGGACAAGACAAGGTTCTTTGGATTGGGGGGCACAAAGGACCCCTTGCCCCAAAGCACCCACCCCCCATGCTGAGGGCATGTGGCCTGGAATGGTCAAGGAGGGGGGCGCCCCCCTTTCCTGACTTCCTGGGCTGCTTGCTCGGATAAGGGTCTGGCATGAGAAGGGAACCTCACGATTTTTTTTTTACAGTTTGGCAGGGTTCCCCTTCAAGATTATCAGCCCACAAGTCGCACCGCAAGTCAGATCAACTTGATCTGACTTCTGGTGCAACTTCTATTCAAATCAATGGGCTCCCCTAGGGAACCAATGATTTTGAATAGTGGCAGAAAAACGCTGGCTGAGGCTTAACACTGTATACAGCATTAAGCCTTGTTAAACCTCGTTTAACACCTTTTACCAGCGTCTGGAGTTTTTACAGTTCAAGTGCTGAAAACTCAGAACGCGCTGGTCCTGGGTTTTTTTGGAGCTTAAAAAAGCCAATGCCTGTTAAAGCTCAAAAATGCCATGGTGTGTATGAGGCCATTGAATAACATGGAGTGGCATTTTTAAGCTACAAAAAAAGCTCAAAAACGCCACTGTAAAAACGTTTGTGTGTATGAGGCCTTCATAGTCAAAAAGATTATAGAATCAATAAA
Organism: Aquarana catesbeiana; assembly: GCF_042186555.1. NCBI lineage: Eukaryota > Metazoa > Chordata > Amphibia > Anura > Ranidae > Aquarana > Aquarana catesbeiana. The sequence goes on along the minus strand of NC_133324.1, from coordinate 706,177,992 downwards.
GGCAATTTACTGGAAACATGCTCATATCTATAGAAAATAAGTATGATAGACCCCCAGTTGCTCTACATCCCATTGGATACAATTCAACATCTAAATACAAATACAGTCTAAAGTACCAATACAAAGTCACTTGAACATTAACTGCTTCCTGTATGGCCATAGTACATACTAATACTATTTATTACTGTGTGATCTCTGTGATTAGTCACAGAGATCACATAGTACAGAGCTTTTCACAGCAGCAGTGTATCGTGTGAGGAACAGAAGAGGGCACCACCGCCTAAGTGTAAATTATTTATTAAAACCATTAAAAAGTAAAAAAAATGCACTCACTGCAAACGATTGGGGTAAAGCATATCACATAACACCAGGTGGAGGCCTTCTAGGGTGTGATGCTAATGGCAGAGATTGGCAGGGAAGCTGCTGGTGTCAGCATAGTTGTGCCTGAAAATTGCTGGGCGGTGGAGATATTGACTGTCAAGCTGGAATGCAAGCTCTTATTGTTGTTTGCTCAGCGGCTTTTGGGATCTCTACAGTGGCTTGGCCTGGATTGGCTCCACTTGGCTCTCCTCCTAGATCTTCGGTGATAATGACACTACATCTGTGAGGGGCGTGGCTATGCATTTTGGGTCTGACATGCCTCATTTGTCATGCTAGGGTGTGTTCATTAGGGAATAGGAATGAGCCGTACACCCCGCGGTTCGGTTTACAGCAGAACATGCGAACAGGCAAAAAATGTGTTCGAACACACGAACACTGTTAAAGTCTATGGGACATGAACATAAGAAACCAAAAGTGCTAATTTTAAAGGCTTATATGAAAGTTATTGTCTTAAAAAGTGTTTGGGGACCTGGGTCCTGCCCCAGTGGACATGTATCAATGCAAAAAAAGTTTTAAAAATGGACGTTTTTTCAGGAGCAGTGAAACAATAAAAGTGAAATATTCCTTTAAATGTTGTACCTGGGGGGTGTCTATAGTATGCCTGTAATGTGGCGCATGTTTCCCGTGTTTAGAACAGTCCGAGAGCAAAATGACATTTCTAAAGAAAAAAAGTCATTTAAAAGTACTCGCGGCTATAACCACTTGACCACTGGGCACTTAAACCCCCTTAATAACCAGACCAATTTTCAGCTTTTGGTGCTCTCACATTTTGAATGATAATTACTCAGTCATGCAACACTGTATCTATATGAATTTTTTGTCCTTTTTTTCACACAAATAGAGCTTTCTTTTGGTGGTATTTAATCACCGCTGGGTTCTTTATTTTTGCGCTATAAAAGAAAAAAGACCGAAAAATCTGTAAAAAAATTAATTTTTCTTCGTTTCTGTTATAAAATTTTGAAAATTAGTAATTTTTCTTCATATATTTTGGCCAAAATGTATACCGCTACATATCTTTGGTAAAAATAACCCAAATTAGTGTATATTATTTGGTCTTTGTAAAAGTTATAGCGTCCACAAGCTATGGTGCCAATATCTGAAAATTGATCACACCTGAAGTACTGACTGCCTATCTCATTTCTTGAGACCCTAACATGCCAGAAAAGTACAAATACCCCCCAAATGACCCCTTTTTGGAAAGAAGACATTCCAAGGTATTTAGAAAGATGCATGGTGAGTTTTTTGAAGTTGTAATTTTTTCCCACAATTCTTTGCAAAATCAAGTTTTTTTTTTTTCTTTTTATTTTTTTTCACAAAATTGTCATATTAGCAGGTTATTTCTCACACACAGCATATGCATACCACAAATTACACCCCAAAACACATTCTGCTATTACTCCTGAGTATGGCGATACCACATGTGTGAGACTTTTACACAGCGTGGCCACATACAGAGGCCCAACATGCAGGGGAGCACCTTCAGGAATTCTGGAGCACCCATGCCAATTCTGACATTTCTCTCCTACATGTAAAAATCATCATTTATTTGCTAGAAAATTACATAGAACCCAAAAACATTATATATGTTTTTTAGCAAAGACCCTAGAGAATACAAAAGCAGTCATTGCAACTTTTTATCTCGCACGATATTTGCGCAGCAATTTTTCGAACGCGTTTTTTTTTGGAAAAAAAAAAGTTTTTTGCTTTAAAAAAAACAAAACAGTAAGGTTAGCCCAATGTTTTTGCATAATATGAAAGATGAAGTTACGCCGAGTAAATAGATACCTAACATGTCACCTTTCAAAATTGCACACGCTTGTGGAATGGCGCCAAACTTCGTCACTTAAAAATCCCCATAGGCGACGCTTTAAAATTTTTTACTGGTTACAAATTTTGAGTTACAGAGGAGGTCTAGGGCCAAAATTATTGCTCTCGCTCTACCGATCGCAGCGATACCTCACATGTGTGGTTTGAACACAGTTTTCATATGTGGGCGGGACTTACGTATGCGTTTGCTTCTGCATGCGAGCACACGGGGACAGGGGCGCTTTAAAAAATGTTTTATTTTTTTTATTGTTCATTTTACTTTATTTATTTTAGTTTGACACTTTTTTCCCCCAAAAAATTTTTTTGATCACTTTTATTCCTATTACAAGGAATGTAAACATCACTTGTAATAGGAATATGGCATGACAGGTCCTCTTTACAGTGAGATATGGGGTCAATAAGACCCCAAATCTCACCTCTAGGCTGTGCCTGAAATTAAAAAAAAAAAAAAAAAGATCCTGGCTTCGATCGTAGCGGTGAGTCGGTAGAAGCACCGGAGGGCGGCGGGAGGGGGGGACGTCCCCTCTCGCCTCCCGTAAGAATGATCAAGCAGTGTAACAGCCGCTATGATCGTTCTTATGGTGCAGGGAATCGCCGGCTGAAAAAGATGATATCTGAATGATGCCTGTAGCTGCACCCATCATTCCGATATCCCCGCACAAAGTCAAGGACGTCGTATGACGGAAGGCCGGAAGTGGTTAAAACGCTTTTTTTTTTTTTAACACAAAGTTGTCCATTTATACAATATTTCTAACACATAGCATGTACATATCAAAAATGACACCCCAAAATAGATTCTCCTACTCCTCCTGAGTAAGGCGATACCACATGTGTGAGACTTCCACAGCCTGGCCACATACAGAGGCAGGGTATGGCTGAGCATGGCTGGGTATGGCTGAGCATGGCTGGGTATGGCTGAGCATGGCTGGGTATTGCAGAGTATCGCCGAGTATGACTGGGTATGGCAGAGTATGGCTGTGCATTCCTGAGCATGGCCGGGTATGGCTAAGCATGGCCGAGTATGGCTGAGCATGGCTGGGTATTGCAGAGTATCGCCGAGTATGACTGGGTATGGCAGAGTATGGCTGTGCATGGCTGAGCATGGCCGGGTATGGCTGAGCATGGCCGAGTATGGCTGAGCATGGCTGGGTATTGCAGAGTATCGCCGAGTATGACTGGGTATCGCCGAGTATGACTGGGTATCGCCGAGTATGACTGGGTATGGCAGAGTATGACTGGGTATCACCGAGTATTGCAGAGTATGGCTGGGTATTGCGGGGTATTGCAGAGTATTGCAGGTTATGGCAGAGTATTGCAGATTTTTGCGGGGTGTTGCAGAGCATGGCTGGGTATGGCAGAGTATGGCTGGGTATCACTGAGTATTGCAGAGTATGGCTGGGTATCACTGAGTTTTGCAGAGTATGGCTGGGTATCACTGAGTATTGCAGAGTATGGCTGGGTATCACTGAGTATTGCAGAGTATGGCTGGGTATCACTGAGTATTGCAGAGTATGGCTGGGTATCACTGAGTATTGCAGAGTATGGCTGGGTATCACTGAGTATTGCAGAGTATGGCTGGGTATCACTGAGTATTGCAGAGTATGGCTGGGTATCACTGAGTATTGCAGAGTATGGCTGGGTATCACTGAGTATTGCAGAGTATGGCTGGGTATCACTGAGTATTGCAGAGTATGGCTGGGTATCACTGAGTATGGCTGGGTATCGCGGGGTATGGCAGAGTATTGCGGGATATTGCGGGGTATTGCAGGGTATGGCAGTGTATTGCGGGGTATTTCAGGGTATTGCAGGGTATGGCAGAGTATTGCGGGGTATTGCGGGGTATGGCAGAGTATTGCGGGGTATTCCAGGGTATGGCAGAGTATTGCGGGGTATTCCAGGGTATGGCAGAGTATTGCGGGGTATTCTAGGGTATGGCAGAGTATTGCGGGGTATTCCAGGGTATGGCAGAGTATTGCGGGGTATTCCAGGGTATGGCAGAGTATTGCGGAGTATGGCGGGGTATTGCGGAGTATGGCGGGGTATTGCAGGGTATGGCAGAGTATTGCAGAGTATGGCGGGGTATTGCAGGGTATGGCAGAGTATTGCGGGGTATTGCAGGGTATGGCAGAGTATTGCGGGGTATTGCAGGGTATGGCAGAGTATTGCGGGGTATTGCAGGGTATGGCAGAGTATTGCGGGGTATTGCAGGGTATGGCAGAGTATTGCAGGGGTATTGCAGGGTATGGCAGAGTATTGCGGGGTATTGTGGGGCATACCAGAGTACTGTGGGGCATTGCAGAGGGCATTGCAGGGCATGCATAGTAGTGGGGATGGCTGAGCATGGATGGATGGATGGTTGGATGTCTCTGTGCAGCGCTGTAGGCACTACACATGCAGCCCACAACGCTGCAGCCATCCATCCATCCCCCTCTCCGCTCACAGTGTACCGATCGGTACACAGAGGGGAGGAGAGGAACCGGCGTCATCAGATGACGCCGGTTTGTTTACATGTGATCGCTCCATCATTTGACGGAGCGATCACATGGTAAACGGCCGCGATCAGCGGCCATTTACCGGGATCTGTGATGCGCCGGGTCCTCTGGACCCGGCGGTCACGGATGCTCTCGAGTGCGCGCCCTAGGGGCGCGCGAGAGCAGAATTCTGGGAGGACGTCCCTGGACGTCCTCCCAGAGTTAAACAACCGCCCTGTAGCCGTCATTTGGCTATGGGCCGGTTGTTAAGCGGATAATGAATTGTCGGTCCCGGCAATACACATAAAAGTTCATTGATAAAAATGGCATGGGATTCCCCCACAGGGGAACCCCGAACCAAAATTAGAAAAAAAAAATGTGTGGGGGTCCCCCCAAATTCCATTCCAGCCCCTTCAGGTCTGGTATGGATATTAAGGGGAACCCCACACCAAAATTTAAAAAAAATGGTGTGGGGGCCAGTAGTGTATTTAGGTTTTGTGCTGCCCTAGGCCTGACTAAACTCATCCCCCCCTTAATTTAAATATGACGCACCCCTCCATGTCAAGGCCACATCCCTTGCTGTTTAAGACCCGCCCTGAAATTTTCAAGTGGGGACACTAGTTCTGATACCTGGGGGGGCAATGTATTCCCTTTCACTTCCTGTTTGGCTATGGGGCAGGAAGTAAAGGGAAATCTCTGCAATGGGACAGGGATGGTAAAAAATAAACTGACAGGGGTTATAACCCTCCCTTATTCTATCCAAAATTAAAAGAAAAAGTGTTGACTATAGTTCTACTTTAAGCACAAATTTCTGATAATTTTATGCAGAGGACTAAGAAGATATAACCATGCCAATGGTGCAGCAGAAAACATATAGCACAGTGAGGAAGGTTTGTGGTCCGGGATGAGAGGACAGTCAAAATTAGAAGCACCCCCATCCCCCACCCCACAGTTGCGGAATGCCAGCCGCCCGGATACCAGAAGCAGTGCGGCCGCTTTATGCGGGCGCTAGACTAATTTGCCTCTCAGCCCAGTCCACCTCATAGGACTGGCACTGCACTAACAGTGTAGCGCAAGCCAGCGGGGACTCTTTCCATGCTGCCCCCCTGCAAAGTGCTGCCCTAGGCCTGGGCCTTGTTGGCCTAGGCCAGGATACAGCAGTGGTGGGGGCCCCCTCAAAATCCATACCAGACCCTTCAGGTCTGATATGGATTTTAAGGGGAACCCCACGCCAAAATAAAAAAATGGCGTGGGGTCCCCCCAAAAATCTATACCAGACCCTTATCTGAGCACGCAACCTGGTAGGCTGGAAGAAAAAGAGGGGGTACAAGAGAGTGCCCCCCTTCTGACCACATGCCCTCAACATGGAGAGGGTGCTTTGGGGTAGCCCCCCAAAGCACCTTGTCCCCATGTTGATGGGGAGAAGGGCATCATCCCCACAACCCTTGCCCGGTGGTTGTGGGGGTCTTCGGGCAGGAGGCTTATCGGAATTAGGAAGCCCCCTTTAACAAGGGGACCCCCAGATCCCGGCCTCCCTGTGTGAAATGGTAACGGGGTACAAATATACCCCTACAATTTCACAAAAAATGTGTGAAAATGGTAAAAAAACACAAGACACGGCTTGGGACAAGTCCTTTATTAAAAAAATAAAAAAATAAAACTGTCCCACAAAGTCTTCTTCTCTTGCTCCGATGGACTGGAAAAAAAAAAAGCCACACGCCACCTACGATCTGCCTCCATGGGAGGCACCTGCCATAATGACCGGCCTCTCAGGTGACAGCTCTTTTATAACTGAGGGTGGGGCTACTTGATGACATCGCCAGGTGACCCTGCCCCCTCTGACGCATGGGAACATCCCTATGGCTTTCCCGTAGTGTCAGACTGGGGGTGGGGCCACATGGTCCGCCCCCTCTGATGCACGGGGACATCCCTATGGCTTCCCTGTAGCATCAGAGGGGGCGGGGCCACCCGGTTACATAACCAAGTGATCCCGCCCCCTCTGAAAGCTATAGGGATGCCCCTGTGTGTCAGAGGGGGGCGGGGTCACCTGGCAATGTCATCCTGTGGCCTCGCCCTCAGTTATAAAAGAGCTGTCACCTGAAAGGCCGGTCATTATGGAGGGTTCCTCCCATGGAGGCAGATCGTAGGCGGTGTGCGGCTTTTTTTTCGGTCCGTCAGAGTGAGAGAAGAAAAAGAAGACTTTGTGGGACAGTTTTATTTTTTTAATAAAGGACTTGTCCCAAGCCGTGTCTTGTGTTTTTTTTACCATTTTCACACATTTTTGTGAAATGGGAGGGGTACATTTGTACTCCGTTACCATTTCACATAGGGGGGCAGGATTTGGGGGTCCCCTTGTTAAAGGGGGCTTCCAAATTCCGATAAGCCCCCCGCCTGCAGACCCCCACAACCACCAGGCAAGGGGTACCCCAAAGCACCCTCCCCATGTTGAGAGCATGTGGCCTGGTATGGTTCGGGAGGGGGGGCTCTCTCTTGTCCCCCCTCTTTTGTGGCCTACCAGGTTGCGTGCTTAGATAAGGGTCTGGTATGGATTTTTGGGGGACCCCACAACATTTTTTTTTAATTTTGGCGTGGGGTTCTCCTTAAAATCCATACCAGACCCTCAGGTCTGGTATGGATTTTGAGGGGGACCCCCACACCATTTTAAAAAAAAAATTTGGCACGGTGTTCCCCTTAATATCCATACCAGACCTGAAGGGCCTGGTATGGAATTTGGGGGGACCCCCACACATTTTTTTTTTTATTTTCCTTCGGGGTTCCCCTGTGGGGGAATCCCTTGCTGTTTTTATCAATGAACTTTTATGTGTATTGCAGACAATTCATTATAGCTGCGAGTACTTTTAAATGACTTTTTTTCCTTTAGAAATGTCATTTTGCTCTCGGACCGTTTAAACACGGGAAACATGCGCCAATTTACAGGCATGCTATAGACACAACCCAGGTACAAGATTTAAAGGAATATTTTACTTTTATTGTTTCACGTTAAGCATTATTAAAATCACTACTACCCGAAAAAAACGGCCGTTTTTAAAACTTTTTTTGCATTGATACATGTCCCCTGGGGCAGGAACCAGGTCCCCAAACACTTTTTATGACAATACTATGCATATAAGCCTTTAAAATTAGCACTTTTGATTTCTCCCACAGACTTTTAAAGGGTGTTCCGCGGCTTTCGAATTTGCCGCAAACACCCCAAATTGTTCGCTATTCGGCAAACACACGATGTTTGAGTCGAACTTATGTTCCACTCGAACATCAGGCTCATCCCTATTAGGGAATTAAAATGCTGCATCAGAGGAGCAGCAAACCATACTAGTTTTTTCTGCCATTACCTGTTACTGGAACTTTTTGCTTCCATTCCTTCATCTCAGTGACTGCAATGGACACCTCTATTATTTTGTGCCCACCACTCTAGTTCTTTTGTCCCCATTAAAATTGGTCCCTTAATGTACCCATTGGTCAAGACAGTACCATAGCCCTATCCAACTGTACCATATGATCGCTGTGGCCAATCACAGCTATGACAGTATTTCTTAATGGCTGAAGAAATTAAGCCAGAGAGAGTGATAAATAATTATTTTTACAGCCACCATGGCTGTACTGTACTGCTAGGGGGACAGTATGAAAAAAAAAGGACAACAACAAAAAATATATTCAATGTGGAAAGTTTCACAATAGGTATGCAGCTTCCCTGCATGTGACCACTTTAAAACAAATAAAGCATTAAAAAAGGTGCTACTACAAAACCACACTATATCATAAAGGTGATAACAAATATTGCACATCAAAAGTAAAAAAAGGGGGCAGAGCTTGTTGAGGACCGCAATGGCGGCATGAGAGCAGAGCTCCAGGCATAACAGAGACAAAGCGGCACACACTGACCCACAAACCTGCATTCTGGACACCCCAACCGGACGAGGGTGCCCCGCAGACATTGCCTGCCATGACAAACAAAAGGAAGGAGAACCGGAGGCAGCAGAAACTCAGAGCCTTCTTTACCCATGGGCAGCGGCAAGATGGCACCGGTTCTTCTGCACCATCCGCGGCCAGAACTCCTCAGCGGGCACATAGGAATGGCAAGCCTTCAAAAAGGAACACACCACCACAAAGCCAGCATTCTCCTATATCCACATCTGCCTCAGGGAGCCCAGAGAAAGCACGTTTCAAGCTGGATGGCAAGGATCCTATTCATGAGGTGAGCGTGGGCCCAGACTCAGGGGATGACACCAGAGAACTCTATAGATCTCTTCCCTAACTAACAATCAGCCAGTATTAGACACCACTCTCAATGAAATGTTAGTATCCCTTAGAAGCTCTTTACATGCTGATATGATGTCTTGTGTACACAAGTGTGGGATGGAAATACAGTCAGTGTCAACGAGGGTAGATATTGTTGAAACAAAGATGGGGGATTTTGCCACCACAATTAACAGCCTCATTGAGGCCCATGACACTAAGGAAGATGAGATGGAGACAGTTAAAGCCAAAATAACTGATATTGAGGATCGTTCCAGAAGGAACAACCTAAAAATCAGAGGGGTCCCTGAATCAATCCAGCAATCAGATTTACGCAAATATGTGTCTGAACTGTTCACCTCCATTCTGCCTGATCTCATAGAACTGAACGTCACAGTGGACAGAATCTATAGATTGCCAAAACCCTCTTATCTCCCTGACAAAATACCAAGGGAAATTATCCTGCGCTTACGTTTCTTTCATGTAAAGGAGCGCCTAATGTCTGCTGCACGCAACAAGGAAATTCTCCCTGCACAGCACAAAGATCTGAAGTTCTTCACTGACCTTTCATAATTTACAATGCAAAAGAAGAGAAATCTCAATACCATATCTTAGGCATTAAGGAACCACAAAATCACCTATAAATGGGGATTCCCCACAAAATTGATCATCACCAAAGATGGCAGGGATCATGTGGTGGATTCTCTCACAAAGGGCCTAGCTCTGCTGAAATTGTGGCAAATTATTCTAGATGATCCTCTACAGGCGTCCAACAATCGCAGTCCTGAACATCACATGGAGGACTGGCACCTGGTCAATTCCAAAAATGCTCATACACATCATTGAATGCTTTAATGGGCACAGTATGATTCAAGTTTTTGTCCCTGTACTGGAGACACCCTACTAAGCTAAACTTTCTTTTTCCTCCTCAAGTTTGAGTGGCTATATGCTACTCCCAGGTTATCATGACCTACAACTGTTTTCTATGGACTGTTTCTCTTTTTGTCGTTTCTTTTATCTTTTGTTCACCAAATCACTTACTGCTTATATCCACATTTAGCTATGTAGGTTCTCTTTTGTCTACACTGAATCAAGCTGAAGTGTACTCACATGTCAAGAATCACTTGGGAGACGACAGCATTACCGGAAAGGCCTGGAAAAATTCAACACCTGATGTAAGTGTTATACACACATGCTGAACCCACCTTTCCCACTATATATGTTATAATGACAGTTAACTTTCTAACCATTAATGCCAAGGGTCTCAACCACCCTGCAAAAAGGAAATCATTGTGGAATGAAGCAACCCAGCATAACTGCAATGTTCTTTGTGCCCGGGAGACTCATTTCCACAGTCTATCAATGCCCAAATGTACTCATCCAAAGTTCCCCTATATCTTTACTGCAAATACCTTGGCCAAAAAAAGAGTATTAACAGGTGTTATGCCACGTACACACAATCAGACATTCTGACAACAAATGTTCGATGGGAGCTTGTTGTCAGAAATTCTGACTGTGTGTAGACTCCATCGGACATTTTTTTTCAGAATTTCCGACAACAAAAATTTGAGAGCTGGTTCTCAAATTTTCCGACAACAAAATCTGTTGTCGTAAATTCCTAGCATGTGTTGACAATTCCGACACGCATGTTCTGAATCAAGTATGAGACGGAAGCGCTCGGTCTGGTAAAACTAGCTTTCATAGTGGAGATAGCACAGTTGTTACGCTGCACATTTTTAAATCTTTTAATGCAGAGCATTCTCTTCTTCTTTATAATGCTAGAATTATGAATTTGTTTTTCTGCTGATATTCACATAGAGTTCTGACAAACTAATTTCTTTATTATTTATTGTGATCTCATGAATAATATTTTTTATTTTTTTCATCAGATATAATAATAATTATTATTATTTAATAATTAATAATAATAATAATAATAATAATAATAATAATGTTTTGAATTTATTTTTATAGTGACCTTTTTTTATCAAGATCTCCTTTTTTTTATAGGGATGTAATTTTTTTTTGTTTTTTTTATCAAGATCTCCTGTTTTTGTAGATATTTTTTTTCTACTAATCTCCAAAATATTTTTTGTCATTTTGTGTGTCAAGTTACCACAACACCATTATTATCTTGTAATTTTTTACCTCAAGGAGGTTGGTTGGTGTGCCTTGTTAATTTGACATTGTATTTTTGAAATACCTGCCTATTCACAAACAAACTGTCCTTTTTGAACTAAAACACATAGGCAAGTATTTGTGAACAAAAAATAGCCATATATTATGGGTCATAACCAAATAAAGAAGAAGTTTGATAAATAGTTGAAATTGGTGAAGCCTTTTTACCCCAAGGCACACATCAACTATTTTACAGCCAAAATGGGTAGCATGAGGAGTCCACATAATAGTAAGCACAATCCGGTCCAGGACTCCAAGAGATCAGGAACAGCAGCAGATGACATATATGTCCCCAGCCTGTGTCCTTTGTCAGACCAGACTGAACCCAGGCCATCACTCTCTTGTCTTCCTTACATGCTTGCTTCCAGGATGTGGCTCTGGTGTTGGAGTTGTGGCAGGAGGTGGGGGAGGAGGGGGAGGACAATGGTCGAACTCAAAAACCTGGCTTTGGCTTGTGAATTCGCTCCTCAACCCATTATTTAGGGCTTGTAAGATAACTTCCTCACAGAAGAGGCGTTGGCCCTCCTCCATTTCCTGCATTTTGCAGGCTGCCATGCAGGCATAGTCCTCTTGAATGTTTGGGGGGTTCTGATGGCTGCACTAGCCTTCTGAAATAGCCCAAGTGCTGCCTCCACTACGTTGCTCCCCTTCCTGGGCATTTTTTTTAAGGAGAAGGGGAGGGACCTGGGATTTGGTCAGGCTACTGGGCCCGGCCACCTCCTGGCTGCCACTTACCCCCGACACCTCCTGGCTGCCACTTTCCACAGCCTCCTCCTGGCTGAGGCTTTCCTGTGTATGAAAAAGGGACATAGTTTTAGTTTTTGGTTCATCAATCACACACAATTTTCAGCTCATGACTGTTGAAAATTGAATGTTAACAAATAGAAAAGACTATCATTCTGAATCCAGCATTTTTCATTCTTGCCCCAATCATTTGTGGCCACTACCGTCTATTGATATGTAAAACACTTTGTTAATTCAGAAATTAGTGATCAATAATAGCATCTAGTTAACATCATTAATTATTTGACTAGAAATATGTTAAACAATGCTATACCTGGCTCAAGCTGGGCTCCTGCACTTCTTCCTGGCTGGAAAGCCCAAGTTGAACATCAGAAGCCTCAGTTGAGGTGGAAGGAAACCTTGAAGGAAGATTGGAAAGTGCTGGCCTGGGTTCACTCTGGCCTGCCAGAAAATGCAGTCTGTCATAGTACCACAGCCTGGGTACAAAAATATCATCTGCTGCAGCTCCTGATCTCTGGAAATCCTGGACCTTCTAGCACTCCCTATTATAACTGCTTCTCATGCCACCAATTAGGGCCTTGAAATAGGGGATGTCTGCCATGGGGATCACCAGCTTCACAAATTCCAACAATTGATCCAGCGCTGCCTTCCTCTTTGTTTTATTGTGTTAAAAGGGGTGGTTTACCTGCCACAGACAGGTCAGTTCCCTGTACATATCAATGAATATGGGGATAAAGTCCTTATCATTGAATAGATCCATTTTCTCTGCAAGACACAGCACAAGACAAACCCTAATGTCAGGCTAAACTCTCCTAATCTTGTCCCAATATAGGCCTCAATCCATAAGCAGTATAGGCCCAAGTCAAAATTGTACCTTCGTTATCACGATTGTCGCCTCCGCTACTCCTTCCTTCGCTCACAGATCGTACGTATGACACGCGTGTTACACTTTATATACACTATGCATGCATGAAACTCCACCCCCCCGACCTTCTATCTAGTATATTCCCTGCCCCTTCTTTTTCGGCGCAGTGGGAGAGCACATGGCGGAGAAAGAACAAGCGCAGCAACAACAAAAGCCCAGAGCCACTAACGTCCCGATCCCGGAGGAGATTTAAGGCTTCAAATATGGCCTTTGTAGAGATGGTGGAGATGGTGGACATCTTCAAGAGGGCCAACTATGAGGAGAAGCATGGACCCTACCCAAACCCAAATGTGAGAAAGGCCAAGATCGTGAATAAAGTTGTGAGATGTCTGCCGAAGAATTTTGGGGTACGGTGATCGAAGGATCAACTGAGGAAACGCTGGTCAGACCTCAAACTGAGAGAGCAGGATCAGTACAGAAGAATCAAGAGAGTGTTGCAAAAAAGTAAGTATTTTGTCGTGTGTTCATATTATTATTATTATGTTCGTGCTGCTCCATGTGCTTTTCTTTACTGTTGTACACTTTAAAATGGCAACAGGTTCGTGGGCACAGTAATCATTCATAGTAAACATTGCTTGTTCACCCACTAATACAATGTTTTTTGCAGATGCAGGTTAACTGCATTTGGTCATGCCTATTTGGAGTAAAAGAAGTTTAGTACATTGTTGTCTAGATGGGTTTGTAACTAGAATGAAATGCAAACTTTATTCAGTGTAAGGAGAGGACGCTCAGCAACTGTTTACACATCTGGACACAGGAGCACTAGTGTGGGACACAAGAACAAACTTTTAGGGTGTCCCACACAGGTGCTCCAGTGGATAGTAGGGGTGTCTCCACGTGTGATACTTTACCAAAAAAGGTAATTATTCCAGCTTTGGAAAGGGAAAAAATCATGTCTTCAGCTTGGAACTCTGCCAAAACAGACAATTGAACAACACTTCCAAGCAATGTTTCATATTACTATTTCTGCCCTCAAATATCTGTGTGCTAAGTATACCTTTTTTTATTCACATAGGGGAGAAAAGATTCGGGATGTCTGAGGTCACCAGGGACCCCCCACCTCATAAAGAAGGGGAAATCCCAAAACAACAACCAGAGGATGTGGAGGAAGGAGAGGTTTATGAAGTGGGCAAAATAGTGACCACAACAGGTGAGTGTCTGAGACCACAGCTTCGGGTAATAGATGTATGCCTGCATATTTATAATACATGGTGTGTTTGTTCATTTAAGATGATGTGGATGTTGTGGAAGAAGATGCACAGATCCTGATCAGGGAGATCATGGTGTGCAATCAGGATTTACAGAAAATCAAGGAAGACATCAATGATGTTGAAAAAAGACTCAAAAACATCATTGACGCTTTAGGCAGAATTGAAAACACACCAACATTTATCAAATTGTTTATATTTTTCTAACTTTTCTAAAAAATTTTGAAAGCCAAATTTTGAAGATTCACACAGTATGTCAACATGTGCTATCTGCCATCACGGGATATCAATGTATGCGTTTTGTGGGTGCAACTCTAAAGTAGATTAGAGGAAGGGTTTGCACCCCCGAAATACGTCCATTGATCCCCCATGATGGGAGCTAGCACATGTTGACATTAGGCATAGGATCAGGAGGGAAATCCCCATTTTGACTCTCAATTTATGTGCATCTTCAAAATTTGGCTTTCACAGGGGTGACATCACCCCATCTGATGAAGGCAATATCAACACAGTTCGGACATACTAATGTCTGATATTGCCTTCAATTTATCAAAGTTATAACCTGAGTTGTGTATTGTTTTATGGTTTAAAAAACATGCCTGCTTACCACAAAAAATGATATTTCTACTGTCAAAAAAATTGATTTAAAAAATAAGTTGGTTTGTTAAAAAACCCTTTTCTAAACGCACATGTGAATGTGCACAGAGTAAACATTTTTCTACTCAACAATGTGTGGCATCTTCTTTAAATGCTCAATAGCAGTTTTTTGCTTACGTTGTTTACAGTGGCAATGGGGGTTATTTAATAAAGGCAAATCCACTTTGCACTTTGCAAAACAAGGTGTGTGTGTGTAGCAGACCCACAAGATAATAGTTAGCTGAAGAAGAGATTGTCACCTCATGTATCAAAAAAATTATGTTTGCACTCTTGAAGAAAATGGGCAAAAAAAAAGCCCATTGGCTAACCTAGGAGACAGTTAAAAGAAACACAAGCAGTAAATCAAAGGAAATATTATTTCAGTTTAAAATACAAAGTTATTTAAAAAAGCTTTCTTAAATATTTTATGGCATATCAATAGCCCCCTACACGCAAAGTACTCCATATATTTTAGACGGACCTTGCAGGCACTTTGGGGGGGCTAGCCAGGATGGCCAGCTTCAAGCGCCGTCAGGGTTTGGTCTTGAAATCTGGCCTCAGGCCCAACTGAGGCCACATAGTTCAGAGGATTTATCCTTAAAAAGTTGTGGAGAATGCAGCATGCAAGGATTATATGTTTAAGTTTATATACCGCCATGTTGATTGGCGTAAGGAATAGGCGAAACCGGCTGCCCATTATCCTGAAAGCATTCTCCACCACTTTACTGGCTCTGGACAGCCGGTAGTTAAAAACCCTCTGGTCCGAGGTAAGGGTCCTCATTGGGAATGGCCACATCAGCTGATCACGCAACCCAAACTCTTCATCAGCGACAAAGACGAACGGAAGACCAGCCACGTTGTCTTCCAGAGGTGGCAATCTCAAGCTTCCACTCTGGAGCCATCCGTAGAACTCAGCCTGGGTGATGACTCCACCAGCCGGCATCGGGCCATTCTTCCCCACGTCCATATAGAGAAAATCATATGTCGCTGACTGTCAGGAAAAGCCTTCTTGCAAATATCCCAGCAAACTAAAGTTTAAAGGAATGCCTGTGCACAGAAGCGCCATCCGGTGCTCGCGCGCGCAATAGCGCCAATAGCGCTAACGTGCATACGCGCATGCGCATTAGCGCCAATAGCGGTGCCCTGTGACAGCACTTGGCGCCAAAGAGGCTATTTAAAGAGGACTGTTTCACTGCTGCCTTGCTGTCCGGTCTATAGCGTTCCTGAAGACCCCTTGTGCCCTGTTACTTGCATTTGCTACCTGATACCTGTTGGACTGTTCCTGACTACTCTGTTTGCTGCCTGCCCTGATCCTGGCTTTTGGACTTTGACTACTCTTTTTTCTGCCCGCCCTGATCTCAGCTTTTGGACTTTGACTACTCTCCCGGATTTACCTGATCTGCCCGCCTGTGTTTGACCCGGCTTGCCTGTACCCTGCTGTCTACCTCCTGCTGCTGGACTACAAGACACCTCCCAGCTGTCTACATCCTGCTGCTGGACTACAAGACACCTCCCTGATGTCTACATCCTGCTTTTGGACTACAAGACACCTCCCTGCTGTCTACATCCTGCTGCTAGACTACAAGACACCTTCCTGCTGTCTACATCCTGCTGCCGGACTACAGGACACCTCCCAGCTGACTACCTGATTCAGCTCTCTGCTCCAGCCTTCCAGTCAGGCACTTGTGCCCCTTCCCACTCCCGAGCCCCTGTCATCACTACCAGGGGTTCCCGAGTTGGAGGTATACGAGAGGCCATTCCCTGTATTCCGGGCTCCACCTACCAGGTACGTGACACTGACACCACCGCCAATATCACAATACTATTAAACCCCTTATAGTTGTAATAAAATGACCCCGAGTTGGGGGGTGGGACTATGTGGACATGTTTCCCATCTATTGCTGGGCAAATTGGGAAGCCACAGCCTGCCATTCCTGTGGCATTGAAGGAAACTGGCATGAAACAAGAAAAAAAATTAGGACTTTTGCACATAACATTGTAAGCAGATTAGACACAAACATTCTTGGCCAACATCAGCATAACATTTATTTGAAGGATTATTTAAAGAAAAAAATCTAAGGTCCACTTATCAGATTCATCATCCCCTCTGATGGCCCATTGTAAACATTTCCGGGGGGGGGGTATGTTTTGGACAGGTAACCACTTCATTGAGAGATGAATGCATAAATAATGTGTGTTACTTTGGCCAGCCTCTCCTTACTTACACTACTGGCAGCCCACTGAACAGGTAAGAAGTGTCATAATCCAAAAATATGAATACACACTGTCCAAAATGAAGCACATTTTTACATTCTGCAATTACCTATCAAGATAATAGAAGAACAAAACTTTAAATAGTGCCATTATAAAGTATTCAGGCAGGCTCTTTCACTACATGCTTTGGTGAATTCATCCATAAATATGACCACAAAAGAGGTAGGTATAGTGTGTATGGGTTTGGTAACGTCAACAGATAGAGTATTGGTATCGGTTGACTTAGCGGTTGGGGGGAGGGAGAGTTCCAAATAATTTTGTGACCCCAAAAAAAAAGCCTCTGGCACTCTGCCTGAATTTAAGGACACAAATAACATTTGTACATCTTTTAGGGGGTGTTTAGGGTAAAGCACTACTATGGAGCTGACAAAATACATTGTTAAGTGACTAAGCTAGGTGTGTATGGGCCCAGGATAGCATGCTGGGGAGGTTAGTGAAGGCAAATATGCATGAAGAACAAAAAAGGAACTTTAAAAACTCCCAGCGTGCATGAGGACAAAGGGGACATTCACGGCATATTACAATCATGGTAATTAGGGAATGATGAAAGAAATGCAATACAATAGCAAAAATTAAATACATATAATGTGATGTTAAAGGAGAAATCTTACCTTAATATAGTTCTTCTGTGGGTCTTGTATGATGGCAGAACAGGTCTCTGGAATAATGATCCCCAGAACCTGGGGGAGATGCCTGTCGAGAACTTGATGTCCTGCAGACTTCTCCCCGTCGCCAAGTACCGCAAGGTGGTGACTAGCCTTTGTTCCGGAGTGATGGCTTGCCACATGCAGGTGTCCTGCTTCATAATATAAGGGGACAGCAAAGCCAACAGACGGTGAAAAACAGGATTCGTCATCCGGAGATAATTCCTGAAATAATCAGAATTATTCTCACGGGAGGGGGCGGAGCCGGCAGCCAGAGCGGATGGTAGTGTGAGGAGAAAGCTCTGACACAACGGCTTCAACAGAGCGGCTCACAGCGACACTACACACTCTAAAATACATCCACAGAGAGAGGAGACACTGTGGAACACAGCGATCAAGATGTATAAAAGAAAAGCGAGAGAGGCACCAAAAAAACTGACCGATTTCTACCCCATCACGGCCGGCCGAGATTTCCAAGATGGCGCCCGCTATGAGAATGGAAATACAGCATCCCCTGCACACTCCTGCGGCCATCCATCGCCATCCTCGGGTGAGTTTAATCTCACACAGCATCCACCAACATCCTCACCATCTAATAGCCCAGTTAAGCAGAAAAGGAGGATTGGGGTGGAGGAGGAGAATCAGAATGAGGCAGGGGCAGAGGAAGATATAATGGAGGATTCATCCTCTCACAGCCAGCAGTTAGACGCTTTCCCCACTTCAGGGCAGCCCATCCTGGATACCACAATGAAAGAAATGCTATTAACCCTCAGGGGGGCCCTCCAACAGGACATGTCAGCATTTATGCACACTACAAAAAAACAGCTGTCAGTGCTTGGTAGCAGAGTCAAGTATGTGGAGAAAAAAATGGAAGAATTTACACTAGCTCATAACGAGCTGGTAGATGCACACTTTGATGTAGAAGATGAGATAAAATCTATGCGTCTAAAAATGGCGGACATCGAAGACAGGGCACGCAGGAATAACATAAAGTTCAGAGGGATCTCTGAATCAATCAAACCAGCAGATCTTACTGCGTACCTTCAAAAGCTCATGACCACGATTCTGCCGTCTCTGGGGCCTAACGATATAATCATTGACAGAGCCCACAGACTGCCAAAACCATCATTCCTGCCAGACCAAATCCCCAGGGATGTCATCGCTAGGATCCACTTTTACCACGTAAAAGATCAGCTGATGCAATTTGCCAGACAGCACCCCACACTCCCTGATCCATTTACCGGAATCGCATTGTATGCAGATTTATCGCAAGCTACACTAATGGCGAGGCATAACCTAGTCCCTATTACAAAAATCTTACGCAATCACAAGATTCTGTATAAATGGGGATTCCCTGCCAAACTGTTGCTGGAAATGCACGGCGAATCGCACGCAATTACTTCACTGGAAAAAGGGTTGGATCTCCTCAAAAAATGGTGACTTCTACTGCAGGATGGAGAAGCAGCAATCCCAGACCCACTGCCTGACAGACGAAACACCTACCGTCAAAACAGAAGAAGCAAGTAAATGCTACGCGAATACAAGTCTGCCTCAGCAGACGGCTATTATACACGTGTGGCACTTCTCTCAGGATCAACACCCCCTGTTGCCTCCCAGACCTTCCATGCACCCAAGTGTAGGTTCCAGAAGCAGCCGTTGTTCGGCTAATAAGTTTCTTGGTTATCCCCTTCTTCATTTACAGGATGACACCTGTAACCTGCTCTACACAAACTTTAATGTTTGCTTGGTATATAAAGTTGCATAAGTCAGCTTGGTTTTTTGTTCAAGTTTTTCTTTTTCTTGTTACTATTTTTTCAAAATCTTTATTTCAATCATTACATGTACCCAACAGCAATCCAAGAGCATATTGTTTATTGAACTCTACCACTAGATGGCAGCAGCTTGTTCTCAATGAATGGTATGAACCTTAAAATAGTATCACACAATGTGAGAGGATTAAACAGTCCATACAAGCGCAGGGCCATGTGGAAGTCAGCTTTGGAACTGAAGTGCGATATCTTGTGTGCACAAGAAACACACTTCGCCAGCAGCAAACCTCCAAAGTGCACACACAGTAAATTTTCCAAAGTATTCACCGCCAATGACACTTCGAAAAAAAATGGGGTATTGATTGCTATTAAGGACACATTAACCTTTTCTTTATTGCAGATTCATAACGATCCCCATGGTCGCTTTATTATTTTGATCGCAGAAATAGACCGGGTCCTCTACACACTGGTAAACGTATATGCCCCCAATGTTAAGCCATTGAAATTTATCCGTAAGGTTGTTAAACTTGCCAAATCCTTACAAAAGGGCAATATAATAGTATGTGGGGATTTTAATATGGTCATGAATGAGGAATTTGATTCCTCCTCGGTGGCTCTGAGAAAGAGGCCCTCTTTAGGGACTTGGTGCCATGAAGAAAGGCTCTTTGATCCCTGGCGCTGTCTTAGATCCACCGAGAGGGACTACTCTTATTACTCCATGGTGCATAATAGCTACTCTAGAATTTATTTTTTTCTAACAGATATGTATACCCTGCAGAAAGTGATTAAGGCTGATATCCTTAACATTACGTGGTCGGATCATGCGCCTGTGGCCATTGAGATTGAAACTTGCAATAAAACATCCCACAAACCACTATGGCGCAACAATACATACCTCCTATCTTGTCCTCACATTAAAGAGGAAATAGAGAAAAAACTTAAAGAATACTTCAGTATCAATTCCAATGGGGAATGCTCCCCAACAATAATATGGTGTGCTCACAAAGCATACACTAGGGGTATTCTTATTCAGATCGCCTCAAGAGAAAAGAAAAAGAAATCATATCACTTAGCGAAACTCCATAAAGATATTGCAGAGCTAGAGGCTCAACACAAGGACCCCAGCACCGCATCCCCCAGCATCTTAAAACGCCTTAACTCTTGTCGCGAAGAACTGCGACAGGAACTTAGGGCAGACTACGATCTATATTTCAAAAGGCTGAAACTATCTTTTTATTCCCAAAACAATAGGGCAAGCAAACTTCTGGCCTCGCAAATTAAAAAAAGACAGGCAAAATCCAACATCACTCACATTCAACATCATAGCTCCAATACCACACTCCACAACCCTAAGGACATAGCTAATGCTTTTGGGGACTATTACAAAACCCTTTACAATCTCAATAAAGACCCTTCCACCTACCAACCTACAGATAAAGAGATAGATGAGTTCCTTCAAGGAATCCAACTCCCATCAGTAGACTCAACAACTCTTCAAACCTTAAACTCCCCAATCACTGAAGCAGAAATTGAGACAGTTATTAAATCTCTCCCAATGCATAAATCCCCAGGAGCGGACGGTTTCTCTGCTGAGTACTACAAGGCATTCAGCTCCCTGCTTACACCAAAACTAGTAGAGGTTTTCAATACAGCGGCCAAAGGGAGATCCTTCCCAAAAGAAATGCTACAAGCAATAATAGTAACACTACCCAAGCCCGGCAAAGACAACTCCCACCCCCAAAACTATAGGCCAATATCCTTACTCAATTGCGACCTAAAGATATATGCGAAAGTATTGGCCAACAGGTTATTAGACATTACTCCTTCCCTAATAGGATTGGATCAGGTGGGGTTTGTAAAGGGCAGACAAGCACCGGATGGAACTAGAAGGATGTTAGATCTACTACGATTCGCAGAACTTAATCAATTACCAAGTATTTTTCTTGCATTAGACGCCGAAAAGGCGTTCGATAGGGTGCATTGGGGTTACCTTTCGAAAACTTTACAAAAATTTGGAATATCAGGAATGATACATTCGGCAATTATGTCCCTATACTCTAATCCATCCGCCCAAGTCTATACCTCTGGTCTCCTATCTGATCCTTTCCTACTGTCTAATGGTACACGACAAGGTTGCCCATTATCACCAATAATTTTTTCACTTGTTATAGAACCTCTGGCACAAAGCATTAGGTCCAATACTTCCATCAAAGGCATACATATAGGTAAAGACAGTCATAAAATAGGACTCTTTGCCGACGATATAATGTTAACCTTATCCGAGCCAACAACCTCTATACAAGAAATTAAAAAACTACTGCATAATTTTAGTAAAATCTCCCTTTACAAAATCAATACAAATAAGTGTTTCGCTTTAACACTCAATATACCCCTAGATGAACAAAGCACGATTAAAGATTTATTCCCCTGTAATTGGGATCCCCCCTCAATTACGTATCTTGGTGTGCAGCTCACCTCCTCTTCCGCTAAACTATATTCCAGCAATTACACGCCTCGACTTGCAAATGTGGAAGAAGAAATGGTCCAAATTGGTAAACTGCATTTATCATGGATGGGGAGAATAGCTGCATACCAAATGCAAATATTTCCTAAACTCCTATACCACTTCAGAACTCTGCCCATACATCCAACATCACTCACATTCAACATCATAGCTCCAATACCACACTCCACAACCCTAAGGACATAGCTAATGCTTTTGGGGACTATTACAAAACCCTTTACAATCTCAATAAAGACCCTTCCACCTACCAACCTACAGATAAAGAGATAGATGAGTTCCTTCAAGGAATCCAACTCCCATCAGTAGACTCAACAACTCTTCAAACCTTAAACTCCCCAATCACTGAAGCAGAAATTGAGACAGTTATTAAATCTCTCCCCATGCATAAATCCCCAGGAGCGGACGGTTTCTCTGCTGAGTACTACAAGGCATTCAGCTCCCTGCTTACACCAAAACTAGTAGAGGTTTTCAATACAGCGGCCAAAGGGAGATCCTTCCCAAAAGAAATGCTACAAGCAATAATAGTAACACTACCCAAGCCCGGCAAAGACAACTCCCACCCCCAAAACTATAGGCCAATATCCTTACTCAATTGCGACCTAAAGATATATGCGAAAGTATTGGCCAACAGGTTATTAGACATTACTCCTTCCCTAATAGGATTGGATCAGGTGGGGTTTGTAAAGGGCAGACAAGCACCGGATGGAACTAGAAGGATGTTAGATCTACTACGATTCGCAGAACTTAATCAATTACCAAGTATTTTTCTTGCATTAGACGCCGAAAAGGCGTTCGATAGGGTGCATTGGGGTTACCTTTCGAAAACTTTACAAAAATTTGGAATATCAGGAATGATACATTCGGCAATTATGTCCCTATACTCTAATCCATCCGCCCAAGTCTATACCTCTGGTCTCCTATCTGATCCTTTCCTACTGTCTAATGGTACACGACAAGGTTGCCCATTATCACCAATAATTTTTTCACTTGTTATAGAACCTCTGGCACAAAGCATTAGGTCCAATACTTCCATCAAAGGCATACATATAGGTAAAGACAGTCATAAAATAGGACTCTTTGCCGACGATATAATGTTAACCTTATCCGAGCCAACAACCTCTATACAAGAAATTAAAAAACTACTGCATAATTTTAGTAAAATCTCCCTTTACAAAATCAATACAAATAAGTGTTTCGCTTTAACACTCAATATACCCCTAGATGGACAAAGCACGATTAAAGATTTATTCCCCTGTAATTGGGATCCCCCCTCAATTACGTATCTTGGTGTGCAGCTCACCTCCTCTTCCGCTAAACTATATTCCAGCAATTACACGCCTCGACTTGCAAATGTGGAAGAAGAAATGGTCCAAATTGGTAAACTGCATTTATCATGGATGGGGAGAATAGCTGCATACCAAATGCAAATATTTCCTAAACTCCTATACCACTTCAGAACTCTGCCCATACCTCTTCCTCAAACATTCTTCTCACAATTAGCGAAAAATTTAAATAAATTTATCTGGGCAGGAAAAAAACCTAGAATAGCATTGACTCATTTGCCCAAACAATTAGGTGGAGCAGGTCTCCCAAACGCACACACTTATTACCAAGCTGCTATATTGGAACAAACCCGATATTGGTTCGCATGCCAAACTGACAATAAATGGTCTGAAATAGAACAAGAAATTACTCCCGGCCATAATCTACCAGCCCTGGTGATAGCCACAGGTATACACCATAGACCAATCACTCCACTATACCCTACGGTACAAGCTTCTATATTAGCCTGGTCCGCCTTGTTCAGACAACCATTTAAGGATACTACTATGCAAGAACTACAAATCCCATTAGCATCATATGAACACTTGATTCCAAACATATCGACCCAATCTTTGAAATATAGAGGGGAACATTTCCTCACACCTGACCTACAAGGACAGGAAACAATGGAAAATTATCAACTGTTTCAAATAAAGCATTACCTCAAACACAATAATACTGGAACAATTAGATTACCCCAAATACTGTGGCACTATCTATTAAACAAAAGCCTGGGGAAACACAAGGGAATATCATTATTCTATAAATTCGCTACCCCTCTATATTTACAAGCTAAATTGCCCAACATGAGAAAATGGGAACAGGACCTCAAAAAGGAATTCCCATTACACCAATGGCAGCTAGCGGTGAAGAGTAATAGTAAATCTTCAGCGTGCATAGACCACTGGGATAATGCACTGAAGATACTACATAGGTGGTATCTTACTCCCCTACGAATTCACAAAATGAACCCGAGTTCCTCCCCATTATGTTGGAGAAAATGTGACAATACTGGCAACCTTCTACACATATTGTGGAGCTGCAAAGTAATAAAACCTTTCTGGCAGAAATTAGCTTCCATCATTCAAACAATCACAAATACCACAAGCCCACTAAACCCTGAAATTTCCCTCCTCAGCTTGGGCATAGACAACTTTCCTCATTTGACGAGAAAGGTTGTTATAAATATTTTATTCGCTGCACGCATATCATTAGCAAGAGAATGGCGCTCTCAATCACCACCAAAAATCGAAGAAGTAATCTCCAGAGTGAATGCCCACTACACAATGGAAAAATTGCTAGCGTATAAAGAAAGAAGAGTCCCGGCCTTCCACAAACACTGGGAAGTCTGGAAATCTTCTAAGTATGCTCCCTCTCACTTGTGAAACTGAGTATTAGGTTTCATGATATTTAGGCTAAACGACTAGGCTTATAGTGGTAAAAGTATTTAAACAACTAGATAAAGTAATCAGAATATCGATAAACAATCGACATTACTAGAAGTAGTCAATACAGAAGAACCAACCTAGACTGCTTTACTTAGTGACTACTCTAAAAAGTATGTGTTTGCTGTTATTAACGTATTAAGACTTTATCTACGTTTGAAGTTAATAAGATAGATATCCACAAAGTTGGAAATGAATATATATTGTATTTCCTCACTATTGACCCTCATTAAGGTCATTAGAGGGCTGCCTGGATTAAGACGGCTATAGGCTCCTGCTCACAGTCAGTACCCAGTAGGGGTGACAGGGCCTGCCTCCTGTTGAGGCCGTTAGCTACGTGGTTATGGTGGCTCATGTAGTTTTATTTCTTTGTGGAATTATGATGGTCAGTCAATACTCACTCTGTTTATGTCATATACTGTAAACAATGCTCTGTACTTTATGTATAAAATGAAAATCTATAATAAAAATCTATGGTTAAAAAAAAAAAAAGAATTATTCTCACGGATCTCCCGCAACAAAGGCATGTGCGAGAATTGGTCACGCTGGAGCAACCAATTCTTGGTCCATGAACTCCTCCCTGCCCTATTCATGGACTGGGCTTGGGTCAAAGTAAGAACCCCAACACCAAGCCCCTGCACAGCACAAACTCTACGATGAGTACGTACCCTCAGCATGGCTTCAAAACGGTCGGCTGGTCAGAACGAACTAGCAGAACGCACTGAAAATCAGAAGGGCCTGAGAAGAGCGAGCTGAAATTCAGAAATTAGCGGACAAGAACGCACTGAAAACAAATACATAATATAAAAATACGCACTGAAAACCAGATACGAACTGACCACACGCACTGAAAACCAGATACGAACCCACAAGCACAAACTGAAGAGCAGTAATGATCTGAAAAGCATGAGGCTGAAAAGCGCGAATCGTCTCTCACCAAACTTCTACTAACACGAGATTAGCATAAGGAGCCCAAAGGGTGGCACACTGACTATTGAACTTCCTCTTTATAGTGCTGTTGTACGTGTTGTACGTCAGCGCATTCTTGATGATCGGAATTTCCGACAACATTTGTGTGACTGTGTGTATGAAAGATAAGCTCGAGCCAACATCCGTCGGAAATAAATCCCAGGATTTCATTGTCGGAATGTCTGATCGTGTGTATGTGGCATTAGAGACACAGTTGCATTCACCTTGCACAAAGAGATAGCAGACCCCCAAGGGCGGTATCTTATCCTAATATGTGACATAAACTCTACCACTTATACAGTGGTCAATCTTTATGCATCTAGCATCAACCACGCTTTTTATGCCAAGTTCTCAAAAAAATCCATCATGCACAAAAAGGCTTTCTCCTAATATGCAGAGACTTCAATCTCCCTCTTGACCCAAAAATGGATTCTACAACACACTCTATCAGGCATCCACTCTCGCTTCAACCACTAGTACATATCCATGAACTCTATGACGCCTGGAGATGCTTTCATGCCACGGAAAGGGACTATTCCTTTTTCTCTGCATGGCACAGAACCTATACAAGACTCAACCTATTTCTCACAGATAAATGGTTGAAACCTAAAATTAAAGCATCAAGGATCAACACCATAACTTGGTAGGATCATGCCTCGGTGATGCTTTCAGTTGCCGATTCTCCAGATGTCAATTCTAATTTAGTTTGGAGGTCCAACGTGAGGCTTTTCCAGACTGGTCCCTCCAAATCTACACTTACAAAGGACATAAATGATTTTTTTACATGTAATGTTAAGTCTGTTTCAGACCCTTTTGTTATTTGGAATGCCCATAATGCGTATATGAGGGGCTTCTCATCAAAATGGGAGCAAGGGCTAAGAGACAGAAGTAGCAGCAAATACAGGATATTACTTCTAAAATTCATGCCTTAGAAGATCATAACAAACCAAACACATTCCCACATGTCTCGGAATAACTAACACAACTTAGATATGATTTACATTTAATTTTACTTGATGACTTTGAGAAAGCTTCTAAGCAACTCAAAATGTCTTACTATGTCAGCAATAGGGATGAGCTTCGAGTTCGAGTCGAACTCATGTTCGACTTGAACATCGGCTGTTCGCAAGTTCGCCAAACAGCGAACAATTTGGGGTGTTCGTGGCAAATTCGAATGCCGCGGAACACCCTTTAAAAGTCTATGGGAGAAATCAAAAGTGCTAATTTTAAAGGCTTATATTCATGATATTGTCATAAAAAGTGTTTGGGGACCTGGGTCCTGCCCCAGGAGACATGTATCAATGCAAAAAAAAGTTGTAAAAATGGCCGTTTTTTCGGGAGCAGTGATTTTAATAATGCTTAAAGTGAAACAATAAAAGTGTAATATCTCTTTAAATTTCGTACCTGGGGGTGTCTATAGTATGCCTGTAAAGGGGCGCATGTTTCCCGTGTTTAGAACAGTCTGACAGCAAAATGACATTTCAAAGGAAAAAAGTCATTTAAACTACTTGCTGCTATTAATGAATTGCCGGTCTGACAATACACATAAATGTTCATTGATAAAAACGGCATGGGAATTCCCCACAGGGGAAATTTTTTAAAAAATGACGTGGGGGTCCCCCTAAATTTTCCATACCAGGCCCTTCAGGTCTGGTATGGATATTAAGGGGAACCCCTGGCAAAATTTTTTTTAAAAATGGCGTGGGGTGCCCCTCAAAATCTATGCCAGACCATTCAGGTCTGGCATGGATTTTAAGGGGAACTCTGTGCCAAAATAAAAAAAAACGGCGTGGCGTCCCCCCAAAATCCATACCAGATCCTTATCCGAGCACGCAACCTGGCAGGCCGCAGGAAAAGAGGGGGGGGACGAGAGAGCGCCCCCCCCTCCTGAACTGTACCAGGCCAAGAAGATGAAGACAAGAAGATGAAGAAAAGAAGATGAAGAGAAGAAGATGAAGATGAAGAGAAGAAGAAGAAGAGAAGAGCGGGAGCTTCCCTCCATGCCATCATGGATGTGGAGCGGCCCGAGGAGAAGAAGGGAAGAAGACGTTGACACCGCGGAGGAAGATGCCTGACGAGAACACAGGAGGAAGAACCAGAAGAACCAGAAGAAGAAGAAGATGGAGGAAGAAACCGAAGGAAGATAGAAGATAGAAGAAAGAAAAAAGAAGAAGCATTTAAATAAAGGAATTGTCAAAAACTGTCTTTTGTCATTTTTAACATTTTTGAAAGTTTTTTAGTGAAATGGTAGGGGTACCTTTGTACTCCCTTACCATTTCACACAGGGGGGAGGGCCGGGATCTGGGGGTCCCCTTGTTAAAGGGAGCTTCCAGATTCAGATAAGCCCCCTGCCCGCAGACCCCCACAACCACCAGCCAGGGTTGTGGGGATGAGGCCCTTGTCCTCATCAACATGGGGACAAGGTGTTTTGGGGGGCTACCCCAAAGCACCCTCCCAATGTTGATGGCATGTGGCCTGGTACGGTTCAGGAGGGGGGGGCGCTCTCTCGTCCCCCCCTCTTTTCCTGCGGCCTGCCAGGTTGGGTGCTCGGATAAGGGTCTGGTATGGATTTTTAGGGGACCCCACGCCGTTTTTTTTTTAAATTTTGGCGCGGGGTTCCCCTTAAAATCCATACCAGACCTGAAGGGTCTGGTATAGATTTTGAGGGGGACCCCATGCCATTTTTAAAAAAAAATTTGGCCGGGGTTCCCCTTAATATCCATACCAGACCTGAAGGGCCTGGTATGGAATTTAGGGGGACCCCCCATGTAATTTTTTTTTAAATTTTTGTTCGGGGTTCCCCTGGGGGGGTGTCCCATGCCGTTTTTATCAATGAACGTCTATGTGTATTGCATTGCATTAATAGCCGCGAGTAGTTTTAAATGACTTTTTTTCCTTTGAAATGTCATTTTGCTGTCAGACTGTTCTAAACACGGGAAACATGCGCCCCTTTACAGGCATACTATTCACACCCCCCAGGTACGAAATTTAAAGGGATATTACACTTTTATTGTTTGACTTTAAGCATTATTAAAATCACTGCTCCCGAAAAAACTGCTGTTTTTAAAACTTTTTTTTGCATTGATCCATGTCCCCTGGGGCAGGACCCAGGTCCCCAAACACTTTTTATGACAATAACTTGCATATAAGCCTTTAAAATTAGCACTTTTGATTATTCATGTTCATGTCCCATAGACTTTAACGGTGTTCGCGTGTTCAAATTAATTTTTTGCATGTTCGCATGTTCTGATGCGAACCGAACAGGGGGGATGTTCGGCTCATCGCTAGTCAGCAACAAGGCCGGGAAACTATTAGCTAATCACCTTAACCAGTTGCCGACCGCCGCACGACGATGTACGTCGACAGAGCTGCACGGGCAGGCAAAAGGGCTTACCTGTACGTCCTTGCCTGCCCGCGGGTGGGGGGTCCGATCGGACCCCCCCCGGTGCCAGCGGCGGTCGGATCGAGGTCAGGGTCGATCAAAGGTGAGGGGGAGGCCACTCATTCGTGGCTCCCCCTCGCGATCGCTCCTGGCCAATGACAAGCTTCCTCGGCTTCTGTGAATGTAAACAGAAGCGGAGGAAGTGATGTCATCTCTCCTCGAGCCGGTCTTTTCGTCCGGCGCAGAGGAGAGAAGACATCCAAGTAAGTGCACCAACACTACACTAACAGTAGAACACGCAGGCACACTTGTCACCCCCCTGTCACCCCCCAGTCACCCCCTGATCACCCCCCTGTACCCCCTGTCACACTGACACCAATAGCAGGTTTTTTTTTTTTCTGATTTATTGCATTGGTGTCAGTTTGTGTCAGTTACAAATGTTAGGGCAGTTAGGTTAGCCCCCTTTAGGTCTAGGGTACCCCCCTTTAGGTCCAGGGTACCCCCCTAACCCCCCTAATAAAGTTTTAACCCCGTGATCACCCCCCGTCGCCAGTGTCACTAAGCGATCGTTTTTCTGATCGCTGTATTAGTGACACAGGTGACGCTAGTTAGGGAGGTAAGTATATAGGTTTGCTGTCAGTGTTTTATAGCGACAGGGACCCCCATATACTACCTACTAAAGGTTTTAACCCCTTGATTGCCCCCTAGTTAACCCTTTCACCAGCGATCACCATATAATTGTTACGGGTGACGCTGGTTAGTTGGTTTGTTTTTTGTAGTTTATTGTAGTTTATTACAGTTTTAGGGCACCCGCCGTTTATTACCCTATAAAGGTTTAACCCCCTAATTGCCCGGCGGTGATAGAAGTTAAGTTTTTAGGATCAGATAAGGTCTGCATCGCCCCAGGCAGCGTCAGGTTAGCGCCAGTACCGCTAACACCCACGCACGCAGCATACACCTCCCTTAGTGCTATAGTATCTGAACGGATCGATATCTAATCCGATCAGATCTATACTCCCCAGCAGTTTAGGGTCCCCCAAAAAAATGCAGTGTTAGCGGGATCAGCCCAGATACCTGCTAGCACCTGCGTTTTGCTCCTCGGCCCAGCCCAGCCCACCCAAGTGCAGTATCGATCGATAACTGTCACAAAACACTAAGCACACATAACTGCAGCGTTCGCAGAGTCAAGCCTGATCCCTGCGATCGCTAACAATTTTTTGGTAGCGCTTTGAATCAGTCGCTGACAGTCAGGAGCTTTTTTGCCTGTGAGTCTCACTAGTGTACCCCTAAATTTAGAGCCCAAAATGGCAAATAGAAGGTACACTAGTGAAGAGGCCTACACGTTTCTGAGCATGACAGATAGTGAAGAGGAAGTCACTCATCTGTCAAGTTCAAGCTCAGAATACGAACCTGTAGAGGACAGCGGCTCCATGACAGATAGCTCTGACGACGGAGTTGTGGTCCCTGCTAGGGTCAGGCGTACCAGACCCCGATCTTCTTCTTCTGTCCTTGAAGTGCAAGAACCGCAGGGCTCTCGTATGGAGCAGAGAAGTACTAGTGCCGCTACTCCTTCTGGTGAACTGGCAAGCACCAGCGGCCTAGTACACCCTGGTCGTACATCCAGCACTGCAGTATCACGTGGTGACGTGGCGAGTCCCTTAAGTGCAGTTCAAGCTGGCGAGGTGGCAAGCACAACTAGTGTCCCGCTGCCACCAAGAAGACAAAGACAGGCCCGTCGTGCCCATAGTGCCCTTCCTGCTGCATTTGCCAATCCAAATTGGGTACCCACCACTTCTGCAGCACCCGTACTTCCCCCTTTCACTGGCCAACCCGGAATTCAGGTGGAAACAGTTGACTTTATGCCACTGGATTTTTATTCACTGTTTTTCACCGAAGATCTCTATAGATCTATTGTGGACCAAAGCAATTTGTATGCTGGTCAACACATCGCCGCTAATCCCCAGTCCTCCCTTGCCAGAGATTGGAGACCAATTACGGTCTCCGAATTTAAGATCTTTCTGGGCCTTTCCCTCAACATGGGCATAACCAAAAAGAGTGAGTTGCGGTCATATTGGTCCACTGACCCAATTCACCATATGCCCGTGTTCTCTGCTTCAATGGCCAGGGCACGTTACGAGCAGATTTTGCGGTTCATGCACTTCAACGACAATGAACTCTGTCGTCCTCGTGGAGACCCTGCATACGATCGGCTCTACAAAATTCGGCCCCTCGTAAACCACTTCAACCAACGTTTTGCAGACTTGTTTACTCCCCATCAAGTTGTCTGCGTTGATGAGTCCCTGATTAAGTTTTCTGGCCGCTTGTCCTTCAAACAGTACCTTCCCAGCAAGCGTGCCAGATACGGGGTCAAGATGTATAAGCTCTGTGACAGGGCCACAGGCTATACATGTAGATTTATGGTTTACGAGGGCAAAGATAGTCACCTAGAGCCGATAAACTGCCCTGACTACATAGGAAGCGCTGGCAAGATAGTGTGGGACTTGGTGTCACCCGTATTCGGAAAGGGGTACCACTTGTACGTGGACAATTATTATACGAGCGTGCCACTTTTTAGTCACTTGTTTGAT
This sequence comes from Aquarana catesbeiana, assembly GCF_042186555.1. NCBI lineage: Eukaryota > Metazoa > Chordata > Amphibia > Anura > Ranidae > Aquarana > Aquarana catesbeiana. The sequence goes on along the minus strand of NC_133324.1, from coordinate 706,146,450 downwards.
CAGCAGATTGGAGCATGTGGCACCGTGCGACCTAATCGCCGGGGCTTTCCCCAGCGGCTTGTAGAGTCCCGTCTTAGGCTGGGGGAGAGAGCCTGCTTGCAGTATAATAATTTGCTCGCTATGAAGTGGAGGGATAAGAAGAATGTTTTCGTTCTCACCTCCCTTCATGCAGACACGATGACCCAAATTACTACGGCGACTGGTGTTGTGGAGAAACCCCTCTGTGTCCACGAATACAACCTTAATATGGGAGGGGTGGACCTCAACGACCAGTTGTTGGCGCCGTACCTAATTGCCCGTAAGGCCAGACGCTGGTACAAAAAAGTGTCTGTTTATTTATTTCAATTGGCTTTGCTGAACGCTCATGTGCTATACAGAGCTTCAGGACGGACTGGATCCTTCCTTAACCGGTTCAATACCGAGCAATTTCACCCCCTTCCTTCCCAGGCTAATTTTTAATTTTCAGCACTGTCGCACTTTAAACGTCAATTGCGCAGTCGTGCGACGTTGTACCCAAAAGAAATTGACGTCCTTTTTTTCACCACAAATAGAGCTTTTTTTTGGTGGTATTTGATCGCCTCTGCGATTTTTATTTTTTGCGCTATAAACAAAAGAAGAGCGACAATTTTGAAAAAAACATAATAATTTTTACTTTTTGCTATAATAAATATCCCAATTTTTTTTTTTAAAAACACATTTTTTCCTCAGTTTAGGCCGATACATATTCTTCTACATATTTTTGGTAAAAAAAATCGCAATAACCGTATATTGATATATTTGCGCAAAAGTTATAGCGTCTACAAAATACGGGATAGATTTATGGCATTTTTTTTTTTTTTTAATTTTTTTTATTTTTTTTAGCGGCGATCGCGATTTTTTTTGGTGACTGCGACATTATGGCGGACACATCGGACACTTTTGACACATTTTTGGGACCAATCACATTTATACAGCGATCAATGCTATAAAATTGCATTGATTACTGTGTAAATGTGACAGGCAGTGAAGGGGTTAACCACTAGGGGGCGGGGAGGGGTTAATATGTTTCCTAGGGAATGATTCTAACTGAAGGGGGAGGGGACGCACTAGGGGAGGAGACCGATCTGTGTTCCTCCGTTCTGGGAACACAGATCGCTCTCCTCAGAGCTGACAGGCTGTGGATCTGTGTGTTTACACACACAGATCCACATGCCGGCCCGGTTAATGGGCAATTGCGGGTGCCCGGCGGACATCGTGGCCGCCGGGCACACGCACCGGGTCCCGAGGAACGCGGCGGGTGCGCGCGCGCGCCCCCTAGACGGCCGGGAATCCCAGGACGTCATATGACGTCCACCCAGGATGGGAGATCCCATCTGTGGACGTCATATGACTATGGGCGGGTAGGGAAGTGGTTAAATTCCAGGAAGAGATCGTCAGAGCCCTTCTGTTTCCAGACGGTGCTCCACCTCACCTTCCCAATCCAAATGCAGTAAGCCGGCTGCATGAGAGGCATTTTCCTTATGTCCTCCAGAGTACCCCTACCCAACGAGCCCCCCAAAGAAAATGTTGTGTCTGCAGAAAGCGCGGATTTAGGCGTGACACCCGGTATTATTGTCCCTCCTGTCCTGGCAATCCTGGCCTTTGCATTGGTGAATGTTTTGAACGCTACCATACATTAGTTGAGTATTAGCGTAGGGTACAGCACTGCACAGACTAGGACACACTTCCACAGGGTCTCCCAAGATGCCATCGCATTTTGAGAGACCCAAACCTGGAACCGTTACAGTTTTAAAAGTTACAGTTATAAAAAAAAAAGTAAAAAAAAAAAAAATACACAAAAAAAAAATAAAATAAAAAAAACAAAAATAGTTGTCGTTTTATTGTTCTCTCTCTCTCTATTTTCTCTCTATTGTTCTGCTCTTTTTTACTGTATTCTATTCTGCAATGTTTTATTGTTATGTTTTATCATGTTTGCTTTTCAGGTATGTAATTTTTTTATAGTTTACTGTGTTTTAAACATTTTTTTGTTTTCAGGTACGCCATTCAGCTGCAGCGCGGATTTATTTATCTTGACATCAACAGCGTTTGCTCCCACGATACATAAAGCCGTGACTCCAGCGATGTCGGAGGTGATTTCACCACCACAGTTACATACTTCAGCATACATGCCGAAGCGTGGGGGCAGAAGTGGGTGGAGGAGCGATTTGCTCCTGCCTTTTGCGGGAGGATGCCCCCATGCTTCGGCATATATATATTTTAGGTAGGCACAGGTTGCGTTAAATGTTTTATTTTTTACTATGTTTTTTTTTTGTATTTGCTTTGCAGGTATGGTAAGTATTACTGTTATACTGTAATGTTACTTTGTTTTTTGTTAACCATCATTTGCTTAGCAGGTACGCCATTCAGTTGCAGCGCGGATTTATTTATCTTGACAGCAACAGCATTTACTCCCACGATACATAAAGCCGTGACTCCAGCGCTGTCGGAGGTGATTTCACCACCACAGTTACATACTTCAGCATATATGCCGAAGCGTGGGAGCAGAAGTGGGTGGAGGAGCGATTTTCTCCTGCCTTTTGCGGGAGGATGCCCCCATGCTTCGGCATATATATATTTTAGGTAGGCACAGGTTGCGTTAAATGTTTTATTTTTTACTATGTTTTTTTTTTGTATTTGCTTTGCAGGTATGGTAAGTATTACTGTTATACTGTAATGTTACTTTGTTTTTTGTTAACCATCATTTGCTTAGCAGGTACGCCATTCAGTTGCAGCGCGGATTTATTTATCTTGACAGCAACAGCGCTTGCTCCCACAATACATAAAGCCGTGACTCCAGCGCTGTCGGAGGTGATTTCACCACCACAGTTACATACTTCAGCATATATGCCGAAGCGTGGGGGCAGTGGGTGGAGGAGCAATTTGCTCCTGCCTTTTGCGGGAGGATGCCCCCATGCTTCGGCATATATAAATGGTGCATGTATGCCCATCATTAGAAGTGGGTGGATGAAGGGAGGTATTCTAATGGTGGGCATACCCACCGATCAATATCTTTTTTTCGTTCAGCCCACAGGTTGCATGAAAAAAAAGTTTACAATATATGCCCAACAAGGACCAGCAACGTACTGGTATATTGCTGGACTTTGAGTGGTTATACCAGAATGATGCCTGCAGGTTTAGGTATCATCTTGGTATCATTCTTTTCAGCCAGCGGTTGGCTTTCATGTAAAAGCAATCCTAGCGGCTAATTAGCCTCTAGACTGCTTTTACAAGCAGTGGGAGGAAATGCCCCCCCCACCGTCTTCCATGTTTTTCTCTGGCTCTCCTGTCCCAACAGGGAACCTGGGAACGCAGCCGGTGATTCGGCCAGCTGACCATAGAGCTGATCAGAGACCAGAATGGCTCCAAACATCTCTATGGCCTAAGAATCCGGAAGCTACGAGCATTTCATGACTTAGATTTCACCGGATGTAAACAGCGCCATTGGGAAATTGGGAAAGCATTTTATCACACCGATCTTGGTGTGGTCAGATGCTTTGAGGGCAGAGGAGAGATCTAGGGTCTAATAGACCCCAATTTTTTCAAAAAAGAGTACCTGTCACTACCTATTGCTATCATAGGGGATATTTACATTCCCTGAGATAACAACAAAAATGATTAAAAAAAAAAAAATGAAAGGAACAGTTTAAAAATAAGATAAAAAATCAAAAAATTAATAAAAAAAAAAAAAAAAAAAAAAAAAGCACCCCTGTCCCCCCCTGCTCTCGTGCAAAGGCGAACGCAAGCGTTGGTCTGGCGTCAAATGTAAACAGCAATTGCACCATGCATGTGAGGTATCACCGCGAAGGTCAGATCGAGGGCAGTAATTTTAGCAGTAGACCTCCTCTGTAAATCTAAAGTGGTAACCTGTAAAGGCTTTTAAAGGCTTTTAAAAATGTATTTAGTTTGTCGCCACTGCAGGTTTGTGCGCAATTTTAAAACATGTCATGTTTGGTATCCATGTACTCGGCCTAAGATCATCTTTTTTATTTCATCAAACATTTGGGCAATATAGTTTGTTTTAGTGCATTAAAATTTTAAAAGGTGTGTTTTTTCCCCAAAAAATGCGTTTGAAAAATCGCTGCGCAAATACTGTGTGAAAAAAAAATGAAACACCCACCATTTTAATCTGTAGGGCATTTGCTTTAAAAAAATATATAATGTTTGGGGGTTCAAAGTAATTTTCTTGCAAAAAAAAATAATTTTTTCATGTAAACAAAAAGTGTCAGAAAGGGCTTTGTCTTCAAGTGGTTAGAAGAGTGGGTGATGTGTGACATAAGCTTCTAAATGTTGTGCATAAAATGCCAGGACAGTTCAAACCCCCCCAAATGACCCCATTTTGGAAAGTAGACACCCCAAGCTATTTGCTGAGAGGCATGTCGAGTCCATGGAATATTTTATATTGTGACACAAGTTGCGGGAAAAAGACAAATTTTTTTTTTTTTTTTTGCACAAAGTTGTCACTAAATGATATATTGCTCAAACATGCCATGGGAATATGTGAAATTACACCCCAAAATACATTCTGTTGCCTCTCCTGAGTACGGGGATACCACATGTGTGAGACTTTTTGGGAGCCTAACCGCATAGGGGACCCCAAAAACCAAGCACCGCCTTCAGGCTTTCTAAGGGCGTAAATTTTTGATTTCACTCTTCACTGCCTATCACAGTTTCGGAGGCCATGTAATGCCCAGATGGCACAAACCCCCCCAAATGACCCCATTTTGGAAAATAGACACCCAAAGCTATTTGCTGAGAGGTATAGTGAGTATTTTGCAGACCTCACTTTTTGTCACAAACTTTTGAAAATTGAAAAAAGAAAAAAAAATAAGTTTTTCTTGTCTTTCTTCATTTTCAAAAACAAATGAGAGCTGCAAAATACTCACCATGCCTCTCAGCAAATAGCTTGGGGTGTCTACTTTCCAAAATGGGGTAATTTTGGGGCGGTTTTGTGCTATCTTGGCATTTTATGGCCTTCAAAACTGTGATGGGTAGTAAGGAGTGAAATCAAAAATTAACGCTCTTAGAAATCCTGAAGGCGGTGATTGGATTTCGGGGCCCCGTATGAAGCTAGGCTCCCAAAAAGTGCCACTCATGTGGTATCTCTGTACTCAGGAGAAGCAGCAGAATGTATTTTGGGGTGTAATTCCACATATGCCCATGGCATGTTTGAGCAATATATCATTTAGTGACAACTTTGTGCAAAAAAAAAAATTGTCACTTTCCCGAAACTTGTGTCAAAATATAAAATATTCCATGTACTCATCATGCCTCTCAGCAAATAGCTTGGGGTGTCTACTTTCCAAAATGGGGTCATTTGGGGGGGTTTTGTGCCATCTGGGCATTTTATGGCCTTCAAAAATGTGATAGGTAGTGAGGAGTGAAATCACAACTTTACGCCCTTAGAAATCCTGAAGGCGGTGTTGGGTTTTCGGGGCCCCGTACGCGGCTAGGCTCCCAAAAAGTCCCACACATGTGGTATCCCCATACTCAGGAGAATCAGCAGAATGTATTTTGGGGTGCAATTCCACATAAGCCCATGGCCTGTGTGAGCAATATATCATTTAGTGACAACTTTGTGCAAAAAAAAAAAAAATTGTCACTTTCCCGCAACTTGTGTCAAAAAATAAAATATTCCATGGACTCAACATGCCTCTCAGCAAATAGCTTGGGGTGTCTACTTTCCAAAATGGGGTCATTTGGGGGGGGTTGTGCCATCTTGGCATTTTATGGCCTTCAAAACTGTGATAGGTAGTGAGGAGTAAAATCAAAAATTTATGCCCTTAGAAATCCTGAAGGCGGTGCTTGGTTTTCGGGTCCCCGTACGCGGCTAGGCTCCCAAAAAGTCCCACACATGTGGTATCCCCGTACTCAGGAGAAGCAGCAGAATGTATTTTGGGGTGTAATTCCACATATGCCCATGGCATGTTTGAGCAATATATCATTTAGTGACAACTTTGTGCAAAAAAAAAAAAAAAAATTGTCACTTTCCCGCAACTTGTGTCCAAATATAAAATATTCCATGGACTCAACATGCCTCTCAGCAAATAGCTTGGGGTGTCTACTTTCCAAAATGGGGTCATTTGTGGGGGGTTTGTGCCATCTTGGCATTTTATGGCCTTCAAAACTGTGATAGGTAGTGAGGAGTAAAATCAAAAATGTATGCCCTTTGAAATCCTGAAGGCGGTGCTTGGTTTTCGGGCCCCGTACGCGGCTAGGCTCCCAAAAAGTCCCACACATGTGGTATCCCCATACTCAGGAGAATCAGCAGAATGTATTTTGGGGTGCAATTCCACATAAGCCCATGGCCTGTGTGAGCAATATATCATTTAGTGACAACTTTGTGCAAAAAAAAAAAAATTGTCACTTTCCCGCAACTTGTGTCAAAAAATAAAATATTTCATGGACTCAACATGCCTCTCAGCAAATAGCTTGGGGTGTCTACTTTCCAAAATGGGGTCATTTGGGGGGGGTTGTGCCATCTTGGCATTTTATGGCCTTCAAAACTGTGATAGGTAGTGAGGAGTAAAATCAAAAATTTATGCCCTTAGAAATCCTGAAGGCGGTGCTTGGTTTTCGGGTCCCCGTACGCGGCTAGGCTCCCAAAAAGTCCCACACATGTGGTATCCCCGTACTCAGGAGAAGCAGCAGAATGTATTTTGGGGTGTAATTCCACATATGCCCATGGCATGTTTGAGCAATATATCATTTAGTGACAACTTTGTGCAAAAAAAAAAAAAAAATTGTCACTTTCCCGCAACTTGTGTCCAAATATAAAATATTCCATGGACTCAACATGCCTCTCAGCAAATAGCTTGGGGTGTCTACTTTCCAAAATGGGGTCATTTGTGGGGGGTTTGTGCCATCTTGGCATTTTATGGCCTTCAAAACTGTGATAGGTAGTGAGGAGTAAAATCAAAAATTTATGCCCTTTGAAATCCTGAAGGCGGTGCTTGGTTTTCGGGGCCCCGTACGCAGCTAGGCTCCCAAAAAGTCCCACACATGTGGTATCCCCGTACTCAGGAGAAGCAGCAGAATGTATTTTGGGGTGTAATTCCACATATGCCCATGGCATGTTTGAGCAATATATCATTTAGTGACAACTTTGTGCAAAAAAAAAAAACAAAAAAAAAACAAATTGTCACTTTCCCGCAACTTGTGTCCAAATATAAAATATTCCATGGACTCAACATGCCTCTCAGCAAATAGCTTGGGGTGTCTACTTTCCAAAATGGGGTCATTTGGGGAGGTTTGTGCCATCTTGGCATTTTATGGCCTTCAAAACTGTGATAGGTAGTGAGGAGTAAAATCAAAAATGTATGCCCTTTGAAATCCTGAAGGCGGTGCTTGGTTTTCGGGGCCCCGTACGCGGCTAGGCTCCCAAAAAGTCCCACATATTTGGTATCCCCGTACTCAGGAGAAGCAGCTGAATGTATTTTGGGGTGCAATTCCACATATGCCCATGGCCTGTGTGAGCAATATATCATTTAGTGACAACTTTTTGTAATTTTTTTTTTTTTTTTTGTCATTATTCAATCACTTGGGACAAAAAAAATAAATATTCAATGGGTTCAACATCCTCTCAGCAATTTCCTTGGGGTGTCTACTTTCCAAAATGGGGTCATTTGGGGGGGTTTTGTACTGCCCTGCCATTTTAGCACCTCATGAAATGACATAGACAGTCATAAACTAAAAGCTGTGTAAATTCCAGAAAATGTACCCTAGTTTGTAGGCGCTATAACTTTTGTGCAAACCAATAAATATACGCTTATTGACATTTTTTTTACCAAAGACATGTGGCCGAATACATTTTGGCCTAAATGTATGACTAAAATTGATTTTAATGGATTTTTTTTATAACAAAAAGTAGAAAATATCATTTTTTTTCAAAATTTTCGGTCTTTTTCCGTTTATAGCGCAAAAAATAAAAGCGGCAGAGGTGATCAAATACCATCAAAATAAAGCTCTATTTGTGGGAAGAAAAGGACGCAAATTTCGTTTGGGTACAGCATTGCATGACCGCACAATTAGCAGTTAAAGCGACGCAGTGCCAAATTGTAAAAAGTGCTCTGGTCAGGAAGGGGGTAAATCCTTCCGGGGCTGAAGTGGTTAATGAGCATAGACACAAAACCAAGACTCCCTATGTCATACGCCCCACCACTCAAAAAAAAATGCACCACCCACAAGCTATTGCAGATGCATTTAACTGTTATTACAGTTCTCTCTATAATCTATGAGAGGACCCCGATACAATCTAACCTACGCCTTCCTTGATTTCAGATTTTCTAGGCAAGATTAAACTTCCTCATTTTACGGTAGATCCATTGGAGACACTCAACGCTTCCTTTTCAGAAGTAGAGATTGCCAGGACTATTGATTCTCTACCTAGCAATAAATCTCCTGGGTCCGGCTTCACAGGGGGAACTTTAAAACATTTAAATCTACACTCACTCCATATGTAGCAGAGATCTACAACAATGCTGCCACCTCTTCCTTTTTTCCCTCCAAAATGCTTAAAGCACTGGTTGTAGCATTACCGAAGCCAGGGAAGGATTCAAATACACCACAAAATTTCAGACCTATTTCATTACTGAATAACGACTTAAAATTGTATGCCCAACTATTAGCGAATAGACTAGTGGATCTATTGCCCTCCCTAATACATTTGGATCAATCTGGGTTTACAAAAGGCCAACAAACAGCAGACGCAATTCGACATCTGGGCCATATCATAAACCTGGCTAACAAAACATGAACGCCTTCTCTGCTCCTTGCTTTGGATGCAGAGAAGATGTTCGATAGAATACACTGGGCATACCTGGAGCAGGTGCTTACCAAATTTGGGTTTGTAGGTTGAATTCACTCAGCTATCATGGCACTATATACAACCCCATCAGCTCAAGTGTATATCTCTGGCATGCTCTCCACTCCATTTAAAATGGGATGCGCTAGGGTTGCCCACTTTCCCCGCTTATTTTTAACCTTTTAATGGAACCTATAGAATTCTTTTGCCAGCAGTGTTGAGCATTAATTAGTGCCACATCCAATATTGAGGAGAAAAGAAAGGAATCCCCTTGTGGTGGATTTTTAAGGCACAATATATTAAAGGTTGTTTAAAGGTTTCAAAAGTATTTATATAACAAAATATGTAGAAAACATGTAAAAACAGAGAATGCTTGACATAGCTAAAACATTATCACCGTCATTTTAATGTAGTACAGTCTATAATTCTTGCAGCCGACGCGTTTCAGAGTACAGATTGTCTCCTTCTTCAGGGGTATATATTAGCAAGAAGAATTTGTATTCTAGAATAAAGTATTGAAAATAAATGAGTACATAGCACTTACATCAGTGTCTATAGATGTACACATAATTTAAATATGATTTATCAAAGTTTACTTACATACATTGTTACAGTATAATTAACATTCTGATATATTGTACTTAAAAACATGCAAGAGCACAATATGCTTTCAGATTCTCAACTAAGAAATCTTTAATGATGTATTTTTGAACAGATGTCCATGTCAAGCCTAATGGGCAGGCAGCTCATCGTTGACCCAGCCCCCCCACAGCAAAACAGAGGGACAGGAAGAGCCTGAGGACCCACTAAGGCCAGGGGAGATGGAAACCCTGTAAGATGTGAAAAGGTCTATGAATGTATGCAAAATTGAAAATTATATAGATAAACAAATAAATGTAATAAATGAAATCTATTTTGTATTTTTTGTATGAAATTCTAAATACCTGTTGATGATGCGTAATGTCACAGGGAAATATGGAGGGTTGTGTTTTGGAAAACCACTAACCACAGCTAAAAAAGATAATTTATATTATTAATTATTGGAAAAAGCATGGTATAAGCAAATTCTTCTATAGGGGCATTATTTAGATATTAATATTTATAGTATATAGTATGATATTTATTATGTTCTAAATTAGAAAACATTCTAATGTTTTTATATATTTATTATAGCTATATGCTTCAAAAGTTGCCTAAATAGCAAAAAAATAAGAATAATGATAAGTAAGTATGATTTAATGGTTAATCTGCATATAGATAAAAAGATGATGCCTCTGGCATAGCACAATTTGTCCAGCTTGAGAATTTTCACAGGGAAACAAAAGACTCAATTGCAGGCTATCAGGGAGATCACAAAAAGAGTTCTTACCTTAAGTTGATTTATTTGTGTCCACTCGCTCCAACATCCAGCAAAAAAATGAGGTGGATGTAAGGGCGAGTGGACGTGCAGACATATATATCCCTCCCTCCCCAATCAGCTGGCGGTAGCACAGCTGGGGCTATAGGAGATGAGAGGAGAGACAGGGCTGATCACCCTGGCCCCCCGATCAATGCGCACGCCGCTCCGTGCCAGCGGTCCCACGTGACCACCACACGCCAAAACGAGGCCACGCCCACACCGCCTGCAGACACACAAAGCTTCACCGGTGGACTACGCATGTCTGCCGGGGGAGCAAGATGGAGGTCCGATGAAAAAATATAGCGTCTCAGACCTTACAAGGTGCCGCCGCAGGTTGATTGAACCTGGGCGGCTTTGTGTGCCGGGCGATCCACAGGAGACATGAGCATATCCTGTGGATCTTAATATTTTAGATATGTCAAGCATTCCCTGTTTTTACATGTTTTCTACATATTTTGTTAAATAAATACTTTTGAAAACTTTAAACACATTTTTTCATATATATCATGCCTTAAAAGTCCACTGTAAGGGGATTCCTTTCTTTTCTCCTTTAATGGAACCTATGGCCACATAATATTCATTCACATGCCCATATAAGTGGGTTTAGGATTAGTGATGTTACACACACCATAAGTCTATTCACAGACGACATCATTCTTATGCTTACCAATGTTGAATCTTCTCTGGCTTTGGTTCATCAAGCATTACAGCTATTTAATACAGTATCTTATTTATCTTATTACAAGGTCAACAAGACTAAATTGTATATCTTAGATCTAGGTATTTCTAGTAAAACCAAACAAGATTTATGCCAAAGGTTTCCATACACATGGAAAGGGAAGGGAAGGGAATCTCATATCTAGGCATCACTCTTACTCCTAAAGTATCTGAAGGGATATTTTAGCTTTCTGTCCACCATTTTAGCTATATACCCTTGTATTATGTGTATCCATTTTAGAATAATATGTATATGTGATGTTTATGAGAAGTTAAGTTTCATTTTCTTGTAAATGGTCTGATTTCCCCAAAATGATGCACTAAGTCCTTTCCTGTTAGCCTTTTCCTGTTATTAGTTTCTATATGAGTTATTAGGGCGTAATATTGTTTTCTTCATGTACTCAGTAATATTCTATTTTTGCTTGTTTTAAAACATCCTGTATGTCTATATCATTACTGTCACAGAACGTCCCACGCTCCGCTTGAGTGCTTCCATCAGTATACAGCTTCCTAAGTTCTGGAACACGAGTCCAATGGATCTGGCTATAGGAACCCCCAAGAACTAGACAACACCAGTCTTGGAGTACATCAGAACTAACTCTTTATTTGAGATCTCACACCCATTTATACAGCAGGCTGACTCAAAGCTAACCTACTTAACATGAGCTAATTTACTAAAACATTTACCCAGACCAGATGACAGACTTGTGGGCACCAAGCTTCACACAGTAGTATAAACACAATAGCTGGAGCTAATTACAATTAACAATACAAACAACAATATCCCCCTTCCTCAGCCTAGACTGTTCGTCTCCTAGCCAGTGCTGGTGGCTAATGTGATCAGCTCATTCAATTAACACACATTACCATAAACATCAACACAGGGTTAATTAGAACAAACAACAATGAGTTGAATACCCTTAGAACCTAGACTAAGCTTATTTACATTAAACACATTATAGCTGACATCAGACAGGTGTGTGGAGTTGATGACATTAGCATCTTCTCACAGTATGAGCCCCAACAGTATGGCTCAGTCACTATTGCTACTATGGCAAATACAGGGTCCCCAGAGTCTGTGTGTTTTGGGGGGACATGGAGCTGAATCCAAAGTAACACCAACCCCAGGGTCCCTAGGCATACAGCTCACAGAGAGCATAATTTCCCCAAATGCCAGGGCCCATAATTTGTTGGCAAGAGGCTAGCGTTCAGTCCCCTCTGTCTCGGGTGAGTCTGTCACAGTTACCATATATTAATGTAAGGGTTGGACTTTTGTTGTGATGTCATTTTGCTTATATGAGCTGAAACATGGAAATAAAATCCTCGGATCATTCTGAGAACTGCATGTATTGACTGTGTGTCATAACTTCCTATCAGAATGGTTTCCAGGCCTGATGGGTTTGAAGGAACACACTAGGCAGGATATCCTACGAGGGTTCACTTGCTTCTAGGACACCTAACACCCCAACAGCTTTTGGTGGCAGCGGTGGGATGGTCATATCTAAGTCCAGTAAGTCTGATCTAATAATTATTATTTCTCTTGCCATGACCTCTAGTTAAAAGACTGTTTCCCTATATGGGGTTAGCAGAAGGTGTAGTGTTAAAAACATTTATGCAAATGTATGAACCTCGGAAGAAGTCCATTTGGGTGACGGCAGCATAAGGAACTCTGAGATATTTCCAGGGTTCTGAGAAGCCCCAAAGTAATATAGTATAGTACTGTAAGAAATTTGATAAAGATATCTGATAGAGTGTTCCAGAAAGATCCAACCTGTTTGCTTGTCTTTCCTTTTGCCTAGAAGTGAATAAGATAGTAAATAAGATAATTTGTACATGCATTGTGTGGATTTTTTCGGACGCTGCAAGGTAAGGTAGCCCCCTTCAGATATAGGAGAGACATGTAAATGTTATGTAGCCCGAATATGCGGAACTGATTATGTGTATATTAACCCTTGGGTAGATAATCTGGCGGGATGGACTGAAACCATGAGGAGTAGTAACCCATTTCCCCGACAGGGTGAAAACGATACATTCCATATGGATATGATCAAAGGCCTTTGCTTGGGAGATAGGGAAGCCTTCCCATATTACACGGGAGATCCCCAATGGGATAAGGAATATATGAGGAAAGGCGGAAAAAAATGGTTATTGAATGCCCCCTACTGAGAGAGCAGATAAGAAAATAAGAAAGAAAAGTCCAAATCCAAGGGACAAGGAAGCCCTGGGGTTACATGCTTGTAAGAAGAGACTTAAATCAGGTTTCCCGTCCCTAGTTTCATGTGCACTAGCTCTTGCCCCAGTTCCCTGTGCCCCACCACCTCCACCTTACATACCACAATCACCTAAACAAATATACCCCTCATTCTCAAAAAAGGACATGGAGTTCTTGGCTGCAGTTGCGGCAACCCGCCCGCCCTCTGCCTCCTTTCCACAGCAGGGTGCAGTGGTGGATTAGGCACTGCCTGTGGTCCTACCAGAACAGATAGATCAGCCACTGCCTATAGTTTCACAAATACAACAGCCGACCGGTGCTGCCTCCTCCTCCATTATGGATGGAGCCCAATGCCCCTGGTATGACCAGGAGTGTACAAATTCAGGGCCACTCGCTGCCCCCACTCCCCCTCAGGCACCAACCCCAGTACAACAGCAACATGGTGTTAAGTACCCAATTTCTTGGAAACAACAGCAGTCATAATGAAGCTGCCTGGAAGGTAGCATCCCGGCATTTCCACTTGTCTCTCATTCTTATCATGAACAGCCTATAATTTCATTGCTTGTAGATGGGAATGAGGTACCATTTTTTCCCGATAGTGGAGCAACGTGTAGTACCATTAGCAAGGATTTTTATAGGGGAAAGGTCGTGGATGCTGAGCCTTCAGTGGGAATAAATGGGATACTCACCAAAACTTTTACGCTTTCACTAAGCACCTGTACTGGTGCTGATTGTGATCTGCAACATTGTTTCAGAATTATTCCTGATTGTCCTGATGAGTCTCTTGGGAAAGGATTTGCTGGGAAAATTAGGCATTACAATGAAAATTACTGCAAAAGGACAGTTATATGTAAATTCTGACAAGGTTCACTTTTTTACATTGCTCTCACACCCAGAAGAGGAAGATGTCAAATTGAGTGAGGAGGGAGTATGGGCAGTGAATCCTCTTTATGTAGGGCTCATTTCCTGTACGCCCTATAAAGCCACTTTGAAACCAGGAGCTTTACCTGTGTATCATAAACAGTACCCCATATCCAGAGAAAAAGAAGAGGGTAAAGAGCCCATTGTGGAGGACTTCCTAATGAAAGGTATTTTAAAAGAAATCATCTCTTCCTACAATATTCCTATCAACCCTGTTAAAAAGCCGGATGGCAGTTACAGGTTTGTACAGGACCTTAGGGCCATAAACAATTTAGTGGTACCAATTGCTCCAATAGTGCCTGATGTGCCATCTTTGCTCACCTCCATACCATCTGATGCTGAATATTTTTCTGTTATTGACTTGTCAAACACATTTTATTCTATCCCTGTGGATGAGGACACGCAGCCACTCTTTTCTTGTCAAAAGAAGTTTATTGAGTATACAATGTTATAAAGATACATAAAGTAAGTTTACAAGGATCTATAAAGTAAGCTCATTGTTTTACAGTAGGGTTTATATAGGTAAATATCATGAAATTTCAAATATTAAACATTGGGTTCACGTAAACCTAAATTAAAGATATATATATCATTTCCTTAGTTACTTTTGTAGGTATTTAAATGATTTATACCTATTATACATATTGTTTACAAGTAGAGTGTATATAGGTCAAATAAATTCTGATAATGAGCTTTAATCGTAAGGTGGAGAAAAGGAAAGAGAAAGAAGAAAAAGGGTTGAAAGGTAGAGGTTTGGTCCACAAGGTTGTCCCGCTCGTCAGTTTATTATTCTTTTTAGTTCTCTTTGAAGCCTTAGAATGGGTGTCTCTGTAAGTCATTTAATCTGTTACCATGGCAACAGGACAGAGTCATTGAAGTTTGACAGGAACTGTTGTTTTATCCAAGGATTCCAAAGTTTTTCAAATTTTGGAATTTGATTTTGATCGATGGCTACCATCTTAGCATGGGACATTGTATTATTCATTCTGTGAATTGTTTCTGCTAGTACCAATGTAGGAGATTTCCATGCCTTGGCCACTGTTTGTTTTGCAGCCGTTATTAGTTGGATCATAAGTTTGAATTGAGAGAGTGTTAACCATTCCGGTTTTAGATTAAGTAAAGTTAAATATGGATCTGGTTGTATTATTTTTTTAAATATTTTAGATGCAATCACGAAGACTTCCTTCCAGAAGGTTTGGATTACTGGGCACGTCCACCATATGTGTAAATATGTGCCTATTTCTGGGCCTCGAAAACAAAGAGCTGAGGTATTAGGTGAATATTTTGCCACTCTAGTGGGTACAAGGTACCAGCGAGTTAGGACTTTATAATTTGTCTCCAGTGCTAAGATGTTGGGTGAAGATGACTTAGATGTGAGCCATATGTTCGACCAGTCCGTGTCTTCTAAAGTTCGTCCCAGGTCCTCCTCCCACCTCTGAACGTAAGAGGGTCTATTAAGATTTGCTACTCCATATAATTGATTATAAAGTGATGAAATTGTACCTTTAGCAAATGGATCTTTTGTACAGATTGATTCAAAAATGGATAATTGGGATAATGGTGTACCCCCCTTTAGGAATGGTGTATAGAAATTTTTGATTTGGAGATATCTAAATATCTCAGAGTTTGGAAGATCATATTTTTCTCTAAGCAATGGGAATGAAAGGAATGATTTAGATGCTATGAAGTCATTTAGTGTCTGAATGCCTGATGTTGTCCAAGCTTTAAAAGAGTTTGGGTAGATCCATGCCGGATAAAAGGCCGGATTTCTGATAAAAGAGAGGAGAGGATTGTGTGGAGATTGTAACTGATATTTGGTTTTTAGTTTATCCCAGAGAGATAAGAAGTGTTTAGTTATGGGATTATGAATTTTAAAGCGGTCTTTAGGATCAAGCCATAATAAATTTGATATTAATAGAGGGTCATTTTCTGAAGCCTCTATAAATACCCATAATGGGATTTCCTGTTTTGCATGGTATTTGGACAGACTGGCCAAATGTGCTGCTCTGTAGTAGTTAGTAAAATCAGGGTATCCCAGGCCTCCTTTATTTATGGGAAGATGTAGTGCGTGTATAGGTATACGTGGTTTAGAAGAGCCCCATATAAACGAAGTTGCTCTTTTTTGTACTATTCTCAAAAAATAGGAAGGAATTGGAATAGGGAGGACTCTGAATAGATAAAGCAATTTGGGTAGAATAGTCATTTTGATTGCATTAATCTTCCCTATCCAGGATAAAGGAAGTTGCGACCATTGTTTTATTAGATTTGTGATCTGTCTTAATACGGGAGGATAATTGGTTGAGAATAAGTCAGAATGAGATGCTGTTAAATGAATTCCAAGATATGGGATTGATTTTTCTGCCCATGTGAATGGGAGTGCAGCCCTAGCCGGGATCAATTCCATGTTTGTGAGTGAAATATTAAGCACTAGGCATTTCTTAGGATTAATCATAAGGCCGGATAGGGCTGCAAATCCATCAAGAGCTGGTATTAAGTTAGGACCAGAGACCTGTGGTGATGATAGAAAAAGTAATATATCGTCTGCAAATATACATAATTTGTGTGTAATACCTCCTACTTCAATGCCAGTTATAGTTTGGTTTGTTCTGATGTATTGGGCCATGGGTTCGAGTATAAGGGCAAATAATAAGGGAGATAATGGGCAACCCTGTCGGGTACCTCTTTCGATATTAAAGGCTTCAGATTTGTATCCAGCATATTTTATATAGGCTTTGGGTTTATTATATAATGCTTTGATCCATGTTAAAAAGTGGGGTCCAAAACCCCATTTTTGTAATGAATATTGCATATATTGCCAGGATACTGTGTCAAATGCCCTCTTAATATCGAGAGATAGAAAACATAAAGGGATTTTCCGTTTTTTAGCAATATGTGCCAATAACACTGCCCTGCGTATATTATAGCCTGCCTGTCTATTTGGCATGAATCCTACTTGATCTCTATGTATTAATTTTCCTATAATGCTATTGAGGCGTTTTGCTATTATTTTTGCTAATAATTTAATATCGAGGTTTAACAGAGAGAAAGGCCGATAATTCACACAGGAAGTATCATCAGAAAGGGGTTTTGGGATCATACAAACAATTGCCATTAGTGTTTCTTGCCGAAAAGAATGTCCATCTAGAAGTTTGTTAAAAGTTTCAGTGAGAATGGGAGAGAGTATTTCTGAGAATGTTTTATAGTATAAAGCCGAGTAGCCGTCTGGGCCTGGTCTTTTGTTAAGTTTTAGGTCTTTTATGGCGTTAGCAACTTCATCTATAGTTATAGGCTCATCCAAACTGGTTTTTTGTTTCTGAGATAACTCAGGTAAGGTTATTTTTGAGAAGAAGGATTCAGCCTCTGTAGGATTAAATTCATTGTTTGTCTTGTATAAAGTTGCGAGATGTGAGTGAAATTTATGGACTATTTTAACTGGATTACAAGTGTAAACATTTTTTGATAATTTCAAACGTATTGGTTTGAAAGATTTGTTAGTTGAATTTAATGCCCGAGCCAAATATGTACCTGGTTTGTTTGTATTCATGTAGAAATTGTGTTTGGAGCGTTTGAGGGATTTATCAACTGACTCAGTGAGAAATAGATCGTATTCCAATCTAGATTTTTCCAGATGAGATTTTGTACTCTGAGATGGATTATCTTGAAATGATATGTAGGCTGCATTAAAATTGAGTTTTAATTTTTTTTGCTAGATTTTTGCGTTCCCGTTTAAATAGTGCCATTTGTCTTTGTATTGTACCACGCAAGACAGGCTTATGAGCCTCCCACAGTGTTATTGGGGAGATGTCTGTTGTATTATTAATTGATATGTATTCCTTTAAAGCTTGTTCAATGGCCATCTGATGTAGTGGGTGTTTGAGCATTATGTCCGGTAAGTACCACGTTGGGTCATGCGCTTTTGGTATGGCTGAGGCTATAGTAGTGTATACTGCATTATGGTCAGACCACGGAATCGGAATTATATCTGATGCAATAATTTCTGGTATCATTCCTATTGTTAGAAAAATATGATCTATTCTGGTGAAGGTTTGATGAGGGTGCGAGAAATAAGTGAATTTCTTTTTCATTGGGTTACTTTCTCTCCACGAATCTACCAGATTGTATTTGGAAAGAAGTTGAGAAAAAGGTAATCTAGAGGTTATTTTGGATGGTGTAAAAGGTGATTTATCTAGAAATGGGAGGAGGACCTGGTTCGAATCCCCGCACATTATCAATGTTCCTATTTTGTGTGTATTAATCACTTGTAATATATGTGAGAGGAATGGTGTAGGTTGTTTGTTAGGAGCGTAGTAGGAAATCACCGGGATTGGTGTATCCATTATATAACCCATGAGTATCAGGTATCTACCTTCTGGGTCTTTAATTTCTGATGATAAGGTGAATGGTGTGGATCGGTGAAATGCAATTAGAGTTCCCCTTTGCTTGGTACAGGCAGAAGCCGTGTAAATTTGTTGATAAAAAGGGGAAATATATTTTGGAGTAGAATCTTTGGTGAAGTGTGTTTCTTGGAGGCATACTATGTGAGCCTTCTTGTTATGGAAAGTACGGAAGGCTTTGGTCCTTTTTTGAGGGACATTTATTCCCTGAACATTCAGAGAAAGTATATTCAGTGGTGCCATGGCAATAGATCAAATAGTTTTGACTTACTTTTTGTTATGCAGAGCTGACTGCGCAGATCAACCTGTGTGGACTGAAGAGATGAATAGATAGAAAAGAAACCAGTGAATTCTGGAGTAAAGAGTAAACAAAAAACATATGAGATTAGATGATACATTCTATAAATTATTTTTTGCAAGTAATCACAATTTACCTGTGAAAGAGAATAAATATCTCTCTCAGGGGAATAAGTGCCTTCGTCACACTCCCACATAATATGGTTGGGAGAATGAGGAGGGCTAATGGGGGTACACGGATCTTCCGCTTACAGGAGAGAAGTGCTATGTCAAAAGACATCAAAATGATGTTTCATTAATTGGAGTGCAGAATATAGTTTTTGTTGAAATTATTTATTCCAGGGTGGTTGTATATGGTTAGTCTTGCCCTAGGCTAAATAATTCAGTTAGAAAGGTACTGTTAATAACTTTGGTATTGATGAAGATAGTTTGAATTATTTTGGGATTTTAACCCTTTTAGAGTAAACAATTACATATTTTATTCATATGTAACTGTTTAGATATGTTAACTCATAAAATTGAGGTTGTATTGCTTCAGATTAGAATAAACAAAAACATAATTCTAGGAACTAGTTAGGTAATAATATATTTGTTTTAAGAAAAGAAAGAAAAAGCTTCCATTACTTCTGGGTTATTGAACATATTTGTCCTAAAAAATAATAAATCTATTGTTATTACCTGATAATATATAACTGAACAAGAATTTCCTTATTTCACTTATATATTCTAAGGCTATATGAATCAGAAGTAATAAGAAATATAACTGGAATGTAACATGATCCCACACAGTGTGTGACTATCAGAATGCAGTTACATTCAGTTATAAATACAGGTTTTTTATAGAGAACCATCTCTTAGTATAATAAATGAAGAGATATCAGGAATTAGGATGTCAGTCCATTGAATCTTCTTGGTCCATGGATGATGTGGCATAACGGCCTCTTTTGTGAGAATGATGATTCCCATTTTGTTCTGAAATTTTCTGGGTGCTGCCTGAAGGTGAAGATGATGCCATTCTTCTGCGTGTGGGAGTGTTGCTGCTTGTGGGTTCAGTCAGATTTAATTTTAAAAGGATTTGTTGTAGTTCATCTGCTGATCTGCTTCTGTAAATTGTACCTTGGTAGTTAAATCTGACTGAAAAGGGGAAGCCCCATTGATACATAATGTTGTGGCGTTGCAGTTCCATTAGTTGGGGTTTCATGGATGGTCTTTTAGTAATAGTAAGTTGGGATAGGTCAGCAAAAATTTGATAATTGTGTCCTTGAAAATTAAGTTCCTTTTTTTCTCTTGCAGCAATTAGTATTTGTTCTTTCGTTCTGTAATAATGAAATTTTGTGATTATATCACGTGGGGGTCCATCTTTCTTTTTGGCTGTGAGGGCTCTGTGTACTCTGTCCAGTTCTAAATGTTTAATAGGGATATCTGGCTTTAGTTCTTGTAATAGAGCAGTAATAGTAGATTGCAGGTCTGTCACAGTTTCAGGTATTCCCCTTATGCGCAAGTTTGAACGTCTGGCTCTATTTTCGTAATCTTCGAGCTTAGTTTGAAGTATTAAATTCTCTTTTTTTAATTGTTCCAATTCTGTTATATTTTCTTGGGTTGTAATTTCAATTTCATCCATTTTTATTTCTAAGGCTGCGGTGCGGTTTCCCAGCTCTCTTATTTCTTTGGTTAGGCTTTTTGTTATTTGGTCTGAGGTTTGTTTTAAAGCCTTATGAAGCATCTTTTCAAATTGTAATAATATTACTGAGGATGCTGAGGAGGTTTGTGGAGAAGTTTGTGAGAGGATTTGTTCTGTATCTGACTCAAATGGAGAGTCTTGCTGTGACATTTTCAGTCTGTGAGAGCGCCCTGATGCTGTATCTTGTGAGGTGACTGGAGCTGCTTCAGCTGCAGTGAGTGCCTGTGAGTTCTTTGTGAGGTGATTTTTATTTCTGCCACGGTTTCCTCCCAGTACCATATTTCCTGCCCAAACTTTCACAGTTTGTTCCCTGGGGCAAAAAGGTTCAAATGGATACCTTTTGAGCCTGCAGGCTCCGCTTTGTCCTTCTCTTCTCTCCTCAGCGGTGTGGAGCTCTAACAATGCATGTCTGCTCCGCTAGGCTCCACAGCAGCCACTCTTTTCATTCCGCTTTAAAAATCAGACACTGACCTGGTGTAGATTGCCCCAGGGCTATATAGACACACCTGTGGTCTATTCTATTGTCCTCCAAACAACTCTCAGAACTTGGACACCTGGACATGGTTCAGTCTTGCTGCAGTATGCGGATGATCTCCTCCTCTGCAGTTGGACAAGGGAGGCCGCCCCCGAGGATGAGGGGGATCTTTTGAAAAGTCTTTTTGAAAGTGGTCATAAAGTGTCAAAGAAAAAAATGCACTGGTGTCAGAAAACAGTTGAATATCTAGGGTTTGTGCTCACAAAATGCGAAAGAAGAGTCAGTCACAAAAGAGCTGCGGCTCTGATGGGTCTGCCCCACCCACTCAACAGGAAGGACGTGCCCACCTTCCTAGGTATGATTGGTTACTCCAATGGATACCTGACTGCTCTTACTATGACAATCTCCTGAGACAGGCCACAGGTTCAAATATGCCAGACTGTGTTAAATGGACAGATGAAATGTGTAATGCTTTTGTGTATTTGAAAAATGCTATGGTAACAGCCCTAGGACTCGGCCTCCCCAACTATAATGTGATGTTTTATTTGTATGCCAAGGGCAATTGTACAACGTTGGCAGGTGTCTTCGCTCATAAGCATGGAGGCAAACTCCGCCCTGCTGCTTTTTTCTCAAAGGTGGTACCGATACATGTTCAGGGCATGCCCGCATGTCTCAGAGCTTTAGCATCTTGTTCTATGGTGGTGGAGATGGCTGCAACTTTCACTTTGGGCCATGATACTACCTTGTATACTACTCATAATGTATCTACATTAATGAGGAATATACATACGCAACACATGTCCGCCCAAAGGTTGAGCGGCTATGAGGTGATACTGTTGTCAAACCCAAAATTGCATATAAAATATGCTTCCCCTAATGCGGGCCCAGCTCCAATTTTAAATGCCCTGCTAGGGTTGAAAGGTGAACAGGATGAGGTGGTGCCACAACATGATTGCATCAACCTCATCCACCAAGATACATCTCCCAGACCTGACTTGTCCTCTACCGCTTTGCCCAATGTGCAAAATGTGTTTGTGGACGGATCTTGTTCTAGGCCAAATGATTACACATATCATGCAGGATATGCGATTGTGCAACTTCCAGATGTCATACGTTAGGCTAAACCTATTCCATATCAATTGGCACAAGGTGCAGAATTGATTGCACTCACTAGAGCATGCCAAATATTTGAAGGTCAAGATGTGAATACCCGAGCAGACTGGCTTCAGGTATTCACACTGACTCCAAATATGGGTATGGGGTGGTACACGATTTCGGTGTCATATGGAGTAGGCGTGGTTTCATTGCAGCTGATGGAAAAAGCATCTCCCATTCCTCTCTGGTAGTGTCATTGTTAAAAGCCATTCAGTTTCCTAGAACTCTTGCCATAATACATTGCAGAGCACATACAGGCCAACAAACAGGGGTAGCTAGAGGAAATGCCCTAGCTGACTCAGCAGCCAGACAAGCAGCTATCTCTCAACCAGCTCAAATCCAAATGCCAATGTTAAAGCCTGAACTACCTTGTTTTGACCATGTACTGTCTGACCTACAAGATTATGCCTCAGAAGCCGACATGAGAGATTGGGAAAAGGTAGGTGCACAAATAGATCCAAAAACATTACTTTTGTGCAAAGAGGGGAAGGTATGTATACCAATGGCAAGTGCATCACTTTTTATTGCCCAGTATCATGGAATAGGTCACAGAGGCTAGAAGGCAACTTGTGAATTACTAGGCAAGGATTTTTACATTTCAGATCTCCCCTGGTTGACAAGGGATTATGTGTCCAGGTGTATTACCTGCATTAGGAACAACCCAAACATCCCAAACAAAGGGAAACATGAACATTTGATATATCCCAGTACACCTTTCACCCACCTCCAAATAGATTTCACTCACATGCCCAAGTTAGGAAAAAGACAAGAATATCTTTTGGTAGTTGTGGAAATGTTCTCAAGATGGGTTGAACTTTTTGTAACTACAAAGGAAGACGCACAAACATTAGTGAAAATTCTCACACAGGAAATTTTTCCTCGATGGGGATGCCCACTTCAGATAAACTCAGACAGAGGTCCTGCATTCACCTCAAAAGTATGTCAGGACTTGGTACACTCGCTCCAAATAGAATGGAAGTTTCACATTCCATACCATCCCCAAAGTTCAGGGATAGTGGAAAGGGTAAATAGGACCGTGAAAGATAAAATAAGGAAAGTCACAGGAGGAACTTTTGTCCATTGGAAGAAGGTTCTCCCAGCGGTCTTGGAAGAGATAAGAAGTACTCCTTCCAAAACTACAGGCTACTCTCCTTTTGAAGTGCTAATGGGTCATCCCTTCCCCACTCCCTGGGCCAGAGCACCTCTTATGAGAGAGCAGGGGGATCTGGATCTGGTACAGTCAGAGTATGTGAGGAAAATAATCAAAACATTTTGATACAGTTGAGAGAAATGTCGTTCGCACCTCTCCTTTTTCTTCACAGGAACCTACCCATCCTTTTAAAGTAGGAGACACGGTGGTGGTCCAGCAGTTGAATACAAGCAAGAAGCGGGAATATGCTTTTGGACCTCCTACTACGGTGGTTGCAGTGACCAGAACGGTTGTTCTGGTGGAAAATTGGCAGTCCTGGATCCATGCCAGCCGAGTGAAAAAGGTTGTCCAGAGACCCGGAAGCAAGAAGGAGATCCTTGACACAGGAGGCCCTCAAGCAGAAGTCCAAGCAGACGAAGGAGGAGTTCCTGGAAAAGCAGGTCCGGCCAGAGAAGATGACCTCATTTATTTCACCACAGACTTCTGGCAAGGCATTTTGCCTCCTGATCCTGATTTCTCTGACAGTGTTTCTGCCCACATGGATCATCTCTAACTGTATTTACCACCCTGAAGATTTGGGAGCTATTAAAAGTATTTGTGGGAACACACATACACAGGAGAACGTTACAGTGATACAAGTTAGAAATAAGAGAGACATTGAAGATAATTTTGCTGATAAAATGCATTTACTAAAATGTAAATATGCTTATGCTCAAAAATCAGGATTTCAGAAATGTTGGATCTGTAGCAAACTGCACCCTAGCACCGTTAGGATACCCCTAATGGCTATACCTTTAAATATTACTCCCCTTTTGAGAGGAAAGATTCCCCTTGACCTTTTGAATGTCAGTAGAAGAACTAATGACACCATTTCCTTTCACATCATTATTAGAAGCCATAATCCTACCTGGTGTTTTAATTTAGGGAGTCTACTAGAAATGCTCATACCTGTAGTCAATCAGTTTTGAACATCTCTGACTGCTATGCCCCTTGTGGTGAGTCCTGTTCCTTATATCAGGCTCATCCAAGTAAGACTGGAGTAAAAACAGACTTAAATAAAACTCTTGCCTCTAAAAATGATAGTAGTAAATCTGTACAGCAGTTGTTTAAGGTTCTGGCAATAGTTACAGCAGTAGATCAAGAGACTGCTGTGAATATGCCCTTCTCGTTTGGTAACCACACTTATGTTTACGGCTGGTGTTACCTGTCCTTACTGGTGCCCATAATGGGGGTGGTAGGCGATAGTGATGGGAGTCATTTACTTGAAGCTAGCATACACCCAAGGTATCCATTAAAACATCGTAATAAGAGAGAGTTATTCCTTGAAAAGGATATGGCCTGGGCATGGTTCCCTTCCTGGACAGGATGGGGAGTAGATTTGATGAAAAGGTTAAATAATTACTCAGGAGGGGGGGCATGGCCTAACGCAGCATGGAGTAGGACGTGCAAGCCCTGAGCTCCATCTCTTACTCCTCTTATAATCCATCCTGCACTCCGAAATACTTCTCACCCACTGGACAGACCTTCCTGGGGACATCCATTATCCCCTTCACTGACCCTGCAGGCGATCGGAACAGCGGCGGCCCGAGCAGAGCGGCGATCCTCCGCACGGCGGCCGCATTTAGGCAAGTCCATGGCTTCGGCCTAGTCACGGAGGTCCGCGGCCATCTTGGTACACCTGGCCTGTGCTGCATCTTTGCCCTGCTGCCTCCTGAATTTACCTGGGCAACCTTCTTGGGGACCCTCAGCATACCCCACCTAACCCCCACAGGCCCTCAGACACACGTCCTCCCAGACGGAGCGGCGGCCGCATTCAGGCAGGTCCGAGGCTTCGGCCTATTCACGGAGGTCTGTGGCCATCTAACACCCAGCCTGTATTCTAAGTTCACTCTCCTGTCTGCTGGATTTAACTGGGAAATCTCCTCGGGGTCCTTCTATACACCCTACTCCACCTATACAGATCTCTGGATATCCTGTAACCCAAACGGAGCGGCAGTCGCATCTGGGTAGATTCTATTCCTGGAGATCCGCGGTCATCCTGGAGGTACATAGGCCAAGGCCAGCGCTGTCTTCTGTCTAGAATTCTGCTACCAGATTTACCTATACAGGATTGGAGACCTGCTAAGTGACACCCCGGACTCCCTTGGTATGTCGCCAACAAAATCACAGAAAGCAGCGGCGGTGAAACTCGAGCAGTACCGCCGACAAGACAAGGATGATATGGAGGAAGATGGCGTCCCTGAGAAAGCAGGAGGGGGGGACAAATGGCAGGCGATACTGACAGATTACTTGAAGCAATCACCTTCTGCAGAACTTCCCTCACGGCACAAATTGAGGAGGTAAAGATGGATATTTCCCTCATCAGGCAAGACTTACAAAAACTCAGGGACCGGGTGAAGGGAGCTGAGACCAGGGTGAGCACAGTGGAGGATGCCATTCCACCCTTACAAGCCTCCTCAGACCGCATGCAAATACGCCAACTCCTCACCAAACAAGATGATATGGAGAATAGGCTGAGAAGGTGTAATTTGTGCCTTATAGGCCTACCAGAGGGGACTGAAGGCAAGGACACTACCACGTTCTTGAAACAACTCCTAATCAACACCTATGGGAGAGAAGCCTTTTCCCCCATGTTTGCGGTGGAGCGGGCACATCGCATGCCAGCCAGACCCCCCCCACAGGGAGCACCCTCTGCACATTCATAGCCAAACTCCTCAATTACAAAGACCGAGACGCAGCCCTGCGGATGGCGAGGGGGAAAGGAAACATCCCAGTAGAGAATGTTAAAGTCGCTATTTTCCCAGATTTTTCAGCGGAGGTACAACGCTGTTGTCAGAGCTTTATGGAGGCCAAGCGCAAGCAGAGGAACCTACATTACAAGTACCCCATGCTCTTTCCTGCCTGCCTCAGAATAGAACATGACGGCCGTGCAGTCTTCTTTGAGGATCCGGAAGAAGTGATTACCTGGCTGGAGCGCTGTGCTAACCCTGAAAGAGCTGAATGACCAAGTTCCAGTTATAAAGCTATAACTAATTTTTCCCAACCTCAATTTTACTCCGGAGTCGCATTGTCCCCTGCAGTCGCATGGAACCTCACTTGAAACCACCCATTTCTGGACATGGAACGTTTTGAACCACACATAATAAGATCCTGAATGTGTTATGGGACCGCCTACACACCAGCACGGGTACAAGACATAAACCCTCGATATCTACTACACAGGAGTCCAATTACTCTTCAGAGCTCCGGGGAAGCAGAAGTCCTACAAGTCACAAATGCTTTGTGCAGCGAGACTTTACCCCACACACCACTGGGAAGCAGTATCATGTTCACTGGGGTTTTCTCTGGAGCGCGTTAGCTACCTTTAACGGGAAACAAGGAGATCGAATAAGTATAACATACCTTGTATTACTGATATGGGGGATATCCCTTGACCTACTCAGACCCCAGATACTCAGCCAGATACACTACATCTTCTATATAACCTGGAAGATTAAATGTTTCCCAGTTGGACACAAGTTAAGGGAATACGCCCGCACCAGTTCGGGAAAGTGCAGGGCAGGGAGGGTGTTAATTTACAGTTTTGTTGAAATTGTTTGTGCATACTAACCACAGAAAACAAGTAACATTTCGAAGGTCATGTTCATGTGAGTGTTCATATATGTTGTGTGATACAGTATTGATGCATCCATGTCTGAATATTAGAAACCTAAGTGCCTCACGCACAAAGAGAAAATCACCTAACATCACTGTGTCATTAGATTTCAAAATGTTCTACCAATGGCATCTCTAAAATTTCTTACGTGGAATGTGAGGGGCATGCACGAGAAAATTAAGCGTGCAGCAGTCTTCACATTCCTCAAGAAACAGCGTGCCGATGTGATAGCCTTGGTTGAAACACATGTTGAGGGGAGCATCCAGATGGCACTCCACCGCCCATGGGTTGGGTGGGCGTATCATTCTACCCACACATCCCATGCCAGGGGAGTCTCAATATTGATAGCTAAATCTGTACATTTTGAGTTATGTGAACTATCTACTGATCCACAAGGCCGATACGTATTTCTCCTGGCTAAATTACATGGGGAACCCCTACTCATACTGGCCTTTTATGTGCCACCCCCATTTAACATTACCATAATTAAAGAGGGACTGTCATTCATGGCTCGCCACCCTGCAATATCTCCAGTCTGTTTGGGTGACTTTAATACCACACTAAATCCAACCTTGGACAGGCTACAACCGACTTTACCCACCTTGAATGCTCCCAACGAAACTAGGTTCTACAAGATCCTCTCCACCTTTCATTTAACAGACACATGTCGCCACAAGTTCCCACAAACGAGATTGTACTCGTGTTTCTCATTCTCTCATAACTAGATTGTCCCGCATAGACTTCATACTCATTTCCCACAGACTGACACCGCGACTACTAGAGGCTGCGTTCTGCCCCAGAATACTTTCAGATCATAGTCCCTACTGGATCACATTAAGCATCCCCATAGCCAAACCACCATGATCCTGGCATTTGAACCCATTTTGGCTATCTCTCCTACCAGAGGATGATGAGCTTGCGAGTAAGTGGAGATTATACTTCGCGGAGAATGACAAGTCAGCATCACCCTCCGTAGTATGGGACTCCTTTAAGCTTTTCGCCCGCTCAACGTTAATTACTGATATCAATAAAATTAAGGCAGATTCCGCCAGTGCCCTCGGTAAGGCCATGGCGAACCTGTCCTCCTCTGAGAGAGACTTTGCCACCACCCCCACCCCTGCAAATGCAAACCTGCTCAAACTACAAACTAGAGTAGTCACCCAGCTACAATTTCAAAAAGCAAGACAAAAACTTTTTTTCTCTAAACAAAAAATGTTTGAATATGGGGAAAAAGCGGGCAAGCTATTGGCGTACTTAGTACACAGTGAAAATAGACCCTTGGTGGTTATCACACTACATGGCCCTGGAGGACAACAAATAACAGACCCACCCATGGTAACCTCCATGTTTAGAGATTTCTTTGCTGACTTGTACAAAACGACAGTTCCCACTGAGACGCAATCAATGTCCCTCTTTCTTGAGAAGGTGACTTTCCCACAACTGACGGAAGAACAGATAGACCTACTAGAGGCACCCCTCACCATAGATGAAATCACAACCGCCATTGCTAGTTTCGCCAGGTCTAAATCTCCAGGATCAGACGGGCTCCCAATTGAGTTTTATTCCCAATTTAGTGAAACACTCACCCCCAAATTACTGGCTTTATCCACTTGACGACCGCCTCACGCCGATGTACGTCGGCAAAGTGGCACGGACAGGCAAAATCACGTACAGGGTACGTGATTTGCCTTCCGCGGGTGGGGGGTCCGATCGGACCCCCCCCCGGTGCCCGAGGCGGTCGTCTTTTGTCCAGCGGCGATCGGTGATGAGGGGGAGACCATCCGTTCGTGGCCCCCCCCTCGCGATCGCCGCCGGCCAATGAAAACACTCCTTTGCTGCTGTATGCTAAACAGCAGCAAAGGAAGTGATGTCATCTCCCCTCGGGTCGGTATTTTCCGTTCCGGCCCGAGGAGAGAAGACATCTATGTGAGTGCACCAACACACACACACACAGTAGAACATGCCAGGCATACAAAACACCCCGATCCCCCCCCCGATCGCCCCCCGATCCCCCCCCAATCACCCCCCCCCCCCCTGTCACAAACTGACACCAGCAGTTTTTTTTTTTTTTTTTTTCTGATTACTGCATAGTGTCAGTTTGTGACAGTTACAGTGTTGGGACAGTGAGTACTACCCCCCTTTAGGTCTAGGGTACCCCCCTAACCCCCCCTAATAAAGTTTTAACCCCTTGATCACCCCCTGTCACCAGTGTCACTAAGCGATCATTTTTCTGATCGCTGTATTAGTGTCGCTGGTGATGCTAGTTAGTGAGGTAAATATTTAGGTTCGCCGTCAGCGTTTTATAGCGTCGGGGACCCCCATATACTACCTAATAAATGTTTTAACCCCTTGATTGCCCCCTAGTTAACCCTTTCACCACTGATCACCGTATAACTGTTACGGTTGATGCTGGTTAGTTTGTTTATTTTTTATAGTGTCAGGGCACCCGCCGTTTATTACCAAATAAAGGTTTAGCCCCCTGATCGCCCGGCGGTGATATGCGTCGCCCCAGGCAGCGTCAGATTAGCGCCAGTACCGCTAACACCCACGCACGCAGCATACGCCTCCCTTAGTGGTATAGTATCTGTACGGATCAATATCTGATCTGATCAGATCTATACTAGCATCCCCAGCAGTTTAGGGTTCCCAAAAACGCAGTGTTAGCGGGATCAGCCCAGATACCTGCTAGCACCTGCGTTTTGTGCCTCCGCCCAGCCCACCCAAGTGCAGTATCGATCGATCACTGTCACTTACAAAACACTAAACGCATAACTGCAGCGTTCGCAGAGTCAGGCCTGATCCCTGCGATCGCTAACAGTTTTTTTGGTAGCATTTTGGTGAACTAGCAAGCACCAGCCCCAGGCGTCAGATTAGCGCCAGTACCGCTAACACCCACGCACGCAGCATACGCCTCCCTTAGTGGTATAGTATCTGAACGGATCAATATCTGATCCGATCAGATCTATACTAGCGTCCCCAGCAGTTTAGGGTTCCCAAAAACGCAGTGTTAGCGGAATCAGCCCAGATACCTGCTAGCACCTGCGTTTTGCCCCTCCGCCCGGCCCAGCCCAGCCCACCCAAGTGCAGTATCGATCGATCACTGACACTTACAAAACACTAAACGCATAACTGCAGCGTTCGCAGAGTCAGGCCTGATCCCTGCGATCGCTAACAGTTTTTTTTGTAGCGTTTTGGTGAACTGGCAAGCACCAGCCCCAGGCAGCGTCAGATTAGCGCCAGTACCGCTAACACCCACGCACGCACCGTACACCTCCCTTAGTGGTATAGTATCTGATCGCATCAATATCTGATCCGATCAGATCTATACTAGCGTCACCAGCAGTTTAGGGTTCCCAAAAACGCAGTGTTAGCGGGATCAGCCCAGATACCTGCTAGCACCTGCGTTTTGCCCCTCCGCCCGGCCCGGCCCAGCCCACCCAAGTGCAGTATCGATCGATCACTGTCACTTACAAAACACTAAACGCATAACTGCAGCGTTCGCAGAGTCAGGCCTGATCCCTGCGATCGCTAACGTTTTTTGGTAGCGTTTTGGTGAACTGGCAAGCGCCAGCGGCCTAGTACACCCCGGTCGTAGTCAAACCAGCACTGCAGTAACACTTGGTGACGTGGCGAGTCCCATAAGTGCAGTTGAAGCTGGTGAGGTGGCAAGCACAAGTAGTGTCCCGCTGCCACCAAAAAGACAAACACAGGCCCATCGTGCCCATAGTGCCCTTCCTGCTGCATTCGCCAATCCTAATTGGGAACCCACCACTTCTGCAGCGCCCGTACTTCCCCCATTCACATCCCCAACCAAATGCAGTCGGCTGCATGAGAGGCATTTTTATGTCCTCCCGAGTACCCCTACCCAACGAACCCCCAAAAAAGATGTCGTGTCTGCAGCAAGCGCGGATATAGGCGTGACACCCGCTATTATTGTCCCTCCTGTCCTGACAATCCTGGTCTTTGCATTGGTGAATGTTTTGAACGCTACCATTCACTAGTTGAGTATTAGCGTAGGGTACAGCATTGCACAGACTAGGCACACTTTCACAGGGTCTCCCAAGATGCCATCGCATTTTGAGAGACCCGAACCTGGAACCGGTTACAGTTATAAAAGTTAGTTACAAAAAAAGTGTAAAAAAAAAAAAAAAATATGAAATAAAAAAAAATAGTTGTTGTTTTATTGTTCTCTCTCTCTCTATTCTCTCTCTCTATTGTTCTGCTCTTTTTTACTGTATTCTATTCTGCAATGTTTTATTGTTATTGTTATTGTTATTATGTTTTATCATGTTTGTTTTTCAGGTGTGTAATTATTTACACTTTACTGTGCTTTATTGTTAACCATTGTTAACCATTTTTTTGTCTTCAGGTACGCCATTCACGACTTTGAGTGGTTATACCAGAATGATGCCTGCAGGTTTAGGTATCATCTTGGTATCATTCTTTTCAGCCAGCGGTCGGCTTTCATGTAAAAGCAATCCTAGCGGCTAATTAGCCTCTAGACTGCTTTTACAAGCCGTGGGAGGGAATGCCCCCCCCCCCCCCCCACCGTCTTCCGTGTTTTTCTCTGGCTCTCCTGTCTCAACAGGGAACCTGAGAATGCAGCCGGTGATTCAGCCAGCTGACCATAGAGCTGATCAGAGACCAGAGTGGCTCCAAACATCTCTATGGCCTAAGAAACCGGAAGCTACGAGTATTTCATGACTTAGATTTCGCCGGATGTAAATAGCGCCATTGGGAAATTGGGGAAGCATTTTATCACACCGATCTTGGTGTGGTCAGATGCTTTGAGGGCAGAGGAGAGATCTAGGGTCTAATAGACCACAATTTTTTCAAAAAAGAGTACCTGTCACTACCTATTGCTATCATAGGGGATATTTACATTCCCCGAGATAACAATAAAAATGATTAAAAAAAAAAATATGAAAGGAACAGTTTAAAAGTAAGATTAAAAAAGCAAAAAAATAATAAAGAAAAAAAAAAAAAAAAAAAAAAACACCCCTGTCGCCCCCTGCTCTCGCGCTAAGGCGAACGCAAGCGGCGGTCTGTCGTCAAACATAAACAGCAATTGCACCATGCATGTGAGGTATCACCGCGAAGGCCAGATCGAGGGCAGTAATTTTTCCAGTAGACCTCCTCTGTAAATCTAAAGTGGTAACCTGTAAAGGCTTTTGAAGGCTTTTAAACATGTATTTATTTTGTTGCCACTGCACGTTTGTGCGCAATTTTAAAGCATGTCATGTTTGGTATCCATGTACTCGGCCTAAGATCATCTTTTTTATTTCATCAAACATTTGGGCAATATAGCGTGTTTTAGTGCATTAAAATTAAAAAAAGTGTGTTTTTTCCCCAAAAAATGCGTTTGAAAAATCGCTGCGCAATTACTGTGTGAAAAAAAAAAATGAAACACCCACCATTTTAATCTGTAGGGCATTTGCTTTAAAAAAATATATAATGTTTGGGGGTTCAAAGTAATTTTTTTGCAAAAAAAAAAAACTTTTTCATGTAAACAATAAGTGTCAGAAAGGGCTTTGTCTTCAAGTGGTTAGAAGAGTGGGTGATGTGTGACATAAGCTTCTAAATGTTGTGCATAAAATGCCAGGACAGTTCAAAACCCCCCCAAATGACCCCATTTTGGAAAGTAGACACCCCAAGCTATTTGCTGAGAGGCATGTCGAGTCCATGGAATATTTTATATTGCGACACAAGTTGCGGGAAAGAGACAAATTTTTTTTTTTTTTTTTTTTTTTTGCACAAAGTTGTCACTAAATGATATATTGCTCAAACATGCCATGGAAATATGTGAAATTACACCCCAAAATACATTCTGCTGCTTCTCCTGAGTACGGGGATACCACATGTGTGAGACTTTTTGGGAGCCTAGCCGCGTACAGGACCCCGAAAACCAAGCACCGCCTTCAGGCTTTCTAAGGGCGTGAATTTTTGATTTCACTCTTCACTGCCTATCACAGTTTCGGAGGCCATGGAATGCCCAGGTGGCACAAAACCCCCCCAAATGACCCCATTTTGGAAAGTAGACACCCCAAGCTATTTGCTGAGAGGTATAGTGAGTATTTTGCAGACCTCACTTTTTGTCACAAAGTTTTGAAAATTGAAAAAAGAAAAAAAAAAAATGTTTTTTCTTGTCTTTCTTCATTTTCAAAAACAAATGAGAGCTGCAAAATACTCACCATGCCTTTCAGCAAATAGCTTGGGGTGTCTACTTTCCAAAATGGGGTCATTTGGGGGGGTTTTGTGCCACCTGGGCATTCCATGGCCTCCGAAACTGTGATAGGCAGTAAAGAGTGAAATCAAAAATTTTCACCCTTAGAAATCCTGAAGGCAGTGATTGGTTTTCGGGGCCCCGTACGCGGCTAGGCTCCCAAAAAGTCCCACACATGTGGTATCCCCATACTCAGGAGAAGCAGCTAAATGTATTTTGGGGTGCAATTCCACATATGCCCATGGCCTGTGTGAGCAATATATCATTTAGTGACAACTTTATGAAAAAAAAAAAAAAAAAAAAAAAAAGTGTCACTTTCCCGCAACTTGTGTCAAAATATAAAATATTCCATGGACTCAATATGCCTCTCAGCAAATAGCTTGGGGTGTCTACTTTCCAAAATGGGGTCATTTTGGGGGGTTTTGTGCCACCTGGGCATTCCATGGCCTCCGAAACTGTGATAGGCAGTGAAGAGTGAAAGCAAAAATTTACACCCTTAGAAATCCTGAAGGCGGTGATTGGTTTTCGGGGCCCCGTACGCGGCTAGGCTCCCAAAAAGTCCCACACATGTGGTATCCCCATACTCAGGAGAAGCAGCTAAATGTATTTTGGGGTGCAATTCCACATAGGCCCATGGCCTGTGTGAGCAATATATCATTTAGTGACGACTTTTTGTAAATATTTTTTTTTTTTTTTTTTTTTGTCATTTTTCAATCACTTGGGACAAAAAAAATAAATATTCAATGGGTTCAACATGCCTCTCAGCAATTTCCTTGGGGTGTCTACTTTCCAAAATGGGGTCATTTGGGGGGGTTTTGTACTGCCCTGCCATTTTAGCACCTCAAGAAATGACATAGGCAGTCATAAACTAAAAGCTGTGTAAATTCCAGAAAATGTACCCTAGTTTGTAGACGCTATAACTTTTGCGCAAACCAATAAATATACGCTTATTGACATTTTTTTTACCAAAGACATGTGGCCGAATACATTTTGGCCTAAATGTATGACTAAAATTTAGTTTATTGGATTTTTTTTATAACAAAAAGTAGAAAATATCATTTTTTTTCAAAATTTTCGGTCTTTTTCCGTTTATAGCGCAAAAAATAAAAACCGCAGAGGTGATCAAATACCATCAAAAGAAAGCTCTATTTGTGGGAAGAAAAGGACGCAAATTTCGTTTGGGTACAGCATTGCATGACCGCGCAATTAGCAGTTAAAGCGACGCAGTGCCAAATTGGAAAAAGACCTCTGGTCCTTAGGCAGCATAATGGTCCGGGGCTCAAGTGGTTATACAACCATCTCTTTGAGACTGGGACTCTACCCCCCGTCCATGACAGAGGCAACCATAGTCCTCATCCCCAAACCAGGAAAAGACCCGGGATAATCAGAATCTTACTGCCCCATATCCCTATTACAGGTTGACATCAAGATATTGGCCAAAGTACTATCCATCAGGCTCAATCAGGTCATCTTGTCCCTAATACATACAGACCAAGCAGGTTTCATGCCTGGTCGCAATACCTCGTTTAATCTCCGGAAATTATACATAAATCTACAGGCCATACATGAGGAGGTTGGTTCACGAATTGTAGTAACTTTGGATACAGCAAAAGCCTTTGACTCGGTGGAGTGGAGGTATCTCTGGAGATGTTTGGAGGGCTATGGCTTCAGTCCCAAATATATTAAGTGGGTTCAACTATTATACCAGGCACCCAAAGCCAAGGTTGTAGTCAATGGGTGGCTGTCTCAGACGTTTCGTAAGAGACAAGGCTGTCCTTTGTCCCCACTATTGTATGCCCTTGTGGTGGAACCCCTTGCGATATCTATCCGAGCAAACCCAGAGATTAAAGGACTGAGAATGGGCTCCTTAATTGAAAAAATCAGTATATATGCAGATGACACGCTGTTATATTTAGCAGACTCAGGCCCATCTTTACACACCGCACTTCACACGATCTAACAATTCGGAACATTTTCAGGATTGAAAATAAATTGGGATAAGTTCCAAATTCTACCAATCGATAGCTTCCCACCCCCAGAATCCCAAGCCAGACTACCACTACAGAGAGTTGTTGTCATTAAATACCTGGGGATCCATATATCCAGATCCTCTACAGACTACATATCCGTTAATATAGACCCTCTCCTTTCCCTGGTTAAAACTTAAGTACGAATATGGTCCCGACTCCCACTTAGAACCTGGGGCCGCATAAATTTAATTAAAATGATCCTACTTCCTAAAATACTGTATATCCTATGGCATACTCCAGTTTACTTACCCCTGAAGCATTTCAAGTCTCTGGAGTCCCTTCTCAAGCCCTTTGTGTGGGGAACTAACAGACAGAAACTGGCATGGCAAACTCTCAAGAACCCAACTGACCTTGGTGGCACAGCTCTCCCTGACTTTAACCTATATTACATCGCATCACAATTGTCACAGCTCTTCCACATAGATAAAATGGATAGTGAGAGATTTCTCACGCTCCTATGTCCAAAATGGGCACAACACACCAAGGACTCGATATACGCTATAGCATTGGGTTCGGGAGGGTTGGAACCAGGGGAAAATAGACAAACCATGCTATACCATTATAGGAAAATATGGGACTTCCACTTCCAAACTTGAAATTCCACAATTCAATGACTACACGCCGATATGGCACAACAAGAACCTTCCCGAATTCAACAAAATTCATGACAAAAGTATGGTCCAAGCAGGGAATATTCTACCTGCATCACATACTAAAAGATGGGCACCCTAAAACTTTCAATTCACTTAAAGAAGTATTCACAATTCAAAATCGAATGTTCTTTAGATTTCTACAACTCCGCCATGCGACACAATCGCAATTTTCTGACTCTGTCCCAAACCCTACACCCATGTCATTATGGCAGTAACTAAGAACACAAATTCCCACAAACTGATTTCAGCATTTTACAACATGCTCTCAACCCCCATCTCTACTAAAATAGCATACGACCTGAAACCCAGATGGGAAAGAGAGGTGGGACCAATAGGGGATGAGGAGTGGGAGGAGGCACTGGAGTCTTGTAAGGCCGTATCCCCCAAACTATCGGATCGACTGTCGCAAATCTACATTCTACACAGGGCATACTTCACACCCCTTAGAGTGGCAAGATACAAACGCACCCAATCTACCACATGCCTGATGTGTGGGGGAGAGACAGGCACTTTCTTCCACTTGATCTGGACATGTCCCAAGATTCAAGGCTTGTGGAAACAAATCGTGACATTCCTACAGGATACAATGGGTTCACCCCTAGCATTAGACCCAAAACAATGCCTTCTTGGCATAATACCAGATACAATTGATAAGTATACAAAAATATTTCTTCATGAGACGCTGTTCACAGCAAGAAACATCATAGCTAAAAAATGGATGAGACAAACGCCTCCCAAAATATCAGAATGGAAAATAGAAGTGAATAATACCTTGCCGTATAAGTAATGCATATATATCAACAGAGGCTGCCCCAACAAATACAACAAGATATGGGATCGCTGGCTCCAGGAATCTGATACATGTGTCTAATAAAACCAAATTAGCTTGAAATTAATAATTGAACACACGTCTCAATATGTAGTCTTTATGTACTAAATGTATGCTGTACTTGTAGAATATACTCACATGACAGAAAAAAAATGTACCAAATATCTTAATTACAGACTGTATAACACTCAATGTATCTGTTACTAAGTTTATATGTAGAAGCAAACATAACATGTATGCACCAGTTGATTAATAAAAACCTTTGTTTAACGTAAAATAATTACTCAGGAATTATTGATGAGTAGGGATGAGCTTCGTGTTCGAGTCGAACCCATGTTCGACTCCAACATCGTCTGTTCGCCCATTCGCCGAATTGCGAACGATATGGGCCGTTCGCGCCAAATTCGTGTGGCGCGTCACGGCCCATAATTCACTGCGGCATCGCAGTGCATTGCTGGCTGATGATTGGCCAAGCATGCACTATGACCCGCATGCTTGGCCAATCACAGCGCCGTCTGAACAGAGAGCCGTAATTGGCCAAAGCCAAGGAGGCTTTGGCCAATTATGGCTCAGGGCATTTAGCACACGCCCCATACTATATAAGGCCGCCTGCACGGCGGCCCTGTGTAGTGTGTGTTCCGGCGTTCATAGATAGAGAGAGAGAGACAGACAGTGTCATTTGATTTGAGTTAGATAGATTAGGCAGGACAGTCAGTCAGTTAGCTGCACTTACAGTGTATTGTGTATATATATGCATCCCAGGTGTTGCATATATATATATATACACTGTATTCAGTTTAGCTAGATCCGTTCCTGTTATCTTCTTACTGACAGGCAGGCTTGTCTTGTTACAGTATTTACAGCTACCTGAAGAAAATTGCTGGTGTTCTTTTGATCCTATTAGTACCACAGTCAGGCAGCTAGACTATTTACAGTTAGTGCAGTGTGTCCTGCTCACAGTTTTCAGCTAAACCTACAAGTTAGTGGGGTGCGTCCTGCTCACAGTGTTCAGCTAAACCTACAAGTTAGTGTGGTGCGTCCACCTCACAGTGTTCAGCTAAACCTACAAGTTAGTGCGGTGCGTCCTGCTCACAGTGTTCAGCTAAAACTACAAGTTAGTGCGGTGCATCCACCTCACAGTGTTCAGCTAAACCTAGAAGTTAGTGCGGTGTGTCCTGCTCACAGTGTTCAGCTAAAACTACAAGTTAGTGCTGTGCGTCCTCCTCACAGTGTTCAGCTAAACCTACAAGTTAGCGTAGTGAGACCTCTGCACAGTGTTCATCTAAAGCTACAAGTTAGTGCAGTGCGTCCTGCTCACAGTGTTCAGCTAGATCCGTTCCTGTTATCTTCTTACTGACAGGCAGGCTTGTCTTGTTACAGTATTTACAGCTACCTGAAGAAAATTGCTGGTGTTCTTTTAATCCTATTAGTACCACAGTCAGGCAGCTAGACTATTTACAGTTAGTGCAGTGTGTCCTTCTCACAGTGTTCAGCTAAAACTACAAGTTAGTGTGGTGCGTCCACCTCACAGTGTTCAGCTAAACCTACAAGTTAGTGCGGTGCGTCCTGCTCACAGTGTTCAGCTAGATCCGTTCCTGTTATCTTCTTACTGACAGGCAGGCTTGTCTTGTTACAGTATTTACAGCTACCTGAAGAAAATTGCTGGTGTTCTTTTGATCCTATTAGTACCACAGTCAGGCAGCTAGACTATTTACAGTTAGTGCAGTGCGTCCTGCTCACAGTGTTCAGCTAAAACTACAAGTTAGTGGGGTACATCCACCTCACAGTGTTCAGCTAAACCTAGAAGTTAGTGCGGTGCGTCCTGCTCACAGTGTTCAGCTAAAATTACAAGTTAGTACTGTGCGTCCTGCTCACAGTGTTCAGATAAACCTACAAGTTAGTGTAGTGAGACCTCTGCACAGTGTTCATCTAAAGCTACAAGTTAGTTCAGTGCGTCCTGCTCACAGTGTTCAGCTAGATCCGTTCCTGTTATCTTCTTACTGACAGGCAGGCTTGTCTTGTTACAGTATTTACAGCTACCTGAAGAAAATTGCTGGTGTTCTTTTGATCCTATTAGTACCACAGTCAGGCAGCTAGACTATTTACAGTTAGTGCAGTGCGTCCTGCTCACAGTGTTCAGCTAAAACTACAAGTTAGTGGGGTACGTCCACCTCACAGTGTTCAGCTAAACCTACAAGTTAGTGGGGTGCGTCCTGCTCACAGTGTTCAGCTAAACCTACAAGTTAGTGTGGTGCGTCCACCTCACAATGTTCAGCTAAACCTACAAGTTAGTGCGGTGCGTCCTGCTCACAGTGTTCAGCTAAAACTACAAGTTAGTGCGGTGCGTCCACCTCACAGTGTTCAGCTAAACCTAGAAGTTAGTGCGGTGCGTCCTGCTCACAGTGTTCAGCTAAAACTACAAATTAGTGCTGTGCGTCCTCCTCACAGTGTTCAGCTAAACCTACAAGTTAGTGTAGTGAGACCTCTGCACAGTGTTCATCTAAAGCTACAAGTTAGTGCAGTGCGTCCTGCTCACAGTGTTCAGCTAGATCCGTTCCTGTTATCTTCTTACTGACAGGCAGGCTTGTCTTGTTACAGTATTTACAGCTACCTGAAGAAAATTGCTGGTGTTCTTTTGATCCTATTAGTACCACAGTCAGGCAGCTAGACTATTTACAGTTAGTGCAGTGTGTCCACCTCACAGTGTTCAGCTAAAACTACAAGTTAGTGGGGTGCGTCCACCTCACAGTGTTCAGCTAAACCTACAAGTTAGTGTGGTGCGTCCTGCTCACAGTGTACAGCTAAAACTACAAGTTAGTGCTGTGCGTCCTGCTCACAGTGTTCAGCTAAAACTACAAGTTAGTGTGGTGCGTCCTCCTCACAGTGTCCAGCTAAACCTACAAGTTATTTTTTTGCGAGCTCTGCACAGTGTTCAGCTAAAGCTACCTGTAGAAGGCACAGTGGGAGACTAGGGAGTCAGAAAAGACACTGAGTGAAATGTCTAACTCAGCACCTATGGATATGAGCATTGTTAATCTGTCTGACTTTCAATTAGATCCTAATCATATTAAACTTCTTCAAAAAGGACTATCTTTTTCCCCCACTGTGCCCATGAATGAATTTGAAGTGTTCAAAGACATTAATCTATTCCTTAGAAAAGTCCTCTTTAAACTTTGGCACCAAAAAGAAAAAGATTCTGACAATACACCTACCCCTGACCCCAATTTTGACAAGGAAGAAAGAGAGGCCATTAACAGCTTAATATCTCTATTGGAAGAAAGGGGGCGTGGTTTGCCTTGAGAGAAGATGGCTGCTTGATCCCTCAGCTCCTGCTCACCACGGCCTTTACATCAGCAAATACTAGAGACATCCGACATTTCCTGACTACCCACTATGGGAACTTCCTCCCGTGGAAACTCGCAGTCACGTTCCCGCTCCCCGAGAGAACTTACCGGCTGCACGAATCACACTATTCCGGAGATATTCCGCACCCAGAGGCCTAACATGGCGGCTCCTCTTCCCACCTCAAATCCTTCCCAGGAACTGACTGGTATTCTTCTCACCCCAACAATACCTCACAACTCACAAATAGAGAATGACAGCACTTCGCTCCGTCAACCGAGTCTAAGAGATCTCCAAGCTGTGGCAACTGACATTAAGGACACTCTCTTCTCTGCCATTTCGGACCTACGCCACAAACTACAAGCTATTTCAGGGAGAGTGCAGCGTGTCGAGGATGATGTGGCACTACAAGGCTCAGCAACAAAAGAGATTCAATATGCAGTGAACTCCCATACTATGCAACTTAGAGATCTTCAGCGACATGTTGAAGATCTCGACAATCGGGGCAGAAGACATAACCTTAGGGTGAGAGGCCTACCCGAGTCTGTGGAACAGGACCGTCTTCTCCAAGTTGTCACAGGCCTCTTCAACAAACTCCTAGATAGGCCTCATCACACTCCAGTGGCTATGGAGCGAATACACAGGGCGCTCCGTCCCAGGGGCAGAGAAGCAGACCCCCCACGGGATGTCATCTGCTTTGTGAATGATTACACAATCAAGGAAGAAATCCTCAAGAATACAAGAGAAAAACCGCGGCTGGTATATGAGGATCACCATATACAGATCTATCAAGATCTTTCAGCGATCACACTGAGACATCGCAAAGACCTCCGACCCTTACTAGACGTCCTGCGAAACAACGGAATCCGCTACCGATGGAAGTTCCCGTTCGGCCTCTCTGCCTCCCATCAAGGCCGCTCTGCCCTACTAAGAGTTCCAGAGGACCTCGAGGGATTCTGCCGCACCTTAGACATTCCGCTGGTGTCGGTCCCGCATTGGTATGAGGAATTCAACATCTTACCTCACAACCGCCACTCTCCAGCAGAAGAACCGATGGATGCCCACAGCACCAGCTTCCGACGACGCAGATCGCCCTCACCGATCAGACCAAGCCCTTCAGGAGGATCCCGGCACCCGCCTCCCAGCCCCATGACAGCGCCTCTGCCTAGAAGAGCCCGCCGTGATCGTTAACACAGCCCTAGGCCCCTGAAATACAATATCCTTCCCAGACACTACCGCGTACAGCCACTACTACACCTCTACCACCTTCTCCTTTTTACAGATTCCTGACCCTGTATCGACTACCTCTCCTGCATTTACCGACACTCTGCAATGGAATGACCGCTTCACCAGACTGCTATGCAGTATCACCCGAGACCCGACCTTCCTTCCTGCACGGATCCTTCCCAAATACGCATTGCCTGCCTCTGTTGGGGCCTACAAAAGATTAAGGACATTTGACTGACATTGAACTGAGACGCCTTACCATGTCCCCCTTTGTTGCTCATCTTCCTTGAGAGACCGCCGGTCCGGGGCGACTGCAGATTCCGTTCCTCACCACAGCCTGTTTAAGCCCCATGATACATACCTCCGGTACTCATCAAAAGATGCTGGTACACACTGTTATTCTGCTTCGAGTCCGGGACCTACGACACGGGCTCTGCAGAAATTAACGAGTACAACTGTTCTGTACAAATGAGCAAAAACCGAAGGGTAACATATTAGATGTTATAAGTTTATGTTAGAAGTTTTAAGTTATAAGTGGTTACTACCTCCTGTTTCAGGAAGACACAATTACACTTCACCACATATTGACGTTATAACAAACACACATCTCAGGCACAATCATTAATCAAACTTTTTCACTGCACCGCATAGTTCCTTAACCCACAACACACTCTCTGCAGTTTAGCTCTCTACTACCATCTACTGGCCACTCGGCCAAAACGCTTGTACTATGCTAAACCCTATACCCCACTACACCCCATACGCAACCACAGACAAAAATCAATACAGAATATAGCATACACTCCTAACCCTTACCAGCATATTGAGTGCAACAAGATATGATATTTATCACTATCACTATCATAACCGGTCCCTCTCCTCCGTGAATAGGCTCACATAACAGCAGGGAATTGATCCACCCTCACTATGCTGCTTGTACCTGAAATCGCCACATACACATATGCTCCTGTCATAAGCACATGAGAACACACACCGATAACACAAGAGATGATGAGGATTTCTTACACAATCCTAATACCAAACCCACTCTTCTACAATGACGACTTCTCAACGAATGGGCTCTTTACTGCCACCTACTGGCTTTGAACACACCCTCTCCACAATTGTAAACCCTCATTTACTAATGTAGACCGATACAAACAAGACTGACAACACCATCAACATGCTACATAACATTTATCTATAGCCTACAAAACACCAGAGGAATACACTTAATATGGTACTCAGCAAACCCCGTCAACCCCTTACGGATCTACACACATGAACAATTTCTA
The DNA here is from genome assembly GCF_042186555.1 of Aquarana catesbeiana. Lineage (NCBI taxonomy): Eukaryota > Metazoa > Chordata > Amphibia > Anura > Ranidae > Aquarana > Aquarana catesbeiana. Next base: position 706,103,977 of record NC_133324.1, on the reverse strand, counting down.
GATTATTATAGTTCTGTAATATTGTTTTTACATGGGTTTGCTTCCTCTGCCTACATACACGCATCAAACGGGTTAAGCTAGCTATGTTGTCTTTTGATTACCATTCTATTCAAACATAGTTATGTTACTAAACGAGAGTGTCACCACGTATATTATGTTACCTTGCTTACTCAGACTTAGGCAAGCCTACTATATTGATCAGATATCTAGTAATAGATGTTTATTTGATAATGAAACAATGTTTTTTAAGGTTTTCTCTCTTTGTGTCTTTTCCCCCTCTCCGATAAGACTGCACCCATAAATACCCTCCGCAAATTCATCCGCCCCCACTCAATCTAAAGTATACATAAACACCGATATAAGAAACTATCTGAATATCTCGCCAACAATACTTACTCATTTCCCTATCTCCCCAGTGACCTCATTCTACCTAATTTCCCAACATGAGTTCCACATACTTGTCTCCCCCGCTCCAACACATATATAAAATAAGGCTGATGGTGGGCTGGACTGCTCTGACAGATTTTTTTTCACCAATAGTAGACATCTCTTGATAGATAAACCAACTCCCACACAGTGGTCAAGCGAATCTTAAACAGCACCTCATACATACAAATCTACACGTACCACTGACCTTATCCGGTTAGTAAATTATTGTGTCCCTTGTCACTGACTTCGGTGATTGAGGACACACTTATTACCGGCATTGCTCACCCTCCCGGACCCCTGTCTCCTGGCCTTCCCTACCCGCACGCACATATCTCTCAACCCATCCTATCACTTCCTCCATAGCAGCAAGTACTACCCTCCTAAATACACTCACACACCATTACAATGACGAATCCGTCCACAAACACCCATAGCACCAAACTCAAACTTATATCACTAAACATAAAAGGCCTCAACATACCAGAGAAACGCTCCAAACTACTCCTCACTATGCACCAAAACAAAGCTGATATCGTTTTCCTTCAAGAAACACACTTTAGATCCGACTCTACTCCAAAATTACAAAACCACTGATATCCCACGGTATACCACGCTACCAACCCGTTACACAAAACAAAAGGAGTCTCCATACTTATCGCCAAATCCTGCCCCATTCAAATCACGGAGTCTCTAATAGATGAGAACGGCAGATACCTCTTTCTTAAAGGCTCCCTCCTCAATAGGAAGTTCACCTTAGCGAACATATACGCCCCAAATTGTGGTCAGGTTCCTTTCTTTCGAAAAATCACAGAGACACTTACGACCTTTCAAGAAGGTACCCTCATCCTGGGGGGAGACTTCAATATTCCACTCAACCCGATCCACGATACATCCACCGGCTCCTCCTCCCTCCCGTATTCGGCCCTTAAGACGATTAAATCTTTGCTCAATCAACTATTACTGCATGACTCATGGCGTACCCTGAACCCAAACGTTAAAGACTTCACATTTTATTCTGCCCCCCACGACAAATATTCAAGAATAGACTACATCTTTCTAACACAAAAAGACTTATCTCTAATCCACCGCGCCTCAATTGACCCAATGCTTCTCTCCGACCATCACCCCACTTCTCTTACACTTCAAATCCCAAACACGACACCTCGCTCACAAACATGGAAACTAGACCCATCACTACTGAATGACCCTTCCATCATGACTGAGGTCGAATCAAACCTCAAGCATTTCTTTCAAGAGAATGTCTCAGCGGACATGTCCCCACTTACTATTTGGGAAACACACAAATGTGTAATCAGGGGCATTTTAATCGCAGCGGCGGCTAAACGCAATCGAACACGTAGAAAACAATACTCAGATCTCATTAATAAAATCCATCGACTAGAAAATGCTCATAAACACACCCAAGCCCTCTCCACTATGACAGAACTACTTCAAGCTAGAAAGGATCTATTAGACATACTAGACACCCAAATCCGACGTAAATATATCCTCTCCAAAAAAACGTTCTATGAACATGGCAATAAAGCCAGCAAAATGTTAGCTCGGGCCTTACAAGTGACAAGAGCTCACACAACGATTCACTCCATCACTGATCCCACGGGAAGCAAACTTACCAAAACCCCAGACATAGCACAACAGTTTGTACACTACTATAGTAAACTATATAATCTTCACCCCTCTAACTCTTCCGCAGATAAAAACAAACGAACGGGAATGATAATCGACTTTCTACGACAATATGGCCCCACCCCTATCTCGGATTCAACTGCTCAAGATCTAGCATCCCCCCTCACCAAAGAAGAAGTAGACCTAGCTTTGAAACAACTAAACTCAGGTAAAAGCCCCGGCCCCGACGGCTTGACAGTAGGATACTACAAAACGTATGCAGAAACACTCACCCCCTTCTTCCTAAAAGCCTTCAATTCCTTCGCAACCCCTAAGACACCGCCTCGAGACCTTCTAACTGCTCATATAGCGGTAATCCCAAAACCGAACAAAGACCCTTCCCTTGTCACCAACAACAGACCTATCTCGCTTCTCAATGTGGACCTGAAATGGTATGCAAAAACCTTAGCTAACCGTATCTTACCACTTTTACCCCAACTTATTGCTCTAGACCAGGTCGGCTTCGTTCCAGGAAGAGAAGCAAGAGATAATACTCTAAAAGCTCTTAATATCCATCACTGGCTCACGTCCAACCGCTCTGGCGGATTTATGCTTTCTCTCGACGCGGAGAAGGCGTTTGACAGGGTGGCCTGGGACTATATGTTAGAAACCCTACGGATGATCGGTCTTCCCCCAATGATGCTTAATTTCATTTCAGCCCTCTACTCAAAACCTACTGCCAAGGTCCAAGTAAACGGCCACCTGTCGGACGCCTTCTCCGTGTCGAATGGAACCCGCCAGGGTTGCCCACTCTCCCCCTTAATTTTTATCCTATCCCTAGAACCTTTCCTGCGACGTCTGAGAGCCAATCAAGACATCAAGGGAATTACCATCAAAAAACGCACATACAAAGTAGCTGCCTTTGCAGACGACATACTCCTATTTCTCACCGACCCCCTCACGACGATACCCAACCTACTCAAAGACTTTAACACTTTTCATACCCTCTCCAACCTTCAAATAAATTACTCGAAATCGACAGCCCTGAATATTACCATCGACCCTAAGATATGTCGCCAATGCCAACTCAACTACCCGTTCTCGTGGAATGATAAAGCAATTCAATACCTAGGCATTCTATTACCGACCTCCTTGAACGACCTATACACCCTAAACCATGCAGCAATCTTACAAAAAATACAATTAGACTTAAAAAAATGGTCCTCGGGACTGTTTTCCTGGTTCGGCAGGGCCGCAATAATCAAAATGAATATCTTACCCCGACTTCTATATATTTTGCAAACTATTCCCATTAAGCTCCCGAAGACATTCTTCTCCACTTATCAAAAAGCCTGTACGTCATTTGTATGGGCCAAACTACGACCGAGACTAAGCTTCCAGAGACTGACTGCCCCCAAAAATATAGGAGGCATTGGCCTTCCCGATCTACGCAAATACCAGCAAGCGTGCCATCTTACAAGAATAATTGACTGGAACATACACTCTACACATAAAGACTGGATTCACATAGAGCAATCATTCTCAGATCTCCCTCTGTCTCATCTCCCCTGGATCTCCAACTCCAAGATCTCTCCTGAACCCAAACGTCACCCATTAATTAACCCCACACTAGCCACCTTCCACACAACTTGTAAACTACATAAAATTTCCTCACTTAAGGGCCCATTGACCCCATTACGGATGAACCCAGACTTTCTGCCGGGAATGCACTCCACCTTCTTAGCAGATCGCTGGCCTCACCCTACTGTAAAAGCTAAACATTTTTTCGATGGAAATCAATTCTTGTCCCAAACAGCGCTAGCTTCAAAAATGAACTTGAACTCTTTCCCGTTCTGGACGTACGTCCAACTGAGACACTTCTTTGACAAACCTAAACCTAAACCGGACTGGTCCAGACCTACCACCACATTTGAAAACTTATGCGAAAGTGAAGACCCCCAAAAACATCTGATATCCCAGACATATGCACTCCTATTCACAACCCATACACCGTCGAAACACTGGACTACCAGACAATGGGAACAGAACCTCTCAATAACTCTCACCGACGCAGAATGGGAAAAAATATATACCTTGGCCCACAAAGGATCAATTAATGTGCAAGTACAGGAAAACGCCTTTAAAATATTATCAAGATGGTACAGATCACCACTGACACTACATCATATTGACCCGTCAATTACCCAAACATGTTGGAGATGCAAAACTGAAATTGGATCGTTCCTACATGTCTGGTGGTCCTGCACGAAAATTCAACCCTTTTGGGTAGAAGTGCACAAACTAATCAGCAAGATAACAACTTACACGCTAGACTTCAACCCTGCAACACTCCTGCTCCATCATTCCAAATTGCCACTGTCAACCTACCTCCGATCTCTGGCCATGCACATGGTGAACGCTGCTAAGCTTTGTATCCCTCTCAAATGGCGTTCCACAGACCAACCATCCATCACAGACTGGTTCACACGCATACAAAAAACGATGGTCATGGAAGACCTTATACATCAGGCCAAAGAAACACAACCTAAGTTCATCAAAACATGGACATGTTGGATTCACTTCACCACCACTGACGAATACAAACAATATCTTACATAACACCACGGTCATCGTGATAAAGACTAACATAACGCTTATTTCCTTACCCTGGATAAATACTGTTCCTTTCACTTTCCCCTCTGTTATTGAAGATTCCCCATACCCCCAAACTCAAATCGACAATCACAAGAATATTACTCTCTGCTGACAATACTTACGTATTTTTTTACGTATAATTTTCCCCCTCACTATACGATCTAATATTACAATTTAAATATAATGATTTACCTTTCTCGCTCAAGAGTTCAGCGGCTGCGTCCGCAACAGCATACAGAACTGTATTTTACTTTTACTTATTCTTGTACTATTCTCTCCCTCCTCTGTATTTGTTATTGTTACTTTTGTGTAAAAACCAATAAAAACATTTAACAAAAAAAAAAAAATATCTCTATTGGAAGAAAACGCTGATAGCAACTCGGAAACAGAAAGTAGCCACCCAATTAGAAGAAATTCCAATCTACGCATCAAATCCACAAAAATGCCAGCATTATCTATCCATAAATGGCTTCAATTATTCCTTGATCAGGTCAAACGAGATCTCGCGAGGATTAATTGGGAATGGTTGTGATCGAATAACTTAACTAGCCCTGAGAGGAAAGCATTACGGGAATTGCAGGAAGCTCCTGATTTGGTGATAAAAAGGAGTGATAAGGGCGGGAATGTGGTACTACTCAGCGAAAAAATCTATGAGGATGAAGCGCTAAGACTGCTAAATGACACTTCCACTTACCAAAAACTGATGGGTACCCCCTTCCCAGCCCTGGTCACCACTCTGAACACCAAGTTAAAACTAGCTATGGAAGTTGGCCTGCTTACCAAAAAGGAATATCTATACCTCAGAGTTGAAGATATCACTATCCCAACCTTCTATATAATCCCCAAATTACATAAATCGTTAACCAACCCTCCAGGGAGACCTATTGTTTCAGCTATCAAGGGTCCCCTTGAACGAGTTGGCAAGGACTGCCGTCCTTTGTCAGGGACAGTAGAGATATACTCTCTAAACTGTCCCAATTCTCCTTGTCACCAGATGCCCTACTGGTGGGGATAGATGTAGAGAGTCTATACACGTCGATTCCCCACCAGTGGGGCATCCAAGCCACTAAAACCTTTCTTGACATCCATTATCCATCATTGGGAGCCCACAATGAATTCATTATTGAATTACTAGAATTCATGTTGGGGAACAATTTCTTTCAATTCCTTGGGATGTTCTATCAACAAGTGAGAGCCACTAGTATGGGTGCCCCATGGGCCCCTTCATACGCCTGTCTCCACCTTGGCCTCTGGGAGGAGGAGGTTGTGTACAAGTCCTCGATGTACCTTGACCACTGTGCGTTGTAGTTAAGGTACATCGACAACGTGCTCATGGTATGGGAGGGCACAGCAGAACAAGTTTTGGAATTTTTGTTCCAACTAAACATTAATGAAAGGAATATTCATTTAACCTATTCCTATTCTGCTGAAGCCCTCTCTTTTCTTGATTTACAAATCAACAGATGCGGAAATCGGATAGTAACAAGTACTTTCCGAAAGGAAACAGCAGCCAACACCCTCCTCTTGGCACAGAGCCATCATCCGAAGTGCCTGATCAAAGGGATACCTACAGGACAATTTTTAAGGATCAGGCGAAACTGCTCAGAGGAGGATCAATTTCTATCTGAAGCACATGAGATGTAAAAAAGATTCAGGAAAAGAGGGTACTCACATAATTCCCTCAAAAAAGCCAAAAAAAAAATGCATTAGAAAAAAAGCGTGAAGATCTCCTAACTACACAAGAAAAGACCCTGGAATCAGATAGACTAGAATGCGATTTTCCTAGAATTATCACAAGATTTGGTTCACAATGGACTATGGTCCAGGAGATCCTTAACAGACATTGGCATATCCTTAAATCAGCACCCTTGATCACTAACATCATTAGTCCCAGACCATGATGTCGCCCAGGTTCCGTGCCCTGCTAAAAGGGCACGGAACCTGGGCGATGTTCTGGTCCATTCAGAATACACTAGAAAGACTAATAAAAACTGGCTTACCGAGAGAAACCCCCCCAGGTATGCATGCATGTGGACACTGTAACATATGCAAAAATGCACATCACACTGATGTGTTCGCCAACCCGAGAGGAGGTAGGGATTATCAGATTAAACAATTTATTAATTGTTCAACGACGCGTGTCATATATATGCTCACATGTCCTTGTAATAAAAACTATAATAGGAAAAACTAAACGTCAACTCCGAATAAGGATTGGTGAGCACATCAGTGGTATTAGGAATATGAAAAAGAACAAAGATGATGACCGACCTATTCCAGTACACTTTGCTAAATTCCATGATAGTAACCCAAAGGGTCTTACGGTTAAGGGGATCTATGTGCTGAATTTGCCCCCAAGAAGAGGGGATTTTGACACTGTTCTCCTTCAAAAGGAGAAAATGTGGACGTACTATTTGGACTCTTTAGCCCCCAAGGGGCTGAACACCGAATGTAGTTTACAACCCTTTCTAGAGAAATGACTGTCCTTTCTGACCTTTGGGAAACCCCCCCCTTCCCCCATTTTTTATACAGTCATTATTTGGAATAACTTAGATCTTCACACTTTCCAAGGCCATTTTTTACTAAATATTATTCCCCCCTCCCCGTTTTTACTAACTCTTCTTTTCCTCCCCCCCTCCCCCCTTCCCCATTTCTTGCCCCCCCCTTCCCCTCCTTCCTAATATGCACCCCCTCCTGCTGCAATTTTGAAGTGGTCTGATTTGAATTTTGGCAAACAGCTGGTGTTCATACAACCTTCTTTTGAACCAACCCTGGGATCTATTCGTCTGTGTTCAACAATATTATATTTAATTCTACAGCCAGATCGCCCACCAACATCCATAATACTTTAGGGGTACTAGAATTGTTCTCGCATTACGGGATACATCATTTGTGGATACCTCATTACCAAATCCAATACTCTAATGCCCCGTACACACGGTCGGATTTTCCGATGGAAAATGTCCGATCGGACCGTGTTGTCGGAAATTCCGACCGTGTGTGGGCTCCATCGGACATTTTCCATCGGATTTTCCGACACACAAAGTTGGACAGCAGGAGATAAAATTTTCCGACAACAAAATCCGTTGTCGGAAATTCCGATCGTGTGTACACAAATCCGACGGACAAAATGCCACGCATGCTCAGAATAAATAAAGAGATGAAAGCTATTGGCCACTGCCCCGTTTATAGTCCCGACGTACGTGTTTTACGTCACCGCATTTAGAATAATTTTTTAATTATCCCCTGTGACAACGTTGTCCAATTTTTTAATTGGTTTGTGAGTACCGTCTGTCCATATTGCTCTTTTTCACATTTTTTGTATCTCAATTTGGTTGTTTATTTTTTGGTAATTAATAAAGCTGGTTTGTGTTCACACTAGTGTTCTCTGTTGACCCTCTTTGGAGAATTTTTTTCTCCTAGTTTTTCCTTATATGCACTTTAGGGCAACTTGAACTGCATGCAGGCTAAACCCTGCATGATTGTTTTACACTTACCTGCAACAGTGGCCATCTATTTAATCAATTTATTTAATAGGTTGATCCAGGCAATATCTCTGTTTTTTTGTACCTGTAGAAGGTTGGTGGTGTTTTCCTGATCCTATCACTACCGCAGGCAGCTAAAAAAGCTACAAGTTAGTTTTTTGCGAGCTCTGCACAGTGTTCAGCTAAAGCTACCTGTAGAAGGTTGGTGGTGTTCTCATACTACAGGCAGGCAGTTGATTTTGCTAGCTGCAGTATCAGTACATATCAGTACCACCACCACCAAAGGCCCTATTTTTCTGCCCTTGTTCAACAGGGGCATGTAATTACAATTCTTGATCTAATATTTTTCACAGCAGGGCCCTGTGAGGGCTTACAGTGTTGTGGCCACAACAACACCTAAGGCCCAAATTTCTGCTGAGTATATAGGGCAGGCCCCTACTTTCAAACATCTAACTTACAAACGACTCCTACTTGCAAACGGAAGCAAACAACAGGAAGTGAGATGAAATCTACTTCTAGGAAGGGAAATTCTCTCCTGTAAGAGTTAATATGGGAAAAACTTTTCTCCTTTCCACTGATGCTTTCCAATCCTTGTTCCACAAAAAACCCCAAATTTTCAAAAAACATTTGTCATTGGGACAAAAAGTGAGGTGAAATCTTCTGAAGAGGAGGAAAGACAGCAAAACAAATGTCACAGGGGTGATAACCCTTCCCTATGTTTTCCAAAAAGCTTAAAAAAGATTTTTTGGCTGGAGCTAAACACGTTAAAAATGTACCCTTTAAAAATTACAAACAGATTCTACTTAACAACAAACCTACAGTCCCTGTCTTGTTTGCACCGCCTGTATACTGCTGTTCAGAGTATATAGGGCCTGGTGGCCCCACACCTTTCCTTATTTTAATTTGGGTGCGGGGTTCCCCTTAATATCCATACAAGACCCAAAGGGCCTGGTAATGGTCTGGGGGGTACCCATGCCGTTTGTCTCACTGATTTTCATCCATATTGCCAGGACCCGACATTACATTAAACCCGCAAGCAGTTTTAAATGAGATTTTTTCCTTTAAAAATGACATTTTGTGCAGGGACTGTTCTAAACACGGGAAACACGCGCCACTTTACAGGCATACTATAGACACACCCCAGGTACGATATTTAAAGGAATATTTCACTTTTTTTTTTTTTTTACTTTAAGCATCATTAAAATCACTGCTCCCGTAAAAACGGCCGTTTTTAAAAGTTTTTTTTTGCATCGATACAAGTCCCCTGGGGTAGGACCCGGGTCCCCAAACCCTTTTTAGGACAATACCATGCAAATTAGCCTTTAAAATGAGCACTTTTGATTTCGAATGTTCGAGTCCCATAGACGTCAATGGGGTTCTAACGTTCGTGCAAATTTTCGGTCCGTTCGCAGGTTCTGGTGCGAACCGAACCGGGGGGTGTTCGGCTCATCCCTATTGATGAGATGATGGAAAAGAACTCTGATGACATTTCTAAACTTAATGTTAAAGCTAGGGCTATTAGAAAACAACTAGAATTGCATGACTTAGCCATTGAAAGCATGAGTTCAGCCCTTACAGGATTATGTGAATTGACTGAGGATTATGAATGTTGTACTTGGGTACACAATACTAGTATAGAGGTACCAGATTATTATGTTGTGATAGCTCAGCATAGGAAAGAGGTGGCCAAGCTGCAACAAGAAACTTGCAACATAGCCCAGACCTGGAGCCCTTTTGGAAATGTTGATTTTGCATTTTGAGGGATATTCTCTTGGATAAGGGATATTGCCATAATTTTAATCATGATTGTGCTCTTTTTCCTTTTCCTTTATCTTGTGTATAAGCTTACTATGTGCCTTATTAATAGAGCCTCTCGCATTTCAGATCCCTCATCTCCCAATAAAACTTATATCAGTATGTATCATCAGAAGCAGGCTGAGAATACCACCATGATAAGGAAGTGAGATCATACATTTATGATCTAAGAGGGGATTGAAAGGGATATTTTAGCTTGCTGTCCACCATTTTAGCTATACACCCTAGTATTATGTGTATCCATTTTAGAATAATATGTATATTTGATGTTTATGAGAAATTAAGTTTAATTTTCTTGTAAATGGTCTGATTTCCCTGAAATTATGTACTAAGTCCTTTCCTGTTAGCCTTTTCCTGTTATTAGTTTCTATATGAGTTATTAGGGCGTTATATTGTTTTCTGCATGTACTCAGTAATATTCTATTTTTGCTTGTTTTAAAACATCCTGTATGTCTGTATCATTACCATATATTAATGTAAGGGTTGGACCTTTGTTGTGATGTCATTTTGCTTATATAAGCTGAAACACAGAAATAAAATCCTCAGATCATTCTGAGAACTGCATGTATTGACTGCGTGACATAACATCCTATCAGAATGGTCTCCAGGCCTGATGGGTTTGAAGGAACACACTAGGCAGGATATCCTACGAGGGTTCACTTGCTTCTAGAACACCTAACACCCCAACAGTATCAGAGCTGGTTGAAGAAAACTACTCTTTCTTTTTGCAGTCTCTCAATACCAAGTTGGGGAAATCTGCACAATTCGAACTGTCCTGGTCGGGTAGACTGGCTGCCTTCAAGATGCAAATCATCCCACAATTGCTATACCTCTTTCGAACGCTACCCATCCCTGTTCCTAATTCCTTCTGCTCTACTATAAACAACTACTTATGGGTGGGGAAAAAGGCATGTTGTGCATTCAGTAGACTCATAAAACACAGAAAGGTCGAAGGTGTGGGCCATACAAATATAAAAAACTACTACATAGCCTCCATCCTAGCTCAACTTAAGGGATGGTTCACCCCTTCCCCAACTACTCTGTGGGCAGCACTCGAACACCAGATTACAGGAGGAAACCTCTATAAGTCTCTCTCATCTCCAGTCCTTTATTTTCACGACCATGCCCCACCGTTGGCCCTACCATGCTGATGGCTAGAGGTGCATAGCTCACCCTTCAAGTACATATGTCCTCCCAACAAAAACAAACTACACTGAGATACCCAATCTCTGCTTTATCGCTTCTCATACCAGGTATCTCCCTTCTTAACTGGCAATCTAGTAGAGCTTTGCTGTTGGAGGACCTATACGTAGGTCCTGCACTCAAACATTTAGAACTCTACAGCTGGAATTTTCCATTCCTCAATCTGAACACTACAGATATTTCCAAATCTCACACTTACTGAACCAGTCCAGTAGTTTAACCACCGCACTGCAAATGGCAAATTGCCCAATACTACCTAGCTAAAAACATTAATATTAAGGGTATTTCATTATTGTACACACATCTTCAAAACAAACTAGAATTTAAGAAACCATTACCTATTCAACCATTGGAAAGGGATTTTAATAAGGTGTATTCAAATCTGCCCCAAATGTTTCTCCCTTGTGCTGGAGAAATTGCGGGGAGACAGGTACCTTAATACACCTTCCATGGTCTTGTCCTAAAATAACCCAATACTGGAATCTAGTGTTCAACCTCATAACGCAGGTCCTAAAATTCAGAATGGAGCCAACGCTGGATATGGCACTATTATCCCTGGAGGTAGACTCTGTTCCCCCTCCTTTGAGGAAACTGATATCCTTTTAGTAGCCCTACTTAATCTGGCCAGGCACCAGAAAGACACCAGAACCCCTAATATACAGGAAACCATCCAAATAGTCAATACCCATGGTACAGTACGTATGAACGACTTTTTGCATCTAGTGTGGGTAGATATTCAATCATTGACAGGATATGGATCCCATGAAAAGAGAGGTATAAAACAGCTTCTATTTCTTGACCCAACCCCAGTTTTGATAACTACCAAGAAAACACTGCCTGCAATACCTGACTGCATTCTCTGTTCTTAATTTTTGTTTTATTTTTTATTATTCCTACTTCAGTTTATCTTTACAGTTACCGTTAATGTTCACAAAGTTTACTCAAGCTTTTGTTTTCTTCTCACTGCAAGTTCACTGACATAATAGCTTGCAGGAAACACATATGCACTAGCCCCTCGGGGTGTATGTGAGCATAATGAAAACATATGTTACAAATAGTCATTGAATCTGGTGCACCTAATGCACTAGATATATCTTGTTTAATTGCAATGTTTGGTCCACAAGTTTACCGCACTATTCATGTGTCATGTACTCTCTTCTTTGTATTTGCTAAAAACTAATAAAAACTTATTGAAATAAAAAAGTTAAAGAAAATCTAAAAAAAATAACAAAAATCTAAAAATATATGTAAGTGTCCAATATTGTGAAATAGTCCTTTAAAAAGTCCTCCAATCACCGTGCTCACAGATGTATGGTGACTTATTAGCCTTAAATAAGTTCTCCACCACAGTGCATATAAAATGTACTCTTATCAACTGTGAGCCTTTAACAAGTCTCACATATTTGGGATGGAAAACAAATGGTATTCCTTAGATCATACTTCAGGTAGTCATCAAATGGTACTGTGTAAGATCCAAAGCCAGTAAGCACTCCAAATATTACTCACTTATTCAATTATACCAGGGATCCAAAAAGAATAATATATTGTAAGAGTGTAGTATTTAATTAAAAATGTATTAAAAACACAGCAGATGTACACTTACATTTTAGGGTGCTTCCATTAGTACCAACATAAACAGCCTTGAAATTAATCCTCACTCACAGCTCGTACAGAGTCGGTGTGCATTCCAACACCCTGAAGTGATGCAGGGTTCCCCGGAAGTGACGTCAAATATTGCGGACACACAGCCTCAATGCATTTTGCAAGATATGAGTCATCAGAAAGCTTACCCATCTCCATCTTAGTAGAGTCTTAAGTCCCCCTTCCTCAATCACCACAATGCTCAAATTCATTATACTCAATACATCATTAGTAGCAACATAGTACATCATTAATCATTAATTTATATTACCCAAAGGTATATATTAAGATATATATATATATATATATATATATATATATATAGTCATGAATATTGGAATAGTGACTGATTCATAATGCTGGGACAGATACTGTTAGGAGATGCTGATGTAAATTCCAACACCTGTCTGTCTGTTGTCTGCTAAAATGTGTATTGTAAATAAGTCTCTAGTATGGGATCTAAGAGTCATTAGATCCCCATTGTTGTTTGTGTTAATTAACTCTGCTATTGTGTGAAGAAGAGTCTACGTTGATTGTGATAATGTTGATTGGATTTTCTGAACTACAAGACGGCCAGTCTGGCCTAAAGGTCATGTCTGAGTCATCTAGGCTGTCTAAAGGGATTAGTTAATTAGCTCATGTTAATTAGGTTAATTAGGTTACAGCTGTATTGTTAGAGTAATATGAGCAGGAGGTCTGCACCTCCACTTTTAGTGTATAAAAGCTGTATTTTGCAATAAAGGATATTCCTCATTGAACTTACATACAGCCTGCCTGGTGTTTGTTCTGAGATATCACAACTGAGTTAGAACGGCACAGAGCTGTAGTTCTAATCCCGGAGCATTGGATGACCGAACCATCAGACGTTGCAATCTGATTCAATAGCTGCAAAGGAGTGTCGGGAGAGTGGAACCGAACGAGCAAAAAGGGGCTCGTTACATTGGTGGCAGCCATGGGATTCGCTCTCCAGTTACTGGGACACTCCAAACCACCACAGTGAATGGCCAGCTATGCAGCCAGTAGGAGAGCCACGCTGAAAGACTTACTTGAGAGCCGTTGAGGGACCGGTGGGACAAAGAAGAAGGCCACCCTGATCAGTGAGCTAGCCAAGATGGATCAGAGGGATGGGGATGCGGGACCCCGGTCAGTTGAAGACTTGTTTCAGCAACGAGTTCAAGAGCGGTTGGCATTATATGGTGCTAACCCATCAGAGACCGCCATACAGAATGCCATTAGAGACATCCAGCGGCAGGATGAGCGACAAGAGAGACAACTAGAGCGGCAACATGAGCGGAGAATGGCGGAAATACAGCAATCAAAGACAACACCTAAAGATACAGCGCCTTTCCGTAAGTTACCCTTTCGGGCGTTCAAACTATTTAAGGAAGGAGAGGAGGAAATTGAAGCGTTCCTGCAGGACTTTGAGAGACTATGCCAGATACATAATGTACTGTCCAAAAAATTGGGTTGCTTTACTGGCGAGTAATTTGACTGGCAGAGCAGCCGATGTGTATCGGGCCCTGGAGGACGAGGACGCTAAAAATTATGACCGAGTAAAAGAAGCTCTGCTAGCCCGATTTGCCATTACACCCGAAGCCAGTCTGAGTAAGTTTAGAGAATCCCGGAAACAAGCCAACATAACATACGTGGAGTGGGCACATCGTCTGCAGTGGAACCTTAAGGGCTGGTTCCAGGGAAGCCACGCTCATACCATAGACGACATCACCCAGCTAGTACTCTTAGAACAGTTCTTTAACCACACCCCTCCGGTAGTACGGGATTGGGTGCGAGATAAGCGACCACAGACTGTACAGCAAGCGGCTACTTTGGCTGATGAATATCTGGACTCTCGAAGGTCAGGCGAAAGCGAGCGCTATCCACTATCTCGGCACAGTTTACCAGCCTCTAACCCAACTTCAGTACCGCAGTGGTCTGCCTCTAGACCCCCAACCCGACCCAACCCTCCTAACGGACCTAAGTGCTATACCTGTAACCAAACCGGTCATCTGCAGCGATATTGTCCTACCCGACACACGAGGTACCAAGAGACTGCTCATCCATCCAGACCAGTGGCTCATTGCTTCCAGAACAAGCCAAACCATCGAGATGTTCAGGAAGAGTTTGGCGAACTTTTTGAGGCTATTCCCGTCTAAGCTGCTGCCGGAGATAATCGGCAGCACCATCGTCAGGCAGTATGGGTTAATGGGCAGCCGGCCCAGGGACTCCGCGATTCCAGGGCTATGATTTCCCTCATCCAGCCTCACGTGATTCCCCAGTCGGCCCGGACCAGCCAGACTGTTGCAGTCAGGGTAGTAGGGGGCAAGGTGCTACGTTTATCCACCGCCCAAGTCCTCTTGGATTGGGGCTCAGGGGAGCAACAAGTGCGAGTGGGATTACTACGTGAGTTACCCGCGGAAGTACTTTTGGGGAACGATTTGGGGCATTTGACTTCCTCATATGCCCGAGAGGCCACCATGGCCGTGACCACCCAATGTCAGAGCCAACTTCAAGGCAACTCCACTCCTATGGGGACCCAGGTAAGACCAAATCCTTCTACATTACCCCGACTTGACAACTCTGTGTCCTGGGATTCTCCCTTTGACATTAGGCAAGAGACTCAGAATGACCCAACATTAGCTGGTTATCGGGACAGGGCGGGAAAGGATCCAGGCGGGTTGAGGGAAGACAGAATAGAGTGGGAGGGGGGTTTCTATATCGTTACACCGAGGGAATGGGTACCGGTAAGTGACAGGGTCCCCACAAACAGCTAGTTGTACCCCAGAAATAGAGACGGGAGCTATTGCGACTGGCTCACGACATCCCCTTGGCCGGACATTTAGGGATAGCTAAGACCCGGAGTCGGTTGTCTCATGCGTTCTTCTGGCCCAAGTTACATGCTGAGGTGCGAGAATACTGCCGGACCTGTGAGACTTGTCAGAAAGTAGGGAAAACAGGGGATCACCCAAAAGCCTCGCTGCAACCCCTGCCGATCATTAGAGAACCCTTTAGCCGCATTGCGGTTGATATTATAGGCCCACTGGCCCGCCCCAGTGCCACTGGGAAGAAATATATTCTTACGGTGGTGGATTACGCCACCCGGTACCCGGAGGCCATTCCCTTATCCAATATCCAGGCGGATACAGTAGCAGATGCCTTACTGTGGGTATTCACTAGGGTAGGGTTTCCCCAGGAGATATTGTCCGATCAGGGTACCCAGTTCACAGCCGAGCTAATGCAGCAGCTCTGGCGTCTCTGTGGGATTAAACCCCTCCAGAGTGCCCCCTACCACCCTCAGACTAACGGGCTGTGTGAGAGATTTAACGGGACCCTGAAGCAGCTGCTTCGGGCCTTCGTGGAGAGTAGGAAGGATTGGGAGAAATATCTTCCCCATCTACTGTTCACCTATAGAGAGGTACCCCAAGAGTCCACAGGGTTTTCCCCATTTGAGCTGTTGTATGGGCGAAGGGTTAGGGGGCCCTTAGACTTAGTGAGGGCCCAGTGGGAGGGGGTAAAGGATCCAGAAGGCCTCCCCATCCTTAGTTATGTCTTGGAACTCAGGGAGCGCCTGCAGGAACTTACCGATCTAGTCCATGAGAATATGCAATTGGCCCAGAGTCAGCAGGTTTGGTATGATCGGTCTGCGCGGAATCGCACCTTTTATATCGGACAGAAAGTCCTGGTACTAAAACCCCTGAAGCAAAATAAATTACAGGCCTCCTGGCAGGGCCCCTATCAGGTGGTAAAACAGCTGTGCGATACCACCTACATGGTTGCCAGCTGTGCAGACACAAACATTAAGAGGATGTTCCACATTAATATGATGAAGGCCTATCATGAGAGGACTGAGGCCGTAGCTGCCATATGCACTCCTGCCACCGGGGACTCTGAATATCTACCGATGCTGGAGCTTCCCGAAATCAGTAACTGTTCCAGAGGTGTGGAGGATATACGGCTAGGAGATAGATTAGGATCCCAAGAATGAGAACAGGCCAGAGAATTACTCCAGGACCGGCAGGAGATGTTCTCGACACTCCCTGGGTACACTCACATAGCTGTGCACAAGGTAGAGACCCCTGGGCAGAAGCCCCTGAGAAAACTAGCCTATAGGATTCCCGGAGCAGTGCAAGAAGGGATGAGAGTGGAGATTAGGGAGATGCTCGAGTTAGGGGTGATCGAACCATCGGCAAGCCCCTGGGCTTCCCCTGTAGTATTAGTCCCAAAACGGGATGGCACGACCCGATTTTGTGTGGACTATAGGCGATTGAATGACTGTACTGTGACAGATGCCTACCCTATGCCCCGAGTGGACGAATTGCTGGACAAAATAGCTCAGGGACATTATCTGACCACTATTGACTTATGTAGGGGCTACTGCCAGATTCCCTTGGAAGCGGAAGCAATTCCAAAGTCGGCCTTCATCACCCCGTTCGGCCTTTACCAGTTTTGGGTAATGCCATTCGGGATGAAGAATGCTCCGGCTACCTTCCAGCGGATGATAGACGAACTCCTCGATGGTCTGCAAGATTTTGCATGCGCATATCTTGATGACATCGCAATCTATAGCCAGACATGGGAGGAACATCTTAGACACCTGGGAATAGTGCTAGATAGGATCCGAGCCGCTAACCTGACCCTGAAGCCAGACAAATGTAATATTGGGATGTCTGAGGTGCAATATCTGGGACATAGAGTGGGGTGTGGGAAGCAGAGGCCAGAACCTGCAAAAATCGAGGCCGTCCTAAACTGGCCAGTTCCCAGAACCAAGACCCAGGTACTTGCATTTTTAGGGACAGCAGGGTACTACAGGAAGTTTGTACCCCACTATAGTGACATAGCCAAACCCCTGACGGACCTGACCAGAAAGTCTCTCCCTAGACAGGTCCCGTGGTCCCCGGAGTGTGAGACGGTGTTTCATCAGTTAAAAACCGCCCTAACGCAAGCTCCCATAGTGGCGGCACCCGATCCTAACAATCGCTTTGTCATTCATACTGATGCCTACATGTTCGGACTGGGAGCCGTACTAAGTCAAGTTGGCAATGACGGGAAAGAGCACCCGGTGGCGTATCTCAGCCGCAAGTTGTTACCCCGTGAAGTTGGATATGCTGCCGTGGAAAAAGAGTGTTTGGCCTTAGTCTGGGCTTTAAAGAAACTGCAGCCCTATGTGTATGGACACTCTTTTACCGTCATGACGGACCACAATCCTTTGATATGGCTCAACCGGGTGGTGGGAGAGAATGGACGATTACTAAGGTGGAGCCTGGCTTTGCAACCATACAATTTCACCATACAATATCGGCCAGGGCCTCAAAACGGGAATGCAGATGGGTTATCCCGGCAGACGGACCTGGAACCGTAAGACTACTTTTCCAACATCCTCGAGTTGACCCGTTCGGGGTCCCACTGTGGCTGTTGGACTGTTTCCCGGGGGGAGTATTGTCATGAATATTGGAATAGTGACTGATTCATAATGCTGGGACAGATACTGTTAGGAAATGCTGATGTAAATTCCAACACCTGTCTGTCTGTTGTCTGCTAAAATGTGTATTGTAAATAAGTCTCTAGTATGGGATCTAAGAGTCATTAGATCCCCATTGTTGTTTGTGTTAATTAACTCTGCTATTGTGTGAAGAAGAGTCTACGTTGATTGTGATAATGTTGATTGGATTTTCTGAACTACAAGACGGCCAGTCTGGCCTAAAGGTCATGTCTGAGTCATCTAGGCTGTCTAAAGGGATTAGTTAATTAGCTCATGTTAATTAGGTTAATTAGGTTACAGCTGTATTGTTAGAGTAATATGAGGTCTGCACCTCCACTTTTAGTGTATAAAAGCCTGTATTTTGCAATAAAGGATATTCCTGGTTGAACTTACATACAGCCTGCCTGGTGTTTGTTCTGAGCTATCACAACTGGGTTAGAACGGCACAGAGCTGTAGTTCTAATCCCGGAGCATTGGATGACCGAACCATCAGACGTTGCAATCTGATTCAATAGCTGCAGAGGAGTGTCGGGAGAGTGGAACCGAACAAGCAAAAAGGGGCTCGCTACATATATATATAACTCCAAATAAGGGTAAAACATGAATATATAAAGATGTATATTAGGGCCCTCTAGTGGTTTCAAAGTGTTATAACACCCCACTAAAGAGATTAATAAAAAAAATCATAGGTAAAAACCATAATGAAGGATCACTAAACATAAAATGCAACAAATATTATGCCACCTGTTGGACAATATATGAACAGGGGAAGTAATTAGGCATGTATATTGCACTGTTATTCAGTGGCCCATGAGAACAGTGGTATATGACACAAACCAATAAATTATTAATGAATTATTAATGAATTCGAGTAGTAGTGATATTTGTAATTATTTTTTGTCATGACATAAATAAATTGGTAAAGATATAGTTTGCCTCTGACATACACAGCCTGCTCAAGTATGCGATCACCTAGACATTTTGTTTGGTAATTGTATTAATAAAGGTAATTGGGATCACCTACAATACAGCTCCCTGTTGGTAAAATTTGGTCCAATCGCGATTGAGACTCCACTAAGGTGGTGGTGGGTAAGTTCCTGATGAGGCATACCCTGCAAAATGTATTGAGGTTGCACGATGTTGACATAATTTCAAGCGGGGACCCCTGCATCACATCCGGGTGTTGGAACGCACGCCAGCTCTGTATGAGCAGCAAGCGAGAATTAATTCCAAGGCAGTTTATGTTGGTGCTAACGGAAGCACCATAAAATGTAAGTGTACATCTGTTGTGTTTTTAATACAGTTTTAATAAAATACTACACTATTACCAACTATTATGCTTTTTTTGGGTCCCTGGTATAATTGAGTAAAAGAGTAACATTTGGAGTGCCTGCTGGCTTTGGATGACTACCTGAAGTATGATCTAAGAATTGCCATTGGTTACCATGCCAAATATTTGAGGCTTGTTATTTTGCATTATTGGACAAATGTATATATATATTTTTTTTGTTATATTTTTGGAGATTTTTTTTAACACACAAGGGGTCTTTAAAAAGAAAGTGCAGAAACATGCAACATGAAGAACATATGTGTGTATATATATATCTATATATAGATATATATCTATATATCTATATATCTATATATAGATATATATATATATAAAATGCACATTTTAGCTGCCTGAAAAATATGTGTGTTTATTTATTTTCTTTAAAAAGGTGACCTTAACCTTTAAAATCATATCCCTCAACCACTCAGCAAAATGTCACAGAAAGCCAACTAACACAAGGCGGATATTCTCAAAATTTAGGAAATACACTTTTAAATCGATGCAGCTCCTAAGTGTACCCACAAAATATATCCCCATATCTTCTAAGCCCGTGCCCCAGTGAAGAAATTAGTTTGACAACTGTTTAAGGAGACTGTGTGCCATGGGAACCATATCGTCTGTGGTGACTTTAACCTAGTAGTACATCTAGGTCTAGACTCCATTTCAGTGACCAGTCACTCCCTAACCCTCAGAGACTTCCTCCATAAAGAGGATGTCTACGACATGTGGAAATGCCAACATGCTAATGAGAAGGACTTTACATTCTTCTCATCCAGTCATCTATCTCAATCTTACATTGCTCTCTCTGTAGTAGATAAATGGATCCTTCAACGGGTATGCTTATCCTCCATACATGATATCACTTGGTCAGACCATGCAGCTTTCTAGATATATGTGGAAGAAAAGGATACCTATTCTCCAGTCTATGTTTAGTGATGTAAAAATACAGTTATTCAAAATTTGAGTAGCAATGTAGGGCTTACCCAACAATCCCATGAATACTTTCAAACCAATAATTCTCCTGACACTGAGATTTTTTCCCTTTGGAATGCCTATAAGGCATACATGCGAGGAATTATTCTCCAACACTAACGGTGCAAGAGCTAAGCAGCAAATGATATCTAAACTAGACAACCTTTTAAAATCCATTAATAATTTAGAAATTCAAAATAAGGCCTCTCTTTTTGAGTCTACTACAGCATATTTTACAAACTTGCACTACATTAGAAAATTGCTGTGCAATCAGCAGGATAAGTACCTTTACTGTCTCAAACGTTGTTTCTATGCAAACAATAATAAAGCAGGGATGTTTTTAGTTAATAGCTTGAAGGTGTGAAAAAGCCAAAACCAGAATTCCTTATGTTCTTCATTCCCTTACCAAATCTAGAGTGACTAATCTGCAAGAGATTGCAGATGCATTTGCAGATTATTACAGCTGATTGTACAATCTTAAATATGATAAGGACATGCTTAAAGCTTTGGATAGCTTAAATCTCCTGGCCCTTTCCAACACACAACTTACTAGCCTTAATGCTCCATTCACTGAACAGAAAATTGTTCAGATGATCAAAACTTTACCTAGTGGGAAATCTCCAGGTCCCTACAGTTTTTACAAATGAGTACTATAAGTCTTTTGTCTTTTGCATCAATACTTTCACTATATCTTGTTCAACTTTTCTCAGCTGCCTCACACACAGAATTATTTCCTCTGGAGGTGCTCCCTGCCCACATTGTTACAAAGCCTGACAGGGAGCCAAATACTCCTTCCAATGTTCAGCCTATATCACTGTTAAAGTCAGATGTTAAAACAAATGTGCTAAAAGGTTGGCTCGATGCCTTGTAGATGTTATTCCAACACAGATCAAATGTGCTTCAGTAAGGGTAGGCAAGCTTCTGATGCCACTACTTGACTATATAATTCAATATGCGGAGAAGAGTCGGACACCTTCTCTACACCTCTCTATTCATGCAGAGAAGGTGTTTTACAGAGTCTATAGGTTATATATGTCTCGTGTTCTTCAAAAAATTTGGTTTGCCTGGTGATAATCTCTCAGCTGTATTAGCATTATACTCCACCCCCTCTGCGAAAGTCTACACCTCCAGCCTGCTCTCTAAATCCTTTCCCATAACTAATGCCACACAACAGGGATGTCCCCTGTCCCCATCCATATTAAATCTTATGATAGAGCCTCTGGCAGAGGCCATATAATCCCATCCATCCATCTGGGGCTTTCATTTCCGCATGAGACCTCACTTAATCAACCAATTTGTGGATGACTTAATATTACTCACACATCCTTCCATATCTTTACCAGCCACCCACCAAGTCCTAATACTGTTTTGCTCTCTATCAGACCATAAATCTTTGATATTGAACTTGTGGGTACTTAAAAGAGAAGTCCAGCCTGAGCTTGTTTGGCTGGGCTTCTCCTATGGGTCACAAGAGTGCAATTTGTTTTGCACTCCTGTGACCCGTCCGCTCTCTGCTGACGTCACAGGAATCAGTCCAGGCACCGCATCATCATGACAATAAAGTCTGGATCCGCCAGGTGCCTGGACTGATGCCCGTCTCAGCCTCTCAGTGAGCTGCTGAGAGCCTGAGATGGCCGCTCCCTGCACCTGCACAGCTCAGCGCTCCAGTGAGCGAGGAGGAGCAGAGAGGAGAGCTGCTGATTGACAGTCAGCTCGGGGATCTGTGAAAACTAAGCCATCAGCGATATTTAATCACTCAGTTCTCAGTGCAGAGGTGCTGGAGGACAAATGCAGCATCGGACCGATGTTGCATCCACCTAGGTAAGTGTGAATGAGCAAAAAAAAACATACTTCTCTTTTAAGTCAACACAAGCTCTCTTATCACAGTGATTACCATATTCCTGAGTAGATGTGGTGGTGCCTTACTTCGGTATTACCCTAATGCCCCCCTCGGCTTTTATGGTAGAGGCCAATTTGAAATCCCTTATTGTGAAATTATCTAAACAGCTGCAACAATATTCCAACTGTGAGCTTACTTGGATGGGCAGAATATCTCCCTTTAAGATAATGATCTTACCTCAAATCCTGTACATATTTAAAACCTTGCCAATCCCAGTTAACCTACCTTTTGTCCTTAACATCCTTCCTCAACAAATATATCTGGCGTAATAAGAGAGCAAGATACTCTTACAACCATCTTATTAAACATAAGAAGGCTGTAGGGGTAGGTCTTGTAGACATTAAATATTATTACATCGTCACTTGATTGGACCAAATCAAATATTGGTTCAGGGATTTGCCAGAGGCACTCCGGGTAGACATTGAATTAACCCTGGTGAAGGTAAAGACCTCCGACTATTACTAGTAGCTGATATGTGGAAACCTTTACAGATCACACACCACCCATTAACGATCTAAGCTTGCATAATATTTTGGCATTCACTTAACCATTTATCTGTGTACCATGCTCATAATCCTGATATTAAAACCCTTCTATTTGCCTTAGACTTCCTTATACCCCTTCTGTTGGTTAAAACTATGTATGGCCAAGGAATTCATTGAGTGGAGGAACTCTTCTCTGACTCTTCCCTTAAATCGGTGAAAAATCTGATGGAAAAATATGGAATTCCAAATTCTGAGTATTATGCGTATATTCATACCTCGCGGTTCTTATCCCTTACACCCAAGCATCCAGTTTATATACACCCACTAGCTTGCAGATTTTTCAACGACCCCCCCAAAGCCTGATAAAGGCATTTCACTTTTTTACCACCTCATTCAGAAACAAATGTCTTTAAAAAAACATAACCTATCTGCCAGTGGGAATCAAATATGAGTTCAACTTTTACCATATCTTAATGACTGTTGGCATTTAAATATACATATAGTATAACTTTTTGTGCATACCATTAGGAGCTAGCCCAAAAACCTGTGATTTGTTTATATTTCACCCCATATCGGCTTGCAAAATTTTCCTCCTCTCAATCTTCTCTACGCTGAAGTGGTCAAGTGGGAAATTTAATTCACATTTTTTGGTCATGTAAAAATTGAACAAAGTTTTGGCATTTTGGTATCTCGTGCCCTGGCAATACTAATCTT
The DNA here is from genome assembly GCF_042186555.1 of Aquarana catesbeiana. Lineage (NCBI taxonomy): Eukaryota > Metazoa > Chordata > Amphibia > Anura > Ranidae > Aquarana > Aquarana catesbeiana. The sequence continues at coordinate 706,080,243 of NC_133324.1, read as the reverse complement.
AGGAATTGAAATCTCTGTGCCCAAGTTCTGTACAGTTATATCCCATGTGTTAATGCCAGCAAAATTTATTATAACTATTTTGACAGAGCAAGAAAATGGAGGAGAATATGACACAGAATTCACATTAAGGATTTCTGAGCAGAGAAGGATGTATTTTTTGTTTTCAATCCCATGTGCAGGAGACAGCTCCCAGTGTGGGAGACAGAAGGTGTGAGGCACCCAAGCAGGCATGCTCCTGAGCCATGCCTCTGTGTGTCCATATTCCTTCATGCTCACTCACAGAAGCAAACGCTTACGTAAGTCACGCACACATATGTGAACCGTGTTAGCACCACACATTTTAGCTAGAGCAATAATTTTAGTGCTTTACCTTCTCTGTAACTCTAAACACGAAACCTGTAAAAATTTTAAAAGAGTCACCTATGGAGATTTTTAAGTACAAGTCTGAGCAAATTTTTTTAAGCATGACTTGTTAGGTATCTATTTACTTAGCCTAACATAATCTTTTATACTTTACCATATTTGGATATATATTGTGTTTTTTTGCTTTAAAATTAATTAAAGCATATCTTTCCCCAAAAAATTGCATTAGAAAAACTGCTGCACAATACCGTGTGACATAAAAAATTTGCAACAACCACTATTTTATTCTCTAGGGTCTCTGCTTAAAATTTTTTATATATAATGTTTGGGGTTCAAAGTAATTTTCTAGCAAAAAATACAGTTTTTTACTTTTAAACAAAAAGTGCCAGAAAAGGCTTGGTCCTTAAGTGGTTAAGCACCCACTTTTAAGTTACTCCCAATCCTTAAGGGGCGCAAGTAACTGGGATCCTCTACCCTGGCCATGCACACCAAATTTCCACAGTCGCTCCAGAGTCAGAGAATAATCCGTGACTTTGTTTTTTTTTTTTTCAGGGATATAAACTTGGATAGGGATTGGAAATTATGGATGCCTATTTAACGTCTAATGAACTTCAGGGACAACTTCCCCTATATACAGTCCTTTATACAGCTCCTCTTATTCTTCCAGCACACTCTTGCTTGCAGAACCCCTTATTGTCCCCTTGTTGCACTTTGGTAGCAAAGGCCCGTTACAGGCTTGGACTTGCAGCCCCTATACTTGAAGATAGGATGGGTGACACAGCTAACACTTTCCCAGCACTTCCTCTCTGTGGTCAATGATCCCAGCACCACCTCTTCAGGCACTGCCAACCCATCTGGCTGCAGCTGCCCCTTTCACTATCCCTTCAGGCTAACTTCTCCCCACAGTGCTGCAGACTAACACTCTCTCCTCAGTCCTCCAGACTGACACTCACCAGCCCACCCGGCTGACTCTCAGGAGATCTCCCGGATAGGCTGACCTGCTTCTGCTGTTCTCTCACTTGCTGCCATGCCATGGGCCACAGGGTTTACTGTGTGTGTTGTAGGAGGAATCTTCCAGCACCCGACACCAGGCCCAAAGTCACCCCCCCAAACTAGGGGGTGCCCTTAAGGGCCACCTACAGTCTCCTCAGCACTCCATCTCCATCTTCCACCCGACTGCCCCTGCTGGCATGACTCATGTCTATTTATGAGATGGCCTGCCCCCTGCCAGCCCATTTGCTGGGGATTGACTGGGGCCTTCATCAATATTCCAAACAGCCCCTCCTAGCCTCTACCCACTACATTCTCCAAGGTTCCAGAAAACAGGAGGAGACACCAGAAGAGCCGTCTGAGTCATCCAGCCACCCTGAGTCACTAATTCCTAACCCAGATTCAACCCAGGCCTGGCTCTCAGGCAAGCCAATTTACCTACACTAACAACTAAACCAAGTACACCTGGTACACCAGCCTGTCCCCATGTCTGGGAAAAAAAAAGGCTCCTGCACCAAAGAGAAAAACAGGGCAACCCATAAGAAAATAAGGAGGGGAAATAAATATATATATATTTATCCTTACTATCCTTGTAGCTAACATAACAGTATAAGGCATATACTTCAGTGAGAGCACCTCCCTGTAAAGGAAAGCCCTCTCAGTAACTGGAGAAAAATGTCCACCACGAGCAGGGGGGGGGCAGCCATCCTCAAGGATGCCTGCAAAACAGAACAAACACATTCCTGATACTAACTCATCATCTATTTGTTCATTCTCTCAGCAGTGGGTTAGAGGCCTGCTGGCAGAAATAAGCAAGAAAAAAACACTTTCAAGAGTCTCTGGTAGTAGGACCCCCCAAGTTTTAGCAAAGTAATAGTAGCAGGATACTAGGCCTCACCCAAAGTTCTACATCAGGAATAAGACATCCATCTGGAACAGGTCAGGGCGCAAGGCTGGCCTAGCCCATGAGCAAAGAACAATAAAGGCAGCAATCTTCTCCTTGCTGTCCATGTGAACTATCTGCAAGCTGAACCACTCACATCAGTCCCTTCACAGGTAGTACTGAGGGATAGATAGTCTCCTCATATTGCCATCATCTCCCCTGATGGCAACAGAGTGGCTCTTGGTGGTCCCACTTTAACAACCATCACCCTGTATTTGTATATAGCTCTTCCCATTCCTGCTGAATGTACTGAAACCGAGTCCAAGCTTGGTCACTATGCGGTCCCCACAAGGGTTTGGGGACATGCATGTACTCCCACACCAGGTCATCCTCCCACTCCCGCCGGGTGTCCTTAATGTCAGGAAGGAAATAAGGGTAGTCCAGACCTCACACTGGAACCTTGAAAACCTTGGCAGTTCCCGAGGCTGTAGGCGGCTCTAGGTTTTGTGAAGCCTTAGGCAAATTTTAGACATGAGGCCCCACTCACTTACATAATGGGAAAAATAATTCAAACGATAGAAATTAACTGTATAAATTGCATACATTAACCACTTCAGAAGATTTGGCTGCTCAGTGACCAGAGCATTTTTTACAATTTGGCACTGTGCTGCTTTAACTAGTAATTGCGTGGTCATGCAATGATGTACCCAAACTAAATTTGTGTCCTGTTTTTCCCACAAATAGAGCTTTATTTTGATAGTATTTGATTGCCTCTGCGATTTTATTTTTTGCAATATAAATGGAAAAATGACAGAAATTTTGAAAAATAAATTATGTTTTCTGCTTTTTGTTATAAAAAAATCCAAAAAACTCAATTTTAGTCATACATTTAGGCCAAAATCTATTCAGTCTAATGTATTTGGTAAAAAAATTGTAAGCGTATATTTATTGGTTTGCGCTAAAATTATAGCGTCTACAAACTAGGGTACATTTTCTGGAATTTACGCAGCTTTTAGGTCATGACTGTCTATCTCATTTCTTGAGGTGCTAAGATGGCAGGGCAGTACAACCCCCCTCCCCCAAATGACCTCATTTTGGAAAGTAGACACCCCAAGGAGATTGCCGAGAGACATGTTGAGCCCATTGAATATTTTATTTTTGAATATAAATTACACAAAGTTGTCACTAAATTATATATTGCTCACACATGTCGTTTTTATATGTGGAATTACACCCCAAAATACATTCTGCTGCTTCTCCTGAGTATGGGGATATCACACGTGTGAGACTTTTTGGGAGCCTAGCCCTGTACAGCACCCCAAAAACCAATCACCGCCTTCAGGCTTTCTAAGGGCGTAAAATGGTGATTTCACTTCCTCACTACTAGGGATGAGCTTCGAGTTTGAGTTGAACTCATGTTAGACTCGAACATCGGCTGTTCGCAAGTTCGCCGAACAACGAACAATTTGGGGTGTTCGCGGCAAATTCGAATGCCGCAGAACACCCTTTAAAAGTCTATGGGAGAAATCAAAAGTGCTAATTTTAAAGGCTTATATTCAAGTTATTGTCATAAAAAGTGTTTGGGGACCTGGGTCCTGCCCCAGGGGACATGGATCAATGCAAAAAAAGTTTTAAAAATGGACGTTTTTTCGGGAGCAGTGATTTTAATAATGCTTAAAGTCAACAATAAAAGTGTAATATCACTTTAAACTTAGTAGCTGGGGGGTGTCTATAGTATGCCTGTAAAGGGGCGCATGTTTCCTGTGTTTAGAACAGTCTGACAGCAAAATGACATTTCATAGGAAAAAAAGTCATTTAAAACTGCTTGCGGCTATTGCACTGCTGGTCCAACAATACACATAGAAGTTCATTGATAAAAACGGCATGGGAATTCCCCACAGGGGAACCCCGAACCAAAATTAAAAGAAAAAAATGACGTGGAGGTTCCCCTAAATTCCATACCAGGCCCTTCAGGTCTGGTATGGATATTAAGGGGAACCCCGGCCAAAATTAAAAAAAAAATGACGTGGGGGTTCCCCCTAAATTCCATACCAGGCCCTTCAGGTCTGGTATGAATATTAAGGGGAACCCCGGGCAAAATTAAAAAAAAAAATGATGTGGGGTCCCCCCAAAAATCCATACCAGACCCTTATCCGAGCACTCAACCTGGCAGGCCGCAGGAAAAGAGGGGGGGACGAGAGAGCGCCCCCCCTCCTGAACCGTACCAGGCCACATGCCCTCAATATTGGGAGGGTGCTTTGGGGTAGCCCCCAAAAGAACCTTGTCCCCATGTTGATGAGGACAAGGGCCTCATCCCCACAACCCTGGCCGGTGGTTGTGGGGGTCTGCAGGCGGGGGGCTTATCGGAATCTGGAAGCCCCCTTTAACAAGGGGACCCCCAGATCCCGGCCCCCCCTGTGTGAAATGGTAAGGGGGTACAAAAGTACCCCTACCATTTCACTAAAAAACTGTCAAAAATGTTAAAAACGACAAGAGACAGTTTTTGACAATTCCTTTATTTAAATGCTTCTTCTTTCTTCTTTCTTTTCTCTTCCTTCATCTTCTTCTTCTTCTGGTTCTTCTGGTTCTTCCTCCGGTGTTCTCGTCCAGCATCTCCTCCGCGGCGTCTTCTTCTCTTCTTCTCCTTGACTCATCCCTATTCACTACCTATCACAGTTTTGGAGGCCATGAAATATTAAGATAGCACAACCCCTCCCCAAATTACCCCATTTTGGAAAGAAGACACTTCAAGCTATTTGCTGAGAGGCATGTTGAGTCCATGGAATGTTTTATATTTTGCCACAAGTTTCGGGAAAAATATTTTTTTTAAATTTTGTTTTCACAAAGTTGTCACTAAAAGATATTTCAGTGGCATCACTATGAGGGGGCGGGGGGTGCAGACCGCACCCGGGTGACACCCACCAGAGGGATGACACCAGGGCTTTTTTCAGCTGGAACATGGCAGAAGAGAGTTCTGCCATCTCCGTCACTGCCCTGTGCTTTCTGCTCAGTACTTTTACTTCTAAACACAGAAGCCAGGCTTCAGTATTTAGAAGTGACACAGCGCTCCTGTCCGACTGGATTCTCGCCACCCGTCCACACTCCCGCAGCATCGCTCGCCGCTGCCTGTCACACTAGAGCAGGAGGGGAAGCTTTTGCTAGGCAGCTCCTCCCCGGCTCTGATGTGTCTTACAGGTCATGAGAGGAGCCTGGGAGGAGAACATCTCTCTCAATGGATTGAGCCGTGCTGTATCTGAGGTCTGTGTTCACAGGGGAGAGTTTAATATGTGCTAATTGTACAGCAAGAGGGATGGGTGTCTGTGCTGGGAGGGGGAAGACAGTTCTGTCCAGGAAGGTAATTTGGTGGAGGAACCCTGTACCTACCTGCACCCTGTACCTACCTACACCATGTACCTACCTGAACCCTGCACCTAATTGCACTTTGTACCCTGTACCTACTTGCACCTTGTACCTACCTGCACCATGTACCTACCTGCACCCTGTACCTAATGGCATCCTGTGCCTACCTGAACCCTGTACCTACCTGCACCCACCTGCACTCTGCACCCACCTGAACTCTGCACTCTGCACCCACCTGTACCCTGCACCCGCCTACACCCACCTGCACCCTGCATCCACCTGCACTCTGCACCCTGCACCCATCTGCACTCTGCACCCACCTGAACTCTGCACCCTGCACCCACCTGAACTCTGCACCCTGCACCCACTTGCAATCTGCACCCACCTGAGCTCTGCACCCTGCACCCACCTGAACTATTCACCCTGCACCCACATGCACCCTGCACCCACCTGCACTCTGTACCCTGCACCCATCTGAACTCTGCACCCTGCACCCACCTGCACTCTGCACCCTCCTGAAATCTGCACCCTCCTGAAATCTGCACCCTCCTGAACTCTGCACCCACCTGCACTCTGCACCTACTTGAACTCTGCACCCACCTGAACTCTGCACCCTGCACTCACCTGAACCCTGCACCCTGCAGCCACCTGAACTCTGCACCCACTTGCACCCAGCACCCACCTGCACTCTGCACCCTGCACCCATCTGCACTCTGCACCCACCTGAACTCTGCACCCTGCACCCACCTGCACTCTGCATCTTGCACCCATCTGAACTCTGCACCCTGCACCCACCTGCACTTTGCACCCACCTGAACTCTGCACCCTGCACCCACCTGCACTCTGCACCCTCTTGAACTCTGCCCCCTGCACCCACCTGCACTCTGCGCCCACTTGAACTCTGCACCCACCTGCACTCTGCACCCTGCACCCACCTGCACCCACCTGAATCCTGCACCCACCTGAACTCTGCACCCTCCTGAACGCTGTACCATGTACCCACCTGAAGTCTGCACCCACCTGAACTCTGCACCCTGCACCCACCTGAACTCTGCACTCTCCACCCACCTGAACTCTGCACCCTGCTCCCACCTGAACTCTGACTCTGTATGTTGCACCCTCGTAGTATTTAATGACCCTTAAGGACCCTCCCACACCTAGCTGCTGTGGCACGCTCAACCACCCACCCCCCTACTTGGGGAAAGGTGTGGAGTGTGGTTGAGTTCCTGAATTTTTTCTCTGAGAAGAATGCCCTGGGTGACACTATCAATTAGCACTGTGGTAGGCTCGGGGGACGGGGTTTGGGGGTGGTGTGAGAGGCTTGTAATGCAGTAGCCTGCTCAGTGCAATACTGCCTGTCATGCTGGGGGGGTGACACCATGTTTTACCGCACCGGGTGACACCAACCCTAGTGACGCCACTGTATATTGTTCAAACATGGCATTGTGATATGTGGAATTACACCCCAAAATACATTCTGCTGCTCCTCCTGAGTATGTGTGGGACTTTTTGGCAGTCTAACCACGTGCAGGACCCCGAAAATCAATCTCCGCCTTCAGGCTTTCTAAGGGCGTACATTTTTATTTCACTCCTCACTGCCTACCACAGTTTTGGAGGCCATGAAAAGCCCAGATAGCACCCACCCCCCAAATGAACCCATTTTGGAAAGTAGATACCCCAAGCTGAGAGGCATGTTGAGTATTTTGCAGATCTCGCTTTTTGTCACAAAGTTTTGAAAATAAAAAAAATAAAAAAATATGATTTTCTTTCTTCATTTTCAAAAACAAATGAAAGCTGCAAAATACTCACCATGCCTCTTAGCACATACCATGGGGTGTCTACTTTCCAAAATGGGGTCATTTGGGGGGGTGTGCTATCTGGACATTTCAGGGCCTCCATAACTGTGATAGGTAGTGAGGAGTAAAATCACAATTTTACGCCTTTAGAAAGCCTGAAGGCGGTGATTGGTTTTTGGGGTCCTGTATGCGGCTAGGCTCCCAAAAAGTCTCACACATGTGGTATCCCCATACTCAGGAGAAGCAAAATAATGTATTTTGGGATGTACTTCCACATATAACCATGCCATGTTTGAACAATATATCATTTAGTGATGACTTTGTGTAAAAAATAAAACATTTTTTAAATTGTCCCGAAACTTGTGGCAAAATATAAAATATTTCATGGACTCAACATGCCTATCAGCAAATAGCTCGGGGTGTCTACTTTCCAAAAAGGGTTCAATTGGGGGGTTTGAACTGTCCTGCACAACATTAGAAGCTTATGTCACACATTACCCACTCTTCTAACCAGATAAAGCCTTTTCTGACACTTTTTGTTTACATGAAAAATTTTTTTTTTTTTTGCTACAAAATTACTTTGAACCCCCAAAAATTATATATATATTTTTTTTTTAAACAAAAGCCCTACATATTAAAATGGTGGGTGTTGCAATTTTTTTTCATACAGTATTTGCACAGCAATTTTTCCAATGCAATTTTTAAAAAAAAAAACAAACGCTTTTTTAAATTTTAATGCACTAAAACACACTATATTGCCCAAATGTTTGATGAAATAAAAAAGATGATATGATGCCAAATGCATGGATACCAAACATGACATGCTTTAAAATTGCACACAAACGCGCAGCGGCGACAAACTACATACATTTTTAAAAGCCTTTAAAATCCTTTACCGATTACCACTTTAGATTTACAGAGGAGGTCTACTGCTAAAATGACTGCCCTCGATCTGACCTTCACAGTAATACCTCACATGCATGGTGCAATTGCTGTTTACGTATGACACCAGACTGACGCTTGCGTTGGCCTTTGTGTGTGAGCACGGGGGGACAGAGGTGCTTTTTCTTGTTTTTTGCTTTTTTATTTTCTTTTTAAACTGTTCCTTTCATTTTTTTTTATCATTTTCATTGTTATCTCAGGGAATGTTAATATCCCCTATGATAGCAATTGGTAGTGACAGGTACTCTTTTTTGAAAAATATGGGGTCTATTAGACCTTAGGTCTCTCCTCTGCCCTTAAAGCATCTGACCACACCAAGATCGGTGTGATAAAATGCTTTCCCAGTTTCCTAATGGCGCTGTTTATATCCGGCAAAACCAAAGTCATGAAATGCTTGTAGCTTCTGGTTTCTAAGGCCATAGAGATGATTGGAGCCATTCTGGTCTCCGATCAGCTCTATGGTCAGCTGGTGGAACCACTAGCTGCATTCTCGTGCTCCCTGTTGAGACAGAAGAGCCCGAGAAAACCATGGAAGACGGTGGAATGTGGGTGTTCCCTCCCACTTCTCGTTAAAGCAGTCTAGAGGCTAATTAGCTGCTAGGATTGCTTTTACACGAAATCCGACTGCTGGCTGAAAAGAATGATACCAAGATGATACCTAAACCTGCAGGCATCATTCTGGTATAACCACTCAAAGTCCAGCAACATACCAGTACGTTGATGGTCCTTGTTGGGCATATATTGTAATGCTCTTTTTTTCATGCAGCCTGTGGGCTCACCATTAGAATACTGCCCTTCATCCACCCACTTCTAATGATGGGCATACATGCACCATTTTTTTTTTACTTCGGTGGTGAAATCAACTCCTACAGCGCTGGAGTCGCTGATTTACGTATTGTGAGAGCAAACGCTGTTGCTGTCAAGATGAATTAATCAGTACTTGTCAAGGAAGAATCCAAAGAAGAACTGGCAGATGTGCCAATATCCACTATGGCCGTGCATTAGCAATCGGTGCGTAACAGCAAACGCACGTTAGCAACGACTAATGTGCGTAAGCACGTTTGCAACGGCTAACGTGCCTACCCAAAACATGCTAATTTCCAGTGTTCTGCTGGCCTATATAAGGGCTCCAAGTGCTCTCATAAATCACTGGATTATCGTCAGCTCTGTATCCTGTGTTCCTTGCTCCTGTTGGATTACCTGTTACTGACCCGGCTTACCCTGACCTGCTCTGGCTTCTCTCCTGGCTCTGAACCCGGCTTGTTTCACGGACCTGCTTTTGTCTGTTCCAGATTGACTTCCTGTGTTTGACCTTGGCTTGATCACAACTACACCTCCTGCCTCTGCTTCTGACAGTTTTTTGTGAAATGGTAGGGGTACAATGTACCCGTTACCAATTCAGGGGGGGAGGCCGGGATCTGAGGGTCCCCTTGTTAAAGGGGGCTTCCAGATTCCAATAAGCCCCCCCCCGCAGACCCCCACAGCCATTGGGAAAGGGTTGTGGGGATGAGGCCCTTGTCCCCATCAACATGGGGATAAGGTACTTTGGGGGACTACTCCAAAACACTCTCCCCATGTTGAGGGCATGTGGCTTGGTACGGTTCAGGAGGGGGTGCACTCTCTCATCCCCCCCTTTTCCTGCAGCCTGACAGGTTGTGTGCTCAGATAAGGGTCTGGTATGGATTTTGGGGGGACCCCTACGCCATTTTTAAAAAAAATTTGGTGTGGGGTTCCCCTTAAAATCCATACTAGACCTGAAGGGTCTGGTATGGATTTTGAGGGGGACCCCACGCCATTTTTTTTTAATTTTGGTGCAGGGTTCCCCTTAAAATCCATACCAGACCTGAAGGGTCTGGTATGGATTTTGGGGGAACCCCCACGCAATTAAAAAAAAAATTGGTTTGGGGTCCCCTTAATATTCATACCAGACCCAAAGGGCCTGGTAATGGACTGGGGGGAACCCATGCCATTTTTTTCTGTTCAATATTTTTATGAAATTTTTGCAATGTAGAGAAAACAATGACATATCAGACATTACAGAGCTCCTCATTGACTAAGGTAGTCAAAAGAGGTAAAGACATTGGATCAATGAAATATCTCTTACAAGGGTAATATAACAATAAGGCACTGGTACACTTACAGATGTAACACTGTATTTCTAACTAGGAACCTCCCTCTTTTGTAACTGGGAGGCCTGAACTAACGAGAGAAGGAGAGAAAAATACCAAGAACCCTAGGGAAGATAAAAATTTGAAATAGGGAGAACAGTAAATCCCAGGGTGTAGCGGGTAGTACAGCATTATAATGTATATTGTGTGATAAGTCACCTAAAGAGGGTTCCCTCAGAATTTGATGAGTCACCGGGCAGGAGGGAGCGTGACGCTCCGTCCCCCCGCTCCTATTGCTCAGTTTGGCCAGCAACCCAAACACTCTACCAAAGACAATGATCAGCTGGCGAAGAGTTTCAGCAGGGGAGCCCCCCAAGCGGGCCCCGAGATCATCACCCCATCCCAATGTGAACACACTGTGGAGTGAGATAGCTTCAGGACCCCTCCCGGGTGGGACACCCTCCTATCACTCATCGGTTCCCCCCGGAGGACACCCCCGCCGGGAAGTTCCCCAGGCATCGCAACCCCCAGGATGGAACCAATGGTACCATTTTCCTGGTTAGATGAGTAGGAGTGATTTGCTGTCACCTGTGCTGGGTAACCAGACAAACCATTGAGGACAATCTATGTGGAGCCAATAGAATGGTCTACACCCTGTAAGTCCAGTATCTGATGATAGATAGTGCGAAGGAAGAAGAGAAGGGAAACAGTATAAAGAAAGAAGTAAGAGGGGAGAAGAGGGAAGGAGGTGGGGTGGGATATGTGGAGAAGAAATGTGGACTCGCTGGACTCCCCCCTACACCAGTAGATGGCCCAGGTAAAGTGGAATCCTGACATATGTGGCCCAGGGTTCCCAGATCCCTTCAAAGCGCCGGACCGTGTCCCGCAGTTTCGCCACTATTTGTTCCTGTGACATGATCCACGAGATTTTCCATTTGGGGGCTAAATTAGATACTGTGGGGGTTTTCCAGGCTTTCGCTAATGTGATTTTGGCTCCCAAACACATAAAGAAGCTAAGTTGTTGTGTGGCTTTAGGCGTGTTGTGTACTCTGCGGTTTAGAAGGATGTATGTGGGATCCTGTGGTACATCCATCCCAGAGACCCTCTGTAGAAGGTGGAGAAATTTATTCCAGTAGCTCCGTGTGCGGGGGCACATCCACCAAATATGATGCATCGTGCCCATATGACCACATCCTCTGTAACATAGAGGGGAGGAATCTGGGAATATTTTGGAGAGCCTGGCTGGGACATAGTACCATTTAGTGAAGACCTTAATGTTAGCCTCTATCAAAGCAATATTTAAGATACCTTTAGATGAACTGCTGAAGGCCTGGAACCACATGTCAGGGTCCCACTGGAAGTCCAGATCCAACTCCCAGGATCAAGCGTATGCCGGGACGCCTGTCCTATCTGCCAGGGAAGCGTAAATAATGGAGATCCCGCCTTTTTGAGGACCTATGGAAGAGCACCATAGCTCGTACATCGTTGCCTTGGGGTAGCTCAATTTTTCAGTCCAGAGTGTGTGTAGGAAGTGCCTGATCTGCGACAGTCTGAATGTTTCTGAGGCAGGCATTTCGAGTGTACTCAGGCAATGGCTTAAGGAGATAGGACCATTAGGTGTAAAGAAATGGCCTATCCTGAAGAGGCCTTTGTTCGGCCACCAATGAAACACATATATATTCATCCCTGAGGGGAAGTTGGGATTATGAAACAGGTGCGTGAGGGGCCGTAGAGGGGATATCAAGTTAACATTTTTATGTAATTGATCACATAGGGCCAAGGAGTGAGATAAGGTAGGGGCTAAAATAGCCGGTCTATGTTTCAAAGGTCTCCATGTCAAAAAGTCGAGTGTGAAATGTGGAACAGCCTGCCTCTCAAGGGAGATCCAATCAGGTCTGCGATTTTTTGCATATATGGCAGAAAACTGAGCCAACTGTGTTGCCTGATAGTAAAGCACGATGGATTGAAATTTGGACAGGATAGGTTTTTTAAGTGGAATAGGAAGTGAGCGGAACAGATATAAAAGACGGGGCAAGAGATTCATTTTGACTGCGTTGAGTCTTCCCAGCCAGGACAGGCCCTCCCTCGACCATTTCAGTAGGTCCAGCTCTAGTGAGTGGAACATGGGGGGGTAGTTGGCGGCGTATAAGTCTCCAATGTTTTTAGTCAGCTGGATACCTAGATAGGGAATTGAGTCTCCTGCCCACGCGAAGGGGAAATGTTGTTTGAGTTGGTCGATTAGTGGTGCCGGGACCGAAACGTTGAGGGCTACAGATTTGGTTATGTTCACCTGAAGCCCTGAAACTACGCCAAAGTCCCTGAGAAGGCGGAAGACATTTGGAGTGGATATAAGAGGGGCTGTCAAGAACAATAACATGTTGTCAGCAAGGAGGGCACACTTGTGTACCTCAAGTCCGCCTTTCACCCCTTTGATGTTCTCATTTGTTCTTATGGCTATAGCCAGTGTCTCGATCGCAATAGCGAAAATCAAGGGCGAAAGAAGGCAGCCCTGTCTGGTTCCCCTACGAATGTCAAAGGACTCGGAGTAGAGACCCATTAAGCGTACCTGAGCTGTGGGGGATGAATACAGTGTGTGAATTATTGTAGGAAAACCATCACAGAATCCCCAGCGTTCTAGGATATCAAAAAAGTAGGGCCATGACACGTAGTCAAAGGCCTTCTGCAGATCCAGTGACAACAGGAAACCCTCTTGAGCAGGGCCTCTGTCCCACTGGGTCTGCAGACGGGAAATCAAATCAATAGCTCTGCGAACCTGGTCCGGGCCCTGTCTCCCCGGGATGAAGCCCACTTGGTCCCTGTGGATGCAACATGTGATGAAATTAGACATCCTATTAGCTAGGATTTTTGTCATTATTTTGAGATCGTTATTAATTAATGAGATAGGGAGGTAGCTGCCAACCTCGCTTGGGTCTTTACCCTGTTTGGGTATAACCGATATAAAAGCTGCGTTTAAATCACTTGGGAGAGGGGCTCCATCCCGGAGGGAGTTGAAGAACCGGGCCATGTAAGGGGCCAATTAGAGGCCAAGCTTCTTATAATAACAAACCAAAAAACCGCCGAGTTCGATTTCAAGAATTTAATGACATCTAGTATTTCATCTGATGAGAAGGGTGCATCTAGAAGCTCTCGATGTGTTTGCTACAGATGAGGAAGGTTAATGTCCCGGAGGAACAGCCCTCTGGCCTTGTGATGAGTGTGGGGTAATTTCTCATAAAGGTGTGAGTAGAAATTATGGAATGATTCCATAATGCTTGTTGGATTTTGTGTTAGATTGCCTGTCGAGGTACGAATTTTGGGAAATACCGAGGTGCGAGCCCTTGGGCTTAGTTTGGCTGCTAACTTGGAGCCTATCTTATTGGTTTGGTAATAGAAGCGTGCGCCTGACCACCTCAAATGTTTCTCAGCTGAAGTGGTGAGAGAGAGATTAAGTTTTACTCGAGCGGAGTCAAGTTTGGCCAGGCTGTCCGGCGTGGGATTTTGTTTATGTCTCTTACTCAACAGGTGGAAATCTGCTGTGAGTCGTGAGACTTCTGCCTTGCTCTCCCTCTTTCCCTCTTGAGTTGAGAGGAAAGTTGTAAGAGCCTGCCCCTCATCACCGCCTTGTGTGCTGCCCACAGACAGCCCGGCGAAATCGACTCTGTGTCGTTCTCACCAAAGTAATCTGTTAAAGCTTTTTCTAGTATTGTGCAGTGAGTTGGATTGCTCAAGAGAGTTTCATTGAGGCGCCATCTAAAGGGACCCTTCACTCCCTACCCACCCCTTAGCATCAGTGTCATTATAGAATGATCAGACAGTGGCGTGTCGTATATTTTGGAGGTTACTACCCTCGGGATTACGTGTGGTGGTACAAAGATATGGTCTATCCTGGAAAAAGTATGGTGGGGAACAGAATAGTGCGTGTAGTCCCTATTTTGGGGATTCATTTCCCTCCGCCAAACTATTGGACAATCTGTGCTACTCAAAGGCTGTGTTTAGGGGGACGTTTTGTTTTGGGCTGCAGGGGGTTAGATTTATCTGAGGAGAAGTAGAAAGGGGTATTGGAGTCTCCCCCACTATCACTGTGCCCGCGAAATGCGGTTTTAGGATCTTTAGGGTAGCGTCAAAGAAAAGGTTTTGATGTGTGTTCGGTGTATAATATGAGACAAACGTGTAAGCCTCACCATTAATCGTTCCAGTCACTAGTATGTAATGACCCTCGGGGTCTGCGACGGTTTTCAAGTGGGAAAAAGGAGTTCTGTTGGAGAAACAGACCACCACTCCTCTTGTTTTGTTGTCAGCATTAGCTAGGTGGAAATGCATGAAGTTTTTGTGAAGAAACTTGGGTTGATAAGTGGCAGGGAAATTAGTTTCCTGGAGCAGTACTCCGTCTGCCTTCAGTGTGTATAGCTGTTGCAGTATTTTGTGTCTCTTCACGGGGGAATTAAGGCCCTGTACGTTGTGGGAGAATATCTTGAGCGTCCCGGTCGTCAGTGTGGCGTCAGTCATGGGGAAACAGTAGGTGCATTACTATGTGCGTGTGAATCTCACTTGACCTCATTGCTGTCCCTGGCAGATAGGTGGCAACCCCAGTAGCATGGTGGGTTCAATCTGTGGTACGGCGAGGAAGAAATTCAGCGAGATTCTGTATCAGAAGAAGAGGAAGGGAGGGAGCAAAGAGGGAAGGGAAGAGGAGAATGAAAAAGAGCAACAATATAGAGATAGAGAGAAGAATGAAAAAACAAGTCATTAGATGGTGTATCATACAGTAGTAACCCCAACCCCCGCGGACCAGGGAGGGACCCATCCCTGCCTGGGCCGGTACCCAAAGGAAGTGCACTATGACCCGAGGGTCGAGAGAGTCTGGGTCCGATAGGAGAAAGACCTGGAGTTCAACTATCGGAGCCAGAGGGAAGCGCACTACGACCACTCCGGTCAACGCCGCCTCTTAGCAAACCTGTGACGGTATAAAAAAATTTTTCAGACTAAGCCCTGCTAGCGCATAATGGGAATGATCATGAATCCCTGAGAGGTAAAAAAAAAAAAGAAAAAAAAATTATAATGAAAGTTAATGAAAGTTAAACCCATAGGGAACCTTGAATTAATCCCAGGGAGTGCTCAGGTGAAGAAAGTCGCCATTAATATGGCAGTAGACAGGTCACTGACGCAGTCCAAAATGAAGACCGTAGACAGGTTCTGTACAGACCGCATTCTTGGTCATGGGGAAAGGATTCTTTCGATCGTTTTGGAAGTTGTTTCTGCCATACTGGAGACACTGAATTGGTGGGTGATGATCTTTTGACAGACGATGCTCCTCGAGAAGAAGAAATCTATGGAATTTCCTGAGAAATCAATCCGAGGTGTAGAAGAAGTCGTTCCCCTTCCTGGAAGGAAGAGAAGCTATATGGTTTGTTGCGGTAGGAGAAGTTTAATCGCAGCGGGAAGGTCCATCTATAGGTGATCTCTTTGCCCGCCAGGACTTGCAGTAGCGGTTTCAGGGCCTGTCGTTTTTGTACTGTGAATGGGGATAGATCTGCGAAGATCTGAATCTGGTGCCCCTGGATCGTTAGCTTCTCGGCCGACCTAAAAAGTTTCATCACTTCCTCCTTAACCGCATAGAAATGCGATTTCACGATGATGTCCCTTGGCAGACCGTCAGGGTGAAGGGGTTGTAGTGCCCTGTGGGCTCTGTCAAGCTCCATACGATGGGCTGGAATGTTAGGGATTAAACTTTTGATAAAATCTTGGACTGCCATGTGGGTGTCCTTAACGGATTCGGGGAGCCCCCTAATGCGAAAGTTGTAACGTCTCGACCTGTTCTCGAGGTCATCTATTTTAGAGGTGGCAGAGTCTAGTTGGTCCTGGAGATCCTGGATTCTAGTCGTATTTTGGTTAATTCTCAGAATCGGTTGGTCAGATTTTTGCTCAATCACTTCAATCCTGGCACCAATCTGCTGCATATCGGCGTGTATGGAGGCTGTGATCTGTGCTGCTGTTTGAGAAAGGACTTTTGAAAGCATCTGAGAGAATGCGGACATCATGGAGGGAAAGTCAGTAGGGGGAGGGAAGAATCCCTGGCCTGTGTGTCCCATGGATCCGGGCTGTGCAGCAGGTCCTGCTGAGGGGTGAGAGCTCCCTCTCATAGTGTCATCCCTATAAGAGATTCGGTGGATGCGGGTGAGGGGGCTCCAGGGAGAGTAGTCACTGTAGCATCAGAGGATTGAGAAGACGGAAGAGCTTCTTGATCCTGGTCTGCAATGGAGTCAGACAGACAGGGCAGGCCTCGTGAGGGGATGGCCACCATTTTGGGATGGCCGGCCAGCGCTGTGGAATCGTTCAGTGCGGTGATGAGTTTCCTCCGGGCAGGATTCAAAGCCATCTAGCAGTAGCGGGAAGTGTCCCTGGTCGGCAGATGCGTGTGCCGTGCTGGGATGAGAGCTTAGTCTGCAGCTGTGGCGGGCGTTAGGTCGGAGTAGCGCGGAGCTCCCAGTCTAAGCAGCCATCTTGGACGCCGCCGCACATGCACCCCCCATGCCATTTTTTTCAATTAGTTTTATCTATATTGCCGAGAGCCAACAATTCATTACAGCCGTGATCAGTTTTGAATTACTTTTTTAATTTAGAAATGTCATTTTGCTGTGGTACTGTTCTAGAAAAACTGCGCCACTTTACAAGCATACTATAGACACCCCAGGCATGATATTTAAAGGAATATTTCATTTTTATTGTTTCACTTTAAGCATTATTAAAATCACTGCTCTAAAAAAAAAAACTGACGTTTTTAAAACTTTTTTTTTGCATTGATACAGTACATGTCCCCTGGGGCAGGCTCCAGGTCCCCAAACACTTTTTATGACAATAAATTGCATATAAGCCTTTAAAATGAGCACTTTTGAATTTTCATGTTCGTGTCCCATAGACTTTAACGGTGTTCGCGTGTTCATCCGAGTTTTTTGCCTGTTTGTATGTTCTGGTGTGAACCGAATAGGGGGTATTTTGCTCATCCTTACTGGGCAGTACTCACAGTTACCAGCTCCCTGACTGGGCTGCAGGCTGAGGCAGACTTCCAACTCTCATCCTCGAAGTCACTTGTCTTCCCCCAAGGGTGAATCCCCCTCGATGCTCCAGTCTGACACTGGTGTCCACCAGTGTCAGCTCCTGCATGTCAGCCAACCAGATCAGTGCTGGTTACACACCTGCACCTTCCGCTATGTTGCTTCTCTCTCTCTCTGCCAGCAGGGCACACTAGGTCTCCTCCAGGGCGTGGCTCCGCTCCCGAGCTTCCAGACTGGCTGGCGCCCACAGTTCTGAAAAGTAGGCCTGTTCCTGAGCACTCTGCTGTAACGCCTTCTTATCTGTGGTGAAGTTTGCAGGCACAAGTAGCACAATGATAGTTAGGATGTACACACTGACACTTTCAGAGCTGATCAGCGCCGACTATGCCCGAGCAACTGGGAACAGGTGGCAGAAAGTGTATACAGTGGTTGCCAAGAGCAACAGCAAGTCTGTAACACATATCACACTGTAGTTAGCAGGGTTGGGACAGTCCTTAACATCAGTCGTGGTTGGGCAACTGATAGACCCCCTCCTGCAGATACCCTCTGGATTACCCCAATCACTATGGGCAACAGCAGACATTTTAATGCACATTTTACTGTTCTCAGCAGGACATTGCAGTATACAGTCACTTTTTTCAGCTTTAACAACTTCCCTACCGCTCATAGTCATATGAAGGCAGCAGGAACCCTTTGTCCCTCCGGGCCACCGTCATATGACGTCTTTTCTTCCTGAGGTTCTAGGGCGCCCGCTGCGTCACTAGGCACCCGATGGGTGTGCCCGGTGGCCGCGATGTCCGTCGGGCACCTGCGATTGGCCGTGAACACAACAGGACTGTGGATCTGTGTGTGTAAACACACAAATCCACGTCCTGTCAGAGGAGAGGAGACCGATGGTGTGTACCCAGTACAGAGGAACAACGATCGGTCTCCTCTCCTTGTGTGTCCTCACCCCTTACTGTTAGAATCACTCCCTAGGAAACATAATTAACCCCTCGATCACCCCCTAGTGTTAACCCCTTCCCTGCCAGTCACATTTACATAGTAATCAGTGCATTTTTATTATAGCACCTATTTATCGCTGTATAAATGTGAATGGCCACAAATTGTACTGTCAAAAGTCTCCGAAGTGTCCGCCGCAATATCGCAGTCATGATAAAAATCGCAGATCGCTGCCATTACTAGTAAAAAATAATAAAAATGCCATAAAGTATCTCCTATTTTGTAGACGCTATAACTTTTGCACAAACCAATCAATATACGCTTATTGCGTTTTTTTTACCAAAAATATGTAGGAGAATACGTATCGACCTAAACTGAGGAAATTTTTTTTTTTAATGGGATATTTATTATAGCAAAAAGTATAAAATATTGTGTTTTTTTCAAAATTGATGCTCTTTCTTTGTTTATAGAGCAAAAAGTGAAAACCGCAAATACCACCAAAAGAAAGCTCTATTTGTGGGGAAAAAAAATTATCATAAATTTCATATGGGTACAGTGTTGCATGACTACGCAATTGTCATTCAAAGTGTAACAGCACTGAAAGCTGAAAATTGGTCTGGGCAGGAAGGGAGTGAAAATGCCCTGTATTGAAGTGGTTAAGCAGACTGCTCATCCCAGAACAAGAGAGCCGCCTCCCACCCATCATTTGACAATATGGAGGACAGGAGGTGGTTAAAAAACAAAAGGAAAGTAAACAGTTACCTGTGCCATTAGTAATAGATAAACATGTGACCACTTCCAAGTGCTCCAGGTAAACCCACATAGATGTACATTTACTACAATGGATGGATCTTCTATTACTAAATAGATATCACTGCACTTTTTCTGGTTGGACCCACTGGGTATCTTGTCACAAACTTAACCATTCCATTCACATGTACCGTGATGTGATTCCTTCCAATGCCATTCACAGCCACTCAAAAAAAAGTATCAGGAAAAAAGGTTCATTGCACAAAGCAACCTACTTTTTTAAACTATATAAAACCTTACAATTATACCACACTCATATGTATGTGTGCCTAGGGACAGGCAACAGGTACATAAAGTGCTTTTTGTTAAGATGCCCGCCAATTTCTTAGGGAAACCATAACCTAATGCCTAAAAACAATGGGCATGTACTGTAGGTATGACTTGACATCATTTTTTACAAAACACCCTGGAATAAAATACATAACAAGATGAACTGAATGCTTAACTGTGCTTTTTGAGGCTTTATATACCGACAGGGGCTGGATTGTTGGATCTTTCTTTTACAAACTGTTAGGACTGGATTCAATAAGTCATTCTATGTGTTTGTGTATACTAAAACCATGGGAATCATACCAATGCATTAAAAGCAAGAAGCTCTTATAATTAGTTATGTGATTGCTCCAATCAATAACTTTCTAATTAATGTATGTATTCATTCTTTATTTATTTATTTTTTTATTACAGCTTAGCCCTCCTATACTCTCTCTGCCCAGCACATCTATGTATAATCAGTTACTTTAAATTCATCCAGTCAATGTTTGAAATTGCCCCTACTTGGCCAGTGCTCAGATAATCTTTAAGCCTGCAGCAATCCAGTTTTCTCTCTAAATCCTTGTAAATGCCCTAGCATAAAATGGTTGTCACAGAGGCATATGCCAAATTTGATGTGGCAGTGTTCATTATACCTTATATCAGGCAAATGTGTGAATTTACAGGGGACATCAGAAATGATGTAGACATAAACATTAATTAAGCAAATTTATCTGCTCTCACCTGTGCAATTTATCCACATAAAAAAAACTGTAACCAATATAATTTCATTGTTAGAATACTGATGGAGTGGGTTTTGACCACTTGCCACCCACCCACAGTACAATTACTGTGGGTGGGTGGCAGTTGCAGACTAAGCGACGTACTGGTACATACTGTTGTTTAACTGAGAAATCGCCAGTTAAAGTAGCACAATGTGAAATAGCAAAAAATGCCTTGGCCATGAAGGGGGTAAAACCTTCCGGAGGTTAAGTGGTTAAAATGAACCTGTGGGACATCCAATTCATGTGGACATCCAAACTATCACATGTTCTAAACAATCAATCCATCAATGGCATCTGTAGCTCTGTATATTGTGGAGCAATTCATCTTCAAACATTACAAAAGAGACTCTGAAGTTGAGTTGAAGTTGGATTTTGAATGTTTGTTTTCGTTGGAAGGCTGGCAGACTGTCAAGTCCATGCTGCCAAAGAAAATAAGGTGAGAGGAGTTGTAATTACTGTGCCTTTTTTTGATATTGTCAAAGATTTGTGTTTCTACAATAACTACCGCTACAGAGGTCAGTGATGGCTTGTTTTATAGGGGGGATAAGCTGTGATTATAGTGACTTCATATTTTAAAATGTTAAAATTACCTTAACCAAAGTTCCTGCAGCCACATAAGTCAGTGAAGTATTGTTAGGCTTCTTTACTGATAGTTAAAGCAGAGTTCCACCCAAAAGTGGAAGCTCCACTTATCTGACTCCTCCCCCTCTGGTGCCACTTTTGGCACCTTTCAGGGGGGAGGGGGAAGCAGGTACCCTTTTTCAACAGGTACCTGTCCCCACTTTTAAGAGATTATGCTGAGATTACTCGGAAGTTTGGCCCCTTCCTCCTTCCCCCGACGCTGGGCCATCCAGAAAGTGCAGTGTGCTTCGCATATGTACAGTAGGGAACTGGCTGTGAAGCCCCAAAGGCTTCACTTCTGGTTCCCCTTACAGACAATGGCAGCGGCAGCACCCGAGAACTGATGGAAACATCGGCAGGGGTATCTACATCGCTAGTTTCCAGGACAGGTAAGTGTCTCAATATTAAAAGTCAGCAGCTACAGTATGTGTAGCTGCTGACTTTTAATTTTTTTGCTGGGGGGGAGAACTCCGCTTTAAGAATATGCATAGCATGGTTCATTTAAAGTATGTTGTTGCTCATAAAACACTTACACATTCTTAACTTTCATAACCTTCATCATTTATGCTCTTGAGGTTAAATTTGTTTAAGAAAAAGTGTTTCATTGATTTGTATCTACAATCACTGATTTAAACACTCATGTATTGAATAAACCCTGATTTTTTTTTCACTGTTGAACATTGCTTTCTAGATTATTATAAGTGTATTTTTCAACAAGATGTAGTGAAAAGCAGTAGCACCACCTTACTATAAGTCATATGAAAGATAAACAAATATTTAAGTATTTATTAAGTAAATATTTATATATTTTCCAACATAGCACAGTTTGCAAAATTAAATTCAGGTATACACTGTTATTTAAATAAAGGCAGCTTTGTAAATTGGTAGAAAAGGTTTTACATTTAAAATTAAATTCTTCAATTTTCTTAGTAAAAAAATATTTTTTTTTCATAGATAAGTTTTCAGAATGTATGGAAAGCTATTCAATTTGACTGCAACCTAAGACCTAAAGGAAGACTTTGATACTGTTTTATATGACATATAAAAACAAACGACTGTAGAATATGCCATCACAAATTAATGCTTCATGCTTTCCAGAAATGTGCAGTAATTTACCATTTCATTATAGGAGAAAGCATTCTGATTTAAATAATATTCCCAAATTTAGCTGTTTGATGAATTAAGCATTATGTGATACCTTCCTTCTGTATAATGATATCTCTGAACAAATAGAGTCAAACTATGTAACGTAAAACATAGATAGGATTTTATTTTAACAGCAAAGTCAGTTTGATGTCACTTGGGATCAGTATTTCTTAGATAACAAAATACCATCCAAGCTGGAGATTTACATCTTTACTCCATATTTCCCTCTTGACGTTTTTCTTATCACAGAATTATAACTTCCAAACAGTTCAGCAAGAGATTGAAACTTCTTGCAGCTAGGCTGAAAACTCACTTCATTTTTATCTAGATACTTTTTATGGGCAAGCATTTTATATCAAGTCTGAGAAAGAACACAACATATTTTTTTGTCAAATAAAGGTATATAGCAACTGTTAGAAAAAAAAGATTGGTGCATATAAAGTTTTTTATTAATTCTATTTAAAGTCTGTATTAAGCATTTAAAGGGATTTTGTTACATTTACATAATTAAATGTTATTTTTGCCAAATGCTGACATGTTTTACTTATTTCTATAAATCAGAATCTTGGTTAAAGATTGAGTATTTGTTGATATTCACAAAATATTTTTATAAAAAAAAAGGGCTAGAGTTGCAGGCAGTTTCTAAATACACTAATTACCTTTGATATGCTCTGGTATATTTACCATAATAGATCTGACTAGGGATAATGGCCTGGTATGAAGTTTGAGGGAAACAGCAGGCAAAAATAAAAAATGTTGGACCCCCCAAAATTTGTCTTGCCAGAAAAGAGGGCTTGTACCTCCTCCTCTGAACCATATAAGGCCACTTGCCTTCAATATTGGGAGGGTACCTTGTGAAGGGCACAAATCTCCTTTTCACCACAATGCGGCTTGTCCCTATGTAATGGGGATAAGGGTCCCATCCCCACATACCTGGCCTGATGGATGTAAGGGTCTGTGGATGGGGACCTATGAGAAAGCTTTTTAAAAAAGTGGCCACCAGATATCCAGCCCTCCTCTATATGAATAAGTAAAGTACCCCTTTGTTTTATTTTCACTAAAAAAGGTTAAATAACAAACAAAAACAATCACACCATAAAAAAAGTCCTGTATTAAAATAAAATGATTATTCCCTGAGGTAAATCTGATGTCAAGCACCTTATCCAATAATGTAGATTCAACATCAATTACAACAAACAATGGCCCAACGACCCCCCAACAGGAAACAGGACAACCCATGCTTTGATGATCCTCTCCTGCTACTAGTCCCATCATAAATGAAAGTTCCCAGCACTGCTTGGAATGTTAACACAGTCACAGTGTTGGGGAACCTGGGAGGGGTCATTGACAAAATATGGTCAATGAAATCATCCAGGATCCCTGCCACCTGACTGAATGTTTACAATGTAAAATGGAATGTATTGGTAATTGTGCCACTGAATTAATCACTCATGACTCCAGTAGCCAGAGGTTCAGGTAGCCAAGTAGCCAAGCAAACTAATCCAGCCATTTTGTTTGTTCAATAAGAAAATTGTAAACAAGCTAGGTTGGGGTCAAACTCATGGTTAACCCAAACACAAAGTGTATTCCTAGATTAAAACTTTAATACAAAAATAAATTAGTAAGGGTCTAAATCAATCACAGCATTCTAAAATCAATTTTACCAGACTTCATATCAGCATGGACTGCGTTTATTCCTTATGTATACTAGATAAATAGTCCTTTGCTGCCTACCCCCATCCCTACCT
This sequence comes from Aquarana catesbeiana, assembly GCF_042186555.1. Lineage (NCBI taxonomy): Eukaryota > Metazoa > Chordata > Amphibia > Anura > Ranidae > Aquarana > Aquarana catesbeiana. The sequence continues at coordinate 706,056,448 of NC_133324.1, read as the reverse complement.
GGTGGGGCTGATGATGTAGAAGCTGAAAGAGCACACTCTGCATTTGTGCACAAAGAATAGAAGTGAAGGGCAAACTTAAAGTAATCGCACTATAAATATATAAACTATTCCACCAAAGAAAATACACAGGTTGTCGATGGAAGGATGCTTTCTTAAAATACCTGATAATGGGTTGATTTACAGCAGGCACTTCTGCACCTCCAGTGCCCAATAAAAGAACATGGGGGTTCATGTGACATAAGTTAATTATTTAATGAACTAGAAATATTATACATGGCCCACTGTCAAGAACCTACCTGTGATGAGTCTGCATATCCTGACACTCAGTACATGCCTCCCCCCTTCTGTTGCATGATCAACTACTTTGGCTGGATATCTTTGGGGGACAATGCTGAAGCTTTTATTTGGTAGTGCATCTGATTAAAGTGCACTAAAGAATGCAAGTTTTTATATTTTTAATAAAGAGAACTTGATTTTATGGAAAGTGCAATGATGTATGTATGTCTGTTTTGAGCTATAAATCTCTGGAGGTGGTGGAGGGTGGAGATAAGGTTACCACTCTGGAATAAAGGTCTGTAAGCCATTCATGCAAGTTTATAAATTCTGGAGAAATCTAATACCCTTAGGTTGTGGAGGGGAGAAGATCAAGGATTGTTACCCTTAAAGTAGTATGTGGCATATAGGTCAAATAAGGAGGTGAGAGCATAGTGTGGATTAGGGATGAGCCGAACACCAGAATCTGCGAACGGACCAAAAATTTGCACGAACGTTAGAACCCCATTGACATCTATGGGACTCAAACGTTCAAAATCAAAAGTTCTAATTTTAAAGGCTAATTTGCATGGTATTGTCCTGAAAAGGGTTTGGGGACCCGGGTCCTGCCCCAGGGGACATATATCAATGCAAAAAATAGTTTTAAAAACGGCCGATTTTTTGGGAGCAGTGATTTTAATGATGCTTAAAGTAAAAAAAAATAAAAGTAAAATATACCTTTAAATATCGTACCTGGGGGGTGTCTATATTATGCCTGTAAAGTGGCGCATGTTTCCCGTGCTTAGAACAGTCCCTGCACAAAATGACAATTTTTAAAGGAATAAAAGTCATTTAAAACTACTTGCGGCTTTAATGTAATGTCGGGTCCCGGCAAAATGAATGAAAATCAGTGAGACAAACGACATGGGTACCCCTCAGTACATTACCAGGCCCTTTGGGTCTTGTATGGATATTAAGGGGAACCCAGCACCCAAATTAAAAAAAGGAAAGGCGTGGGGCCACCAGGCCCTATATACTCTGAACAGCAGTATGCAGGTGGTGCAAACAAGACAGGGACTGTAGGTTTGTTGTTAAGTAGAATCTGTTTGTAATATTGAACTGGTAAATTTTTAACGTGTTTAGCTCCAGCCAAAAAATCTATTTTAAGCTTTTTGGAAAACATAGGGAAGGGTTTTCAAACCTGTGACATTTGTTTTGCTGTCTGTGCTCCTCTTCAGAAGATTTCACCTCACTTTCTGTCCCAGTGACAAATGTTGTTTGAAAATTGGGGTTTTTTAGTGAAACAAGGATTGGTGATAAAGCATCAGTGGAAAGGAGAAACATTTTTTCCATATTAACTCTTACAGGAGAGAATTTCCCTTCCTAGGGGTAGATTTCATATTACTTCCTGCTGTCTCCTTCCATTTGCAAGTAGGAGTCGTTTGTAAGTTGGATGTTTGAAAGTAGGGTCCTGCCCTATATACTCTGCAGAAATTTGGGCCTGAGGTGTTGGTGTTGCCACAACACTGTAAGTCCTCACAGGGCCCTGCTGTGAAATATTAGATCAAGAATTGTAATTACACGCACCTGTTGAACAGGGGGAAAAAAATTGGGCCTTTGGTGGTGCTGGTGCTGGTGCCACAACACTGTAAGTCCACACAGTTACTCTTGGTGGGCGCTGGAGCGGGCCCCACTGTGAAATATTAGATCAAGAATTGTAATTTCATGTCCCTGTTGAACAGGGGCAGAAAAATTGTGCCTTAGGCACTGGTGCTGGTGCCACAACACTGCAACCCCTTGCAGACACTCTAGTTGGAGCGCAGGAACGAGCCCTGCTGCAAAGTATTGCATCAAAAATTGTAATTACACGCCCCTGTTAAACAGGGGCTGAAAAATTGGGCCTTAGCCACTGGTGGCGGCGCCCAGAACCAAAAATGTTCTTACAAGCTATCAGCATGATCATTGAGGAGGAAGAGGATAATCACTCAGCATAACAGGATAGTCACTCAGCATCAGCATAGGCAGTCTTGAAGGGATTTGACATTTAAAAAAAAAATTATTCAGTTACATCAGCATCAGGTGCTTGGTAGCTGGTGGTGATCCAAGACTGATTCATTTTTATGAAGATGTGTAGAATGAATCTGCGCAATGGGTATAGTACTATTAAGATATTGAGCTGCTGCCACTACAAACACAATTCCACCCAGGTGAAATATATTAAAATGGGTATGGAAAGCAGGAGTAGATATGTCGCTGCTCTTCTGAAAATGTTTTAATAGAACATTTTTCCTTGTCAAAAGAAGTTTATTGAGTATACAATGTTATAAAGATACATAAAGTAAGTTTACAAGGATCTATAAAGTAAGCTCATTGTTTTACAGTAGGGTTTATATAGGTAAATATCATGAAATTTCAAATATTAAACATTGGGTTCACGTAAACCTAAATTAAAGATATATATCATTTCCTTAGTTACTTTTGTAGGTATTTAAATGATTTATACCTACTATACATATTGTTTACAAGTAGAGTGTATATAGGTCAAATAAATTCTGATAATGAGCTTTAATCGTAAGGTGGAGAAAAGGAAAGAGAAAGAAGAAAAAAGGTTGAAAGGTAGAGGTATGGTCCACAAGGTTGTCCCGCTCGTCAATTTATTATTCTTTTTAGTTCTCTTTGAAGCCTTAGAATGGGTGTCTCTGTAAGTCATTTAATCTGTTACCATGGCAACAGGACAAAGTCATTGAAGTTTGACAGGAACTGTTGTTTTATCCAAGGATGCCAAAGTTTTTCAAATTTTGGAATTTGATTTTGATCGATGGCTACCATCTTAGCATGGGACATTGTATTATTCATTCTGTGAATTGTTTCTGCTAGTACCAATGTAGGAGATTTCCATGCCTTGGCCACTGTTTGTTTTGCAGCCGTTATTAGTTGGATCATAAGTTTGAATTGAGAGAGTGTTAACCATTCTGGTTTTAAATTAAGTAAAGTTAAATATGGATCTGGTTGTATTATTTTTTTAAATATTTTAGATGCAATCACGAAGACTTCCTTCCAGAAGGTTTGGATTACTGGGCACGTCCACCATATGTGTAAATATGTGCCTATTTCTGGGCATCCTCGAAAACAAAGAGCTGAGGTATTAGGTGAATATTTTGCCACTCTAGCGGGTACAAGGTACCAGCGAGTTAGGACTTTATAATTTGTCTCCAGTGCTAAGATGTTGGGTGAAGATGACTTAGATGTGAGCCATATGTTAGACCAGTCCGTGTCTTCTAAAGTTCGTCCCAGGTCCTCCTCCCACCTCTGAACGTAAGAGGGTCTATTAAGATTTGCTACTCCATATAATTGATTATAAAGTGATGAAATTGTACCTTTAGCAAATGGATCTTTTGTACAGATTGATTCAAAAATGGATAATTGGGATAATGGTGTATCCCCCTTTAGGAATGGTGTATAGAAATTTTTGATTTGGAGATATCTAAATATCTCAGAGTTTGGTAGATCATATTTTTCTCTAAGCGATGGGAATGAAAGGAATGATTTAGATGCTATGAAGTCATTCAGTGTCTGAATGCCTGATGTTGTCCAAGCTTTAAAAGAATTTGGGTAGATCCATGCCGGATAAAAGGCCGGATTTCTGATAAAAGAAAGGAGAGGATTGTGTGGAGATTGTAACTGATATTTGGTTTTTAGTTTATCCCAGAGAGATAAGAAGTGTTTAGTTATGGGATTATGAATTTTAAAGCGGTCTTTAGGATCAAGCCATAATACATTTGATATTAATAGAGGGTCATTTTCTGAAGCCTCTATAAATACCCATAATGGGATTTCCTGTTTTGCATGGTATTTGGACAGACTGGCCAAATGTGCTGCTCTGTAGTAGTTAGTAAAATTAGGGTATCCCAGGCCTCCTTTATTTTTGGGAAGATGTAGTGTGTGTATAGGTATACGTGGTTTAGAAGAGCCCCATATAAACGAAGTTGCTCTTTTTTGTACTATTCTCAAAAAATAGGAAGGAATTGGAATAGGGAGGACTCTGAATAGATAAAGCAATTTGGGTAGAATAGTCATTTTGATTGCATTAATCTTCCCTATCCAGGATAAAGGAAGTTGCGACCATTGTTTTATTAGATTTGTGATCTGTCTTAATACAGGAGGATAATTGGTTGAGAATAAGTCAGAATGAGATGCTGTTAAATGAATTCCAAGATATGGGATTGATTTTTCTGCCCATGTGAATGGGAGTGCAGCCCTAGCCGGGATCAATTCCATGTTTGTGAGTGAAATATTAAGCACTAGACATTTCTTAGGATTAATCATAAGGCCGGATAGGGCTGCAAATCCATCAAGAGCTGGTATTAAGTTAGGACCAGAGACCTGTGGTGATGATAGAAAAAGTAATATATCGTCTGCAAATATACATAATTTGTGTGTAATACCTCCTACTTCAATGCCAGTTATAGTTTGGTTTGTTCTGATGTATTGGGCCATGGGTTCGAGTATAAGGGCAAATAATAAGGGAGATAATGGGCAACCCTGTCGGGTACCTCTTTCGATATTAAAGGCTTCAGTTTTGTATCCAGCATATTTTATATAGGCTTTGGGTTTATTATATAATGCTTTGATCCATGTTAAAAAGTGGGGTCCAAAACCCCATTTTTGTAATGAATATTGCATATATTGCCAGGATACTGTGTCAAATGCCCTCTTAATATCGAGAGATAGAAAACATAAAGGGATTTTCCGTTTTTTAGCAATATGTGCCAATAACACTGCCCTGCGTATATTATCGCCTGCCTGTCTATTTGGCATGAAGCCTACTTGATCTCTATGTATTAATTTTCCTATAATACTATTGAGGCGTTTTGCTATTATTTTTGCTAATAATTTAATATCGAGGTTTAACAGAGAGATAGGCCGATAATTCACACAGGAAGTATCATCAGAAAGAGGTTTTGGGATCATGCAAACAATTGCCATTAGTGTTTCTTGCCGAAAAGAATGTCCATCTAGAAGTTTGTTAAAAGTTTCAGTGAGAATGGGAGAGAGTATTTCTGAGCATGTTTTATAGTATAATGCCGAGTAGCCGTCTGGGCCTGGTCTTTTGTTAAGTTTTAGGTCTTTTATGGCGTTAGCAACTTCATCTATAGTTATAGGCTCATCCAAACTGCTTTTTTGATTCTGAGATAACTCAGGTAAGGTTATTTTTGAGAAGAAGGATTCAGCCTCTGTAGGATTAAATTCATTGTTTGTCTTGTATAAAGTTGCGAGATGTGAGTGAAATTTATGGACTATTTTAACTGGATTACAAGTGTAAACATTTTTTGATAATTTCAAACGTATCGGTTTGAAAGATTTGTTAGTTGAATTTAATGCCCGAGCCAAATATGTACCTGGTTTGTTTGTATTCATGTAGAAATTGTGTTTGGAGCGTTTGAGGGATTTATCAACTGACTCAGTGAGAAATAGATCGTATTCCAATCTAGATTTTTCCAGATGAGATTTTGTACTCTGGGATGGATTATCTTGAAATGATATGTAGGCTGCATTAAAATTGAGTTCTAGTTTTTTTGCTAGATTTTTGCGTTCCCGTTTAAATAGTGCCATTTGTCTTTGTATTGTACCACGCAAGACAGGCTTATGAGCTTCCCACAGTGTTATTGGGGAGATGTCTGTTGTATTATTAATTGATATGTATTCCTTTAAAGCTTGCTCAATGGCCATCTGATGTAGTGGGTGTTTGAGCATTATGTCTGGTAAGTACCACGTTGGGTCATGCGCTTTTGGTATGGCGGAGGCTATAGTAGTGTATACTGCATTATGGTCAGACCACGGAATCGGAATTATATCTGATGCAATATTTTCTGGTATCATTCCTATTGTTAGAAAAATATGATCTATTCTGGTGAAGGTTTGATGAGGGTGCGAGAAATAAGTGAATGTCTTTTTCATTGGGTTACTTTCTCTCCATGAATCTACCAGATTGTATTTGGAAAGCAGTTGAGAAAAAGGTAATCTAGAGGTTATTTTGGATGGTGTAAAAGGTGATTTATCTAGAAATGGGAGGAGGACCTGGTTCGAATCCCCACACATTATCACTGTTCCTATTTTGTGTGTATTAATCACTTGTAATATATGTGAGAGGAATGGTGTAGGTTGTTTGTTAAGAGCGTAGTAGGAAATCACCGTGATTGCTGTATCCATTATATAACCCATGAGTATCAGGTATCTACCTTCTGGGTCTTTAATTTCTGATGATAAGGTGAATGGTGTGGATCGGTGAAATGCAATTAGAGTTCCCCTTTGCTTGGTACAGGCAGAAGCCATGTAAATTTGTTGATAAAAAGGAGAAATATATTTTGGAGTAGAATCTTTGGTGAAGTGTGTTTCTTGGAGGCATACTATGTGAGCCTTCTTGTTATGGAAAGTACGGAAGGCTTTGGTCCTTTTTTGAGGGACATTTATTCCCTGAACATTCAGGGAAAGTATATTCAGTGGTGCCATGGCAATAGATCAAATAGTTTTGACTTACTTTTTGTTATGCAGAGCTGACTGCGCAGATCAACCTGTGTGGACTGAAGAGATGAATAGATTGAAAAGAAACCAGTGAATTCTGGAGTAAAGAGTAAACAAAAAACATATGAGATTAGATGATACATTGTATAAATTATTTTTTGCAAGTGATCACAATTTACCCGTGAAAGAGAATAAATATCTCTCTCAGGGGAATAAGTGCCTTCGTCACACTCCCACATAATATGGTTGGGAAAATGAGGAGGGCTAATGGGGGTACACGGATCTTCCGCTTACAGGAGAGAAGTGCTATGTCAAAAGACATCAAAATGATGTTTCATTAATTGGAGTGCAGAATATAGTTTTTGTTGAAATTATTTATTCCAGGGTGGTTGTATATGGTTAGTCTTGCCCTAGGCTAAATAATTCAGTTAGAAAGGTACTGTTAATAACTTTGGTATTGATGAAGATAGTTTGAATTATTTTGGGATTTTAACCCTTTTAGAGTAAACAATTACATATTTTATTAATATGTAACTGTTTAGATATGTTAACTCATAAAATTGAGGTTGTATTGCTTCATATTAGAATAAACAAAAACATAATTCTAGGAACTAGTTAGGTAATAATATATTTGTTTTAAGAAAAGAAAGAAAAAGCTTCCATTACTTCTGGATTATTGAACATATTTGTCCTAAAAAGTAATAAATCTATTGTTATTACCTGAAAATATTTAACTGAACAATAATTTCCTTATTTCACTTATATATTCTAAGGCTATATGAATCAGAAGTAATAAGAAATATAACTGGAATGTAACATGATCCCACACAGTGTGTGACTATCAGAATTCAGTTACATTCAGTTATAAATACAGGTTTTTTATAGAGAACCATCTCTTAGTATAATAAATGAAGAGATATCAGGAATTAGGATGTCAGTCCATTGAATCTTCTTGGTCCATGGATGATGTGGCATAACGGCCTCTTTTGTGAGAATGATGATTCCCATTTTGTTCTGAAATTTTCTGGGTGCTGCCTGAAGGTGAAGATGATGCCATTCTTCTGCGCGTGGGAGAGTTGCTGCTTGTGGGTTCTGTCAGATTTTTAAAAGGGTTTGTTGTAGTTCATCTGCTGATCTGCTTCTGTAAATTGTACCTTGGTAGTTAAATCTGACTGAAAAGGGGAAGCCCCATTGATACATAATGTTGTGGCGTTGCAGTTCCATTAGTTGGGGTTTCATGGATGGTCTTTTAGTAATAGTAAGTTGGGATAGGTCAGCAAAAATTTGATAATTGTGTCCTTGAAAATTAAGTTCCTTTTTTTCTCTTGCAGCAATTAGCATTTGTTCTTTTGTTCTGTAATAATGAAATTTTGTGATTATATCACGTGGGGGTCCATCTTTCTTTTTGGCTGTGAGGGCTCTGTGTACTCTGTCCAGTTCTAAACGTTCAATAGGGATATCTGGCTTTAGTTCTTGTAATAGAGCAGTAATAGTAGATTGCAGGTCTGTCACAGTTTCAGGTATTCCCCTTATTCGCAAGTTTGAACGTCTGGCTCTATTTTCGTAATCTTCGAGCTTAGTTTAAAGTATTAAATTCTCTTCTTTTAATTGTTCCAATTCTGTTATATTTACTTGGGTTGTAATTTCAATTTCGTCCATTTTTATTTCTAGGGCTGCGGTGTGGTTTCCCAGCTCTCTTATTTCTTTGGTTAGGCTTTTTGTTATTTGGTCTGAGGTTTGTTTTAAAGCCTTATGAAGCATCTTTTCAAATTGTAATAATATTACTGGGGATGCTGAGGAGGCTTGTGGAGAAGTTTGTGAGAGGATTTGTTCTGTATCTGACTCAAATGGAGAGTCTTGCTGTGACATTTTCTGCCTGTGAGAGCGCCCTGATGCTGTATCTTGTGAGGTGACTGGAGCTGCTTTAGTTGCAGTGAGTGCCTGTGAGCTCTTTGTGAGGTGATTTTTATTTCTGCCACGGTTTCCTCCCAGTACCATATTTCCTGCCCAAACTTTCACAGTTTGTTCCCTGGGGCAAAAAGGTTCAAATGGATACCTTTTGAGCCTGCAGGCTCCGCTTTGTCCTTCTCTTCTCTCCTCAGCGGTGTGGAGCTCTAACAATGCATGTCTGCTCCACTAGGCTCCGCCCATCTCCCTCCTCCTCTCTGCTTTCAATCAGTGTGAGTTCACCTGCCGGCAGGCTAATGCACAAGCGCTTCTGATCTCTATCATTTGAGATCCAACGGATCTGGTAAGCAGTTTGTATTTGCATTTTATGCTCCGTATTCCAGATGATTCGATTGAATATGTGTCCTGCTTTTCGAGATTAAGTGAAGAACTTTTGCATCTCCTAAATTTGGAAGGGTCATTTTGGGATATTCTGTTTTTGATAAATTAACTTTTGGTTTTATTCATTTATTTTTTATATCACATGGACTAATTGTTTTTTGATACACCACTCAATTTTTCATATTATCATGTTTTAGAGAATTTGTTCACAGCAATATTTACTGTTATTTGTAGCGGTTTCTTTTTCGCATCTTTTTCTTTCTTAACAATAGGACTAACAGGATCAGAAGAACACCAGCAATTTTCTTCACGTAGCTGTAAATACTGTAAAAACACCTGCCTGCCTGTCAGTAGGAAGAGAATAACAGGATCGGATCTAGCTAAACTGAATACAGTGTGTATATATTATAATATAATATACACAACACCTAGGATGTATATATATATACACACAATACACTGTAAGTGCAGCTAACTGGCTTGCCTCTGCCTACTCTATCTAACTTAAATCAAATGACACTGTCTCTCTGTCTATCTATCTCTCTCTCAATGCCGGAACACACTACACAGGGCTGCCGTGCAGGTGGCCTTATATAGTGTGGGGCGTGTACTAAACCCCCTGAGCCATAATTCAACAAAGCCACCCTGGCTTTGGCCAATTTCGGCTCTCTGTACAGACGGCGCTGTGATTGGCCAAGCGTGCAGGTCATAGTGCATGCTTGGCCAATCATCAGCCAGCAATGCATTGCGATGCCGCAGTGAATTATGGGCCGTGACGTGCCACTCGAATTTGTCGCGAATGCCCATATCGTTTGTAATTCGGCGAACGGCCGAACACACGATGTTTGAGTCGAACATGGGTTCGACTCGAACACGAAGCTCATCCCTAGTTGGAGGTAACTCAATGTATTCATGGGTTAACCACTATACCTATTCCTCTGACAATCAGTGTCTCCTTGGCCTTGTGGAACAATTGGCATTAGCTAAACAACACACACAAGCATCCTTTTATTTTATGCAAGGAAAGCCATAGTACTGAAATGGAAGTCAGCCAGTCCGTCTACCCTGTCATCATGGAAGCAATTAGTCAATACAATGATACCCCTCTATAGCAATGTATTTGTCCCGGGGATGCCCCAAAAAATAGGAAAAATTCTGGCACCTGTGGACAGACTCAGAGTCTACAACAGATGATCAACCCTAAGGGGATTTTCCTGGTTGGATATCCCGTATAGTTATTTGACTCTGTTGAGGGCTGAGGTCCATGCCCCAGACAGGTGAGCAGAGGTGTAAGTCCAGAGGTTGGCTGACCACACTTAATCTTAATCTTAACTGTTCCTATAGAGTCCGGTTTTGATAGACAAGAGTGAGAAGAGGTCTTATAAGAAACGATATTCCCTATTGTTATCCTACCATGTAAAACCTGAGCATTAGATGTGTGGTTTTTATTATGTATGCATAGTTTTAAGGTAAACTGTGAATTGTACGTTGTTATGCACATGGCTATGTGCACCAGTTGGCCAGGATATGCCCCAATGGCCCTGTTTTGTACCTCTACAGCAAAACTTTTCAATAAAAATAATTTTCAAAATAAATAAATAAATGATTATTTAGGTGCCAACTGCCCTGTGGAGTAAGCGTAGGAGGCCTACTTATCATCAAATGAATGAGGGAATGATCTGACCATAAGCTAAGAACAATTAAGGAGTCTGGATTAGAATCAAGAAGACTTTGAGAGATACAGAAGTCCTTTTTGTGCTATATACATTATACACGGTTGAATAGAAACTGTTGTCCCATTGAGAAGGATGTAAAATTTACCACACATCGACTAAATGCAACTTATGAAGAGTAGTACAAATTTTGGCCAAAAAGATTTGGAGATAAGGGGGACTTACCTATGGAAGAGTCCAAGCGAGGAACCAAGGTGACTTTGAAGTCACCCCCAGAAGGTTACCAGTACTAAAGTATTCTAGGCTGGAGATAATAGAGGCTAGGAAAAGTAGCTGCACCTGGTTGGGAGAATATATATTTTTAGCCACAGAAAAAGAAAAATGTTGGTATTTCAATTTTAGAAAATAAAATTACCATTTGGATCTATGTCAGGATCTAGAACCTCAGGTGTAAACGTACTGTGAAATGCAACCAAGACCCCATTAGACTTTGCCAACGGGTTTGGATAATTGAGCCAGGGGATAAAGTACTTACTTTGGAAAGCAGGAATCTTATTGAATGTAAAATGAGTCTCCTATAATAAAAGAATTGTGGTCATTGTTTTAGGAAAATGGTATAGGATATGTCGTTGCTTCTAATGCCGTGTACACACGGGCGGACTTTCTGACCGGACTGGTCCAATGGACCGAATCCGGCGGACAATGCGACCGTGTGTGGGCGGTATCGGATTTCCGACGGACCATTTCGGTCAGAAATCCGACGGACTTTAGATTTGAAACCTGCTTCAAATCTTTACGTCATAACTGTTTGTCTGTATGCTGGTCTGATGGACCAGATACGACGCAAGGGCAGTACTACAACTCATAGAAAAAACAAATTTTCCTATTGCAGCGAGCGCGAGGCGGAGGCAACAATGTCCACTAGGTCTGGTATGGATTTTAAGGGGAACCCCCTATGCCGAAAAAACGGCGTGTGGTCTCCCCCAAACCCAGACCAGGCCCTTATCCGAGCACGCAGCCTGACTGGTCAGGAAAGGAGGTGGGGATGAGCTAGCACCCCTGCCGTCCTAAACCGTACCAGGCCGCATGCCCTCAACATGGGGGTGGGTGCTTTGGAGGAGGGGGCGCCCTGCGGCCCCCCCACCCCAAAGCACCTTGTCCCCATGTTGATGAGGACAAGGGCCTCATCCCGACAACCCTGGCCATTGGTTGTTGGGGTCTGCGGGCGGGGGGCTTATCAGAATCTGGGAGCCCCCTTTAATAAGGGGGCCCCAAGATCCCGGCCCCCCACCCTATGTGAATGAGTATGGGGTACATCGTACCCTACCCATTCACCTAGGAAAAAATGTGTCAATAAAAAAACACACTACACAGGTTTTTAAAGTAATTTATTGGACAGCTCCAGGGGTCTTCTTCCGACTACGAGGGTCTTCTTCCGACTTCACCACTCTCTCCGGCCTCTTTTCCCGGTGTTCAACCTCTTCTCCCGGTGTACGGTTCTTCTGCCAGCTCCTCCGCTATCTTCTGCCGCCCTCTTTTGCTAGCGGTGGCCCGGACTTCTGCGTCTTCTTCCCACTTCTCTTCATCCAATGTTGACATGACGCTCTCTCATGATGTGTGCGAGGTGCGCAGCGACTTATATAGGCAGAGACCCCGCCCCCTTATGACATCACAGCCCCGGGGCATGCTGGGACTGTGACGACATAAGGGGCGTGGTCAACTTGCCACTTATGTTGTTATATTAGACAACTCAGCAAAAGGGAATCCTTCTGAAATTATTAAAGTAAGGTACTTTGGCCGAGGGGTTTGAACGTGAACTTCGATTTGAACTGTTTTATTAGTAATTTATGAGTTTAGTTATTCATGATTTTATATATATATATATATATATATATATATATATATACTGTATATATATATATATATATATAGAGCGCCCTGCTCCTGAAGAGCAGAAGCTATTCTTTTGAAATGTAAATTAGTTGAAGCTACCGTTATTGCCTAAATGTAATGGTTTCTGTACCAGTTTGGTTGGACTGTGCAGATTTCCATCCAACCATGGGTGGTGCTGTCATCATTGGTGGATGTGGAAAATACAGTCTGGTCAACCATATTGAATACTCTTTGCTCAGAAGTTATTCGGTGGGAGTGGTTCACACGCCGGACATTCTGGGTAGGGGTATTTAAGGAACAGACACCATCTTTTCTGGGTTCGCGCTTACTGACCTCCGAGCCTGGGGGGGTTCGCGCTCCCTCATCTCATGGCCCTTCTGGCCTGGGGGATTGCGTTTCCTTAAAGATCTGCCTTGAGGTTGGCGGACCTAAGGCCTAGCTACTAAAGGAAGGATCCAAGTTTTAGTGGCCTATTTGTCCAAATGATGGTCTCTTTGCTGTCTGGCCTGCGGGAAGAAGCAAGGGATTGCAGTGACCAGGGGAGGACTCTTCGGGAGAGGACCGAGCATAAGGCTGGTATCTTGAGAAGAGCCTGGGAACTCGGAAACGCATCTTGGATCAAATGCAGCAGTCAGTTCATTTAGGACTGCAAGGTCTGTGGCAGAGACCGAGTAGATCACAGCAATTAGTATACCCAGGATTGTAAGGTCTGTGGCAGAGACCGTGTTTGAGCATCGCAACGGCTGCTAGGTCAGTGAGAGAGGCCTATCCGGTGGTTGCTAAATCCAGCTGTGGAAGTGCTATTCGCTGGAAATAGAAATTACCTCAAACTGCAAGATCCAAGGTACCTGAATCCCTTTTTGTCTCTCTACCTTACTATTGCTTATGTTGTTACCTAATAAAGCTTGGAAAAAAGGACTAAGTGTTGGAGCCAGTGTTTTAATTGAGCAATTGGGGATGTGAGAAACACTGTGAAGATGGTAACGGTAAGCCCGAAAAAAAATTGTTAGCAGTTGCTTCGGGGCAAAAGGAGTGGAAAGCATACACAGAAGAAAAGCGTCTGCTACATATATATATATATATATATATATATTTTTTTTTTTTTTTTTTTTTTTGTTTTTTTTGTTATATATTTTTGTATTTATTTTATTATAATATTATTGTTTTTTGATGTATTAATGTAATTTTATCGTATTAAATGTGGTCAAGATGCTTACTGGATGGTGTTGCCAGCAGTAGGTTTAGTAATGGTAACTTACACAAGTTTTTCCTATAAAAAACCTGACTTGGGAAGAATTGATTTTCCGCTTGTGGAATGTCCCCATGTGTATTGGTTCTGTTTTCACCACTTCCTGTGTCAGCCCAGAAGGGTGTGCCATGAGGCCTGGTTCAGCAAGGTGTGTGGGAGTGATGATAAAGCACACCTGATTATAGAGTATTAGTCTTTTCAAACAGAGTCTCCAGCCCTTACTGAAGAAGTCATGGTGGTGTAGCAGCCCATTCGACATAAGGCGTATAGAGGTAAGGAGTCGCAGTGGCAGCATCATCCCGCAAGCATCTTATCCTTTCTATGCGTTTTAATGTTTTAATGAAGAAATAAACCATTTTGATATACAGAGAGCACTAGATTTTGCCTTTTGTATTCCCATGTGCACTGGACCCCATTGAGGGAATTTGTACTGGCTGGTATCCATCTAATCAGGCGGAGGCAGCATGGAAGGAATAGGAGTTCAATGATCAGCTGATCCGTTTGTATCCCAGAGAGGGAACCTGCTTTTTTTGACCTTCTAGTGAAACAGGGGTCAGAACGTGAGGTGAGCGGATAGGATATTGAGGTGGAGGAAAGCACTTGCATTTTCAACGTTTATGCACTGGTGGTGGGTTGTGCGTTTTTTGTGCAGAAGACTCTGAGGATTATATTTGTGCATTCAGACTCTTATTTTTGTTCCATTAATTTTTTGAGTGTGTGGACTTTGTCTTTATTGTTCACTGTTCCCACTTAAGGAACACGGATATTTCATTATTGTGTATTTTTCATTATTCCAAGTCAGGGAATATGAATATTTGATTGTGCACTCAGTATCTTGCTATATTGCAAGTTAATCACATATTCTTATTTAAGGATTTATTGGGACGTATTTAGGAAGTGCAACACTGTTTTGTTATGTATATTTTAAATGTGAAGTTAATGCATTTTCTGTGAATGCAGCAGCCAGGTGGGGGGGGGGGGGATTTTTTCAACTTTTCAAATTTTTTTTATCTATTTTGTTTTTTGTTTTTTGGTAGGATTTTTTTGTTGTATCACCTACCACACATATCACTATTTAATGATTAAAGTTATTATTATTTGCGCTGATAGAAATTTGTTATATTGTTTGAATTCTGTACTCTGGCAGCAGAGGTTGCGTGGAACAATGAGGCCCTCGTGGCTGCTTTAGCTCATGGTCTCTCGGATACCATCAAGGATGAGATAGCAGCCCGAGATATACCCACTGAACTAGAGAAGTTGATCACGTTTGCCATCCTCATTGACTCCAGACACCAGAGAAAGACTCTCTTTTAAGGAGCCTCCTGTACCTTTGTCTCCGAGCTTTGCAGTCTCACCCGTGCCTCCCTCACCTCCCATGCCTCCTGGTACCGAGTCGGGCAGTGAAGGTGAACCCATGCACTTGGGTTTCGCGCGTCTCTCTGCGGATGAGAGAACCTTTAGGTAGAGGGAGAGATTGTGCCTTAATGTGGCCAGGCAGGTCACTTTTTGAAGTCTTGTCCTACCCGTCCAAGGAACACCGAACCTTGAGGTCCTGTCACGGACCTTAGGTAGCATTGTTTCATCCCCAGTTAGCCAGAAGGATAAGCCCCTGGTTTTGGTCACCCTTTCTTGGGCTGAGTCGTCCATCAAGATACAGGCTCTAATCGTCTCTAGGGCTGTTCATTGATGCTGTCTTTGTATCGAAGAACTTGATTCCACTGCAGCTGAGTGACACTCCACTTACCATTGAGGCTCTTGACAGGAGACCTCTACAGCCTGCCCATGTGACTCATGAGACAGATAATCCAATTCCAAGTTATTTCCTCACCTAAGTTTCCACTGGTTATTTGTTATCCTTGGTTACAGAGGCACAACCCCTCTTTTGATTGGCTCCGTGCTGGCTATCTCCTGGTCGCCACAATGCAGTAAGACATGCTTCCAGAAGGTAGCCAAGGTCCTGTGCACCTCTTCACTCTCCTCCCTGCAAGAGATGTCTTTGACAAAGGTCAAGCCGGTAGTTTGCCTCCACACCGGCCGTATGATTACGCAATTGACCTTCAACCTGGTGCCATACCCCCTCATGACCGGGTTTACCCTTTGTCGGTTTTGGAGGATAAGGCCATGGAGGAGTATGTTGCAGATGCACTTTCTCTAGGTTTCATCCGCAAATCCTCATCCCCTGCTGGTGCTGGTTTCTTCTTTGTGAAGAAGAAGAGTGGTGAATTGAGACCTTGTATTGATTATAGGGGTCTCAATTGTTTCACGATTAAGAATACCTATCCGATTCCATTAATTACGGAGTTATTTGACCGCCTCAAGGGAGCACGAAGCTTGATTTGAGATGGGCATGCAATCTCGTGGGGATTAAGGAGGGTGACGAGTGGAAAATTGCATTTAATACCAGAACAGGCTATTATTATGAGTACCTCGTAATTCCTTTTGGGCTTTGCAATGCCCTGGCAGTTTTCCAAGAATTTATTAACAATGTCCTCCGAGATTTGTTGCAGGTAGGGATGAGCTTCGAGTTCGAGTCGAACTCATGTTCGACTCGAACATCGACCGTTTGCAAGTTCGCCGAACAGCAAACAATTTGGGGTGTTCGCGGCAAATTCGAATGCCGCAGAACACCCTTTAAAAGTCTATGGGAGAAATCAAAAGTACTAATTTTAAAGGTTTATATGCATGGTATTGTCATAAAAAGGGTTTGGGGACCTGGGTCCTGCCCCAGGGGACATGGATCAATGCAAAAAATGGCCATTTTTTCGGGAGCAGTGATTTTAATAATGCTTAAAGTGAAACAATAAAAGTGTAATATCCCTTTATATTTCGTAGCTGGGGGGTATAGTATGCCTGTAAAGGGGCGCATGTTTCCCGTATTTAGAACAGTCTGACAGCAAAATGACATTTCAAAGGAAAAAAAGTAATTTAAAACTACTTGCGGCTATTAATGCATTGCCAGTCCAACAATACACATAGAAGTTCATTGATAAAAACAGCATGGGAATTCCCCACAGGGAAACTCCCAACCAAAAAAAAAAAAATTTATTTAAGAACCGTCAGAAGAGGAGAAGCGTCACACAGCGAGAGCCTCCCTCCGTGCCACCATGGATGCGGAGCGGCCCGGAGAAGAAGATGAAGAAGAGAAGAAGATGAAGAAGAGAAGAAGATGAAGAAGAAAAGAAGAAAAGAAGATGAAGAGAAGAGCGGGAGCCTCCCTCCATGCCATGGATGCGGAGTGGCCCGAGGAGAAGAAGGGAAGAAGATGCCGCAGAGGAGATGCTGGACGAGAACACCGGAGGAAGAACCAGAAGAGCCAGAAGAACCAGAAGAAGAAGAAGATGGAGGAAGAAACCGAAGGAAGATAGAAGATAGAGGAAAGAAGAAAGAAGAAGCATTTAAATAAAGGAATTGTCAAAAACTGTCTCTTGTCATTTTTAACATTTTTGACAGTTTTTTAGTGAAATGGTAGGGGTACCCCCTTACCATTTCACACAGGGGGGAGGGCCGGGACCTGGGGGTCCCCTTGTTAAAGGGGGCTTCCAGATTCTGATAAACCCCCCGCCCGCAGACCCCCACAACCACCAGCCAGGGTTGTGGGGATGAGGCCCTTGTCTTCATCAACATGGGGACAAGGTGTTTTGGGGGGCTACACCAAAGCACCCTCCCAATGTTGAGAGCATGTGGCCTAGTACGGTTCAGGAGGGGGGGCGCGCTCTCTCCCCCCCTCTTTTCCTGCGGCCTGCCAGGTTGCATGCTCGGATAAGGGTCTGGAATGGATTTTTGGGGGGACCCCACGCTGTTTTTTTTTAAATTTTGGCCGGGGTTCCCCTTAATATCCATACCAGACCTGAGGGGCCTGGGGGGATCCCCACGTCATTTTTTTTTTTAATTTTGGTTCGGAGTTACCCTGTGGGGAATTCCCATGCCGTTTTTATCAACGAACTTCTATGTGTATTGTCTCACTTTTATTGTTTCACTTTAAGCATTATTAAAATCACTGCTCCCAAAAAAACTTTTTTTGCATTGATCCATGTCCCCTGGGGCAGGACCCAGGTCCCCAAACACTTTTTATGACAATAACTTGCATATAAGCCTTTAAAATTAGCACTTTTGATTATTCATGTTCGTGTCCCATAGACTTTAACGGTGTTCGAACAAATTTTTTTCCTGTTCGCATGTTCTGGTGCGAACCAAACAGGGGGCTGTTCGGCTCATCCCTAGTTGCAGGTATGTGTGGTGGTTTATTTCGATGATATCCTCATATTTTCCAAGTCCCTGGACACAGATGTCTGCCGTTTGCTTCAGAAACTAAGAGAACAATCTCTATTGTAAACTGGAGAAGTGCGAGTTCCATCGTGAACAGGTTAAATTCCTGTCATTTCCGCTGCTGGATTTTCGATGGACCCAGAGAAACTTTTGGCAGTCCTACAGTGGCCCCGACCCTTGGGTTTACATCCTTTGCAGCATTTCCTGGGCTTTTCCAACTATTATCGGAAGTTTATTTGTAACTTCTTGTCTCTGGTCAAGCCCCTGACTGATATGACCAGAAAGGACGGTAGCCCACAGAGTTGGTCTCCGGAGTCCATTAAGGCCTTTGAGAGTCTCAAGGCTGTCTTTGTTTCTGCTACTGTGTTGGCACATCCTGATCCTAAGTTACCATTTGTCCTTGAGGTTGATGCTTCTGAGAATAATGTTGGCGCCATTCTGTCTCAACGCTATGCATCTTTGTGGCTACTTTTCCAAGAAATTGTCACCTGCGGAGTGCAATTACGAGATTGTTGATAGAGAGCCGTTGGCGATCATTTTAGCCCTGAAAGAATGGAGACATCTCCTCGCGGGTACCACTGTGCTGGTTCTCATTCTTACTGACCATAAGAATCTCACATTCTTGTCTGAGGCTAAACGCCTTTCTCCCAGAAGGGCACGATGGGCTCTTTTCTTGTCAAGGTTTAAAGCGGAGTTCCACACAAAAATGGAACTTCCACTTTTCGGAACCCTCCCCCCCTCCGGTGTCACATTTGGCACCTTTCAGGGGGGAGGGGGGTGCAGATACCTGTCTAAGACAGGTATTTGCACCCACTTCCGGCATAGACTCCCATGGGAGTCTATGCCTCTTCCCGTCCCCACCGCGCTGTCTGCTGGGAACACACAGCTCCCAGGAGAGAGCAGGGACCATTTGGGACGCACAGCGCGACTTGTGCATGCGCAGTAGGGAACCGGGAAGTGAAGCCGCCATGCTTCACTTCCTGATTCCCTCACCCAGGATGGCGGCGGCAGCTGCCGAGAACCGAGCGGGTTCTCGGCGTCCCCTGCCGACATCGCTGGACCCTGGGACAGGTAAGTGGCCATGTATTAAAAGTCAGCAGCTGCAGTATTTGTAGCTGCTGGCTTTTAATTTTTTTTTTTTTTGGCGGTGTGGGTGAACCCCCGCTTTAATTACATTGTCTCATTCTTACCCGGTACTAAGAATGTAAGGGCTGATGCCTTGTCACAACTATTTTCCTCTGCTTCCAAGTTGGAGTCGGTTCCGGTTCCTGTGATTCCTCCTAATCATATTCTGGCTACAGTTCGCAGCAGTCTCACTTCTCCTTTGGGTGACAAAATTCTTGCTGCTCAGATCCATGCTCCTCCTGAGAAAACTCGTGATGGCTGCTTTGTCCCAGAGTGTCTCCATACTGTCGTGCTCCAGACTTACCATTCTCCCAAGGCAGCCAGCCACCCTGGGAAGAATCAACTCATTTGGGCCATCTCCCAACAATTCTGGTGGCCTAGTCTATGTACTGATGTAACTGCCTTCGTAGCTGCCTGTTCCGTGTGTGCTCAGAGTAAAACTGCACGACACCTTCCAGTGGGCCTCCTACAACCCATACCCAATGGAGAGAGGCCCTGGACCCACCTGTCTATGGATTTCATTGAGGAGTTACCCAACTCCCAGGGCAACACAGTTATACTTATGGTGGTTGACCAGTTCTCAAAGATGTGTCATTGTATTCCACTTAAGAAGTTGCCCACTTCTAAGGAACTGGCTTCCATTTTTGCTCGGGAGATCTTTTGCTTACATGGGCTACCCAAGGTGATTGTCTCAGACAGGGGTAGTCAGCTTGTGTCCCAGTTCTGGTGAGCCTTTTTGTGCACAGTTGGGAATTCAGCTTGCTTTTTCCTCTGCGTATTACCCGCAGTCTAATGGGGCCGCAGAACGAGCCAATCAGTCCTTGGAGCAATTCCTACATTGCTATATTTCTGACCATCATAACAACTGGTCAGACCTATTACCGTGGGCAGAGTTTGTTCACAACAGTGCCCTGAATTCTGCTTCCTGGTTGTGCCCGTTTATGGTGAATTATGGTTTCCAACCTTCCATGTTGCCTGACTCGTTTTTTCCGCAGTGTATTGCTGTATTAGAGGAGCATCTCTGTGGTCTTTGTTCCACTTGGGCACAAGCCTAGGAGGCTTTGCGTCATACTAATGATAGGTACAGACTCCACGCTGACCACAGACGCCTGCCTGCCACTTCCTACCAGGTTGAGGACAGGGTCTGGCTGTCATTTCGCAATCTCCAACTTCGTGTTCCCTCACTAAAGTTCGCACCTCGGTTTATTGGGCCCTTTTCTTCTCTTATTCTTCGCAGGATTAACCCAGTGGCTTAGGCTTTAGACTTTCCTTCTAATATGAGTATTTTGAATGTATTTCATGTCTCCTTATTAAAACCTTTGATCTGCAACCGCTTTACCACCTCAGTGCCACTTCCTCACCCTGTACAGGTTGAGAACCATGAGGAGTATGAAGTACAGTCCATTGTTGACTCCCGTAGGTCTTGTGGGCGCATACAGTACCTGGTGGATTGGAAAGGGTATGGTGCAGAGGAACACTCTTGGGTCTCATCCTCAGACGTACATTCCCCTGTCTTCTTCTGTGATGTCCATAGACGTTTTCTCCTCAATCCTGGTGATCCTCCGAGGGGGAAGGGTTGTTGAGGAGGGGGTACCGTCAGGGCTGGGCTCAGCCCTTCCTTCTCTGAGCTGGCCACTCATCTGTCAGCTAATTGTCAGCTCCCATCTTTCTCCACAGTTACTCAGCTGTTGTTGATATCCTGCTCGTCAGTCCTGCCTACTTAAGCCATTCAGTCCAGAGGAGCTCTGTCTTCGCCTTGGTCAACATCACAAGAAACATCTCCTGCGTTCCTGTTTAAAGACTGGCATTGCTGACCTACCTTCTGGCTCCGGATCCTACTTGCTGTTCCACTACTTTGATCCCTGACTTCTGGCTTGGCTGACTATCTGTTCCGGTTACTGAACTTTGGCTATGTTTTGAGTACGTTTGTTCTTTTTACTTTTATTATTAAACAAGTGTGATTTAACTGTACTTCTGTCTCGGTCTGATTTCATGGTTTCTGACAGGTGGAGAGGAGATGATGGAGAGGAGATGAGCATACATAAACCCAGAGCCAGGGGAAAAAAGTTAGGGTAGGGAAAAGAGGTATGGTGGAAGAGAGGAGAGGGAGAAAGGAAGTTATCAACAAAAAAAAATGAGCATAATAACCCACATATTCAGGATATCAGAGCAACCGCTAGGCGTAAAGCTGCAGAGAAAAAAAAAAAAGCCCCCCCCATGAATGACAATCCAAAAAGGTACAGAAAGGAATATCATACCCCTCCCAGTGGTGCTGAAAATAATAACATATAAAACATGAAACAACAAAAGCAAAGTTCTTTGGGGGGGCGTGGCCGGAACCCGAACGGAATGGTCACACATTAGCATTGCTCCGTACCACAGCGATAATCCAGGGCCTCCAGCAAGTGTGGTACCGAGCCTAAAGCTGCAATATCTCCCTCCAGCACCCCAGGACATACAGGAGAATGACCAAATGGAGAAACAAGTGTTCTGCTCCGTGGAAATTGACAGAATTCTTCCCTCTACCGCCCAGACCATCCTTCCAAGATGGCACCGGCAGACACACTGCCTCACCACACGGTGGTCTCATTAACAGAGATGAGGGGGCATATAGTGCAAGGGGACATATCCAGGCATCTCCCCAGCCAGGGTGCAGCTCTACAGCCTCCTCTCCCTCCACCAGTCCTGCAAAGTCTAAACCAAGACTGACACAGGCAGACGGCCAGGACACAAAGGTGAGCCCTGCTCTTTCACACAACCCTGAGGATATGGCAGTGCAGAATTCCATTGCAGCATTTCCAACTACAAACCAACCAGTACTAGACACCACACTGAGGGATATGCTCTTGACCCTGCAGAGCTCTATTGTCTCAGACATTGTCAGTCTAGTACATAACTTTAAAGCTGACATCTCCTACCTGGGAGACAGAGTAACAAGCATAGAGTCTAAGATGAGTGAATTCTCCACATCCTTCAATGACCTGGTGGATGCTCATAGTGAAAAGGAGGATGAGTTTGAATCAATGAAGGCTAAGCTGGCAGATTTAGAGGATCATTCCAGGAGGAACAGCATGGCAATCAAAGGTATTCCAGAGTCTGTTCAGCAGCTTGCCTTAAAAGATTACTTTACAAAACTAATGACAGTCTTTCTTCCTGATGCACCACCAGTGGAGCTGGTCATCAATCGCATCCATGGTTTACCTAAACCTACACATCTTCTAGAGACCACACCAAGAGACACCATCATCCATATACACTTTTTCCATATAAAAAGAGTCTAATGCTTGCCACAAGGAATTCCTCTGAATACCCTCATCCCTACACTACATTGTCCTTCTATGCTGACCTATCTGAGTACACAATG
Organism: Aquarana catesbeiana; assembly: GCF_042186555.1. Taxonomy (NCBI): domain Eukaryota; kingdom Metazoa; phylum Chordata; class Amphibia; order Anura; family Ranidae; genus Aquarana; species Aquarana catesbeiana. Next base: position 706,033,815 of record NC_133324.1, on the reverse strand, counting down.
CTGAAACGTAAAAATTTCCCACGATCACAAAAGCCCTGCGCATCCACCAAATTACACATAAGTGGGGTCACCTGGTGAAATTAGTTCACAAGAGACGACAAATCATTTACTATCTGATCAGTAGAGGAAGGCCTTTCGCTACTACGTCAATGGGGCACCCTAGAACCTTGCAAGTATCAACAACAACAATGTTACCGTGCCCACAGGAATGACGAATGGGATAACGCTGATCCCTCTGATAAAATGACCACCTGAATTATCTACCTTGCATCAAACTATTTATTTGGCCCTGGCAAAGTTGCTAGAGTACGGCCCGAATGTTACATCACCCCTAGTTAATAGTCACGTTATACACTGCTCACGCAGAGTTTTGCTGCTCTTTTAAGTTCTTTTTTTTTTTTTTTGGTTTTTGCTTTGTTTTATATTCAAATTTCAGTTACATTGCTACAGCGCCTCGCTGAAACATTTATTGCTGTTGTACTTGGCTATTTCTAACTGCCAATATCTATACGTTGCAGTTTTATCTTCCTACACTCTCACTCCAACCATCTGATAAGACAGTCTCAAAACAAAGGGAGTTCTCATAGCAATCAGAGATTCTGTGGCATTTAAACAGATAGACATTTCAACCGATACACAAGGATGATATAGCTTACTAGTCTGTGAATTCAATAACGTAATCTATACCTTAGTGAACATCTACGGTCCTAACAGTGACCAAATCTCATTTCTTCACAAGGTATGGAAAAAAAAATATGCAAGATTAAGGCCGCATTATCCTTTGCGGAAATTTTAATTTAGTTCCTGACGCTTCTATCGACATCAAAGGCCCTTCACCCAAAAAACCTTGCATGTTGGCACTATTATCATTCTTACATTCAAAAGACCTGTTCGATATATGGAGGTGCCAACATTCCCTGGAAAGAGATTTCACCTTTTTTCAAAACCACATTGCACGTACTCCAGGATAGACTTGTTTACTGGGGACAAACTACTCCTTCAAGAGGTTCTCCAATCAGACATTCATACCATCACGTGGTCAGACCACGCACCCATCTCAATTCTACTGGGTGAAAAAATGAACAAACCTCCTCTGTTCACCTGGCTCAGTGACCCTCAGCTGATGGCTATCTCTTCTAATGCCTCAGAAATCAACAAACATCTAAGTGACTTTTTTGATCTTAATGTATCCCCCAATATCGATTCATTTCTTATATGGTCTACACATAAGGCTTACATAAGAGGCATCTTAATTAAAATTAGTTCTCGGGCGAAACACCAAAGGAGAGAGCAGCTGACAGGTTTCTTAGACACTATTAACAAACTTGAGCTAGTAAATAAATCTAACCTTACATCAGCCACTAGTAATACAATTTCCAAGCCAGAACTGACCTCGGATACTCCTTACAGCCAAACATGCTAAATAATTACAGAAAACATGTGCTACTTTCTATGCCTAAGGCAATAGAGCAGGCAAACTTCTTGCAGCACAAATTAATCAGCATAGAACTAAACATAAAATCCCCTATTTACTCCACCCTTCCCAGGGTGAAAAAATGTACCACCCCACTGACATCGTCAATGCCTTTAAAGCATATTACAGTGCCTTATACAACCTAAAAGATGACACCTTAGTGCCTCAACCTACAGAGGAGAGCGTCTCAGGTTTTTTAGAGACTTTAGAGACTTACCTTACCTTAGTTTTTTAGAGACTTTAGAGACTTACCTCAACTGAAAAGGACCACTTAGATGCTCTCAACGCTCCCTTTACCATCAAAGAGCTTTCGCAAGCCATATCTTCACTTCCCAACAGCAAAGCCCCTGGCCTCGATGACTTCTCGGCTGAGTATTACAATTTTTTTTCCAAATCCTTAGCTCCATATATGTGTCAAGCATTTAACTCTGCTGTGTACTCTGGAAAGTTCCCAAATGAAATGCTTACTGCTAACATTGTAACAATCCCTTATCCAGGGAAGGAGCTGGTCACTCCCCAAAACTTTTGCCCAATCTCACTACTTAAAACTGATCTTAAATGATATGCAAAGATTGTGGCTCGGAGATTGGCCCCCATTATGTCCCAGTTAATACATCCAGACCAGGTGGGCTTTAACCTAGGTAGACAGGCACCTGACGCAACATGCAAAATTACTAACTTGTTATATTTCACTGAAACAAAACAAACCCTCACCATGTTCCTGACACTCAACACTGAAAAAGCATTCAATAGAATCCATTGGGGATATCTACAATGAACCCTCACAAAATTTTGATTCCAGGGAAATATTTTGTCTGCCATCACAGCTCTATACACCAAGTCTTCAGCCCGAGTCTTCATAGATGGTGTACTTTCTGATCCATTCGCCATCACCAATGGCACAAGACAGGGGTGTCCCCTATCCTCCTTAATTTTTACTCTGATGATGGAGCCCCTAGCACAAAAAATACATAACCTTGACACAATTTCAGGTATCAATATAGCAGATTAAGAACAAAAAATCACCCTATTTACGGATGACATTATCCTAACCCTGACTGAACTGGCTTCATCCCTACTACTAAATAATTCATGCTCATACTATAAGATAAATGATTCTAAATAAAACATTCTCAGTGTGAACATACAAAACTCTACCAAACTTTCCCTATGACTTGGTTAAATTGATTATAGGGAACTCCTATCCTCATATTGAGTAGTGGTTCCAAATTAATAATAACTACTGCAGTAGGGAACAGACACAAAAGATACGCTCAGCACCTTTCCAAATAACTGTTCTGCTTTATTATGATGCAATTGAAGGTTTTTATACACATGATTACGTAGGTATCACATTAATATTACAATTGTACGTTTATGGTAACAAGGGGCGTTACATGGGCAGGCTAATTCTAATCAGGACTCGAAAGAATGTAAACATGTACCAAAAACATTATTAGTGCTGTGTGCACAGTGAGGGCAGTGTGCAATACATACAAAATAGAATACAATTATATACAGAACTTACAAATTTCCATTACAGCCTCCCCTCTTTTGATCAATATTTTGATCACTAACCATACCTGGTATCACCTTTTAACCTGGAACCTCCACATGCTTAGGTGGAGGTAGTCCTGGCCAAAGAGGCAAAAGACTCCATTGTGGAGAAAATAATATCTGAGCAACTTTTTCATTACAAAATGACTTTTCATTGTGAAAAACAAATGATTGATAAGACATATTTACAGAGTACTGGCTGTACACTTCTGTGGCCAGAATGGCCTTCTAGCTGAATTGTGGGCATGCTGACTTATCAGCATATGTAAACACAGACAATTCTACATAAAATGGAAAACGTACAAAAGACAAAATATGACTTCAACATGGCTAAACTACTTTTCAATTATATATATATATATATATATATATATATATATATATATATATATATATCTCCCTTACAATTAAAGTAATTGAATCAAAAAGTATCCTAGACTGTGATCACAAGAGGGAAACAAATCAAACACAGAGATTTCTTTAATTTAGTCATTTTTGCAGTGTCTGGTGTGGATCCAGGTGACTTTTCCTTCAAGTTTTGCAAAAACTGTACATGAAATAGATGCTGTATTGAGTCTCCAAACATTTCCTTATATATAAATGTCTTTTAACAATCCACAAGTCACCTGGCTTTAGTTTTAGGTCCTTCCAAACTTTTAGGATCTGGAATTGGGGAGAAAACACATAAATGAGTTTGTCAAAAACCTTAAAAGATCAGCAACATTCTCTGTGAGATCCAAATGGAGGACTTCAGCTGCTGAGACAAAATATAAGCAAGTGAGTAACACTGCCAAACCAAATCCCATAGGGAGAGAGTCCAACATTCCCCTTAGGGGCTTGATAAAATAACATTAAGGCAAAAGTTTTCTAGTTTCTTACTCTACTTTGTCCGCTACATTGTAGACAGTAGGGGGTGTATAAATAAAATCTCAAAACTTTTAGTAAGGACTCTCCTATAAAAATGATTTCCTCTGTTACTCACTGTAGATTCTGGCACTCTGTACTTACAAACTACTTCTGATAACACTTTTTACTGTGGCCTTTGCAGTAGCATTTGCCACTGGACATCCAGAAAACATGTCCATACAGACAAAATGCATACTCGTAAGATCCTGACTTGGGCATCTGGATATATGTTTTTGTAATCTCTGGAAGGGATGTTCAGCTTTTGGTAACACCTTTGGTAACAGGTAAAACAAGATGTGGTATGTTATAAAAACAACTGTGGAGAACCCTGGCTCTATCCCACGCTCATTTACTAAGGCAGCCATAACTGCTTGTGACTGTTGACAGGGTCCATGTGTCAAGCTGGAGGGAAAAGAGTGGCTGGCAGACATAAATGATCACCTTTTCCAAAGTCCTGTTTCATAAGAAGTTGCCCCCTGTGGACCACTTGTTCTTCTCGTTCTGGGGTCCTTAAAGTTGAATTATTAATCCCAACTATACTGGGCCAGAACTAGGGTGGAATCTGTGAGTTGCACAGACCCATCAAGTGTCCGGGGCTGTAAATGCAGCATCCTTAGTCACCTGGTCTGCTTCCATGTGTGATAGTTAATATGACTACCTCAGCAAGAACCTGGAAGGCTGAAAACAGCCAATCAAATTAACTTGGCATGCTTGATTGGTTTACCTGCTGAAGTAAAAACAAACTTCTGGCCCTTCAAATGGAACCAAAAGCTCTCTATATCTTGACTAACTATATAAATATACACTCTTTTTATAGCTCACAGGCTTTGCTAAAACATGGCACTCTGCTTCTTGAGCTGGGGAAAAAAGGATCTAATGACTTTGAATACAGAGTATCCTTCTGGGTGATAAACTGAATCCTCAAATCTACAAAAAATGAAATATCTGGGTCTTCAGGGAGTGTGTCTTGCACTGCGCTCACAGCAGCTGATTCCTACACCATCAATTTAACACATGTGGTTTTTCCTTTCTTTTGAATAAATGTACGCGTTTTTCATTGTTAGATTTGTGCATAAACAAACTCATATTTTAAACCTTTCATTAGACAAACATTTAGTTAGCTGTATATTTGCTGTGCAGAATGTCGGACCATTAGATATTATTTTGGTCAAACATTTAATTTTTAACTTTGTCTAATAGCACCTTTGCATAAAGCTACAGCTCTGATATATGTGGAGGAACCCTTCATTACTGGGTCCAGCTTGCATAAATATATTTCAATGGCTTGTTTTCTATCACGCTGTTTGTGTAAGAACTCCAGTTTCATGTTTCAAAAGACAACTTTTTCCTGGCAATATTATAATAAATGATAACAATACCCTGCGGTCATGGAGAGATGTCCATAAATCCTTCTGGTTTTACCACTGTACTTACAAGGAAAAGGGGCACATCATTTCACAATCCACACATTCTGCTCTGGATTTCAAAAATAAAAATAAATAAAAACAAAAGGACCAAGAATCTGTATGATGGACCAGAAAGCATCAAAAACTAAAAAAACAAACGGCTGCAGGTGGCATCTATCCTAACAGGGTGTGTGGACTTGATGTGATGGGTCTCTTATATTTGAATTGTATTTATTATAACTCTCACATCATGGACCGCACATCAAGTTATATGGGCGGCACAGTGGTGTAGTGGATAACACTTTCGCCTAGCAATAAGAAGGGTTGCTGGTTCGAATCCCAGCCACGACACTACCTGCCTAGAGTTTGCATGTTCTCCCTGGGCCTGCAAGGGTTTCCTCCGGGTACTCCGGTTTCCTCCCACACTGCAAAGACATGCTGGTAGGTTAATTGGATCCTGTCTAAATTGTCCCTAGTATGTATGAATGTGAGTTAGGGACCTTAGATTGTAAGCTCCTTGAGGGTAGGGACTGATGTGAATGTACAATGTATATGTAAAGCATTGTGTAAATTGACAGCGCTATAAAAGTACCTGAAATAAATAAATTATCAAGAACCTTAAAATTTCATTTTTGTAGAAAAACTTTTTATGTATCCCATCCATCTTGGCTTTGTTAAATATTATGGTAGCTGTATTCCAAATAACAACCTCATCTTAATCTTTTTTCTCTCAATAAGGCCTTATTGTATAAATGTAAAATTCTAAAATTGTTATCTTAATCTAGACTAATCCCATTTTTACAAATTTCCCCAATAACATAGATTTCATTTCCAACCAAAGGTTGTCTAAACCAGTTTCAATATATCTATATTATTAATAAAATTGTTAAACTCATATTAGAAATTAATACTCATTAATACTTAATTTTACTTAATTTCCCTTTTTTAAATGCACTGTTTCCACTATCAAAGAATATTCAATTTGTGTAATACACGGTTAAATGTAACCTTCATTTTACCATGTTTGGAAAACAGATTCAAAATAATTGTGATCACATTGTTTATCATTAGATTCGTTAACCTGGCACATTTTGTTATAAATGTTTTGTCTAAAAAACTGGAATTGGCATGGTGTCCTTCCAGATTATCACTGACCTCTCATCCCAGCCACATTCTTTCATGAGAGCACAAAGGAGGGGGTCACATCTGCGTACATGACGCACACAAGGGATAGAACTAACGCTTCCAGCATTCACACATACACGAAAATATCTCTCTAAAATTGCTTACATTTTTCCCATTTGTACACTACACATGCATATCATTCTCTCACTTTCTTTTATTTTGTTCAGATATCCTTTATATCTAGCTTCTATGATCAGACGGGCAGCCAGAGTGCTAATCCCATCTTCCCTCTCTGACAACATATAAAGTATTCTGTTTTAATTCTCCTTTCTGTTTCTGATTTTACTAGTTGTAGTGCCTGACCCCAAATTCATCCCACAACTTAACATGAAAATGTCCCTTTCTGTCTAGTGTTATTGTCACCCTTGATGCATCCTGCTCACATAGATAGCCATTTCTCTAGCTGTTTACTCTGCATGATTCTTAGTCCCTGTGGACCTTGGTAACCCAGTTACCCATTGTGGATCCCTGTCCACTTTAACCATTAATCTAGGGGCTCAGTATAGGTGGAACCGCACCTTTGTTTCATATATAGTGCTCCTCTTGCGCTGAGCATTTTTGAGGGCCTCTTACCCTTCATTTCCTTACTTAATTTAATGCCCATAATGACTGGCCAGTCTTCTCTACATGTGCCTATACCCTCTTGCCTCTAAACTACTTTATCTAGCAGATGTACTACATATACCTGTGAACAGCAATATTCTTCCCTTTCTTATCTATAACACTTTGATGGACAGTAGACAAGACAGTGACAACATAACATATAACCACCAATGAATACAGTTTGATTAAGGGGAGTAAAATAGGTACCCTTTGTCCCGAAAATGCCTTACCGATCTAGGAAGTCTGATAACTCAAATGTAAGCAAAAGGCTTACCTCAGCCGGCTGATTATCAGAAATTCCCGGATCGTGTCAAGCTCCTCGTTTCGGATACTCAGGGTCACCTGGAAACCCCTCCTAGGCAAAGCTCGCCATCCTGACTTGGTTAAATTGATGATAGGCAACTCCTATCCTCATGTTGATTAGTGGTTCCAAATTAATAATAACTACTGCAGTAGGGAACAGATTCAAAAGATACGCTCAGCATCTTTCCAAATAACTGTTCTGCTTTATTATGATGCAATTGAAGGTTTTTATACACATGATTACGTAGGTATCACATTAATATTACAATTGTAGGTTTATGGTAACAAGGGGTGTTACATAGGCAGGCTAATTCTAATCAGGACTCGAAAGAATGTAAACATGTACCGAAAATATTATTAGTGCTGTGTGCACAATGAGGGCAGTGTGCAATACATACAAAATAGAATACAATTATATACAGAACTTACAAATTTCCATTACACCTACAATCTAAATTTTCCTTTTGGTGGGTATCCTCTTCAATGCCATGCTTGGGAATTTCCTTAACCTCCCCATCTTCCAACCTTTTCACCCACAATCATACCCCTTTCCTGAACATGTGTAAACAAGATCTCCAAAAATTTAGCAACCATTATCTTTCTTGGGCTGGTAGACTGGCAGCCTTCAAAATTATCACTTTCCCGAAACTTCTGTATCTATACAGGGCCTTACCAATAACGATCCCACCAATCTTTTTTAGTACCCTTAAAAAACTCTAAAGACCTTTTGTATGGTCAAACAGAAAACCATGTTGCCCATACGCCATGCTCATACGAAACAAAAGAGCTGGGGGCATGGGCTTTCCCAACCCAAAAGATTATTCTACAGCAGTAATACTGGACCAAATTAGACACTGGATCATGCCCACATTCCATAAACGGTGGAGAAAAATAGAGCAAACATTCATCCCTAATGGAGATTTAGCCACCCTAATCCTTGATCAATCAGTCCCCAATACACTTCTTGCGACAGATCACCCAACCATCTCGGTTGCAGTGTCAATATGGAAACTTGCTTAGAGACGTCTCTACAAAACCATCCAGTATAGCCATTCCTACCCCACTAGAAATCTTTAAGTTCATAATGCCTAATATGTCTCTTGTGCACTGGATGTCTTTAAGGCGCACTCCCCTTACAGCACGAGTGCAGAATGATAAACTTCTCCCATTCTCCACACTACAAACCAAATACAACCTATCCTCATTAGGCCTATCTTCCTACAGACAAATGGTCTCCTACCTCCACAAACACCCCATCCCAATGGCTTATGTGCCCAAGAAAGCATGGGCCTTTTGGTCCTCTGATGCACAACAGACAAAAGGTATTACACTCTTTTATAACCTCTTACAAGCTAAAGACAAATTTACAAAAATGTAGCACTCAAGCAATGGGAGCGAGACTTAAAAGTCTCATCCTCAGACTCACAATGGGTTCAAGCTATTCACTACAAAGTTCCTCAAAATGCATCAATTGCTGGAAGCTGTCTCAGAAACTACACCACAGGTGGTACTTAACTCCCATTCAAATGTACAAATTTGCCAACTTAGATGATGACACATGTTGGAGAGGATGCTCACAAACTGGTTTATTACCCCATATTTTGTGGGAATGCCCACATATATACGCTTTTTGGAAAAAAAAATGTTATCCTTATCTCTGAGGTTACAGGCTGTATAACATCCCCCATCTCTACCTCTGGTGATTCGAAGCATTGGTATTGATTCCTTTGCACATAATCTCAGAGCACTGTCAATGCACATCCTCTTTTGCTGTCAGACTGATTATGCGCAAATGGAGAAGCTCAACGGTTCCAAACCTATCTGATGTCAAACTCCAACTTAACTTGGTAAAAGAATATGAGTCATGCTTAGCTATGCAAACAGTTTCCTTGGACAAGTTTAGGAACACTTGGGATACATGGTTCCAATCTCAAAGAGACAATGGGTCACAACAACATCCGGTATAGGTGACTACCCCCTATCCTGCTGTTTAAACTTTCAGTTTATGGTATATTCTAATTTGAAATGTTCCCTCTTACATTTCCTAAACACAAGATGATTCACTGTGTCCTATATCTGCTTTAATTGTTATAAAAAGCAAAGTTGGAAAACATTATATTTTTCTGTTACATTCTGATATCAGTGAGGTTCGGTATGTTGTCCCCCCCACCCCATGACACAGCTAGATCCTATAAGGGGTGTCAAGGAGGGGCTAGATAACATCTGTTACCTAGCAACTAGTAATTAATTTCTGTACAAAGACTACTTGGTTGCTACCTTGATCTGTCACCTGTATTCCATTGATTGCATCCACTTACTTTGTCAAATGTATGACAGATAATTATCACACTTTGTTTCATTTTTTTATGAAATTCTAATAAAGATATAATATGGAAAAAAAAGCATGTAAGTACAGTCAACAGAACCACTAAGGTCGCTGAATACCGTAAGTAGGAGACACATGTAGTGGTTCGCTCTGTTGGGTAAAACATGAGCAATAAATTTGGTAGAGAAGAAGGCATGGTTAAGAAAACTACCAAACACTGTGAATGTGACACCTAGCCATCGCCAACCTGGAAATAAGTAAAACGATAAAGGGTGCTCCTGGCCATGCGAGTATAGTAGATGGGTAACATTAGGTAAACAACTGTGGCACAAAGCCTATAAAACAATTAAAGCTAGGAGTGAGTCAGACAAGAGAGCACAAGGTCCTGATGTTACTGTCAAGTGCCTGTGTTTTTTTGGGCAGCAGGATGAGGCCCCTTTTTTGGAGAATGTTGCCAGCCTAAAGCCGTAGGAAAGTCTGGCATCATTGGTTTAAGAGGCCAGTCCAAGTGTGAGATCTGGGGCAGTTCAAAGGTGCCAAGAAATGTGGGCAAGTCTCTCAAAGAACAGAAAGTAGCAGATTTACCATCAAGGGATGCTTGCAGATGAAATGGGAATCCACATTTATATTTAATATGTCTGGATTGTAGGGCTTCCATAAGGGGTTTTAAAGAAAATCTAATCTCTAAAGTTTGGAGAGATAAACCAGGCAATAACATGACTGCTGTGTCGTTGAACAGAATAGTGTCCTTGCATAATTTCTTGATCTTAAAGGAATTATTCCTGAAAATAACATCCCACTGTAATGCAGGGTTTGAATTCCTCGGACCCAAAGATCAGTGAATGTGGTCAATCTCTATTTGGCTGTCCTTATGGTTTTGTAGCAATTGATTAAAAAATGCAAAAGCCGCAAAGGCCAAATCTTTGGTCTCCTCCAATTCCGGTAAGCCTCTATTTCTAACGTTATTACAGTGATTCCTGTTCTCCAGATCATCCTGCTGATACAGAAGCTGTTGTGTCTGGACTGCATGCTCCTAAAAGATGAAATCATGATCATTCAGCTTAGAATCTCTCAGTAGATTGCTCAAGGTCATCCAATTTCTTAAGCTCTAGTATCGCTTGCTTGTGTGAATGTTGTAGTCTATGTACATATATTTCAAAGTCCTGGTGAGTGGGGAGTGCTTTAATATAGGTCTCTAGATCCAATCCATTCCTTGAGACTTGGGAAGCTTGTGAGGGGCTCCTAGATCTGAGGGAAGATGGAGAGTGGCAGGTAGCTTCAGGCTCAGGCTGTGTCTCTGTTCTGGGAGCCGGCACCATCTTGGCTGCTGAATGTCCCCTGCTGCGGGAAGAGGATTGGATAAGAAATCGGCCAATTTTCCCTGTTGACTATGCACTGCCAGGCTGCTTGGTGTCTCTGTCTTGCTGTTTACTCATTTATGGGTATTGTTGGGTGCCCCTGGAGGATGCAACTTACCACTCCATGTACCTGGTCACACACCCAGGAATTGGTATAAAATAATAGCGGTAGTCAAGCATATCAACACAAGCTAATAGGAAAAAAACAACATAATAATTAAAAATAAATCTGTAAAAAATGAATTTACATTTTAAATACAATTTATTGACCAAAATGTTTAAAATATGGGGTAAAGAACCACATGGGCTAGCACAAAGGGATAGTAAGTAAAAAAGAGACCATAAACCACCAGTTAATTCCAAATATGTATTTGTTTTGGCAAATATAAACAATGGCTACATTGTTAATCAAGGGGTAACCTGATAATATAATAATAATAAACTTTATATGAAAATATGATGCCATCCTGGCTAAAATACATCAAACAAAATTACATGATGTCCATTCAGAATTCAGACAATGCTGGATTACTACTCCCCCACTAAATAACACCATGACTTATATAAGAACAATAGGGAGGGTGTGTAGGAGTCCGCGGGCTTCTGAAGCGCGGGCTTGCCGTGAGCCAATTCTGACCAATCCACTACTCGCTGCTGTATAGTGCCACCGACCAATCCATTAGCTGTTGCTGCACAGGGATTTTGCGCTGTATCCAATGGCAACCTTCAGATAAAGGGACAGGGAGAAAAGGAGACCTGCAGACCCCTTTAAGCTATCCCGTGGGGGTCCAGCATATTTCTATGGACCTGTCATTACTGTTTAAAAAGGAGAATCCCCACACCAAATACTACTGTCAAACTGTCCCAGGCTAGGCATGAAGTCCATATACTACTTTCCACATAACAGGACTGTCATCTTCGTATTTTGCTTTCTAATTTTTATTTAAGTGGCAATGAGGCAGGCAAACTTCTATTAGCCTAAGCTGAGTCAGTCAGTTAAATAGAAAATATCATATATACTCCACCCTCACAATGATGTGTAATTACATACTCCTAAATACATTGCAGATGCATTCAGTTCATATTATAATTTACTCTATGATTTACAGGAGGACCTTTCCTGATTTCTCAGCCCAAACCTGATGCTATCTCTAATTTTTTGGAATCTATCTGCTTACCCCAGCTCTCTGAGACACATTTACAAACACCGATTTCCCCCTTCTCTACTAAAGAGATAGCAGATGCCAAATAACAAGGCATATGGCTCTATGGGTTTCCAGCTGAATATTACAAGCTGTTTTCTTCACAACGCTCTCCTCATTTGGAAACAGTTTTTAATATTGCTATGTCCTCTGGCAACTTTCCATCAAAAATGTTAAAGGCTGTGATTAATACCCTTCCAAAACCACGGAAGGTGTTGGTATCATCCCAAAACTTTTGCCCAATATCCTTTCTAAACACGGACCTGAAATAATGTGTGGGAATCATAGGCATCAGAACCTCTGCATACAGTAATGCTAATATTAGTAAAGGCAGATTTGGTTGGCTTTATCTCTGGTTGCCATGCACCTGATTCTACACAACATATTGTAAACATATTGTAAACTTGATGCACCTTTCCTACACAATGTCTGTGAGCTTTTGAGATTGTTCAATACCATTTCTTACTACAAAATCAATGAAACAAAATCAAATATAATCAGTATTAGTGTTTACGACTATAAACACAGCTTCCATCATTCTCTTGGACTAGGACCTTCATGATATATCTAGGCATACAGTTAAAGTTACTTATGTCTAATCTCTGCCAGTTGAAATTATGTTCCTTTAATATACTCCACTAGGTTGGAGTTGGACAGATTGAGTAAATTTTACCTCATCTAGTCTGGTAGACTAGCATCATTTAATTGCTGATCCTACCCAAGGCTTTATATGTCTTCAGAGCTCTATCAATGTCAGTACTTGACTCCTTTTTCACATTTCTGAAATTTATAATTTGTCCATAGGTTTGACAAGGTCAGAAAGCTAGATGTCCATATTCTACTCTTATTAAACACAGAAAGGTAGGTGTCATGGCTTTCCCATAGCTGAAAGATTATTGTACTGTGGTCCATTTAGATCAACTTAAACAGTGGATTACACCTTCTAGCTTTAAACACCGGTGCATGTAAGAACAGGAAAATGGAGCCCCTTATTAATGGTGTATCCATTCTTAAATTAAAAATATAGGATAGTCCATCCCACTGTTACAGTTGATAACTTTAACAGTGGGATGGACTATCCTATATTTTTAAAGTCTTTAATATAGCTTCAATCCATCTGACCTGTCTCTCTTGCCATTGGAAATGTTTACATTTCTTATACCAGGTATGTCTTATAAACATTGGTGTTTGGACCATTCGCTTAAGCTTACAGATATACTGGACAACAGCAAACTCCTCCCCTTTTGAGTGTCTGCAAGAGGACCTCTCAATTCCAGCCCTAGGCTATTTCACGTATGCCCAGTTAACATCTTATTTGTGAAGCAACCCTATACCAACACTCTTATTACCTGAAAAAGCTTGGCCTTCCTGTCCATCAGGTAAAAGTTCAGCTAAAGGCATACATTTATGTATAATTTAAAGATACATTTACTAAAAACTCTTCCCTATTAAAATGGGAGCAGGAAGTTGATGTAACCTTTACAGATGCCCAGTAGCTAAGGGCCATACAAAATAACATTATTTACACTAAATGTGTTAATTATTGGGAACTATGCCAAAAAATATATCCTAAAACAACACACTCCTGTGCTGAAGTTGAATGCATGTGCTCAGTGTCATATCCAGACGTTGTCTTTGGGAAATAGACGTATGAGTGCTGCCAGCATTGCTGCAGAGGTTGAAGGGGTAGGGGGTCAGCCTGTCAGTGCTCAGACCATACACCACACACTGCATCACATTGGTATGCATGGCTGTCATCCCAGAAGGAATCATCTTCTAAAGATGATGCACAAGAAATCCTGCAAACAGTTTACTGAAGACAAACAGACTAAGGCCATGGATTACTGGAACCACGTCCTGTGGTCTGATGAGACCAAGATAAACATATTTGGTTCAGATGGTGTCAAGTATGTGTGGTGGCAACCAGGTGAGGAGTACAAAGACAAGCGTGTCTTGCCTACAGTCAAGTATGGTGGTGGGAGTGTCATGATCTGGGGCTGCATGAGTGCTGCCAGCACTGGGGAGTTACAGTTCATTAAGGGAACCATGAATGCCAACATGTACTGTGACATACTGAAGCAGAGCATGATCCCCACCCTTCGGAGCCTAGGCTGCAGGGCAGTATTCCAACATAACGACCACAAACACACCTCCAAGATGACCACTGCCTTGATAAAGAAGCTGAGGGTAAAGGTGATGGACTGGCCAAGCATGTCTCCAGACCTAAACCCTATTGAGCATCTGTGGGGCATCCTCAAACAGAAGGTGGAGGAGCGCAAGGTCTCTAACATCCACCAGCTCTGTGATGTCGTCATGGAGGACTCCTGTGGCAACCTGTGAAGCTCTGGTGAACTCCATGCCCAAGAGGGTTAAGGCAGTGCTGGAAAATAATGGTGGCCACACAAAATATTGACACTTTGAGACCAATTTGGACATTTTCACTTAGGGGTGTACTCACTTTAGTTGCCAGCGGTTTAGACATTAATGGCTGTGTGTTGAGTTGTTTTTTTTTTTAATACAAACGATTTTATTGGAAAAATCAAGTGCAGTAACAATAAGCGTCAGTTACAGATAATGATAATAGCCATAAGTATCAGGATATGTGTTCAGATGAATTAAACAGCTTATAATGAGGTTAAACGGTGAGAGAGCCAGCAAGGGCCATCATGGTGCTCAGTCAACTAAAATATCAAACACATTGGTCTACAGAGGGAGACCACCCAACAAGGAGAGTCATGTAGCACCCTAGGGATCCAGTGGGCTCCTCGTTACTTCCGTGACACTTCTACTGCAGAAATATCAGATGAACTAAAAATAAGCTGTAAATCGATCATGTAAAACAATAACAGAATAGAAAAGGAGGTTACGGGAAACCAATCTGGTAACAGTAGACTTTAATATAGTGTAATCTGGGGGTATTGTGGGATAACTGATACCTGACCGGGGGACTGATTGTCCCCCTGTCTCTGGACGAGGGTCCTCGAGTGTAGAAATGTAGTCAGAGTTATTCTGGGGGTAATGGGAGTTGAAGAAATGTCTAATTTGTATGTATTTGTAAAAATCTGTCCTAGGAAGGGAGTGAGTTGATTGTAAAGTTGAGAAAGAGCAAATTACCACATCCTTTTGTAAAGATTATAGGGTGACAAGGTCTTCTGAGATCCATTGGGCGAAAGCATTAGGGGAGGGGAAAGCTGATTTAAATTTGGGATCCCCAAGAAAGGATGCTAATCTAGGATTGGGAGGGAGTAGAGAGAACTTTTTCTTGTATAGTGACCAAAGGTGTAGGGATTGTCCTACTACTGCATTTAGGGAGGAAATATCTTTGGGGCAAATCGAGGTAGCCCATAGTAACCCAGGTAGGAAATATGGGGCTATTGAAGTCCGCTCAAAGCAGAGCTAAGGGATACCTTGTGGGGAGGTGTGCCATTGTGCCAGCTGTAATAGCCGTGCAGAGAGGTAATATAGCCATAAATTTGGTACTCCCAGCCTGCCCAAGCTCATGGTCTGTATATCATCTTCTTACATAGGCGGGGTTTTTTATTTTGCCATACAACGTTGTTAACATCCCTTTGAATATGATCTATCATCTGACGTGATACATAGATAGTGATATGTGATATGATATGGTCTCCAGGTTTGCAGTAGAAGTCTAATTGTCACGGACAAATACTCACCGAGGCCGAGATGCCGAGAGCGGCTCGCCCTTACGACCACGCGCACCCAGACCCCCGAAGTGGGTACTGAAGGCTGAGGGCACGCGGAGGCACGGGCTTCCGGTAGATAGTGGGTACCTAGGCTGGAAGCGGGTGTCCTGGGATCCGTAGAAGCAGAACTGAAAATGCAAGCAGAGGTTAGGGAACAAGCAAGTGGTAATTGGGGTGTCACAAGATCCAGCAGAGTGGTGGTTAAACAGGCCAGGGTTCGGTGCACAGATCAGGCAGGTATTTAACAGGAGAGTCCAGCAGAGTAGTAGTTAAACAGGCCAGGGGTTTGGTACACAGATCAGGCAGGTTATTAACAGGAAAGTCCAGCGGAGTAGTAGTTAAACAGGCCAGGGGTTTGGTACACAGATCAGGCAGGTTATGAACAGGATAATCCAGCAGAGTAGTGGTTAACAGTCCAGGGTTCAGTACACGGAGCAGGCAGAAAGGTACAGGGGCAATCCGGAAGAGTGGTGTATCAGGCAAGCTAAGGGTTCGGTACACAAGTCAGGCAGGTCACAAGGTAAACACAGGCACAAGGAACAGGGAGAGCTGACGACAAACCAGCAACCCGACTGGGCGCTGGAGCCGTCAGATATAGTCTCCCTGCCCGGCGAGCGCGTCAGTGTGACGTGCTACCGGGCACCCGCACGGGCGACGGCGCGCACACGAGGACCGCCGTGCACCCGCGCGCGCCGCACCATCAGGCCGCGGACGGGTGTGCGGCGAAGCGCCCGTCCCGTGCGCATGCGCACCGGAGCCCGGCGAGCGGAGACGCTCCCTGGCTCCTGACACTAATGCAAGTAAATGCTGGGGGGGTGGTTAGCTAGGTATAGCTTATGGAGTGAAGGGGCTAGTTTGATGCCTAGGTAAGGTAGCATTTGTCCCTCCATGGTAAAACCAAAATTAGAATGGATAGTTGAGGTTATGTTTTGAGGGAAGTTTATAGGGAGGGCAGAGCATTTGGTGAAGTTAACCCCCAGTCCTGAGATTTTAGACAAGAACACCAGGACATCATCTGTGTATAAGCTAAGTTTGAACTCCCGGTCACCTTTTATATATCCTCTAATGTTGGGGTCTAGGGTGATAGAGCGAGCCAGGGGTTCAATAGCTAGGACGAATAAAAGTGGTGACAAGGGGCACCCCTGTCTTGTCCCCCTACCTAGTGTGATGTAGTCAGAGTTGAAGCCTGGGAGTCTAATCCGAGTGCGAGGGTGGTGATAAAGTGCTTTAAACCCATGGACAAAGGCCCCCATGAATCCAAATTTATCAAGGGTTAGTTTGAAGTAAGGCCAAATCACGCTATCAAATGCCTTGTGAATATCAAGGCTCAGGAGCAGCACCCTGCGTGAATGTATTTCAGCGTCTTGTATGATGTTGGTTGCTAATCTGATGTTGTCCAGAATTTGTCTGGTTGGGATAAATCCTGTTTGGTCTAGGGAGATTAAGGAGGTAATGGTCTTGGATAGTCTATCTGCTAGGATGCGACCAAAGATCTTTAAGTCTGTGTTTATGACCGAGATTGGCCTATAGTTTTGGGGTAGAGCGTGATCCTTGTTGGGTTAAGGGATTAATGACATATTTGCCATGAGCATATTGTTAGGGAAAACATTGCCTTTGAAAATGTGATCAAATAGTGATTTTAAGTGGGGAATTAAGGTGGTTTGAATTTTTTTATAATATGGAGCTGAGTATCCATCCGGGCCAGGGGTTTTAGAGGATTTTAAAGATTTAATGACACTGATTGGTTCAGTGTCTGAGCATGGGGCATTCAGCTCCTGGAGATGTTCTTGAGTTAGGGCCGGAAGAGGAACGTCATCTAACCAGGGTTTAAAGGTGGGGTCTGGGGGTGAAGGTGGTGGGGAGAGTAACTCTGAGTAAAATTTAGAGAAGATCTGTAAGACCTCCGCAGGGTGGGAGACCAGGTTACCATTAGGGTTCCTTAGTCTGTATGTGTGGGGGGGTTGGATGGATTGGTTGAGCTTTTTTGCAAACATGGCAGAGGCAGAATTGCTGTGTAGCAGGAATTTGGCTCTCGACCATCTCAGCGATTCTTTAGTCTGTTCGGAAAGTATCTTATCTAATTCCAATCTTTTGTTGTTAGTTTGCTGTAGTAGGTCAGGGGTGTGGCTTTGGGTATGTAAGTGATATAAACTATTGAGTTCTGTGGTGAGTCAGGTGATGTCAACCAGTCCTTTGCTTTTTCCTATTTGCCGCAATTTGGATTAAGTGTCCTCTAATTACCACTTTGTGGGCAGCCCATAAGATCGTGGGGGAAATATCTCTTGTGTTGGTGGCAAAATATTCCTCCATGTGTTTAGAAATTTGGGATACCAGAATAAGGTCTGTGAGGAGGGACTCATTTAGTCTCCATCCAGCCACAGAAGGCTTAAGGCCAATATGAGAGATATTTAACGATACTACCTGGTGGTCCGAACAAGGGCAGGGATGGATAGCTGCATCGTAGAGTTTGCTAGGAGAATAGGGGTACAAAGCAGATAATCCAATGTGGAGTAGTTGTCATGGGGGTGGGAGTAAAACGTGTATTCACGGGCCCCCACATTGTGTGCCCTCCAAGTATCAACCAGGTTGTGTGAGTGCAGCAATGATTTCAAGGTTTTAGGGAAGGCATTGGTGGCGCTGCCAGCCCTGCTTCTATCCAAGGCTGAATGCACGACCAAGTTAATGTCACCTCCCAGCAGTAAATGAGGGGAGGAATATTTATCTAGGATCTGAAAAAATGTTTTAAAGAAACTTGCTTGAGAATCATTAGGGGTGTATACATTAGCTATTGTGACCGTCTTCCCTTGCAATGAGCCCTTAAGAATGATAAACCTGCTCGCAGGATCTTTATATATGCTTTCAACTTCAAACAGTATGTTTTTTTTTAACGAATATCGCCACTCCTCGGGAGCTGGACCCAAATGTCGTATAATATCCCAGGCCATATGATCTGTCAAAATAAGTGGGGTGGTTAGCCTCTGAGAAATGTGTCTCCTGTAGGAGAATAATGTCTGCATTAAGACGTTTATAGGTTTTAAAGGCTTTTTTCCTTTTTTGAGGGGAGTTGAAACCCCTAATGTTATGGGAGATTAGTCTAATACCCATTGCAAATCAGAGTGACTATCTGTGCATAGAGGTTTGGGAGGGGGGGGTCCCAAGGAGCCATTTTCCGAAAGCTCCAACCCAAATGATGCGGGAGTGTTCGGATTATACAGCGAGCAGGCAGTACCCATATGGGGATCACATCTATGTCGTGCCTTATGGGGACTATTACCAGATCTTGAATAGTTAGTGTAGGCAGATAAAAATTACCCATAACCAAAAAAAACATAAACATAACATAAAATGAGAACAAAATAAACGATTGGGGTCGGGGGAAACAGAACATCCCAACTATAAGACAAAGCGATAACCTGTCAGGTATGTAACTTTCTGGACAGTAGGACACTAGTGTCCAACACTCTTGGTAACCTGCTGGAAAAAAATAAAAAATAAAACCAAAAGTTATGTTCCAGAAAAATAAAGGGAAGAATGAATACGTCTTCAATCCTTATTCCCTGTGCTGTGGGTTTTAACAAGAGTGGGGGGACAACCAAGCGGGCACTGCTGTGCGCCGGCAACAGCGGGTAACTGGCAGGATGAAACGAGTTGCAGTGAGACGAAAATCAACTGCCAGGGGGATGGGGGAGAGGCACTAAAAAACTTAAAGTGGAGGGCCACCCTAAAAAAAAAAGTTGCATGAAAAATCCTAAAAAAAAAAAAAATTTGAAAAAAAATGTTTAAACTTACCTAAACCCTTGTTGCTAGGCAGTCTTCGTAATCTGCCTCTTCCTATTCCGCGGCATGTCCTGCTCCTCAGTGAGTGGCCCCGTTGCCTTCTGGGAACTGTGTGTGTTCTCAGAAAACCATGGGGCATTCACAGAGCGCAGTGCCGCTCGCGCATGCGCAGTAGGAAACTGGCAGTGAAGCCGCAAGGCTCCACTGCCTGTTTCCCTTACTTAGGATGGCGGTGCCGGGATCCAAGAGCCGAGGGACGTGTCGGCCTCGGGCGCCTGACATCGCGGGCACCCAGGACAGGTAAGTCTACTTATTTAAAGTCAGCAGCTACAGTGTTTGTAGCTGCTGACTTAAAAAAAAAATTGCTGGCCAGAAACCCGCTTTAAGGATCCTGTCAGTTAGCTCCTCCTCCGTATGTAATGATGATGCTCCTCAGTCGTCCGGTGAGGTCCCGTGTTCTGAAAAAAGCAAAAATAATAGAGGGTCCGGTGCGATTGGAAAGCTGTGTTTGTTCAGTTCATGCGTTCCCTGAGATCTTGCCTCTGTCTTCTGTGATCCCTTTGTGGCAAAGGGGTTGCCCATATGGCTGAGGGGCGGGGGGTGGAGGGCATCCTAGGAAGGTCCTCTTTAGCCATGAGACCTAGCTTGACCAGGAGCTCTTTCCCATCTTGGATGGTGACCACAGTGTACATTTTCCCATTGTGTGGAACCTGCAATTTAAAGGGGAATCCCTATCTGTACCTTATTCCAGCCTCTTGGAGAGGGGTGGTGATCTCTTTCAACTTGCGGCGTTTGTCGAGAGTGGCTTTGGATATATCAGGAAAAATGTGGATCCTGGATCTGTCCAGCACAATGTTAAGAGTATTGCGAGAAGCCCTCAGGATTTCCTCCTTCACAAGGTAGTCCTTAAGGCATAAAATGATATCCCTGGGTGGTTTGTCATCAGGAGGTTTAGGGCGAAGAGCTCTATGGATCCTATCGCAGGCAAAAGCAGCCACTGGGGAGGTAGGTATTAAGGACAGGAACAGCTTGTGGATGGCCGGGATTAGCTCTGTGACCACCTTAGGGACCCCTCTAATCCTCAAATTTTTCCTTCTATTTCTGTTGTCCAGGTCCTCCAAGTGGGACTGGAGCTGGGACACAGATTCACTGAGGGATTCATGATCTCTGCGGAGGTCAGTGTATGCTATCTTTGTGTACATGGCAGCCAGGCTATCATCAAGGTCAGCCTTAGTGAGCTGCAGATTGTACTCACCGTCGCCAGGCGAGTGTGTTGTGGCTGGAGCACGTTGTGGCTCGGCGCCATCTTGAGGCTTCCCTGCCATCCCCTGGACCCTGAGGAGATAGTTCGTGAGGGGATTTTGTGTAGGTTTCCCACGACGGGACCTAGAGGACGGCATGCACCGCTCGTTCCTCCAGGGTTGCAGGTAGTTTTGAAGTCAATTCAGAAGATTATCCGGTCCCGAGAAACCCACTGTGCTTGGAGCTTCGCTCAGATGCAACAGTTCAGCTTTGCGCCGCGCATCCCCCCATGTTGAGTTATTTTGAGGGGACAGCAAATTTACACTGTTATAAAAGCTGTGCACTCACTACTTTACATTGTGTTGTCACATGAAAAGATATAATAAAATATTTACAAAAATGTGAGGGGTATACTCACTTTTGTGAGATACTGTACTGTAACATGCAGAAGAAGGGGAAAAAGAGTATGGACTTCCAATGCACCCATAAACCAAAATGATTCCAAATCTTAATTTTTGTTCAATGCATTTTTTTTTTAAATTAAATCAAGTAATTGATACATGACTGATTAAAAACATACAGAAAGCCTGTATATATAGCTTAACCACCATTCATATAATTTGTCCATATTGCAGGTGATAAGGCAATCAAGTTATATGTGTGGGTTTTTTGTTAATCAATCATGTAACAATGTTGATTTTATAACCCCATTTATCTATGCATTTATCTTACCTGCTTCTTCTAGAAAAGGGAAACCCCTAACAATAAGCACCATATTTCAAACAATTCATACCAGTATAGGTGTATAGGTATGGTGATGTCAGTGTCCAAAGGTCTGACATGACAAATACAATTTTTATTATCCAATATAAAGCACATACATAGATCTTTCTATTGTGGTCATTCTAATTATATGAGTATTTCTCATACTGTTCCTTCTGAAATGATTATATGCCATGTTCACAAAAGCACATCTTCATCCACCCATCCTTTTTTTTTTTGTCTAAATACATTTTTATTGAAAATGTAACAAATATAGCAGAGTTGGTACACAACACTAAGAGTAACATATACAGTAAATACATATGCCATTGCATTATAAGTATAGTCAGATGTCGAAACATACTATAATAGTTAGTTGGTCTACTCAGGATGACCAAACCTTGTCAAATTTGCTGCAGTTCACGAGTTATTAATTGCCAGTAGTCGTTCATATGTGTAGTTGATATGTACAGTCTTTATATTCTCAGATAGGTCCGGAGAATCTTGAGAACTCAATTTCTTAAGAATGGTATTGCATGCTGCTAAGAGTATGTGTGTCACTATCGGTCTCATGGGGTATGGGGTATAGATAGGTGTCTATTCCTAAGTTAAGAATAGCGAGACCAGGGTTAGGGGGAATAAGAATCCCTGTGATTTTTGACAGTAGACGGAATGCCTGCCTCTAAAAACAGATGAGGTTTGGACATTTCCAGAGGATGTGTAGTAAGTTACCTACATTTCCATAGTTATGCCAGAAATTGGGAGACTTGCTCGGGAAAGATTTGGCTAGCCTGTAGGATGTTTAGTGCCACCTATGTGTAATTTTAAGCGTCATTTCCAAGTAGTTATTGCAGTGTGATAATTTATATACTGATTGGAGGGCTGTTTGCCACTTTTAGGGAGTAGGATTTACCCAGGTCTTTTTCCCATTTTTTGCACAGAGAGGGTTTTTTGGAAGGAAGTTGTCATGTAGTAGATTGTAAAATAGGGAGATATCCTTTACTGGAGACTTATGTGAGGAGAGGAATGTCCAGGACCCAGGGGAAATTTTTAAAACAGGCAATGGGTGTTTAAACGTGAATAGTGGTAGGGGCACTGGTATATTAGTTAATAGACTAAAATATATAATCATACAATCAGGTTAAATAAAGTGCTCAGTGCAAAATAATATTGCATTCCATATACAACAATAAACATAAGTGAATATATTCATTTAAAAGTCCATATGTTCTTCTGTGATAAATTCCTGTGGTAAATTTCCAAAACTTGCCACTATCATCATAAACAAATATGAGAAGTTACACCAGATGTGTCTGGTAAGAATTCCTACTCACTGGAAGGAACATGACCTCTTTAACTAAAAAAAGATCAAAATAGGCTTTGTTTATGGGTTTTGCACTTGCTTCCGTGATCACTGGGGATGAACCAGGGTAGCTTTCCAAATAACAGCCTCCTCTCCACTGAGATAACCCATTACAAAGAAGACATAGAAAGTGCCATAGTGTAAACCATTTATTTAACCACTTCAGCCCCAGAAGGATTTACCCCCTTCCTGACCAGAGCACTTTTTACAATTTGGCACTGCGACGCTTTAACTGCTAATTGCGCAGTCATGCAATGCTGTACCCAAACAAAATTTGTGTCCTTTTTTCCCACAAATAGAGCTTTCTTTTGATGGTATTTTATCACCTCTGCGGTTTTTATTTTTTGCGCTATGAACGGAAAAAAGACTGAAAATTTTGAAAAAAAATGATATTTTCTAGTTTTGTTATAAAAAAATCCAATAAACTCAAATTTAGTCATACATATAGGCCAAAACGTATTCGGCCACATGTCTTTGGTAAAAAAAAATGTCAATAAGCGTATATTTATTGGTTTGCGCAAAAGTTATAGCGTCTACAAACTAGGGTACATTTTCTGGAATTTAAACAGCCTTTAGTTTATGACTGCCTATTTTTTCTTTTTGAGGTGCTAAAATGGCAGGGCAGTACAAAACCCCCCAAATGACCCCATTTTGGAAAGTAGACACCCCAAGGAAATTGCTGAGAGGCATGTTGAGCCCATTTTTTTGTCCCAAGTGATTGAATAAATCACTAGCTGCATACAGGGCCCCAAAAACCAATCACCGCCTTCAGGGTTTCTAAGGGTGTAAATTTTTGATTCACTCCTTACTAGGAAGTGAAATCACCTCCTACAGTGCTGGAGTCACGGCTTTATGCATCGTGGGAGCAAACACTGTTGCTGTCAAGATAAATATAGGGGGCGCAGGGGCACCCGACCTGTACTACTACCACATTGCAGCAGTGTTAACTAGACTAGTAAACTGGTTCCATCACTCCCATCTTAAATAATGGGTACACATAGAACAGTCAATTGCTCCCTTGGATCTCCAGGCGCTTCCCTGGCTAGATATCTCCTGGGCCCACCTCCCTCAGTATCCTTTCTTACAGCACATTTATTGTGTACCTGGGATAAATTACAAACCCAACTAGGACTTTCGCCTAAAGTGGGATTAATGACACCCCTGTTTGGTAATCCAGAGTTCTTACCGGCAATGGCACAGAGAAATTTTCTGGTATGGAGTAAGGAGTCAAATCGTCGCTTATCCCAAATTATCTATCAGGGAGATCTCCCATTGCTTTCAGATTTGATCCCTACTCAGCAACAATCAATCAAACACTGGTTGGAATATCGGCAAATAACGTCTTTTCTTTCTTCCTTTCCTTCTATAGATGTGTTTAATAGAGAGCCAGATACCTTTGAGTGTCTTCTGCTACAACAAAATGTACAAGAACATATTCTGTCTGCAGTGTATGGGGTTCTTATTCTTAGACTCCATACATCTCTCCCGGAGTTCACAAATAAATGGAATATGGACTTGAATGTCGAAATGAAGCCAGAGGAATGGGAAAAAGCATTTATCCTTACACATAGTATGTCGTTAGCAATCAAGGCTCACAAGACAAATTTTAAGCTTCTCTCTTAGTGGTATAGATGTCCGTTGTTGCTTCACCGGATATATCCAAATGTCTCAGACCTGTGTTGGCGTTGTCATTCTGCCAAAGGTTCTTTATTACATATTTGGTGGAAATGTCCTTCGGTACATAATTTTTGGGACATGATACTGCAGCTTCATACTCGTGCAACTGGGGTGACTATTCACAACACACATCAAATTACTTTATTATCCATTCTACCTGGCTCGTACAAAAGCATTAAAAAAGGCCTTTTAAGACACTGGTTGACAGCTGCAAGGGCAGTAATACCGTGCCACTGGCGGTCGGCACATGCTCCATCGTTGACTGAGTGGATTTCAGAGATGGACCATATTGAAAGGATGTAGACTCACCTATCACAGGAATTGGACACGTATGAACAATGTCGTCAAACTTGGCTTCCTTGGAAAGTGCTAAGGGAATCCCCTGAACTACGGAATCTGTATGTGGTTTGGAGGTAGGATATGAAACTAGTGCAGAGTCGGTTTGAATGAGGTGATCCTGGTTTGAGTAGCTATTTCGGGTAGTGTATTTATTCTGAACATTACCGTCTTTTCTCTTTTTTTTTTCCCTCTTCATTTATTTTTTGTGTTGTGTGTGTGTGTGTCTCTGTGTTTTGTGTGATATAGCTAACATTACTGTGGGAGTTGAAGAAAGGGAGTAGGAAATTATATATTTTATTTTATCTAAATAGATGAGGGAAAATAAGGCAGGGATATTCCTATTAGGGTTTAGGGATGCATGGTATTGGGCGGTGGTGGCGGACCTTGGTGCAGGGGATGTTTTGGGACCATGCCACCCTTGAGTGTGGGGAGGGTAGGGGAGTGTGGCCGGGGCGTCCGGGGTTCCGGGGTCCGCCATCACGGGTCTGGAGTATCACCATGGGTTGTCTCTCCCTGGTTTGTTTTTTTTTTTTTCAGAGACCCCTGCAGTGTGTTGGTATATCTTTGTTTTATGTTTTATATATTATTATAATGTGGTATATATTTTTATTGGCACCCATTGGATGAGATTAATGCTTGTCTTTTCTTTTTTTTCCCTTTTTGTTATGTAAATTTAAAAATGTTTTAATAAAAACAGAATGCTGTAAAGATAAATAAATCCGCGCTTCAACTGAATGGCGTACCTGCTAAGCAAATGATGGTTAACAATAAAACAAAGTAACATTACAGTATAACAGTAAGACTTACCATACCTGCATAGCAAATACAAAAAAACATAGTAAAAAATAAAACATTTTTTAACGCAACCTGTGCTTAAAATATATATATGCCGAAGCATGGGGGCATCCACCCGCAAAAGGTAGGAAAATTGCTCCTCCGCCCCTGCTGCCCCCATGCTTCGGCATATATGCTCTTTTTTTAACTTTGGTGGTGAAATCACATCCGACAGTGCTGGAGTCACGGCTTTATGTATCGTGGGACCAAACGATGTTGCTGTCAAGATAAATAAATCCGCTCTGCAGCTGAATGGCGTACCTGAAAACAAAAAAAATGGTTAACAATAAAACACAGTAAACCGTAAAGTATAAAAAAATTGCATACCTATAAAGCAAACATGATAAAACATAATAACAATAAAACATTGCAGAATAGAATACAGTAAAAAAGAGCAGAACATTAGAAAGAGAATAGAGAGAGAACAATAAAACGACAACTATTTTTGTTTTTTTATTTTATGTTTTTTTTGTTTTTTTTTGTTTTTTACACTTTTTTTGTAACTGTAACTTTTGTAACTGTAAACAGTTCCAGGTTCGGGTCTCTCAAAATGCGATGGCATCTTGGGAGACCCTGTGAAAGTGTGCCTAGTCTGTGCAGTGCTGTACCCTACGCTAATACTCAACTAGTGTATGGTAGCGTTCAAAACATTCACCAATGCAAAGACCAGGATTGTCAGGACAGGAGGGACAATAATAGCAGGTGTCACACCGATATCCGCGCTTGTTGCAGACACATCTTTTTTGGGGGGCTCGTTGGGTAGGGGTACTCGGGAGGACATAAAGAAAATGCCACTCATGCAGCCAGCTTACTGCATTTGGTTGGGGAAGGTGAGGTGGAGCACCGCCTGGAAACAGAAGGGCTCTGACGATCTCTTCCTGGAATTTAAGGAAGGATCCAGTCCATCCTGAAGCTCTGTATAGCACATAAGCATTCAGCAAAGCCAATTGAAATAAATAAACAGACACTTTCTTGTACCAGCATCTGGCCTTGTGGGCAGTTAGGTATGACAGAGTTCATTGTCATTGAAGTGCATGAACCGCAAGATCTGCTCGTATCATGCCCTGGTCATGGAGGCAGAGAACAAGGGCATATGGTGAATTGGGTCAGTGGACCAATATGACCACAACTCACTCTTTTTAGTTATGCCCATGTTGAGGGAAAGGCCCAGAAAGATTCGGAATTCGGAAACCATAATTGGTCTCCAATCTCTGGCAAGGGAGGACTGGGGAATAGTGGCGATGTGTTGACCAGCGTGCAAATTGCTTTGGTCCACAATAGATCTATAGAGAAAAACAGCAAATAAAAATCAAGTTACGTAAAATCAACTGTTTTCACCTAAATGCCGGGTTGGCCAGTGAATGGGGGAAGTACGGGTGCTGCAGAAGTGGTGGGTTCCCAATTAGGATTGGCGAATGCAGCAGGAAGGGCACTATGGGCACAACAGGCATGTGTTCGTCTTCTTGGTGGCAGCGGGACACTTCTTGTGCTTGCCACCTCACCAGCTTTAACTGCACCTATGGGACTCGCCACATCACCACGTGTTACTGCAGTGCTGGATGTACAACCAGGGTGTACTAGGCCGCTGGTGCTTGCCAGTTCACCAGAAGGAATAGCGGCGCTAGTACTGCTCTGCTCCACACGAGGGACCTGCGGTTCTTGCACATCAATAACAGAAGAAGAAGTTCAGGGTCTGGTACGCCTGACCTTGGCAGGGACCACAGCTCTGTCGTCAGAGCTATCTGTCATGGAGCCGCTGTTGTCTACAGGATCGTATTCTGAGCCTCAGTCTGACAGATGAGTGACTTCCTCTTCACTATCTGTCATGCTCAGAAACGTGTAGGCCTCTTCACTAGTGTATCTTCAATTTGCCATTTTGGGCTCTAAATTTAGTGGTACACTAGTGAGACTCACAGGTAAAAAAGCTCCTGACTGTTAGCGACTGAATCAAAACGCTGCTAAAAAAACTGTTAGCGATCGCAGGGATCAGGCCTGACTCTGCGAATGCTGCAGTTATGTGTGTTTAGTGTTTTGTAAGTAACAGTGATCGATCGATACTTCACTTGGCTGCCTTGAAACTATACAAGACAAACTAACTACCCAGCGTCACACGTAACAGTTATATGGTGATCACTGGTGAAAGGGTTAACTAGGGGGCAATCAGGGGGTTAAAACCTTTATTAGGTAGTATATGGGGGTCCCTGACGCTATAAAACACTGACGGCAAACCTAAATACTTACCTCCCTAACTAGCGTCACCTGTGACACTAATACAGCGATCAGAAAAACGATCGCTTAGTGACACTGGCGACGGGGGGTGATCACGGGGTTAAACCTTTTTTTAGGGGGGTTAGGGGGGTATCCTAGACCTAAAGGGAGCTAACACTAACTGCCCTACCACTTACAACTGTCACAAACTGACACCAATGCAATAATCAGTAAAAAAAAAAAAAAATGCTATTGGTGTCACTGTGACGGGGTGCAGGGGGGTGATGGGGGGTGAATAGTGTGCCTAGAGTGTTCTACTGTACGTGTGGTGTTTGGTGCAGTTACTTGATGTCTTCTCTCCTCGGCGTCGAATGAAAAAGACTGACACAAGGAGAGATGACATCACTTCCTCTGCCGCTGTTTACATTACAGCAGCAGAGGAAGATTGTCATTCATTGGGAGCGATCGCGTGGGGGTGTCCATGAATGACCGTGGGGCCATGGTTGTGCCATTCTGCCGCAGTATATCTGCATTAGACGGTCGGCAAGTGGTTAAATATAGCATATTAAAAGCCAACTGGCTGCTTGCATTAAGAAGTGCCTACTCTCGGTATTAGGAATACTTGCAGATACTTGGGCAGGGATTGCAAGCCGCTCAAGCCTTCCACCACCAAAAAATTGAAAACCGGAAGTTCGGGACCCGGAAATGAGGTGACCAGAACGTGCGTTTCATCTTACGACGTCATCAGGACGTCATCATCGATTCCTGGTGACGTTGTAAGATGAAATGTACATTGAGGCACATTTTGGTCACGTATACTGAGCATTTTATTTGACCTGATTGTATGATTATATGTTTTAGTCTATTAACTAATACACTAGCCCCCCCTACCACTATTCACTGATATTTAAGTTAGCATTGCCTATACTTTGAGGGGAGCAGCTCATTAATTTTCACAAATTATATATTTTTTTCACCTTATCACCCATCCATAGTGGGAGGTCCATTTATTACACAATGGGTGTTTGAACAAGAAATTCAGGATATGGAAACAGGTCAAGTGTGTGTTGTTTGGGAGCTGGAATTCTGTTCTTACTGTAGGTGTTCCCATGTTTTGAGTTTATCGTTGGAGAAGAAGTGTTGTACTTTGGGCCACACATAGAAAATGGTTTTGTAAACAAGAATGGAATGATGGCTTCTAGTGCTTGAAAAATATAAAGAAAACATAGCAGACTTTCCTGGTACCAGAGAAGGACAGCAACATGGAACAAATCCTAAAAAGTATGTTTATTACAAAATGTTACAATGTATTAACATTTGATTAATAAAAGCAGAAAGGCAATGCTCATTCAAGGTAACGAAAGCCATAAATGTATACTTCAACAGTATTTCTTTGCTACTGTGTCAAGAGGTTGATGCATTTCACAAACATTGCTTCCTTAGGACCTCAATATCTTGACCACAAAGAAAGATGGTCTATCCGAGAAAAAGCACAAGCATTAATTATAATCAGTAACATACAACATGATGTATAACAGATATGATGTGCCACCCCAGACCACTTACATGCACTTAATCAGAGCCAGATGGAAAACAATGGTGTGCTATGTGCCATGAAGCTGTAACTTAATCATGTGGTGCAGTAGAATCATATGAGAAAGTGCAATTAGATCATCCTAGCGTAAAACAGCATAAATGGTAAGAAAACTGGCCTTATCAACAGGCTGGACCTGTGTTCAGACAAAGCTACCCAGAACACTTACTAAGTATATGGATCCCAAAGGAAAGGTAGAAGATTGGCGTTAAGGAGAGACCGCTATATCAGGATGTTCAATCCAATACATAATAGTATGACCTATAATATTCAATATATACAAGCCAAACATTACAATTAAGTATTACATCCATACTCCCATACTTTATGGGGCTGGGTTAAAAGATTGTTCACCCACACCTAGATCAATAAAGCCAATTATAGCCAGCAGCCACAATCATTTTTCAGGAACTGAATATATGTCATAGATACATGTTCATAAGTGTGATGAGGGAAAATACACCTTCTAAGGATAAGACTACCACATAACAGTTTAGACCAATATATATGAGCCTGTCTATCCAGGTCAATCATTCCAACAGGAGACCAGGACTGTAACAGATAGGATAATAACTTACCAATGGAATAATATCATGGGCTATTCAATGACTTAACATTACATAGTAGAGATGTGTCGCTTCATCTATTGAGCTGCCCCAATGTGGCAAGACATCTAAAGATAATATGCAGATGTAACTATCACATGCCAAAGGCAGACAGCCTATGTGCACAGATAATCCTCTATCATAACCACATACTAATGGATTTACCCACAAAGCCAGCAGCCAGTGCATAACACCATCCACCATTGCTTCTTTTCCAAGTATGAGCACATTTAAAGCCATTTTTGCACCAAATTGGCATCTCAATTATCAAAAATATCATGTGTGCCACCTGCACCATCTCCTACTGCATAATCACATCACTCACAGCTCGTGGGGGGGGGGGGGGCATCAGCCTCTCCCATTTTTAAATTGTATATTTATTCCGATTTTCCAAAGAAAGAAATACAGGAAAGGAAAAACAGCCCTTGAAGAACATGACAACATATTTGAAATAAATCACATACGTAATACAGGGAAACAGACATGTGTTAGGATATAGATAGGAACAATATAAAACCATAAAAGTTATATAAGTGGCAATCCAGTAGAGCAGGCATATACAACAGGTGTAGACCATCACACAACATGAATTACAACTCCATGGATTAACCTCTTATAAATTTCTGAGATATCTTGAACTAGCAGAAGAGAGTTCCCCAGAGGGCACAGAACCAGAGGGAGAGGAAGGGGAAAAACACCATGGAAAATGGAGACATAAGGATATAAATTGGTTAAATGAAAATCCTAGAAGGGGGGGAGGTGGTTATTCAAAAATTAGAGGTATGGCGTTAGGGTATAGCTCAGAATGATCCCATAGCTCCCAGATTTTGGAAAACTGGGGTAGAGAGTCATGTACAACAGTCGTAAGATTCTCCATTCTATGAATCATTGCCAGCACCTGCCATACTTGGGACAATGTAGGTTGGGAGGTAGACACCCATCCCAAAGGAATAACCCATTTAGCTGCTAGGAGGATAATAGTAGCTAATTTTTGGGCATGCTTGGAGAAGCCAGGGATAAGCAGGCTTACACCTCGGACACCCTCCTGAGCTATGTCCCATAAGGGGAAAAATGAACACCGCCCGCAAAAGCTGACAGCTTTCTTCCTCCATATGGCTCTAAAGGTCAGTGCTGTCCAAAATGGGCCGGCGCCGCCATGGCTGTGGCGAGCTGATCTTACACAGATCTCCCTGATGACACTCAGGGAGATACAGAACCCCAGCTACTGCCCCTGTCTCCTGGCAACTCAGCAAGGGGAAGCTCACATTCAGGGAGCCCTGCTAAGGCCTGTATGAGGATGGAAGGACCCCCATCGACAGAACACACTGAGACATATTATTTTAAACCAGGCCTTACAGTCCTCTATGACAGCTTTTCCTATCACAGGTCAGCCTGTGATAGACACAACCTTAACCACTTCAGTACCCGCGTATAGTAAAATGACGGTCACAGATGGGATCTCCCATCCTGGGCGGCCGTCATATGACGTCCTGGGCTTCCTGGCCATCTAGGGGGCACGCGTGCTCCTGCCGCCGGGGGTGCGTGCGCGCCCACTGTATTGCTCGGGACCTGGTGTATGTGCCTGGCAGCCGCGATGTCCACCGTGCACCCGCGGTTGCCCATTAACCGAGCAGGACCGTGGATCTGTGTGTGTAAACACACAGATCCACGTCCTGTCAGGTGAGAGGAGACCGATCTGTGTTCCCAGTACAGAGGAACAACGATCGATCTCCTCCCCTTGTGCGTCCCCTCCCCCTACAGTTATAATCACTCCCCTAGGAAACACATTTAACCCCTCGTCTCCCCCTAGTGGTTAACCCCTTCCCTGCCTGTCACATTTATACAGTAATCAATGCAATTTTATAGCATTGATCGCTGTATAAATGTGAATGGTCCCAAAAATGTGTCAAAAGAGTCCGATGTGTCCACCATAATGTCGCAGTCACGAAAAAAAAAAATCGCAGATCGCTGCTATTACTAGTAAAAAAATAAATAAATATATATATTTTTTAAATGCCATTTTGTAGACGCTGTAACTTTTGCGCAAACCAATCAATATACACTTATTGCGATTTTTTTTACCAAAAATACGTAGAAGAATACATATCGGCCTAAACTGAGGAAAACATTTTTTTTTTTTTTTTTTTTAAATGGGATATTTATTATTGCAAAAAGTAAAAAATATAGTTTTTTTCAAAATTGACGCTCTTCTTTTGTTTATAGCGCAAAAAATAAAAACCACAGAGGTGATCAAATACCACCAAAAGAAAGCTCTATTTGTGGGGAAAAAAGGACATCAATTTTGTTTGGGTACAGGGTCGCACGACCGCGCAATTGTTGTTTAAAGTGCGACAGCGCTGAAAACTAAAAATTGGTCTGGGAAGGAAGGGGGTGAAAATGCCCTGTATTGAACCGGTTAAAGGACATGCTCCTCTCACTGCAGATGTCCTTAATGTCAGACCTGTCCTCTTTCATAACCGAATTCTCCTCTGACATCAACAGTCCGGGGAATAGGGTCTCAACTCTCAAACATAAAAGATAAAATGGAGGAAAGCACCACAACTGTAAATTACCCTGTGGACACCTATGATGAAGTGAAAGATGAACAGTCCTGGATTAAAACTAAATTGGCAGACCTGGAAGATCGCTCTCGCCGTACTAATGTTAAACTACGTGGTATACCCGAATCGGTACTGCCTGCTGATCTTCAAAAGTATGCAAGTGACCTCATGCATGCTATCCTTCCCATAGCCATTCCACTTGAAATCTCCATTGACCACATCCACAGGGTATCCAAACCCCCTCACCTATCCGCCTCAGTACCCAGAGAGGTACTTATGAGAGTGCACTTTTTCCACGCAAAAGAAATGCTCCTCGCAGCCGCCAGAGCTGCTGTAACCCTTCCCACACCATTTACAGAATTACAGCTCTATCCAGATCTCTCTAAATACACCCTACAACTACGCAGACAGCTGAGCCCTGTCACTAAGGCACTGCATAATCATAAAATCCAACACAAATGGCTCTAACCTGCACCTTTGCTGATCACCAAGAATGGTAAAGACCACACCATCACCACACTCACAGGAGGAATGAAACTACTCTACACCTGGGGTATCATCCTGGAACAACCACAAGAAGCCAGTTTTCCTCTGCCGCAGTGCCAATCTCAGTGCCATCGTCACAACCAAAAGAAGCAGTACGACTGACATCTGCGACCTCATGCCCATGGAAGAGCCTCTCATATCTATACCATTCTCTCCCCAGTTCATGGCTTAATACTCTGTTGGCCAACTGTTACACTTGACTGCTCTCCCTCCACTGCGGATCTGCTGAGCCCAGCTTATTTGATCCGCCAAAGATTACACCGCAAAAATCTACCTTCACTTATTATATTGCTCTTTTACGTTATTTTTCTTTTTCTCTTTTGTTGACTCTGTTTTCAGTTTAGCTTTCCAGCAACAATGTGAAACTCCACAGCCTCCTCTTGTCCCGACCCAACCCAAACACAGCAGGAATCCACAGATCAACAGCAGGACTATTCCTTCCAGTCCCAAAAAAAGTGCCTGAATACTTTTCACTAAACATTCCCACATCAAATATGCCACTCAACATCCTATTCATAAATGTGAATGGGCTCAACCACCCTGCCAAATGCCACTCCTTATGGAAAACTGCCTAAACTAGCAACTGTGACAGTCTATGTGTCCAAAAGACCCACTTTTCCTCATTTGCCACGCCTACATGTTCTAACAAGTGATTCCCACACATCTTTCAAGCTTCCTTTACCTCCATAAAATGAAGAGTCCTAATTGCTGTCAAAGACAATGAAGAGTCCTAATTGCTGTCAAAGACACAGTGACTTTCCAATCCCACCAAGTGACTCTAGACCTGAAAGGTCGGTACATAATAATGGCATACACTATCAACAACATCCCCTATGCCTTAGTAAACTTTTACGCACCCAATGCTCGCCAAATGCACTTCCTTAGACATATAATACAAGTCATCAAACCCATCCAAAGAGGTCATGTGATCATATGTGGGAACTTCAACTTAGTAACAGATATACACCTAGACTCCTCCACTGCAACTTACGAGGTGTGAATCTCCTCTTAAAAAAATTCTGATTGACCAGGACCTGTTTGACATTTGGCGTTGCCACCCTGGGTCCAAAAGAGACTACACGTATTTCTCTACTTCATAAAACGTTTTTAAGAATAGATCTTTTTCTTGCAGATTATTATTATTATTATTATTATTATTATACAGGATTTATATAGCGCCAATAGTTTATGCAGCGCTTTACAATATAAAAAGGAGACAATACAGTTATGATACAATAAAATACAAGAGGATTAAGAGGGCCCTGCTCAGAAGAGCTTAAAATCTGATAGGGTGGGGCAGGTGGTACAAAAGGTTGTAACTGTGGGGAATGAGCTGATGGAAGTGGTAGAAGATTAGTTGGAGATGTGATAGGCTTTCCTGAATTGATGAGTTTTCAGGGATCACCTGAAGGTAGCAAGAGTAGGGATTAGCTGGACAGGTGGAGGTAGCGCGTTCCAGAGGATGGGAGAGGCTCTGGAGAAATCCTGGAGATGAGCATGGTAGGAGACAAGAGAGCTTGAGAGTAGGAGGTCTTGAGAAGAGTGGAGAGGACGATTTGGGTGATATTTGGAGACAAGATTAGTGATGTAGCTCGGGGCATAGTTGTGAATGGCTTTGTATGTTGTGGTTAGTATTTTGAATTTAATTTGCTGGGTGATTGGGAGCCAGTGTAGGGATTGGAGGAGAGGGTTGGCAGACACTGAGCGGTTGGTAAGGTGGATAAGTCTGGCAGCAGCATTCATGATAGACTGAAGAGGGGATAGCCTATGGAGAGGCAGGCCAATGAGAAGGAAGTTGCAATAGTCAAGGCGAGAGATAACAAGGGAGTGGATGAGGAGCTTGGTGGTTTCATTTGTTAAAAAGGGGCGAATTTGGACTTGGGGCTGAAATGACAAGTCAGAGTCTAGGATTACACCTAGTACCCTGGCATGAGGGGAGGAACTGATAGTTGCATTGTTGATTTTGATGGAAAAGTCATGGAGGGAGGGCACGGGTGGGGAGGATATTAATAGCTCAGTTTTAGAGAGATTTAGTTTAAGGAAGTGGTGCGACATCAATGCTGATATGTCAGTTAGTAAGTTGTAATGCAAGAGGAGACTGAAGGAGTGAGGTGAGGAGTAGACAGATAGATTTGGGTGTCATTGGCATATAAGTGGTATTGGAAGCCCTGGGCAGTTATCAAGTGACCAAGGGAGGAGGTATAGATAGAGAAGAGAAGGGGTCCTTGGGGGACCCCCACAGAAAGGGGCAATGGAGAGGAGGAGACAGAGTTGTAGGTGATACTGAAGTAGCGCTGTGATAGATAGGCAGAGAACTAGGATAGAGCAGAATCTCAGAGACCAAGGCAATGTAGTTTATTGAGAAGGAGCGGGTGGTTAACAGTATCAAAGGCCACAGAGAGGTCAAGTAGTAGGAGTATGGAGTACTGGCTGTTGGTCTTTAGCAGTTAGTAAATCATTAGTGAATTTTAATAAGGCAGTTTCCGTGGAGTGCTGCGACCGAAAGCCAGACTGTAAGAGGTCAACAAGGTTATTTTCACTGAGGTAGGAGCTAAGATGGTTGTAGACTAAGTGCTCTAGAAGTTTAGAGGTGAATGGGAGCAATGAGATGGGTCTTAAGTTGTTCAGGTTGGTGGGGTCAGTAAGGGCTTTTTAGGTATGGGAGTGATCTGCGCATGGTTTACTGGGGAGGGGAAGGTGCCACTAGAGAGGGAGAGATTGAAGATGTGAGTGATGGAGCATAGGATAGAAGAAGAGGGTGACCATAGTAGTTGTGAGGAAACAGGATCCAAGGAACAATTGGTTAGGTGGGCATCTGCGAAAAGTTTTGTAACCTCTTCAGTAGTAGCCAATTCAAAAGAGGAGAGTGTTGAATGTGCTGTTAGGCTATGTATGTTGGGTGGGGAAGATGTACGCACAGTGGAGGCGTCCTCACTAATTGCATCAATCTTGTCATTGAAGTGATTGGCAATCTCTTGGGTAGTGAGTGAGTTAGTGGGTAGAGGAGATAAATGGCTTCTTCAAAAAGCCACTTCTTTGACTGTCCATGCCATGTTGTGGTCGGACCATGCACCCATTAGCATCTCCATAGCAGACTCCCCACCACAATCTAAGACAAACCTCTGGAGAGCTAATCATTTTCTGCTACAACAACCAATATACTCCAAAGAAATCGCCACCCTACTCTCTGAATTTTTCAATAAAAATGTGGGTTCGGTACCCGACCACAGCATGGTTTGGAGTGCACACAAAGCATTTGTTAGAGGTGTATTAATGCAAATGAACTCTCATATGAAAAAAGAGAGGATGCAGTGTCTAGAAACCATTACAGCTAACATGTCAGAGCTTGAAAACATAAATAAGATCAGCCCAAAAGCTATACATTCGGTCAAGCTTTTATCCCTTAGGCAAGAGCTCAGAACCCTCCTCTTGGACTCCTTTGAGAAAATGCAACGTAAACTGAAAGCCGCAGCTTACTCCACCACCAAAATTTTAGGCCACATTCTCTACTAAACCTTGACCT
The DNA here is from genome assembly GCF_042186555.1 of Aquarana catesbeiana. Taxonomy (NCBI): domain Eukaryota; kingdom Metazoa; phylum Chordata; class Amphibia; order Anura; family Ranidae; genus Aquarana; species Aquarana catesbeiana. The sequence continues at coordinate 705,996,760 of NC_133324.1, read as the reverse complement.
AAAAATATATGTGACAAACAGAAACAGCTTTCCTACATCTTCCCTTAATCAATGTAACATGCAAATAAATGCAGTGCTGGTTATAAATAAACAGTTTCACAAAGGGGATCAAAGGAATGGTACTGTGCATTAGACTCTCTGGCACCGGCTCTCACTCTGCATATGGATCCCACTCCCTATAAAGTGAACACTTACCAGACCTCAGCAAGTGAAGAGCCTGAATGGATAGTCTCATCAATCCTCCCCGTAGGCTGTTAGTAACACTGCTGGATGATTCTGGGTTAGGTGTATCTGGACATCAGGGAATGATTGGCTCATCCCGCTGATCGTTCCTTCTATAGTATCCACCGCCTGATCATCCTCACACAGAGATCCCAAAGATGATGCTGTGATCTCATAAAACAAATTGCAGCAGAAATTGATGCAAAACTTTTAAATTCACATATCCTATGTGCATAGGTTAAAAACTTGGATAGTTACAACAACTGTCAGCACAAACACGGGATGATAGGGTATTAGCTATGCGATCTCTTATTTCTAGATAATAGCTGTTTAAAACCCTTTCTTATCTCTCCGACAGCCTAGCTGACCCTAATTAAACGCTGTTTGCTCAATATATGCAAAAGCTATTGCCATTCGACTAAATGACATCTTGCCCACCCTAAAACACTCCCGATCAGTCGGGCTTCACCAAATGTCACCGAGTGCCTGACGCTACCGGAAGACTTATTGACATTATCCATTACGCTGAGTCCAGCGGAATGCCTTCTCTGCTTCTGTCTTTAGATGCAGAGAAGGCGTTCGACAGAATACACTGGACCTTTCGCCACAGAACCCTGCTTAAATTTGGCTTAAAGGGCAATATGCTACAGCTATTTTAGCCCTTTACACTAAACCTTCCGTAAAAGTATACTCCTCTAAATTTATCCCACCTATTTCAAATAACCAATGGCACACAGCAAGGTTGCCCATTATCCCCCTTGTTCTTCAATTTACTTATGGAACTTCTAGCAGAACACATTAGATTTAATCCCCTTATTTTCGGCTTTACAATAAACAGAACGTTACATAAAATCAGCCTATTTGCCGATGACGTAATTTTAATGGTCACAAACCCGACTCCTTCCCTGTCAGAAATACAGAACAAAATATTACAGTGCACACATGCAAAAAAGACATTTACCTCCTGCAAGGCTTATTTAAAACACCTAGACATTTTCAAAAAACATTATCAAAAAAATATGGGGATTTGGTCACACCATAATGCTATATGGTGCTTAAGCCCACTTACTGCGACAAAGTACCCCATGATTAGTGGGTCCTACACTATCCATAGCCTGGGAGATCCTGCTTCTCTGAACCATAAGAGCAATACACTCCTCTATATGGGAGAACTGAGGTCCCACCCATGACACAGGTGGACACTAATGAGAGGCACTGATGAGGGAGTGGGGTGCTCCTCACCCAAAAGTATCTTGTTTGTCAGAAATACAGAACACACTCAAATGGTTTGGTAGAATATCATACTATAAAGTGAATGAAAACAAATTGTTTATTCTTGACCTGGGTATAGATGCAACAACTAGACGCCTACTACAATCCCAATTCCCATACATTTGGGCTGACAACAGTATCTCCTACCTAGGCATCCAGCTCAAAGATTGTGCCGAACTGTCATGGTTATGCAGTAATGTGTGTCTGTCAGCTCACCTTTCCTTCTGTGTTCACCTTTAGAGGCCAGCCACCCTCAACTGACTGTTAAAATAATCTTCCCTCAGCATAGCTCCATCCCGGTCTCTAATTAGAAACACTATATTAACCTGGGCATTGCAAGCCAACCTTGCTGATCAACCATTGTTTGTTTGGCTTCCTGTTTCCTGCTTGCTCTTCGTTTGTCTCTTTTACTGACCCTGGCGTGTTCTCAACTATTCCTATTTGCTCATGACCCTGACCTTTTGGCGTGTCCCCGACTATCCCTGCTTGCCTGTGACCCTGAACCTTTGGCGTGTACTCTGTTGTTCCTGTCTGCTAGTCGCCCTGACCTCTGCTTTATCCCTTTACTATCCTTGTTGTTCTAGCCTGCTGCTTCCTTCTCCTGTAGTCTACCATGAGCGTGATCTGTGAGACCCTAGGGGCTGCGACCTGGAGCCAGAAAAAGCAGTGCAGTCCATCCTCACCACTAGAGGCTCTGGTGAACACCTGCTGGCTCTTAGACTCTGCACCCTGGGGAATCTATGCTCTAGCTCCCACTGGGATCTGTGTTAGTGATCCAGTAGACCTGCTTCCTGAACCTCCCTGGGTACTATCCACAGCAGTCAGTCCTAGGGTCCACTATCTTAGCGGTGCCATTCCGACTCCTACGAAGTGCATCTGTCACCTGGTCTCAGGTGACCTGACAGTTTGATCAGCCATGGACCCGGCTGATGTGCCGCTTCCTGCAGATGATCCGTTGCAGGGCTTACTTCACAGACTTGAGACCCAGGAATCACATCAGACCCAGGTGATGCGATTCCTTCAGGATTTGGCCTCCTGTTTTGAACAGGTTCAGGCCTCATTAGGATCCCCGGTTCAACAACCTCAACCGCTATCTGCTGTTGCACCTATCGCACCAGTTGCAGCCACACATTTATTAGAAACTGCCAGTTCCGGGCCACTTCTCCAGGCACTCCAAGGCCTGCAGGGGGTTCCTTAGCCAGTGCACAATTCATTTTGAACTCCAGCCCCAAAACTTCCTGTCTGATCGGGTGAAGGTAGCCTATGTTATATTCCTCCTGTCCAGCGAGGCGTTAGCCTGGGCTGCACCTCTGTGGGAACTGAATGATCCAGTGGTTTCTAGCCCGTCTGATTTCTTGAAACTTTTTCAGAATATCTTCGAGGAACCGGGTCGTGTCTCATCAACGCCCAGTGCTCTTTTACGTCTCCGTCAAGAGGCCCCATCTGTGGGACAGTATGCTCTTCAGTTCCATATCCTCACAGCTGAATTGAGCTGGAATAATGAGGCCCTAGTTGCAACCTTTTTACATGGCCTCTCTGATAGAGTGAAGGATGAATTAGCAGTAAGATCCCTCCCTGCTGATCTGGATGGTGTCATCACCTTGTGTAACCAGATCGATATTCGCTTTCAAGAGAGGGCCCTGGAAAAAAGACGCCAGCACTCCCCATTCTTTAGGCAGCCTGAGCTCCCTGTCCCTTCTCTTTAATCCGAGGATCACCCCCTGCCTGCTGAGGAACCTATGCAGCTGGGCCAGACCAAGTTTTCTCCCGAAGAACGCGCTAGGCGCAGAACTCTGGGCCTGTGCCTCTATTGTGGGGTCAAAGGTCATTTTCGTGACACTTGTTCTCTGCATCTGGAAAAACGTTCGGGGCTAATACATCTGGAAGGTGGAGTATTAGACCCTGAAATATCACCTTCACTTTCTCGTCTTCTCCTTTCTGTATTCGTTCATGTCGGCGCTTCCTCTCGTTCGGTCTTGGCCAATCTGGATTCTGGAGCCACTGGCAATTTCATGGATTGGGAAACTGCATCTTCCATAAGACTTACCCTTTTGATCCTTACAGCGCCATTGGTGGTCTTGGCGATTGATGGCACTGTTCTCCCAGGGGGCCCTATTTGCTTCCAGACTCTCCCTGTTAAGATGTCGGTAGGGACACTCCACCAGGAGTGGATATCCTTCCTTGTCTTACCTAAGGCTTCATCTCCTATTATATTAGGTCTTCCTTAGTTACGGCTCCATTCTCCACACGTTGACTGGACTGCTGGACAGATCCTGGCTTGGGGTTCCTCCTGTTCCTCCTCCTGCCTACTCAAGGTTACCCCAAAAGAGAAACTTCCTGTTGCCACCATCCCAGTATCTTCTGCTCTTCCCGCTGTATATAGCGATTTCTGGGATGTGTCCTGCAATAGTCGGACTGATGCACTCTCTAGATCATGTGGCACTCTGGATGAGGAGCCCACCTATGAACCTGAGCCGATCATTCACTCCAGTTTGCATAACCATTTACCTTTGCCTGTCCCTAAACTCCCTTGGATGCACAGCCAGGCTAACTTGTCCGCAAGTTCCACAGTCGCTACGCCCTGTTATGCGATTGAGATAGTCAATACACCTGGCAACACTATTCAGTCAGCCTCTACACCAGTTATGTCAGTCCAGCCCATGCCCAGTGAGCTTCCTGCTTCTTGTTCAGGACCTTCTGTAACATGGCCTCATCCTACTGCTACTATGTCCATTCAAACCTGTTTAAGAGGCTCAATCCATCCTTTGGATAGACTGCCTCATTCGGCCAGGTGGGGTTTTCAATCTTTTTCTCAATCTTTTCTCAGGGCTCTCTGCATTCTGTTTCAGCTATCCAGCTTGACTCTTGTGACATGTCACCTTCTAACCAACCTGACCTCAGGGATCCACTGACCTCTGCCCAGTCTGATGGTCCTGTGCTGAATATCTAGCTCATCTTTAAGGGTCTGGGGGACCCTGCTCAGACTCCTGATGGCCTTCTCATGCCCTTACCCATTCCTAAAAAGCCTTTAGTCCTAATAAGTCCTCTCGTCCTCTCCCTACTTCGGTTCCGGTCTCTGAGGATAATCTAAAGTACAAGGTTAGTCAAGTTTTGGATTCCCGGCTCCGTAGAGGCATTCTTCAGTACTTCATACATGGGAAAGGGTTTGGTCCTGAGGAGAGGTCTTGGATCACTGCATCTGAGGTCTTTGCTCCTCCTCTGTTAAGGAGGTTCAATCTGGAGTTTCCCTTTAAGCCTGGGCCCAGGCAGTAGAGGGGGAGGCCTCGTAAGAGGGGGGTACTGTCATAGTTATGCAGTAATGTGTGTCTGTCAGCTCACCTTTCCTTCTGTGTTCACCAGCCACCCTCACCTGACTGTTTAAATAATCTTCCCTCAGCATAGCTCCACCCCGGTCTCTAATTAGGAACATTATATTAACCGGGGCATTGCAAGCCAACCTTGCTGATCAACCATTGTGCATCCATTGTGTGTTTGGCTTCCTGTTTCCTGCTTGCCGTGTGCTCTTCATTTGTCTCTGTTACTGACCTTGGCATGTTCTCGACTATTCCTGTCTGGTTGTGACCCTGACCTTTTGGCGTGTCCCCGACTATCCCTGCTTGCCTGTGACTAGAGATGGGCTGTCTGTTCGGGTTGAACATGAGTTCAACTCGAACATTGGCTGTTCGCCCGTTCGCCGAATAGCAAACAGTTTGGGGTGTTTGCGGAAAATTCGAAAGCCACGGAAAACCCTTTAAAAGTCTATAGGAGAAATCAATTGTTCTAATTTTAAAGGTTAATATGCAAGCTATTGTCATAAAAAGTGTTTGGGGACCTGGGTCGTGCCCCAGGGGACATGTATTAATGCAAAAACAAGTTTTAAAAATAGACGTTTTTTCGGGAGCAGTGATTTTAATAATGCTTAAAGTGAAACAATAAAAGTGAAATATTCCTTTAAATTTCGTACCTGGGGGGTGTCTATAGTATGAAAAAACAACAAAAACTGGAGACCAAGCTCATCTAGAGGAAAGTCCTATGGGGCAGGTCTCGGTGAGGTGGGTAGTAGTCCACGTTATCAAACACTAGACCTGTTATGCCCCGTATACACGATCGGACATTGATTGGACATTCCGACAACAAAATCCATTTATTTTTTCCGACGGATGTTGGCTCAAACTTGTTTTGCGTACACATGGTCGCACAAAGTTGTCAGAATTTCCGCTCGCAAAGAACGCGGTGATGTACGCCACGTACGACAAGACTAGAAAAGACCATTTCAGAACCAAGCGTGGCACCCTTTGGGCTCCTTTTGCTAATCTTGTGTTAGTAAAAGTTTGGTGAGAGACGATTTGCGCTTTTTCAGACTCGTGGTTTTCAGATCGTTTTCTGCTGTTTAGTTTGTGCTTGTGGGTTTGTATCTGCTCTTCAGTGCGTGCAGCAAGCTACGCGTGACTCAGTCATTGTGTTCTTGTTCATTCGTTACTGTTTTTCAGGTTGCTCTTCACAGGCCTTGCTGTTCTTCAGTGTGTTCTGTTACTTCGTTCTGAGCAGCCAACTGTTTTCTAGCCATGTTGCGTATACGTACTCCTCATAGAGTTCGTGCTGTGCGGGGGCTTGGTGTTGGGGTCCTTACCTTGACACAAGTCCAGTCCATGAACAGGGTGGGGAGGAGTTCATGGACCAAGAATTGGTTGCTTCAGCGTGACCAGTTCTGTCATATGCCTTTGCTCCGTGAGATCCGTGAGAATAATCCTGATGATTTCAGGAACTTTCTCCGGATGACGGACCCCGTATTTCACCATTTGTTGGCTTTGCTGACCCCTTATATTAGCAGGCAGGATACCTGCATGAGGCAAGCCATCACTCCGGAGCAGAGGCTAGTCGCCACCCTGCGGTACTTGGCGATGGGGAGAAGCCTGCAGGACTTGAAGTTCTCGACAGGCATCTCCCCCCAGGCTCTGGGGATCATTATCCCAGAGACCTGTTCTGCTATCATCCAGGTCCTGCAGAAGGAGTATATTAAGGTAAGATTTTTATCGTTTAATATCACATTTTATTGTATATAATGTTTGCTAATATTTTGTATTTCTTTCCTCATTCCCTAATTACCATGATTGTAATATGCTGTGAATGTCCCCTTTGTCCTCATTCATGCTGGATTTGTCCTTCATACATATTTGCCTTCACTTACCTCCCCAGCATGCTCTCCTGGCCCTATATTCACCTCGTGTAGTCACTTAACAATGTATTTTGTCAACTCCATAGTAGTGCTTTACCCCAAACACCCCCTAAAATGTTTTTAAATGTGATTTGTGCTTTAAATTAAGGCAGAGTGCCAGAGGCTTTTTTTTGGGGTTCCCCAAATCATTTGGAACCCTCCCTCCCCCCAACTGCTAAGTCAGCTGATAACAATTCTCTATCTATCCTCAATCATCTATTTGCTGACTTTGCCAAGCCCATACACACTATACCCACCTCTTTAGTGGTCAGATTTATGGATGAATTCCCCAAAGCATGTAGTGCAAGGGCCTGCCTGTATACTTTCAAGTGGTACTGTTTAAAGTTTTTGTATACTATTATTATCTTGATAGGTAATAGCAGAATTTCCAAATGTGCTCAAATATGTACAGTGTGTATTTATATCTTTGTATTATGACACTTCTTACCTGTCCAGTGGGCTGTCAATAGTGTAACTAAGGAGAGGCTGGCCAAAGTAATACCCATTATTTAGGCATTCATCTCTCAATGAAGTGGAGAGGGTTACCTGTCCAAGAGCCCCCCCATAATGTTAGAAATGGCCCATGGGGGAGGGGGAATATGATAGGTGTACCTTATACTTTGGTCTTTCAAAACTCCATCAAATAATTGTTATCTTGACGTTGGCCAAGAATGTTTGTGTCTAATCTGCTTTCCCTGTTTATGTGCAAAATGACTAATGTTGTTTTTTGTTTTGACTCCACAGTTTCCTTCCATGCCACAGGAATGGCAGACTGTGGCCTCCCACTTTGCCCAGCGGTGGGACTTTCCTAACTGTGGAGGGGCAATTGATGGGAAACACGTCCACATCGTCCCACCACCCAACTCGGGGTCATACTATTATAATTATAAGGGGTTCAATAGTATTGTGATGTTGGCGGTGGTGTCGGCTACTTATGAGTTCCTGTATGTGGACGTGGGGAAGAATGGCCGGATGTCCGATGGTGGAGTCATCGCCCACATGGAGTTCTACAGGCGTCTCCAGAATGGCAGCTTGGACTTGCCACCTCCAGAAGACAATGTGGAAGGACTCCCATTCGTCTTCGTTGCGGATGAAGCATTTGCGCTGGGGGAACATCTTATGTGGCCATTCCCGATGAGGACCCTCACCCCGGACCAGAGGGTTTTTAATTATCGGATGGCCAGAGCCAGAAGAGTGGTGGAGAACACGTTTGGAATCATGGCCAGCCGGTTCCGCCTATTTCTTACACCCATACATATGGCGGAGTATAAACTGAATCATATTATCCTGGCGTGCTGTGTTCTACACAACTTTTTACAGCAACATTCTGTCAACTATGCTGGCTCAGTTGGGCCTGAGGCTGCAATTCCAAATGAACCAACCCTGACGGCGCTTGAAAGTGGCTGTCCTGGCTTGCCCCCCCTGAGTGCCCGTGATGTCCGGCTAAGATACCTTGAATTCTTTGTGGGTAGGGGGGCTATCAATATGCCAGACAATGTCTAAAACCTTTTTCAAATAAAAAAAAAATACTCAAATCTTTGGTGACATTTACTGCTTGTGTTTGTTTTAGCTGACCCTGACAGAAATGTGGTGAGTCCTGAAAATGGTGTGATTGTGTAACCTTACAAAGCACTGTTGGGTGTTATTTACTAAAGGCAAAGACACTTTGCACTACAAGTGCACTTGAAACTGCACTGAAACTGCACTTGTAGTGCAAAGTGGATTTGCCCTTAGGTAATAACACCCATTGTCACAGAAAACAGCAATTAGATCACCACAAAAGTGTTGTAGCGTTGAGACAATAATCCACACATTCTTGACTAACAATCTTTTTAATACCAGCACAATCACATGTGCATTTAGAAAAGGTTTTTAAAACAAACCAACATGTTTGTTGTATAACAATTTTTGGGGTCACATTAGAAAAAGTATAAATGTCCATTTAAGATAAAACAGGCATGTTTAAAACCAACAAGAAAGACACAAATCTTGTACTTACAAAGTTCACATTTGGTAGAACTTGAAGGCAATATCAGACATGAGTATTTACAAACTGTGTTTGATATTGCGTTCAGATGGGGTGAAGTCACCCAAGGAAAAGCCAAATTTTGAAGATGCACACAAATTTACGAATGTCAACATGTGCTACCTGCCATCACGGGGGATCAAGGGATGTGTTTTGGGGGTGCAACCCCTTCCTCACAGCTACTTTATTAGTGAGGAAGGGGTTGCACCCCCAAAACGCGTCCATTGATCTCCCGTGATGGCAGATAGCACATGTTGACACACTGTGTGCCTCTTCAAAATTTGGCTTTTCTCCAATTTGTCAAAAAATGTCAAAAATTTGTAGCACACAAAAAAACAAAGGGATTTGGAGGGGTTTTAAACTCTCCCTAAAACATCAATGATGTTCTTCATTTTTTGAAGAACATCATTGATGTTTTTCTTGATGTTTTCCAAGTCCCTATTACACCCCATGATCTCCCCAATCAGGATCTGTGCACTTTCCGAGGTGAAAGGATCTAGATCCACAACATCACGATCACCTAAAAAGATAGAAACCAAAAAAACACCATGTATTATAAATATGCCGGCATCCATTTCTTACCTGAGCCTGTGGTCGCAGACACTCACCTGTTGTGGTGCCAATTTCCATCACGTCTTCCTCCTCCTGCTATGCTTGGCTTGGGTGGATTTCCCCTTCTTCTAGAGGTGGGGGGGTCTGTGGTCTCCTCGGATGAGGGGTGTCCTCTGAGTCTTTTCTCCCCTATGTAACAAAAAATTGGTATACTTAGCACACAGATATTTGATGTCAGAACTATAAATATGAAACATTGCTTGGAAGTGGGGTACAATTGTCTATTTTGGCAGAGTTCCAAGATGTAGAATTTTTAGTGTCCTTTGTCAAGCTTCAATACTTTACTTGTTTTGTACAAGCTTCACAGATGGAGACACCCCTATAGTATACACTGGAGCACCTGTGTGGGCCCCCTAATAAAAAGGGTGTTCTTGTGTCCCACACTAGTGCTCCAGCGTCCAGATGTGAAAACTGCTGCTAAGTGTCCTCTCCTTACACAGAATCTAGTTTGCATTTCATTCTAGTAACAAACCCATCTACCCAACCAAATTAGTTTCAGACAAGTAGGCCCTAAAAAATGTGGGCAAATGCATATGGCCAAAACAATGGTGTTTTCTAGGCCGCACGAAAAATGTTTGATACGAACGAATAATGTGCCCATGAACATGAAAGTTGCAATTTTAAACTGTACAACAGTTAAGAAAAGCACATGGAGCAGCACGAACGTAATAAACATAAAAAGAACAGGAACACAGCACAACTACTTACTTTTTGCAGCACTCTCCGGATCTTTCTGTACTGCTCGTGCTCTCTTAATTTCAGGTCTGACCACCGCTTCCAGAGCTGATCTTTCGATCGTCGTACCCCGAAATTCCGGTGCAGACTTTTGACAACTTTCGCCATGATCTTGACCTTTCGGACATTGGGGTTGGGGTAAGGTCCATACTTCCCGTCATAGTTGGCCCTTTTCATTATGTTGACCATCTCCAACATCTCCCCAAATTACATATTTGATGCCTTATATGTCTCCTTCTGGATCGGGACGTTTCAGGCTCCGGGCTTTCCTCCTCCTCCTCCTCGTTGGTGTAATTATCAGACACCTGCTCTGACTCCGCCATGTGCTCTTCCCCACTGTGATGAAGGAGAAGGGGCGGGGAATAGACTAGAAAGAACATCAGGGGCGGGCGGAGTTTCACGCATGCGCAGTGGCTATAAAGCGTAACACGCGTGCGTAGTACGTACAATCTGTGAGCGGAGGAAGGGGTAACGAAGGCGCCGATCGCGATAGCGAAGGTAAGATTTAACATGGGCCTATACTGCTTCTAGATTGAGGCCTGTATTTGCACAAGTTTAGAAGACTTTAGGGTGACATTAGGGTTTGTCTTGTGTTGTGTCTTGCAGTGAAAATGGATATCTTGAAAGATGAGGACTTTATGCCAACATTCAAAGATATGTTCAGAGAGCTGCCCTGTCTATGGGAGATAAACCACCCTGAATATAAGAACCAAACAAAGAGGAAGGCAGCGCTGGATAATTTGTTGGAATTTGTGAAGCAGGTGATCCCCACAGCAGACATCATCTATTTGAAGATCCTAATTGGTGGCCTGAGGAGTACATATCTAAGGGAGCACAAGAAGGTCCAGGATTCCCAGAGATCAGGAGCTGCAGATGACATTTATGTCCCCAGGTTGTGGTACTATGACAGACTGCATTTTCTGGCAGGTCAGACTGAACCCAGGCCAGCACTCTCCACTCTTCCTTCCACGCTTCCTTCCCCCCAGCTGAGGCTTCTGATGCCCAACCTGGGCCTTACAGACAGCAACATGTGGAGGAGCCCAGCTTGAGCCAGGTATAGCATTCTTCTAAATATTTCTGGTTGTCCAATCAATGATGTTAACTAGATGTTAGTTTGGAGTACTAATTTATGATTGTGATTGATGAAGCCAAAACTAAAACAATGTCCCTTTTTCATACACAGGGAAGTCTCAGCCAGGAGGTGGCCAGGCCAAGCAGGCTGCCTGATATCCTGGTCCCTCCCCTACATCTTCAAAGACAAAGTGGCAGAAAGAGGAATAACCTGGAGGAGGCTGCCATAGGCCTCTTTTGGAAGGCGCAGAGGCCCTGAGAACCCCCCACACTGTGGAGGAGGACTTTGCTGGCATAACTGCCTGCAAAATGATGCAGATGGAAGAGGGACAACGACTCCTGTGTGAGTTCCCAATTTTAGAAGCTCTCAATAAGGGGTTGAGGGGCCAAATAACATGTGCAACCCACATTTGTGACCTCACACATGGTCCTCCTCCTCCTCCAGGTCCTACTCCTCCTCCTCCTCCAGGTCCTACTCCTCCTCCTGCCACATCTCCAACACCAGAGCCAGAGCCGGGAAGGAAGCGTGGAAGGAAGATCAGAGAGTGATGACCCTGGGTTCAGTCTGGTCTGGCAAAATATGCAGCCTCTTGTAGGATCACAGCCTGGGGACATAGATGTCATCTGCTGCTTTCATGATCTCTTGGACTTCTGGACCAGACTGCACTCCCTTATATATGGACTCCTCAGGCCACCAATTTTGCTGTAAAAGAATTGATGTCCGCCCTGGGGGCCAAAGGCTTCACCAATTTCTGCTGTTTCTCCAGCGTTGCCTCCCTCTTTGTTTGGTTCTGAGCCCTTAATAAAGGAATTTTGGGTTCAATTATACTTGCCTATGTGTGTTTTCCTTCAAAAAGGACAGTTTGTTGGTGAGTGGGCAGGTACATTTCAAAAATACAATGTGAAATTAACAAGGGACACCAACACCAAACAATCTCCTTGAGATTAAATAATACAAGATATCAATGGTGTTGTGGTAACTTGACACACAAAACACACACAAAAATATTATGGAGTAAAACACAAAAAAACACAAATAAAAAAACAGCCTTGAAAAAAATACAAACCCAAAAAAAAAAAAAAAAAGCCTTGAAAAAAAAAAAAAAAAATAACAATAACCAAAAAGAAATTTGGTCAGATGTGACAAATCAAAATATATTGAGGGAATCACAAGAAATAATAAAGAAATAAGTTTGTGAGAAGTCTGTGTGAATATGAGCAGCAAAACTACTTCATTCTTCTAGCATTATAAAGAAGAGAGTGCACTGTATTAAACAATTTAAAACATTGCAGCATGACGAAAGTGCTGTATCCATTCGGAACGCTAATTTTACCAGACCGAGCTGTTCCGTCTCGGAATTTCTTGTGAGCATGCATGGCACTTTGTGTGTCGGAATTGTCCACACACGGTCAGAATTGACGCGATCGGATTTTGTTGTCGGAAAATTTTATAGCCTGCTCTCAAACTTTGTGTGTCAGATGGCAGATGTCAGATCTGATGGCAAAAGTCAGATGGAGCCCATCGGGCTTTCCTCCTCCTCCTCCTCGTTGGTGTAATTATCAGACACCTGCTCTGACTCTACCATGTGCTCTTCCCCACTGCGACGAACGAGAAGGGGCGGGGAATAGACTAGAAAGAACATCAGGGGCGGGTGGAGTTTCATGCATGCGCAGTGTCTATAAAGCGTGACACGCGTGCGTAGTACGTACGATCTGTGAGCGGAGGAAGGAGTAACGGAGGCGCCGATCGTGGTAGCGAAGGTAAGATTTAACATTGGGCCTATACTGCTTCTAGATTGAGGCCTGTATTTGCACAAGTTTAGAAGACTTTAGGCTGACATTAGGGTTTGTCTTGTGTTGTGTTTTGCAGTGACTTGCTTGCACATTTTCCATCGGAAAATCCGACCGTGTGTACGGGGCATTAGTATAAACTTAGAAAAGAACCATTCCCTGTGTGTGGGCCAAAGGTCACCGGGTGGCGATCCTCTAAATTCAAAAGCATATATATTCAAAAAAGATAGGGACAAAGATCCCAAAAGGTATTCTTCAGAAAGGATAGAGAAAGTGTAAAGGACTAATTTAACTTTATTTAAGTGTACAAAAACAAATAAATACTTGCAAAAATACTTGTCTAAAATAATGAAAAAGATGCCAAATCCCTCCTCCAAACACATTTAATTAAAATTAAGCCAAGAAGGTCTTAATGGAACACCGGTGTCCATAACAAATCCAGCCATACACATCAGTCACCCATCTCACACACACGGTTCAATCTGATTGTTGTATATTCACCACAGATTGGCCTGGTAACTCAATAGAGACAAAAGTCACTGTAATATAGATGAGATTAGCCAGCAGTGATTATGTATAGAGAGTTTGTGTGTTCCACTCAGCATATAACTACCACTCAAACTTGTAAAGCAGCAATGCATATGGATTTCAAAATCGCACAGATTAAAAAGCACAGGTCATTGGTTGCTATGTAGGTATGGATCACAATGGATTAATCAGAAATAGCATCGGTCAACGGATGTTCAACAAGTAACTTCCATTCAGACTTGTAAAGCAGCAATGCATATGGATTTCAAAATCGCACAGTTTGAAAAATGCAGGTCATTGGTTGCTATGTAAGTATGGATCACAATTGATTAATCAAGGGTAACATCAGTCAAAGGATGTTCAGCAAGTAACTTCCACTCAAACTTGTAAAGCAGCAATGCATATTAAAAAGCACAGGTCATTGGTTGCTATGTAGGTATGGATCACAATGGATTAATCAGAAATAGCATCGGTCAAAGGGTGTTCAGCAAGTAGCTTCCACTCAGACTTGTAAAGCAGCAATGCATATGGATTTCAAAATCACACAGTTTGAATAGTGCAGGTCATTGGTTGCTATGTAAGTATGGATCACAATTGATTAATCAGGGATAACATCAGTCAAAGGATGTTCAGAAAGTAACTTCCACTCAAACTTGTAAAGCAGCAATGCATATGGGTTTCAAAATTGCATAGTTGAAAAACGCAGGTCATTGGTTGCTATGTAAGTATGGATCACAATTGATTAATGAGGGATAGCATCGGTCAAAGGAAACAGTAACTGTATTAAGGCAGGGGGTTAACCCAGTACAGCTCACCGTTCTGACGTCTTGATCCGTATGTCTGTATCCCCTATGTTCATACAAATGGACCAGCCGCTCAGCGATAGAGACTCATAAGTCACCGGATATACTCAGTCATTGGAGATATTAGGTGGATCTTCCTTCCATTTGAAAAGACAAAATGGGAAATCGTCCTTTACAGACCTCCCTTAGAATTGCTCCCTGTTGAGTAGTCCTGGTTCATCTTTCAAAGAGTCCTATATATAATGCAGATGCTTGCCAAGTTGTCCTAATCACACCAACAAGTGGTTTAAGAGAAGGTTGCTGAGTGCTGGATGGTTAGTGCTGAGCCGAGATTCGGATGGGTGATCTGGGTTTGCCAGGTGGATGGACAGGTCGGTGTTCACATTGCTGGAGACATGTGAGTATGTCTTACTTGCTTACATGTTTCGCTTGTAACCCAAGCTTCTTCAGAGCATGCGCAGTCAGTAAGGGTGTATCCTTAAATGTCAGAGAGACTTAATTGATTAAGTGGATGTCAAAGTTAACACCTTATTCAGACTGCGGTAAGTGAATATCCAGTCTCACCACATACATACAATAGACTTTTACCCCGTGCATTCACCTATTGCATTCATCCATCTTCTCCCTCTGAAGGGGTGTGTGGAACTTGTATTTACCAACAGTACCTTCTATTGCAACCTATAACTGTACTTATAAGGAATGACTAAAATAACTATTACATGAGGGGATTTTCTGTACCTAATTTGTTGGCAATAGGTGAATGCACAGGGTGAAAGTCTATTGTATGTATGTGGTGAGACTGGATATTCACTTACCGCAGTCTGAATAAGGTGTTAACTTTGACATCCACTTAATCAATTAAGTCTCTCTGACATTTAAGGATACACCCTTACTGACTGCGCATGCTCTGAAGAAGCTTGGGTTACAAGTGAAACACGTAAGCAAGTAAGACATACTCACATGTCTCCAGCAATGTGAACACCGACCTGTCCATCCACCTGGCAAACTCAGATCACCCATCCGAATCTCAGCTCAACACTAACCATCCAGCACTCAGCAACTTTCTCTTAAACCACTTGTTGGTGTGATTAGGACAGCTTGGCAAGCATCTGCATTATATATAGGACTCTTTGAAAGATGAACCAGGACTACTCAACAGGGAGCAACTCTAAGGAAGGTCTGTGAAGGACTATTTCCCATTTTGTCTTTTCAAATGGAAGGAAGATCCACCTAATATCTCCAATGACTGAGTATATCTGGTGACTTATGAGTCTCTATAGCTGAGCGGCTGGTCCATTTGTATGAACATAGGGGATACAGACATACGGATCAAGACGTCAGAACGGTGAGCTGTACTCACCGTTAACCCCCTGCCTTAATACCGTTACTGTTTCCTTTGACCGATGCTATCCCTCATTAATCAATTGTGATCCATACTTACATAGCAACCAATGACCTGCGTTTTTCAACTATGCGATTTTGAAACCCATATGCATTGCTGCTTTACTAGTCTGAGTGGAAGTTACTTGCTGAACATCCTTTGACCGATGTTATCCCTGATTAATCAATTGTGATCCATACCTACATAGCAACCAATGACCTGCGCTTTTCAATCTGTGCGATTTTGAAATCCATATTCATTGCTGCTTTATAAGTTTGAGTGGAAGTTATATGCTGAGCGGAACACACAAACTCTCTATACATAATCACCGCTGGCTAATCTCATCTATATTACAGTGACTTTTGTCTCTATTGAGTTACCAGGCCAATCTGCGGTGAATATACAACAATCAGATTGAACCGTGTGTGTGAGATGGGTGACTGATGTGTATGGCTGGATTTGTTATGGACACCGGTGTTCCATTAAGACCTTCTTGTCTTAATTTTAATTAAATGTGTTTGGAGGAGGGATTTGGGATCTTTTTCATTATTTTAGACAAGTATTTTTCCAAGTATTTATTTGTTTTTGTACAATTAAATCAAGTTAAATTAGTCCTTTACACTTTCTGTATCCTTTATGAAGAATACCTTTTGGGACCTTTGTTCCTATCTTTTTTGGGTGTCTATAGTATGCCTGTAAAGCGAGTCATGTTTCCCGTGTTTAGAACAGTCCGAGAGCAAAATGACAAGGAAAAAAAAGTCATTGAAAAGTACTACTGCTAGCGTCGGCTGCTATAATGAATTGTCGAGTCTCTGCAATACACATAAAAGTCATTGAAAAAAACAGCATGGGATTCCCCCACAGTCCATTACCATGCCCTTTGGGTCTGGTATGGATTTTAAGGGGAACCCCGCGCCAAAAAAAAAAAAATGGCGTGGGGCCCACCTAAAAATCCATACCAGACCCTTATCCGAGCACGCAACCTGGCAGGCTGCAGGAAAAGGGGGGGGCGAGAGAGCGGCCTCCCCTCCTGAACCATACCAGGCCACATTAACTCAACATGGGGAGGATGTCCCCCTGTTGATGGGGACAAGGGCCTCATCCCCACAACCCTTGCCCGGTGGTTTTGGGGGTCTGTGGGCGAGGGGCTTATCAGAATCTGGAAGCCCCTTTTAACAAGGGGACCCCCAGATCCTGCCCCCCGTTTGAAATGGTAAAGGGTACATTGTACCCGTACCATGTCACAAAAAAAGTGTCAAAATTGCAAAAAAAAACACACACACTGGGGGGAAGTCCTTTATTAAAAAATAAAAAAAATCAAATGTCCCACGTAGTCCATACACCTCGACCAATGGAACTAAAGAAAAAAAAAAAAAAGCCACATCGACCTGTCTCCATGGGAGGCACCTGCCATATGACACATCCTCGCAGGTGACAGCTCTTTTATAACTTAGGGCGGGCCACACGTGACGTCGCCGGGTGACCCCGCCCCCCTCTGACACACGGGGACATCCCTATGGCTTTCCCGTAGCATCAGAGGGGGGCGGGGCTGTTCTGTCTGTGGGACAGATAGCTAAACCACCTTATCTCAATAACTTCAGATACCATATTTCTTTGATCTCAGTTTTATTAGAACAAGCCAGGTGAAACTACAAAATAACAGAAACAGACCTCAATAAGTATAATATTGCATACAATACAGCATGCATTGCATAAACAATGATATACAGTACATGATAAGATAATAAAAACTTACTTTTTAAGTTCTCTAAGGGGTGATGACGATAGATTGAGAAAGACATGTCTTGCTTCCTGCAATGTGTTGAAAAGTATGGTGGCTGGTTCACTTCCTGTTAAGATTCTACCCAGAATTCCCTGCTTGCTGACAACTTCCTTAATTACACATACAATAAAACAAATAAACAGAACTGCAGCAATACCAAAAAGGAATGCCAAATGGAGCCTGCACACCACATATGATTGTCTTAAGTAAATTACACATTTTGCATGTAAATTTAACAACACAGGTACAAATAAGGTGCAAATAATCAGCAAGACATCTGGTGGACAGAACACTCCCCGCCTGACATCAAGTGATGTCACTAACAGATTCCTCCGTAGAGAGTAACAGAATAAGTTTGGTCACTGGTCTCAAGAATACTTTAACCTCATTCTGTTGAAAGATCTTGACCTCGACCTTATGGATATGAGTATCCTTGCTTGGCAGTACTTTGGTGATCAAACCTAAAGGCCACATATTCCTTTGTGCCTGGCAATCTTTCATGAGCACAACATCAACGGGTTTAAGATTAGGCTTTTCAGTGTGCCACTTTCTGCTTACTTAGAGTCGATATATATTGTTCCCTCCACCGGTTCCAGAAGGTGTTGGCAAGGGTTTGTACTTTTCTCCATTGACGTTTGTAAAGGTCCTTCTCACAAAACTCTCCAGCTGGAGCACCGGCAAGACTAGTCTTTTGCGTGAGTAACATGGCAGGTGTGAGGACCACTGGATCTTCAGAGTCACTTAAAATGGATGTCAAAGGTCTGGCGTTAATGATAGCTGTAACCTCTGCCATAAATGTCACTAAACATTCCTGAGTAAGCCTTGCAGTTGCTACTTGTATCATCCTCTCCCAAAGGACCGAGTTGGGTCAGGGAGAGGAGGCGGTAATACCAGAACCTGACGTCATTCCCGGGATGAGAGTTATGTTATAGAATGTGGCCCACAGTTCCCAGGTGGTCATGAACCTCCCCACTTTATCATTGAGTTTTGCTACTAAATGCTCCTGAGACATAATCCACAAAATTTTCCTAATACAACTCTGGAAGTTTACAGTGGACTTCTTCCAACATTTAGCAATGGTAATTTTAGCTCCCAACGGGATAAAGAAGGATAGGGCTTGTGAGTGTTTAGACAAACTAGGGACATTCTGATTAAGAAGAGCTATGTGTATGTTGGGGGCTACTGACGTTTTAAATATTTTACTGATAATTTGGAAGATTTTCTGCCAAAATGTTCTAATAAGAGGGCAGGTCCACCAGGTATGAATCGTGCCCTCGAGCGAGCAACCTCTAAAGCATAGAGAGGATGTTCCAGGGAAAATCAATGCCAATCAGGAAGGCACATAGTACCACCTTGATATAACTTTCAGACTAGCTTCTATAAGAGAGATATTGCAAATACCTTTGTAGGAGCGAGTCCAGGATCTGGACCATTCTGCTGGTGTCCATGTTCGGCCAGTGTCCTCCTCCCAGGTCTTAGCGTATACTGGTTTGTCTGGTTTTGTCAGGAGCGCCATATAGATCAAGGTAACGCCCCCTTTCTGGTACTGGGTATTGGAGCACCAGTGTTCGTAAGGGGTGATTGATGGAGGCTCTGATTTGTTATACCAAATAGAATGTAGGAAATGTGAAATTTGGGCGAATCTAAATCTTTCCGAGTCTGGCATGTCCAGTTTATTCTTACAGTAAGATAGGGTAAGAGGGCCAGTTGGAGTAAGGAAGTGACCGATCCGATAGAGACCTTTATCTGTCCACCATCTAAATGCTTTTATGTTTACTCCCAGGGGGGAATCGGCATTATGAAAAATGTGGGATAGAGGTTTTAGAGGAGAGGTCAGGGTAGCTGGTCTAAATAGCTTGGTGCTGAGCGAGATGGAGTGTGACAGGGTGGGGGCCATTATGGCTGGCCTGATCTTTGGGTCACACCACAGGAGGTAGTCAAGGGTGTTGAGGGGGGTTGCCCTCCTTTCTATGGAAAGCCAGTCAGGTTTTGGGCCCTTAGAGAAGATCATTGAGATTTGAGCGGCCTGATAGTATCCCCAGAGATCCGGTAGTCCCAAGACAACCTGGGATTTAAGGCGAAGAAGGATGCCGAACGGGCATCTATATCCCTTCTTTCCCCAGACAAAGCGTGTAATCTCCAACTGGAATTTGCAGAGAAAACTTTTTGTGAGTGGGATTGGTAGGGAGCGGAATAAATATAGAAGGTGGGGGAGGAGTGTTATTTTCACCACGTGTACCCTTCCCAGCCAGGACAGACCACATCTTGACCATTTTCAATTTCTCCCCTACATTTATAAATCATAGGGGGATAGTTAGCTTTGAAGAGGCTACTTATATCCGATGTGAGGTTGATTCCAAGATATCGGATGGCCCTGGGGGCCCAGGGGAAGTTAAAATTGCTAGTGAGTTGTGAAAGAAGGCCAGGTGGACCATAACATTCAGCGCAGTTGATTTGGTCATGTTAACCGTCAGGCCTGAAATTGCACTCTATGCGTTCAGTACTTTGTATATTCCTGGAATGGAGATTAGGGGGGAGGTAATATACAGTATGAGGTCATCTGCATAAAGTGCACATTTATGTTCCTGATCTCCGCACTTCACCCCTGTAATGTCTGGGTTTGATCTGATAGCTATGGCCAGGGTTTCTATAGCTATTGCAAAGAGAAGGGGAGATAGTGGGCACCCCTGTCTGGTGCCCCTGCCTATTGGGAACGAGGCCGAGTATCTACCCATCAGAGGAACTTGTGCTGTCAGGTTAGAGTACAGGGAGCGAATTAGATTTAGGCAGTACGGGCCAAATCCCCATTCTCGCAGGATGTCAAACAGGTATGTCCAGTCTATGGAATCAAAAGCCATGTGTAGGTCAATTGATAAAAGAAAACCCTTTTGAGGGGGCTACCATCCCAACAGGATTGTAGAAGGGATATAATATCAATGGTCCGTCTATTCTGGTCTGTACCTTGCCGTCCGGGGATAAAACCCACCTGATCTCTATGGATGTATAATGGGAATGAAGCTTGCTACCCTATTCGCCATAATTTTGGTTAGAATCTTAATGTCATTGTTGATTAATGATATTGGGCGATAATTTCCAACCTCACTGGGGTCTTTCCCTGGTTTGGGGATCATCGAGATATAAGCTGCATTCGGGTCTGTTCCTAAAGGAGAATCCTCTCTAAGGAAGTTAAATAATTTTGTGAGGTATGGGGCTAGTGCGGGGGCAAATTTCTTAAAGTACCCAGTGGAAAACCCGTCCGGTCCCGGTGCAGAGCCTAGTTTTAGAGATTTAATTGTATCTAGGACCTCTGACTGGGAGAAAGGACTTTCAAGTATTTCACTATGTTCTTTACAGAGGGAGGGCAATAAGAGGGAGTTAAAAAATTCCTAACTGAGGTTTCTCTAACTGAGGGGATCCCCGGATTGTAGCCTCACTTTCGGAAAAACTAAGGATCTAGGTTTGGGACTGAGCTTAATGGGGCGTACACACGTTCGGACTTTTTGGCTACAAAAGTCAGACAGCCCGTCCGACAAACTCTCGATGGACTTTTGGTGGACTTGCAGCGGACTTTTTAGCGAACGGACTTGATATTTGATAGCCAGTAGCCAATAGATGCCCTAGCGTGGGTTTTTGTCCATCGGACTAGCATACAGACGAGCAGATTTCTGGGTCCGGCGGAGTTACGACGTAAAGATTTGAAGCATGTTCCAAATCTAAAGTCCATCAGATTTGCGACTGGAAAAGTCCGCTGAAAGTCCGGGGAAGCCCACACACAATCGGATTATGCGCCAGATTTGGACTTTTGTAGCCGAAAAGTCCGACCGTGTGTACGCCCCATAACCGCTAGTTTCGAGCCAATCCTATCCTTTTGGGAGTAGAATTTCGCCCCCGACCATCTGAGGTGTTTTTCAGCTGTTGTAATGAGATTCAGATTTAGAAGTGCCTGAGCTTTATCTAATTTAGCTAGTGAGTCTGGTGAAGGATTTAACTTGTGTGCCCATGAGAGTGACCTGAAATCTGCTGTCAGTTTAATCCTGTCCGCTTTGTGTTCCACCCTAAGTTTGGCTGTTATTTGGATTAGCTTCCCCCTGATTACTGATTTGTGCGCTGCCCACACAGTCTCAGGGGAAATGTCATTTGTAGAATTGATATTAAAGTATTCCTTAATGGAGCTTTCAATAATGGCACACTGTATGGGGTCACTTAACCACTTCAATACCAGGCACTTAGACACCTTCCCGCCCAGGCCAATTTTCAGCTTTCAGCACTGTCGCAGTTTGAATGACAATTGTGCGGTCATGCTACACTGTACTCAAACAATTTTTTTATTATTTTGTTCCCACAAATAGAGCTTTCTTTTGGTGGTATTTGATCACCTCTGTGGTTTTTATTTTTTGCGCAACAAATAAAAAAAGACCAAAAAATTTGAAAAAAAACAAGTTTTTCTTTGTTTCTGTTCTATTTTTTTGGAAATAAGTACGTTTTCTTCTTCAATGACGGGCACTGATATTGCTGCACTGACGGGCTCTGATACAGCGGCACTGATGGGCACTGATGAGGTGGCACTGATGAGGTGGCACTGACGGGCACTGATGATGGGCACTGATAGGCGGCACTGATGGGCACTGATAGGTGGCACTGATGGGCACTGATAAGTGGCACTGGTATGTGGCACTGATGGGCACTCATAGGTGGCACCGATGGGCATTCGTAGGTGGCATTCATGGGTACTTATGGGGGGCACTGATGGGTACTTATGGGTGGCACTGATAGGTGGTACGGATGGGCACTGATGGGCACTGATAGGTGGGCACTGATGGGCACTGACAGGTGGCACTGATGGACACTGATGGGTGGCACTGGTATGTGGCACTGATGGGCACTCATAGGTGGCACTGATGAGCATTCATAGGTGGCATTGAGGGGTACTTATGGGTGGCACTGATGGGTACTTATGGGTGGCACTGATAGGTGGCACGGATGGGCACTGATATTGGGGAAAGTGCTGATGAAGAAACGTGGGTTGGTATGATGTGGGGTAGTGGGTCTCTTGAAGGAAGAGGACATCCGTGTGCATAGACTGGTAAAGTTGAAAAAGTTTTCTGCGTATGATGGGGGGGTTGAGTCCCTGGACATTATGTGATATGATTTTAAGTGTAGGCGTCTTAGTGCGAGGGATAGCCATTACGTGAGGGAGGTGAGGTCAGGCGTACGTTATAAGTCTTACCTTGCTGACTGGAGGTCTGAGCTCCAAAGAGCCCCAGTGTGGTGAATGTCGCTGTGTCAAGACCTGGGAGGAAAGACAGGAGCCTACCCGGAGCCTGTGAGCACTCAGATGAGTGGGGCAAGATAGGGGGAGAAAAGAGATGAAAGAGAGAAGGAGAGAAAACACGAGAGTTATATCAACTTTCAATAGAAAATATACTTGTAAATAAAATTGACATAGCTTAGAAACTCGGGTGCCCCTAGACCCCCCCAATTCCCAGGGTAAGATGAGGGAGCCCATCCTATCCCTATAACCTGAGAGGGCCGGCGCCTCACCCTTAGGGCAACCGGACAAGAAACCAATGACATAAACTGCACTCTTGGTTCCTAATGGAGGTGCACTGAATCCACCACTGCCCTGCCACCAGTAGTATATAATAAAAAAAAAAAAAAAAAAGGAAGTCATAAAGTCAGTCTTCCTTGAATTAACTGTCAGAATGACCCAGAGAACATCAACATCCTAAATGAAAAAAACTAGCAGAGAACTTGTTATCTTATCTGACCTCCCCCCGAGGACTTCAGTCCTCCTCCCCAGAGCCCAGGGGGGAAAGGCAGATCAAGATGGGGAGACCACTGTTTCCCAAAGCATGAGGGAGACAGTATTTCCTTACTGCGTAAAAAGCCACATCCGTAGCTTCTGGAATTCAAAGTGAGGGGAAATATGACCAGAAAGAGTATTTTAAATAAACTCATGCCCCCCTCATTACTCTGGAGTAACACGTTTGGAAGCCAACTAAATGGAATGTAAAGCTAATTATAAAGTCCCGAAAAAGATCCTGATTAGGGATGAGCTTCGAGTTCGAGTCGAACTCATGTTTGACTCGAACATTGGCTGTTCGCAAGTTCGTCGAACAGCGAACAATTTGGGGTGTTCGCGGCAAATTCGAATGCCGCGGAACACCCTTTAAAAGTCTATGGGAGAAATCAAAAGTGCTAATTTGAAAGGCTTATATGCAAGTTATTGTCATAAAAAGTGTTTGGGGACCTGGGTCCTGCCCTAGGGGACATGGATCAATGCAAAAAAAAGTTTTAAAAACGGACGTTTTTTCAGGAGCAGTGATTTTAATAATGCTTAAAGTCAAACAATAAAAGTGTAATATCCCTTTAAATTTCGTAGCTGGGGGGGTGTCTATAGTATGCCTGTAAAGGGGTGCTTGTTTCCCGTGTTTAGAACAGTCTGACAGCAAAATGACATTTCAAAGGAAAAAAGTCATTTAAAACTACTCGCAGCTATTGCATTGCCGGTCCGACAATACACATAGAAGTTCATTGATAAAAACGGCATGGGAATTCCCCACAGAGGAACCCCGAACCAAAATTTAAAAAAAAAGTGACGTGGGGGTCCCCCTAAATTCCATACCAGGCCCTACAGGTCTGGTATGGATATTAAGGGGAACCCCGGCCAAAATTAAAAAAAAAAAAATGACGTGGGGGTCCCCCTAAATTCCATACCAGACCCTTCAGGTCTGGTATGGATTTTAAGGGGAACCCTGCACCAAAATTAAAAAACAAAAACGGCGTGGGGTTCCCCCAAAGATCCATACCAGACCCTTATCCGAGCACGCAACCTGGCAGGCCACAGGAAAAGAGGTGGGACGAGAGAGCGGCTCCCCCTCCTGAACCATACCAGGCCACATGCCCTCAACATTGGGAGGGTGCTTTGGTGTAGCCCCCCAAAACACCTTGTCCCGATGTTGATGAGGACAAGGGCCTCATCCCCACAACCCTGGCCAGTGGTTGTGGGGGTCTGCGGGCAGGGGGCTTATTGGAATCTGGAAGCCCCCTTTAACAAGGGGACCCCCAGATCCCGCCCCCCCGTGTGAAATGGTAAGTGGTACCCCTACCATTTCACTAAAAAACTGTCAAAAATGTTAAAAATGACAAGAGACAGTTTTTGACAATTCCTTTATTTAAATGCTTCTTCTTTCTTCTTTCTTCTATCTTCCTTCATCTTCTTCTTCTTCTTCTGGTTCTTCTGGCTCTTCTGGTTCTTCCTCCGGTGTTCTCGTCCAGCATCTCCTCCGCGGTGTCTTCTATCTTCTTCTCCTCGGGCCGCTCCGCACCCATGGCATGGGGGGAGGCTCCCGCTCTTCTCTTCATCTTCTTCTCTTTTTCATCTTCTTCTTCATCTTCTTCTCTTCTTCTCTTCTTCATTTTCTTCTCCGGGCCGCTCCGCACCCATGCTGGCATGGTGGGAGGCTCCCACTGTGTGACGCGTCTCCTCTTCTGACGGTTCTTAAATAACGGGGGCGGGGTCACCGGGTGGCCCCGCCCCCCTCTGACGCATGGTGACTTGATGGGACCTCCCTATGACATCACGGGGAATGCCAAAGGGAAGTCCCGTCATGTCCCGTGCGTCAGAGGGGGTGGGGTCACCGGGTGGCCCCGCTCCCCGTTATTTAAGAACCGTCAGAAGAGGAGACGCATCACACAGCGGGAGCCTCCCACCATGCCAGCATGGGTGCGGAGCGGCCCGGAGAATAAAATGAAGAAGAGGAGAAGAGAAGAAGATGAAGAAGAAGATGAAGAAGAGAAGAAGATGAAGAGAAGAGCGGGAGCCTCCCCCATGCCATGGGTGCAGAGCGGCCCGAGGAGAAGAAGATAGAAGACGCCGCGGAGGAGATGCTGGACGAGAACACCGGAGGAAGAACCAGAAAAGCCAGAAGAACCAGAAGAAGAAGAAGATAAAGGAAGATAAAGAAAGAAGAAAGAATAAGCATTTAAATAAAGGAATTGTCAAAAACTGTTTCTTGTCATTTTTAACATTTTTGACAGTTTTTTAGTGAAATGGTAGGGGTACATTTGTACCCCCTTACCACTTCACACGGGGGGGCGGGATCTGGGGGTCCCCTTGTTAAAGGGGGCTTCCAGATTCCGATAAGCCCCCGGCCCGCAGACCCCCACAACCACCAGCCAGGGTTGTGGGGATGAGGCCCTTGTCCTCATCAACATGGGGACAAGGTGTTTTGGGGGCTACCCCAAAGCACCCTCCCAATGTTGAGGGCATGTGGCCTGGTACGGTTCAGGAGGGGGGGCGCTCTCTCATTCCCCCCTCTTTTCCTGCGGCCTGCCAGGTTGCATGCTCGGATAAGGGTCTGGTATGGATTTTTGGGGGGACCCCACGCCATTTTTTTTTAAATTTTGGCACGGGGTTTCCCTTAAAATCCATACCAGACCTTCAGGTCTGGTATGGAATTTAGGGGGACCCCCATGTAATTGTTTTTTTTTATTTTGGTTCGAGGTTCCCCTGTGGGGAATTCCTATGCCGTTTTTTTCAATTAACTTTTATGTGTATTGTCGGACTGGCAATGCAATAGCCGCGAGTAGTTTTAAATGACTTTTTTCCTTTGAAATGTCATTTTGCTGTTAGACTGTTCTAAACAAGGGAAACATGCGCCCCTTTACAGGCATACTATAGACACCCTCCAGCTACAAAATTTAAAGGGATATTACACTTTTATTGTTTGACTTTAAGCATTATTAAAATCACTGCTCCTGAAAAAACGCCAGTTTTAAAACTTTTTTTGCATCGATCCATGTCCCCTGGGGCAGGACCCAGGTCCCCAAACACTTTTTATGACAATAACTTGCATATAAGCCTTTAAAATTAGCACTTTTGATTATTCATGTTCGTGTCCCATAGACTTTAACGGTGTTTGCGTGTTTGAACAAACTTTTTTCCTGTTCGCATGTTCTGGTGTAAACCACACAGGGGGGTGTTCGGCTCATCCCTAATCCTGATCAGCCAGTATGAGCCAAGGACCAGCAAGGTGACAGGAGTTCCCCTTCTTCCTCACAATCCCAGAAGGTGTGCAGAGCAGGCCGTCATCAGGTCTTACAACTCTACTTCCTCCTCTCCTCTTCTTACAACTCTACTTCCTCCTCTCCTCTTCCTTTCTCCGTTGGGGTCCCCCAAGGTTCTGTTCTTGGACCTCTCCTTTTCTCAATCTACACCACCTCCTTGGGTCAGTTGATTGCCTCCCATGGCTTTAAATATCATCTCTACGCTGATGACACCCAAATCTATCTCTCCACCCCCCAGCTCTCTCCATCTGTCTCCTCACACATTACCAACTTACTAGCAGACATATCAGCCTGGATGTCACATCACTTCCTCAAACTCAACCTATCCAAAACCGAGCTCATGATATTTCCTCCCTCAGGTGCCACTTCCCCTGATTTCCCTGTCAATATCAACGGCTCAACTATCAACCCATCTCCCCACGCCAAGGTCCTATGTGTAATCCTGGACTCTGAACTAACCTTTCGGCCCCACATTCTATCACTATCCAAAACTTGTCGTCTCAATCTCCGCAACATCTCCAAGATATGCCCCTTCCTAACCAATGTCACCACAAAGCTTCTAATCCACTCCCTGGTCATCTCCCGCCTCGACTACTGCAACTCCCTCCTCATTGGATTACATCTAAATAGGCTATCCCCACTTCAGTCCATCATGAACGCTGCTGCCAGGCTCATCCACCTCACAAACTGCTCAGCGTCTGCTACACCCCTCTGCCAATCCCTCCATTGGCTGCCACTCAGTCACCAAATTAAATTCAAGATACTATCTATAACTTACAAAGCCATCCACAACCTGGCCCCCAGTTACATCTCTAACCTAGTCACAAAATACCAACCTAATCATTCTCTTCACTACTCCCAAGACCTCCTGCTCTCAAACTCCCTTGTCACCTCATCCCATGCTCGCCTTCAGGACTTCTCCAGAGCCTCCCCATTCCTCTGGAACGCTCTACCCCAATCCGTCCGATTTTCTCCTACTTTATCCACTTTCAGACGATCCCTGAAAACTCATCTCTTCAGAGAAGCCTATCTGGCCCCCACCTAACAACTGTACATTTATCTTCTCAATCAGCACATCACCCACAGTTATTACCTCTTGTATCTCTTGACCTTCCCTCTTAGATTGTAAGCTCTAAGGAGCAGGGCCCTCTGATTCCTACTGTATTAAAGTGTATTGTATTTGTACTGTCTACCCTCAAGTTGTAAAGTGCTACGTAAACTGTTGGCGCTATATAAATCCTGTATAATAATAATAAAAAAAGGCCGTCATCAGGAAAGCTTCGGTGGGAGGCCTGATTACGGGTAAGGCCATAGCTTAGGTATGTCCGTAAAGCCATGGGGGCATTAAAAAGGGCAAGTCATGAGAAGACCCAAGGGAACATTTCGAGTCTGTAGTTGACGAGAGGAAAGTCCAGGATCAGGGCCCTGATCCTAATGGAGCCAGAACATTAAGTTGAGAAATTTTCCGTTTGGAGCTTTGTTTCAGCCAGGAAGGTTGCAGCGGGCTCGCTGGTGGTGGTCGTTTTGTAGATGCGGGAGTGTTCCTGCCCTGCTGGGAGCATGATGGGTCTTGTGTGATCAGGCCCAGATGCAACATGAGACGTTCCCCTTCAGCGAGGGTTGAGAAGCCTTAGTTTTTATTTCTGTATGAAAAATTCAGTCGCAGAGGGAAAGACCAGCGGTAGGTAATTTCCCTCTCAATCAACTGTTGGATCAGCGGTTTGAGAGAACGTCTCTTCTGTACCATGTACGGTGATAAGTCTGCAAATCTGTATCCTGTGACCGAGCAGCTTGAGATCGTCTGATCCCCTTGACTTCCTCATCATCTCCTCTTTAACTTAGTAAAAGTGAGGCTTCACGATTATAGCGTGTGGGAGCCCATCTGATCAAGGGGGTTGCAGGGCTCTGTGGGCTCTATCTAACTCCAGACGTTGTTCAGATATGTCAGGAATAAGGTCTCTCAGCAGTCTTTTTACTGATGCGTGTATGTCCTTCTCAACTTCGGGGAGGCCTCTAATTCGGAAATTGTAACGTCTCGATCTATTTTCGAGATCATCGATTTTTGCAAAAGCTGTTTCAAGTTGATCCTGCATGTCCTGTATTCTGGCTGAGTTTTGGTTAATACGGGAGACTGCTTGGTCAGCTTTCTTTTCAATTGTGTCCATCCTCTGCCCCAGTTGCTGCAGGTCAGCATGGATGGAGGAGGTTATTTGTGCCGCATTCAGGGCCAGGCTCTTGGATAGTAATTGGGAGAAAGCTTCCATCATGGATGGGAAGTCTGTGGGTACAGGGGAGGCTGCAGATGATTCAGTCACTGACAATAATAGGCTTGTATGAGGGTCCATCATGGGAGTAGAGGGGAGGCCGGATCCCAATCGTCCAAGCAGGGACTCGGTGGATGAGGGTGAAGTGACCAGCGGCAGGGGAGGGAAGTCTGTACCTGGGGAAGGTGAGCACTGTGAGTCCTGATCCACAATGGATTCCTCTGCATCCCCTGTATTGAGTGAGCCTCGTGGGGCCACCGCCATCTTAGCGTAGCTGACCGGGATGGCCGCCACGGTCATCTGGCCCGAGAGGCTTCTTCGGACTTGTGCCGTTGTGCTGTATGTGTTCCCGGGGGTCTCCCCCACTCATTTATCCCGGTGTGGTGCTCGGGGGTCCACTCTGGTGGCACTGGTGGCGATCTATGGGCAGCGGAGGAGCGGAGCTTTAGAAGCCAGCGGCCATTATAAAAGGTGCCGCGCATGCTCCTCGATCCACGTGCAGTCTTGTTCACTCAAGTATCTTTCTACTCTAAGAACATCCAAGTTAGAATGAATTTGAAGTTCTTTTACTGCTCCTACAAAGTTGGACCCTCTGTCAGAGCGAATGAGTTTCACTGGGCCACTGATTGCAATTAGTTCAGCTAGCTCTGTGGCTAATACTGTAGCACAAAGTTCCAGCCTGGGTATGGGGTGTTCAGGAAGTGGTGCAAGTTTTGCTTTCCCCATTACAAACCTTATGTGGCATTGTCCTTTAGTGTCTATGGTTTTCAGGTAAGCTACAGCAGCAATTGCTTTAACAGAAACATCCGAAAACATACAAAGTCTTTGCATCTGAACATCAGCAGATGACAGAGGAGCATATGGTCATGGAATTTTAAGGTTGGATAGCGCTGTTAGTGACTCCTTCCACTCCAGCCATAGGTTCTTCTTGTCGATGGGGAGAGGGTGGTACCAATCTAGCGACTCACAGGTTAAGTCTCTCAGTAGTGCCTTACCCTGGATGGTGACAGGTGCTGCAAAGCCTAAGGGATCATACAGGCTGTTTATGGTAGACAGGACACCACTATGGGTAAAGGGTTTTTCTTCTGTGTTTACTTGGAAAGTAAACGTGTCAGATCTTAAGTCCCAAAGCAAACCAAGACTGCATTGCATGGGAAGTGAGTCTGTGCCTGGATCTAAGTCCTTTAACTTGTTAGAATTATCTTGGACAGGAAAGGCTTCTAAAACTTCTTTACTGTTGGAAGCAATCTTGTGGAGCCTTAAGTTGGAACAAGCAAGCATTGCTTGAGTTCTTTTGAGGAGACTGATTGTGGCTTCATTTGTGGGTAGTGATTTCAAGCAATTGTCTACATAGATATCCTTGTCCACAAACTGTCTGACATCTGACCCATACTCTGACTCTCCCACTCTAGCAGAATGTCTAAGGCCATATATAGCAACTGCAGGGGAAGGACTGTTGCCAAATATGTGCACCCTCATGCGGTATTCTGTGATGTCTACAGAGGGGTTGTTGTTTCGTACCTGTGTGTTTGTTACCATTTCAAACAGGGGGAGGTCGGGATCTGGGGGTCCCCTTGTTAAAGGGGGCTTCCAGATTTCGATAAGCCCCCCCGCCCGCAGACCCCCACAACCACTGGGCAAGGGTTGTGGGGAAGAGACCCTTGTCCCCATCAACATGGGGGAGTTGAGGGCATGTGGCCTGGTACAGTTCAGGAGGGGGGGGCACTCTCTCGCCCCCCCCCTCTTTTCCTGTGGCCTGCCAGGTTGCGTGCTTGGATAAGGGTCTGGTAGGGGTTTTTAGGGGGGCCCCACGCCATTTTTTTTTATTTTGGCGCGGGTTCTCCCTAAAATCCATACCAGACCTGAAGGGCCTGGTATGGACTCTGGGGGAATCCCATGCCGTTTTTTCAATGACTTTTATGTGTATTGCAGAGACCCGACAATTCATTATAGCAGCCGGTGCTAGCACTAGTACTTTTAAATGACTTTTTTTTCCTTTAGAAATGTCATTTTGCTCTCAGACTGTTCTAAACATGGGAAACATGCACCACTTTGCAGGCATACTATAGACACCTCCCAGATACAAAATTTAAAGGAATATTACACTTTTATTGTTCCACTTTAAGCATTATTAAAATCACTGCTCCCGAAAAAACGGCAGTTTTTAAAACTTTTTTTGCATTGATCCCCTGGGGAAGGACCTAGGTCCCCAAACACTTTTTATGACAATAACTTGCATATTAACCTTTAAAATTAGCACTTTTGATTATTCATGTTCATGTCCCCTAGACTTTAATGGTGTTTGCGTGTTCGAACAAATTTTTTGCCTGTTCGCATGTTCTGCTGCGAACCGAACAGGGGGGTGTTCGGCCCGTCCCTACCTGTGACCCTGAACCTTTGGCGTGTACTTTGCTGTTCCTGTCTGCTAGTCGCCCTGACCTCTGCCTTATTCCTTTACTATCCTTGTTGTTCTAGCCTGCTGCTTCCTTCTCCTGTAGTCTACCGTGAGCATTAGCTGTGAGACCCTAGGGGCCACGACCTGGAGCCAGACTGCAGCACAGTCCATCCTAACCACTAGAGGCTCTGGTGAACACCTGCTGGCTCTTAGACTCTGTGCCCTGGGGAATCTATGCTCTAGCTCCCACTGGGATCTGTATTAGTGATTAGGGATGAGCTTCCAGTTCGAGTCGAACTCTTGTTGGACTCGAAAATCGGCTGTTCGCCAGTTCGCCGAACAGCGAACAATTTGGGGTGTTCGTGGCAAATTCAAAAGCCGTGGAACACCCTTTAAAAGTCTATGGGAGAAATCAAAAGTGATAATTTTAAAGGCTTATATGCATGGTATTGTCATAAAAAGTGTTTGGGGACCTGGGTCCTGCCCCAGGGGACATGGATCAATGCAAAAAAAAGTTTTAAAAATGTCCGTTTTTTCGGGAGCAGTGATTTTAATAATGCTTAAAGTGAAACAATAAAAGTGTAATATTCCTTTAAATTTCGTACCTGGGGGGTGTCTATAGTATGTCTGTAAAGGGGCGCATGTTTCCCGTGTGAAGAACAGTCTGACAACAAAATGACATTTCAAAGGAAAAAAAGTAATTTAAAACTACTCGCAGCTATTAATGAATTACCGGTCCGACAATAAACATAAAAGTTAATTGATTAAAACGGCATGGGAATTCCCCACAGGGGAACCCCAAACCAAAATTTAAAAAAAAGGGCGTGGGGGTCCCCTTCAAAATCTAAAGCAGACCCTTCAGGTCTGGTATGGATTTTAAGGGGAACTCCGCACCAAAATTTAAAAAAAAATGGCGTGGGGTCCCCCCAAAAATCCATACCAGACCCTTATCCCAGCACGCAACCTGGCAGGCCGCAGGAAAAGAGGGGGGATGAGAGAGCGCCCACCCTTGAACCATACAAGGCCACATGCCCTCAACATTGGGAGGGTGCTTTGGGGTAGCCCCCCAAAGCACCTTGTCCCCATGTTGATGGGGACAAGGGCCTCATCCCCACAACCCTTGCCTGGTGGTTGTGGGGGTCTGCGGGCGGGGGGCTTAACGGAAGGTAGAAGCCCCCTTTAAAAGGGGACCCCCAGATCCCAGCCCCCCTGTGTGCAATGGTAAGGGGGTACAAAAGTACCCCTACCATTTCACAAAAAAAGTGTCAAAAATGTTAAAAATGACAAGAGACAGTTTTTGACAATTCCTTTATTTAAATGCTTCTTCTTACTTCTATCTTCTATCTTCCTTCTGTTTCTTCCTCCATCTTCTTCTTCTGGTTCTTTTGGTTCTTCCTCCGGTGTTCTAGTTCAGCATCTTCCTCTGTGGCATCTTCTTCCCTTCTTCTTCTCGGGCCACTCCACATCCATGATGGGAGGCGCCCGCTGTGTGACGCTTCTAGTCTTCTGATGGTTCTTAAATAACGGAGGGCAGATAAGGGTCTGGTATGGATTTTTGGGGGGGCCACGCCATTTTTTTTTTAAATTTTGGCCGGGGTTCCCCTTAATATCCATACCAGACCTGAAGGGCCTGGTATGGAATTTAGGGGGACCCCCCACTTCATTTTTTTTAAAATTTTGGTTCGGGGTTCCCCAGTGGGGAATTCCCATGCCATTTTTATCAATGAACTTTTATGTGTATTGTCGGACCTACAATTCAATAGCCGCAAGTAGTTTTAAATGACTTTTTTTCCTTGGAAGTATCATTTTGCTGTCAGACTGTTCTAAACACAGGAAACATGCGCCCATTTACAGGCATACTATAGACACCCCCCAGGTATGAAATTTAAAGGAATATTACACTTTCATTGTTTCACTTTAAGCATTATTAAAATCATTGCTCCCGAAAAACGTCAGTTTTTAAAACTTTTTTTGCATTGATCCATGTCCCCTGGGGCAGGACCCAGGTCCTCAAACACTTTTATGGCAATAACTTGCATATAAGCCTTTAAAATTAGCACTTTTGATTATTCATGTTCGTGTCCCATAGACTTTTACAGTGTTCGCGTGGTCGAACAAATTTTTTGCCTATTCGCATGTTTTGGTGCGAACCGAACAGGGGGGGTGTTCGGCTCATCCCTATCCCCTGATCCAGTAGACCTGCTTATCGAACCTCCCTGGGTACTATCCACAGCAGTCAGTCCTAGGGTCCATTATCTTAGTGGTGCACTTCTGACTCCTACGGAGTGCATCTGTCACCTGGTCTCAGGTGACCTGATACGAACCACAAGCTATCGTGGTCGGGGAGACTAGTTTCATTTAAAGTGAATCATCTTCCACAACTGCTCTATCTTTTTAGAACATTACCCATCCCTATTCCCCATTCATGCTTTAAATCCCTATAGACAATCTTAAACAAATTCACCTGGCAAGTCAAAAAACCTTGTAGTGCCAACTCAAAACTCATCAAACACAAACTAGTGTGAGGATCAGGATACATAGACTTTGCAGACTACTACCAGGCCACTATACTAATGCAACTATGTGACTGGTTATGTCTTACCCCTAGCACTCACTGGAGACAAATAGAATCCTCCTCACTTATCCGGAACAGACTAATTAACTTGGCTTCTTTGGATCCCTCTGGGTACCACTGTACCAAATACCCTCTCCCCTACAATTAAACCCTTGGCACAAACATGGAAAAAGTTCATAGAACTATCAATTCCACCCTCGCAAACCACATCACCTCTCATCCTGCTAGGAGTCCTCAAATACTTAACGCCAGACTTCTTGATGCCTTATTGGACTAGCAAAGGTATCCTACACATATAAGACCTCTTCTCCAACTCAAACCTAAAAAACTTCTCGCAATCGCAAACAGAATATGCACTTCCAGCCTTAGAATACTTCACTCATCTACGCATGATCCACTGCCTCTCTACCCTACCCAACTCTAAACTAAAATACTCCCTGTCCTCTATAGCATGGTCTTTTTTGACTCATCCAACACCTAAACAAAAAGGCATCTCATTGTTCTACAATAATTTACACCAGAAGAAAGAATTTATTAAATCCACCTCCCATCTACATTGGGAGTTGGACTTGGGAGCCCACTTCTCTGAGGAACATTGGCAAAATGCATTGAAATCCGTACCCTGATCCACCAGTAGCTCAGCTCTATGGGAATTATTCCAAAAAATATCTCAAAGATGGTACCTGAAACCTGCTAGACTAGCCTCCTACTGGTCACGCATATTCCAGATCTTAGGTGACGTCTCCAAATGCCACATCCTTTTCTCCACTAGAGATCTTAAATTTAACAATAGAAAACATCCTCACTCCCCAAAGACTAGTCACAACAAATATTCTCCTGGCAGCCAGACTCAACATGATGCGCCTGTGGAAATCATTTCAAACCTCCACCATTGAAGCAATGCTAGAACTGGTAAATACACACTGTAGCTATGAACTCATGATGGCATCTAGCAGAGGAACATATTACAAAGCCCTATCCTTATGGCAATCATGGCTACATTGGTCAGGTGCTGCAGTTTATTTGCAGTCAAAGACAGTCACGATGACAGTCACGATTAACCTACCTGTTGTCCGGATCTAAAATTACAACCCCTAGACACAATATAGAGACCTACTCCTTATAACAGAGTATTAGAAAGCTAAACTTTCATCCGATCATGACCCCCTGACTCTATCCCTATTCGCACATACAATATTGTTCTTAGTTATACTGACACAACCTCTTCACAAACAACATTGCTAACTTATGAGGGGGGTCGCTATCATCTACTCCCTCACAGATTGTTCCCATCTGGGGTGACAGAGGGGACTAGGCTGACAACCACCATCTAACACTTGCGAATAAGAAGAGATGAACTTTAAAATATGTCTGCATATTAGGAATATCACTGTTGATCCTATCTCACCCTCCCTCCCCTCCCTTATTGATTTACTATTGTTTTAATAGTGTTTACTAATGCTCTTTTGAAGCAACTGTCATTGCTACTGCTTATCTTAATGTTTATTCGGACTACCCAGCTGTATAATGCATACCATTATGTACAACTACTTGATGTCTGATATTCTTTGCAAACCTTCAATAAAAACATGGTTTAAAAAAAAAAGAAATTTGAAAATTGATAATATAAGATGAGTTTGGTAAGGGTCTTGGGCACATAGAAGTTCAAATGAAGTGGGTTTATCCAAGGTCAGGGTCTGTGAATTGGAAGAGAAATAATGTTTGAACTGAAGGTAGGAATAAAAGATTTGATTAGGGAGGGATCTGATATTTGTTGCTGAATTTCCTCAAAGGAAAAAAGTTTACGAGTGAGTAGGTGCACAATATTTTGAAGTTGGAAAATGCTAGCTTGTGACCATAGGTACATTCGGCTATAGGATAGACTGTCAGGAATATCTGTATTAAAAAGCATATTTAGTAAGGGTGGGCATGGAGAAGCAAGAGGGAACTGTTGTGAGCATTTTTTCTATATAGAGAGTGTAAACATCATTGGATGTAAACATAAGCTTCCTAATTGGGCAATGGATGTATCCAGAGCTGACCACAACATAGAACAGGGATGTACTGGGCAAGTAATACTCATTTCTATCTCCAACCATCTACTGGAAGCCATTCTAGTTGACCATGAAACAGTTGCCCTAAGATGAGTGGCATAATAATATTTGATGAGGTCTGGAGCACCCAGACCACCTCGAGATCTAGGGGCTAATACTACCGAGATGGCTATACAATGGGCCTTATTGCGCCCAAAACAATTAAGAAATAATCATTGTGTAGCTTTCAACAGTGTCTGTCAAAGGCTTTTTGGGGACCAAAGCTCAAAATGAGAGCTGGGCGAGCCGTTTTATTGAGCAAGGCAATGAGGTGGATGGTACATTTTGTGTTATCACCAGCCTGTCTAGTAGGTACAAAGCCTACCCGGTCTTTTGAGATTGAGGGATGGTCCCTTTCAACAGTGAAGTGAATAGAGATAGTAAATGCGTGCTTAATATCGGGAGAAAGGTTTTATATTAGGAATAAGGCAACCCATCTGGACCTGGGGATTTATGAGTCTGTAATATTTTAATTACCTCAGCTAATTCTTGAGGAGTAATCACAGCATTTAAGGAAAAGAGATGAGCCAAGGAAAGCTTAGGCAAGTGTAAGGTGCCAAAAAAGGAGTCAAACTTGGTCTGTGAAAAATAATAATTGGGATCAGACTTTAAACAGTTATACAGACCATGGTAAAATTCCCCAAAAACCTTAGATATGATATGAGGGCAATAGGTGGGAGACCCATTAGGTTGCATAAGAAAATCTGGGGATGAGTGAAAGGGGCAAGGCTTCAATTTATTCACAAGCATCCTATGAGGTTTGTTGGAATAGTCATACAATTTTTGTTTGGTCCATAGGAGAGACTTAGCAATTTTCTTTATATCTAAGGATTTAAGCTGGTTTCAGAGAGCAGTGACAATGCGGAGACGAGCTACCATGGGGGAAGATAGCAATAGTTTCTCAGCTTTGTGTAATTTGGATAGAATGGAGGAACGTTGGAACGACATCTCCCTCTTCGGGCAGGAGCCAGCAGAGATACACTGACCCCGTAAAAAGGCCTTATGCGCTTCCCACAGGGTGGAGGCCTCCAAGACTGTGTTCTCATTAAACTGAAAGAACACAGCCATATCTCAAAATAATTGATCTTTAATCTCTGGGACATGAAGGAATGACATGTCCTGGGAGAGGCGGGGGTAAAGGCAATGTCTAGATGGACAGATGAATGATCCGACCAGGTTATAGAATTAACCGTGGATGTCAGAAGAGGGGAAGTGACAAAAAAATAGTCTAATCTGGAATATAATTCATGGAGAGGTGAATAGAACATGTTTATATTGACTATGTGTGGGATGTTTGATCCTCCAGATGTCAAGGAGGTTGTGGGCTCTAATGAGTTTACGCAATGAGGTGGACAGACGGTTCACTTTAGCAGCTGTAGTAGAAGGGAATAATATTCGCCTATCCTGGCCAGGTGACATAGTCATATTGAAATCGCCTCCTAAGATAATAAAAGGTTAGGGAAGCTTCTCCAACTGCTCAAACATGTCAGTAAGGAATTGTATTTGGCCAGAATTAGGAGCATACACATTGACCAGTGTGAGAGAATGGTTCAAATAGGTATGAAAATTTGACTCACAGGGGGCAAGTGCCACTCCTGCCTTCCCCAAAGGGTCAGAGGCCATAAAGGCAGTGGTGAAGTATTTGCTAGCAAATTTAAAAGACCCTCCAGGGCAAAAGTGAGTCTCCTGGATCATGATCACATCAGCCGCCAAGGATTTAAACTCTTTCAAAGCTAACCATCATTTTTTAATAAGTTTAAGCCCTTGACATTATAAGTAAGAAATTTTAACACCATGGTAACATAATCCACTCAAAAGACAAATGATATGAAATGCTACATAAAGAGGATAGGAAGTTCCATGGTGTACGGGGCATAAAAATGGCATAAAGTAACAGAAAGAAACATGGAAAAATAATAGCAATGCACCAACTTTTCAAATAGTCAATATAAAGAACTAGCCACAGGTCAAGAAAAAAGACCTGAAAAGAAAAGGGAAACATGTATAGCCAAACAAAACCTGCAGGGTAGGAGGGTAGCCATTCAAGAAGCCAGGGTCAAGAGCTTGGACTGGGAAGTGGAGCATGGAGGCCTCCGAAAAAAGCAGGGAGGTCCCAACAGTCTTCTGGCAAAAAAAGTCTGAAAAACAGAAAAATAAAGTTAAACAAATGAACTAAGTACCAAAAGATTCATCCCATGGGTTCGGGGAAGATGACCTGAGATCGGGGATTCTGGCCAAAGACAGATGTCATAGAGCCAGAAACAACAGGAAATAGGACTAGCAAATGTAGCAAATTCTATCAGGTTGGATATCTGGACACAGGACGCCTCTGAGGGGTAGAAACAGACTTGTGTTGTTTCTGCCGAACCGGGGTCCAGATGCGACTCAGAGCAAAGGGTGGTTTGGGTGTTGCAGGTAATGACATAAGATCCTCTTCAGGGAGGGGTGGGAGGTCTCACAAGGAGTGCTGTATGCCATCCTGAGAGGCAGATAGGTGAAAGGGTAAGCCCCAGCGGTATATGATTTTATGGCTCTGTAAATAGAGTGTCACGGGTCGAAGGCTTCTGCATTTTGCAAGGGTGATGGGAGAAAGATCACTGAAAATCTGTACCCTGGCACCTTGAAGTCAAGCCTAGTCTTGTTGCAACTAGCTACAGTAAAGGCTTTTTTACTGCCACAGTAATGAATGTGGACAATGATGTTCCTTGGGATAGCCCCAGCTGGGGGTTTAGGAGCGAGAGATTTGTGAGCTCTATCTAGGCACCAGTCAATGTCAGGAATGTAGGGGCCACAGTGTTACATTGGCTTAGGAGATAGGGACGCAGATCCTGGTCTCCCACTGCTTCCAGTACTCCTCTAATCCGCAAATTTTGTTTACACTCCCTGTTCTCCAGGTCTTCTTGTTGTGTTTGGGGCTGTGTAACTGTATGTTTTAGGGCTGCATTGTTCTCCACAAGGTACATATCGCACAAGTTTATCAAATTTTGTTTGTAACGGGTCGAAGGCTTCTGCGTTTTGCAAGGGTGATGGGAGAAAGATCACTGAAAATCTGTATCTTGGCACTTTGAAGTCAAGCCTAGTCTTGTTGCAACTAGCTACAGTAAAGGCTTTTTTACTGCCACAGTAATGAATGTGGACAATGATGTTCCTTGGGTTAGCCTCAGCTGGGGGTTTAGGAGCGAGAGATCTGTGAGCTCTATCTAGGCACCAGTCAATGTCAGGAATATAAGGGGCCACAATGTTAAATTGGCTTATGAGATAGGGACGCAGATCCTGGTCTCCCACTGCTTCCAGTACTCCTCTAATCCGCAAATTCTGTCTACGCTCCCTGTTCTCCAGGTCTTCTTGTTGTGTTTAGAGCTGTGTAACTGTATTTTTTAGGGCTGCATTGTTCTCCTCAAAGTACATATTGCAAATTTTGTTTCTAAAATGTCAGTGCGCTCTCCCAGCTGCACAATCCCCACTCTCAGTGCTTTAGCAATCTTCCCCATCTCCTGTGTGATGTTGTGGGTAAGATTTTGGAGTAAGGAATGTAATTTTGCATCTAGGACCTCCTCTGTTAAGGGTGTGAGGGATCCCAATGAGTGAGTGCGGGAAATATTGAAAGAGTTACCTGCCTCGGATATGAGAGGGTCTGGAGGGTCTTGAGGCCAGGGATGCGGGCTTAAGCTAGAAACGGCTCATGGTAAGAGTAGGCCACGGTTTGGGGAACAAAGAGAAGATATGCTTCTGGTCCCCTATCTTCACCATGGGATGCACAGTGGTTGCGAGAGTATGGTGAGGTGATTCCCGTGGCTGATAAAGCTGTGTATCTGGCGGCGGGAGACCTGGAAGAATGGTGGGGACCGTAGCCGGCGTATCACATGTCCGCCATGTTCAGAAGCCATGAATGCTCCCCCGTCAACCTCTCCCATATGGGAGTCCACCCCCAGCTCCATCCGTGGCCAATGGCAGGCAGACCAGTCTGACCAATTGTTGCGGTCAGCCTCGCATGTGCACGGAATGTCCAAGCCCATCTATACACAAAAACAAAAGTGCACACATGCACGATGGGGGTAACCTGTCCAACACCCATCACAAGAGTGTCATAAACCAGATGTGACCAGAACTGTGTGACTGCGACAGAGTGAACCAGACATAAATAGGTGAAAGAAAGTTTATTAAGAAAAATGCATATGTGAACACACCACCAATACAGAGTGAACAAACGAAAGAGTGATAATAAACCAACCAGCATATGTAGCAAAAGGGAGTACCGGAATCGTAGTCAAGCCAGGCTAGGGTCATAAACATGAGATCAGTAGCTGGGAAGGGAAACAAACAGGACAAGAGAGTAGGGATGAGCCGAACACCCCCCTGTTCGGTTCGCACCAAAACTTGCGAACAGGCAAAAAATTGTTCAAGTCTATGGGACAAGTCTATGGGACACGAACATGAATAATCAAAAGTGCTAATTTTAAAGGCTTATATGCAAGTTATTGTCATAAAAAGTGTTTGGGGACCTGGGTCCTGCCCCAGGGGACATGGATCAATGCAAAAAAAAAGTTTTAAAAACGGCAGTTTTTTCAGGAGCAGTGATTTTAATAATGCTTAAAGTCAAACAATAAAAGTGTAATATTCCTTTAAATTTCATAGCTGGGGGGTGTCTATAGTATGCCTGTAAAGGGGCACATGTTTCCCGTGTTTAGAACAGTCTGACAGCAAAATGACATTTCAAAGAAAAAAAAAACATTTAAAACTACTTGCGGCTATTGCATTGCCGGTCCGACAATATACATAGAAGTTCATTGATAAAAAAGGCATGGGAATTCCCCACAGGGGAACCCCGAACCAAAATTTAAAAAAAAAAATGACGTGGGGGTCCCCCTAAATTCCATACCAGACCCTTCAGGTCTAGTATGTATTTTAAGGGGAACCCCGCACCAAAAAAAAAAAACGGTGTGGGGTCCCCCCAAAAATCCATACCAGACCCTTATCCGAGCACGCAACCTGGCAGGC
This sequence comes from Aquarana catesbeiana, assembly GCF_042186555.1. Classification (NCBI taxonomy): domain Eukaryota; kingdom Metazoa; phylum Chordata; class Amphibia; order Anura; family Ranidae; genus Aquarana; species Aquarana catesbeiana. The sequence goes on along the minus strand of NC_133324.1, from coordinate 705,955,927 downwards.
CACAGGAAAGGAGGGGGGCGAGAGAGCGGCCCCCCTCCTGAACCGTACCAGGTCACATGCCCTCAACATTGGGAGGGTGCTTTGGGGAAGCCCCCCAAAATACCTTGTCCCCATGTTGATGAGGACAAGGCCCACAACCCTGGCCGTTGGTTGTGGGGGTCTGCGGGCAGGGGGCTTATCGGAATCTGGAAGCCCCCTTTAACAAGGGGACCCCCAGATCCCGGCCCCCCCGTGTGAAATGGTAAGGGGGTACTTACCCCTACCATTTCACTAAAAAACTGTCAAAAATGTTAAAAATGACAAGAGACAGTTTTTGACAATTCCTTTATTTAAATGCTTCTTCTTTCTTCTTTCTTCTATCTTCCTTCATCTTCTTCTTCTTCTTCTGGTTCTTCTGGCTCTTCTGGTTCTTCTTCCGGCTTTCTCGTCCAGCATCTCCTCCACGGCGTCGTCTATCCTCTTCTCCTCGGGCCGCTCCGCACCCATGGCATGGGGGGAGGCTCCCGCTCTTCTTCTCTTCTCCTCTTCTTCTCCGGGCCGCTCCGCATCCATGCTGGCATGGAGTAAGGCTCCCCCTGTGTGACGCGTCTCCTCTTCTGACGGTTCTTAAATAATGGGGGACGGGGCCACCCGGTGACCCCGCCCCCCTCTGATGCACAGTGACTTGACGGGACTTCCCTGTGACATCACGGGGAATGCCACAGGGAAATCCAGTCATGTCCCGTGCGTTAGAGGGGGGCGGGGTCACCAGGTGGCCCTGCCCCCCGTTATTTAAGAACCGTCAGAAAAGGAGACGCCGTCACACAGCGGGAGCCTCCCTCCATGCCAGCATGGATGTGGAGCGGCCAGGAGAAGAAGATGAAGAAGAGAAGAAGAGAAGAAAAGAAGAAGAGAAGAAGAGAAGAAGAGAAGAAGAGAAGAAAAGAAGAAGATGAAGAAGAAGATGAAGAAGATGAAGAGAAGAGCGGGAGCCTCCCCCCATGCCATGGGTGCGGAGCGGCCCGAGGAGAAGAAGATAGAAGACGCCGCGGAGGAGATGCTGGACGAGAACGCCGGAGGAAGAACCAGAAGAACCAGAAGAAGAAGAAGTTGAAGGAAGATAAAAGAAAGAAGAAGCATTTAAATAAAGGAATTGTCAAAAACTGTCTCTTGCCATTTTTAACATTTTTGACAGTTTTTTAGTGAAATGGTAGGGGTAAGTACCCCCTTACCATTTCACACGGGGGGGGGGATCTGGGGGTCCCCTTGTTAAAGGGGGCTTCCAGATTCTGATAAGCCCCCCGCCCGCAGACCCCCACAATCACCAGCCAGGGTTGTGGGGATGAGGCCCTTGTCCTCATCAACATGGGGACAAGGTGTTTTGGGGGGCTACCCCAAAGCACCCTCCCAATATTGAGGGCATGTGGCCTGGTATGGTTCAGGAGGGGGGGCGCTCTCTCGTCCCCCCTCTTTTCCTGCGGCCTGCCAGGTTGCGTGCTCGGATAAGGGTCTGGTATGGTTTTTTGGGGGGACCCCACGCCGTTTTTTTTTTTTTTTGCGCGGGGTTCCCCTTAAAATCCATACCAGACCTGAAGGGTCTGGTATGGAATTTAGGGGGACCCCCACGTCATTTTTTTTTTAAATTTTGGTTCGGGGTTCCCCTGTGGGGAATTTCCATGCCGTTTTTATCAATGAACTTCCATGTGTATTGTCAGACCGGCAATGCAATAGCCGCGAGTAGTTTTAAATGGCTTTTTTTCCTTTGAAATGTAATTTTGCTGTCAGACTGTTCCAAACACGGAAAACATGCACCCCTTTACAGGCATACTATAGACACCCCCCAGCTACGAAATTTAAAGGGATATTACACTTTTATTGTTTGACTTTAAGCATTATTAAAATCACTGCTCCTGAAAAAACGCCCGTTTTTAAAACTTTTTTTTGCATTGATCCATGTCCCCTGGGGCAGGACCCAGGTCCCCAAACACTTTTTATGACAATAACTTGCATATAAGCCTTTAAAATTAGCACTTTTGATTTCTCCCATAGATTTTTAAAGGGTGTTCTGCGGCATTCGAATTTGCCGCGAACACCCCAAATTGTTCGCTGTTCGGCGAACTTGCGAACAGCCAATGTTCGGGTCGAACATGTGTTCGACTCGAACTCGAAGCTCATCCCTAATCACCACTTTCAGATGCCAGCAGGGAAAAATAAATAACCTAATCGGCATTCATGTTTGCAACTGAATCAAAATGGTTCCCCTGTGCAGCCACTTCTTGTCAGGGATGGCCCTGGTATTCTGTCATTAACCAGATGTGACCAGAACTGTTTGACTGCACAGAGTGAACCAGACATAAATAGGTGAAAGTAAGTTTATTAAGGAAAATGCATATGTGAACACACCACCAATACAGAGTGAACAAACCAAACAAAGAGTGATAATAAACCAACCAGCATATGTAGCAAAAGGGAGTACCAGAATCGTAGTCAAGCCAGGCTAGGGTCATAAACAAGAGATCAGTAGCTTGGAAGGGAAACAAACAGGACAAGAGAGGATGGATGGATCACAGGAGGGACGGGTCAGGTACAAGGCTCAGGGTCCAGGGTCCAGGGTTCAGGAAACAGGATCAACAGGTTCCAGGAATCAGGTTTCAGGTTCAGAGTAACAGGATGCAGGTCAGGGCTCACGGACAATACCAGGGCAAGATGAGTGTGCACTTGCTGGGTATTTATACTGCAGCTGCTAATTAAGGTCAGGTGACACCTGTCTGCAGAGGGGAATACCTGCTCCATACTGCCAGGATTCCTCCGCTGGTGGACGCCAGTACTGCTGCCCAAAGGTGACAGAATACCAGCAGGCAAAAGCTCTTCTGACAGCTCCAAACTGCGAGGAGACACCTGCTGGTGGACCTCAGTAAGCACGCCAAATGATTGATATTACCAGCGGAGGGGACCTTTCCTGACAAAGAGATATGTGTGTCAAATTGCTGAATCACGATCAGACAGGATCACCGATGGAAGACAGCCCAGGAAGCCAATTGCCACCATCAACACAAAGGGAGAAGCCTCCCAGCCTCTGTAAAACCCATCTTACAGGGTGCATAAATCATAAGTCTAACAGAGCAAACCAATAAAAGCTGTTGCTTTTATTGGTTTGCTCTGTTAGGTGCAGCCTGTTGATGAGGCCAGTTTTCTTACTGTTTATGCTTTTTTACGTTAGGATAATCTAATTTCACTATCTCATATGGTTCTACTGCACCACATAAGTCACAGCTTCACATGGCACACCACTGCTTTCAATCTGGCTCTGATTAGGCGCATTTAAGTGATCTAGGGAGACACAGCATGTCTGTTATATACAGGGCTTTTTTTCTGCCGAAACTCGGTGGAATGCGGTTCCGGCACCTATGACAGGCAGCCCTCTCTGCTCTGACCTGTCATAGCACACACACTAGCGCTGTGCACACAGGGCTGCTGCCTTTGAGATATTTGGATCCCAGCACGGCAACATACAGCTGCCTGTGTTGATTCAGGAGGCAGCTTCTGTCCCCGCCTCTTCTCGCATTGTAGTACAGAGCAGAGGAGGTCTGAAACCCCACTACAGCTACAGTTCTGACAGCTCCTTGATTGTCTAAAAAGTCTGCGCATAACACATGGACTGGAGCACTAATTGGCAGTGGAAGAGGTGAGGGAGTTCTGAATGAAACACAGGCGAGAGGGGGAGAGAGAGCCCTCCAGAGACTGAGCTCACAGAGAAAGAATAACTGTGAAAGAAGGGAAGGGGAGGTTGATTGTGTAGTGAGGAGGGGGGTGTAAATTTGTCCAGAGAGGAGAACTGGGAAGGGAGCTTTGTGCAGAGGTAAGAGTTGCAGAGAGCAGAAGGCAGATTATGTAAAATGAGAGCTGTGGAGGTTGTGTAGAGGTGAGAGCTTTAGGGGAAGCTGGGGGTGCAGAGGTGAAACATGGAAGGTGGCAAAGGTGAGAGCTGTGGTTTGGGGTGAGCTTTAGATGGGGGTGCAGAAGGGGAACAGAGATAATATGGATGGAGGTGCAGAGGTGAGTTGTGGACTGGGGGTGTAATCTGTAGTTAGAGGGGTGCAGACATGAGACGTGAGATGGGAGCCCAAAGGTGAGTTGTGAATAGGGGTGCAGAGTGGAGCTTTGAACCGAGAAAGAAGAGGTGACCTGTGGATGAGGGTTGCAGAGGTTAGGTGTGGATGGGGGACACAGAGGTAAGCAAAGAGATAAGCAGAAGTGAGGATTTGATGGTTACTTTTGGGGGGATAATTGAGAGGGAAGACCAGAGGAATTTGCTGGGGAACAGTAAGACCCCTTTCACACTGGGGCGGTGTGGGCGTTAGTGGTAAAGCGCTAAAACTAATGGGGCTTTACCGCTGTTATAGCGGCGCTTTGGCACCACTAGTGGGGCGCTTTTAACCCCCCAGAAGGGGTTAAAAATTGGTTAAAAGCGCCCACTTAGCGCTGCTGTCAAATGCTTTTAAGGCGATTTTAAACCGGTGCCCATTCATTTTAATGGCAGGGTCGGTGGTGGAGCAGTGTATGCACCGCTCCTGCACTGCCCCAAAGATGCTACTTGCAGGAATTTTTTTCCTGTCCTGCAAGCGCAGCTGCAGAAAAGGCAGTTTACAGGCTATACTCTGTGTGCTGTGCTGTATGTTACATATTCCTGACCCCTGCACTCTGTACACAGGGTTATATGCTCCATATTTCTGAGAACAAGGGGACGCTTCACAATGAATGTAAGTACTATCCTGTTTGCTGATTGTTTTTCCTGCACCCTGTGTGATATGCACTGCTCACAATTGCACAATACACACTCCTGAGCCCTGTGTATTATAAATTCCTGAGTCCTGTACTTTGTGTGTTACACATTCCTGAACATGTGTGATAAGCAGTTCTAAGGCCTCACTTATTACAGTTATTTGGCACCACTGTACTTCTCTCCTCTAAGGAAGGTGTGTCTGGGGGTGGGGTTTGGGCGTGGTGGGGGTGAGGTTTGGGTGTGGTTGTGGGCGGGGATTTGGGCAGGGTGGGTGAGTTCCTGCACCTATTTTCTGAGAAAAAAAGCCCTGGTTATATATCATGTTGTATGTTACTGATTATAAATAATGATGGTGCTTTTTCTCAGATAGGCCTTTCAGATCTTTCTTTGTGGTCAAGATATGGAGGTCCTGAGAAAGCATGTTTGTGAAACGTGTCGACCTATTGACAAAGGAGCAAAAAAATACTGTTGAAGTATACATTTATGGCTTGCCTTTCCTTGAATGAGCATTGACTTTATGCTTTTATTAGTAGAATGTTAATACATTTTAACTTTTTGTAATAAACAAATTTTTTAGGAATTTTTCCGGGCTTCTGTCCTTCTCTTGTACCAATAAAATCCGCTAAGTTTTCTTTATATTTTCAAGTGTTGATTATGGATGAAGTACTAGCATATAGCCTACACTTAATTTTATATTGGCTTCTAGTGCTTGAAGAGGGAGGTTTGCCAGTGTTATCTGTGCGGTTTGTCTAGACTGGGTATGCAAAATTTGTCATGCGCGTATGGACACTGCCATGGGGGGAAGAGAATATGTGTCCCACAGTCTCCATGTGTTATATATTAACAAAGAGATGAGGTCTGGTGTGAGTGGCAAAGTTGTCTTGATGTCCAGCCACAGAGGTTCAGTCCTAATCCTAAACCAGTGTTTAAGTTGGTCTAGTAACGCTGCCCAATGATAATCTTGTCTATCATCTACATACCTCCTGCAGATCTGTGTTTAACCAGATTTGCGGGTGTACATCTCGTTTTTTTGCCTTTGCCTTTCCATATAAATGTATTTAGTAGGCCGATCAAAGATTTGAGGTAAGATACTGGGAACGAAATGGGGAGTAGCCTGAAAATGTAGTAGCTGAGGGGTAGGATCATCATCTTAAAGGCTGCTAGCCTGCCTACCAAAGTGAGTTTGCCTTGCGACATTTGATGGAGCTGGTGTTTAATTTTTTGTATCAAGGGTAAGAAGTTAACTTGAGTTAAGGACGTTACTGAAGCTGTTAGGGTGATGCCTAAGTATGGTACGCTCTGAGAACTCCAAGTGAATGGTAGTTGTTTTGAAGGTATCTTTTAGACCCCATACACACTATTAGATTTTCTGCAGATTTTTGTCTTCAGATTTACTAAAACCATATAATATGAGGTCAAAACTTAAAAGTTTCAATTTGTATGCAATCAGGCAGGCCCTTACACTATATGGTTTTGGTAAATCTGAAGACAAAAATCTGTAGAAAATCTAATCGTGTGTATGGGGCTTAGCCTTAGGGGGACTCCTAGATCAAGTATAAGGGACCTAGAGAAGTTGACTTTGTAATACTAGATAGAACTAAATTGTGCTAGGATTTGATGCACTTAAGGTAGTGATGTTGTTGGGTTAGTTAGAAGGAGAATGACATGATCTGCAAAAAGGGTGATAACACGTTGGCACCAATGACAAAGTCAGAGGCAGATGGAGTGTCCTCAAGAACGATTTTAGGGACTTAGGAGCTAAATTGAGGAAAAGGACCTCCAAGGTAGTGTTCTCAGGAATACTACCGGTACATCGAGCCACACCAGAGAGGCAGAGGGAGATTAGGGAAGTAAACAAGTGGCTGAAGAGCTGGTGTAGTAAGGAGGGGTTTGGGTTCCTGGAGGACTGGGCCGACTTCTCAGTCGGTAACCGGTACTATAGAAGGGACGGACTGCACCTAAATGAGGAGGGTGCAGATCTGCTGGGAATGAAGATGGCCAAAAAGTTAGAGGGGTTTTTAAACTAGGCGATGGGGGGGAGGGTCCAGGGACAGTGATAGCCAGCGCGGAAGATATTCCAGAGGGTAGTATTGGGGGCATTAGTGGTAGGTTAACCAAAGCACAAAAACACAAGGTGAGTATAGTAGCAAGTCCAAGTTGCAATCTTGAAACACCCAATACGAGGACAATATGCGACCGGTCTAAACTATGTGGCATGTTCACCAATGCCAGGAGCCTGGCGGACAAGATGGATGAACTAGAGATACTGTTGTACAAGGAGGATTTGGATTTTGTGGGAATTTCAGAGACCTGGTTCAACAGCTCTCATGATTGGCTGGCAAACATTCAAGGGTATACCCTATACCGCAAGGACAGAGAGGGTAAAAAAGGGGGAGGGGTATGCCTATATATCAAGAATAATGTACAAGTGAATGTGAGAGATGACATCACTGAGGGGGCTAGGGAGGAGGTGGAATCTTTATGGGTAGAGCTCCAAAGGGATGAAGCTAAGGGGAAAATAATACTGGGAGTATGCTATAGGCCCCCTAACCTGAGGGAGGAAGAGGAGACGGATCTCCTATCACAAATTGGATTAGCAGCAAGGATGGGAAGTGTTATCATAATGGGGGATTTTAATTATCCAGACATAGACTGGGCGGAGGGAACCGCGCATTCATTTAAGGCTCGCCAGTTCCTTAGTGTCTTGCAGGACAATTTTATGGGTCAGATGGTAGACGCACCAACTAGAAATAAAACATTACTAGATCTACTGATTACCAACAATACAGACCTGATAACAGATGTGGAAATACGGGGCAATTTAGGTAACAGCGATCACAGGTCAATTAGTTTCAGTATAAATCACACAAATAGGAGACATGAAGGGAACACAAAGACACTGAATTTCAAAAGAGCCAACTTCCCTAAACTACAAACCTTGCTAAAAGGCATAAATTGGGATAAAATATTAGGAACAAAGAATACGGAGGAGAGATGGGTTTGCTTTAAGAGCATATTAAATAAGGGCATTAGCCAATGTATCCCATTGGGTAATAAATTTAAAAGAGCGAACAAACATCCTGGATGGCTTAACTCCAATGTAAAAATGCATATAAAAGCAAAGGAGAAGGCCTTCAAAAAATACAAGGTTGAGGGATCATCCACAGCATTCAGAATTTATAAAGAATGCAATAAGAAATGTAAGGGTGCAATTAGGTTGGCTAAGATAGAACATGAAAGGCACATAGCGGAGGAGAGCAAAAAAAATCCCAAGAAATTCTTTAAGTATTTAAACAGTAAAAAAGGGAGGACAGACCATATTGGCCCCATAAAGAATGAGGAAGGACATCTGGTTACAAAGGATGGGGAGATGGCAAAGGTATTGAATTTATTCTTCTCCTCAGTCTTCACGAGTGAATCGGGGGGCTTCAGTAACCAAAACTGCAGTGTTTATCCTCATGACACAACACAGGAAGCACCTACATGGTTAACAGAGGACGGAATTAAAATTAGACTTGAGAAACTTAACATTAATAAATCACCGGGACCAGATGGCTTGCATCCGAGGGTACTTAGGGAACTCAGTCAGGTGATTGCCAGACCGTTGTTCCTAATTTTTACAGTCTATTGACTGGAATGGTACCAGCTGATTGGAGAAAAGCCAATGTAGCACCAATATTTAAAAAGGGCCCAAAAAACATCCCTGGGAATTACAGACCAGTTAGCCTAACATCAATAGTATGTAAACTCTTGGAGGGGATGATAAGGGACTATATACAAGATTTTAGTAATAAGAATGATATCATTAGCAGTAATCAGCATGGATTCATGAAGAATCGTTCTTGCCAAACCAATCTATTAACCTTCTATGAGGAGGTGAGTTGCCATCTAGATAAAGGAAGGCCCGTAGACGTGGTGTATCTGGATTTTGCAAAAGCATTTGACACAGTTCCCCATAAACGTTTACTGTACAAAATAAGGTGCGTTGGCATGGACCATAGGGTGAGTACATGGATTTAAAACTGGCTACAAGGGCGTGTTCAGAGGGTGGTGATAAATGGGGAGTACTCAGAATGGTCAGGGGTGGGTAGTGGGGTTCCCCAGGGTTCTGTGCTGGGACCAATCCTATTTAATTTGTTCATAAACGACCTGGAGGAGGGGATAAACAGTTCAATCTCTGTATTTGCAGACGATACTAAGCTAAGCAGGGCAATAACTTCTCCGCAGGATGTGGAAATCTTGCAAAAAGACTTGAACAAATTAATGGGGTGGGCGACTACATGGCAAATGAGGTTCAATGTAGAAAAATGTAAAATAATGCATTTGGGTGGCAAAAATATGAATGCAATCTATACACTGGGGGGAGAACCTCTGGGGGAATCTAGGATGGAAAAGGACCTGGGGGTCCTAGTGGATGATAGGCTCAGCAATGGCATGCAATGCCAAGCTGCTGCTAATAAAGCAAACAGAATATTGGCATGCATTAAAAGGGGGATCAACTGCAGAGGTAAAACAATAATTCTCCCGCTCTACAAGACTCTGGTCCGCCCGCACCTGGAGTATGCTGTCCAGTTCTGGGCACCAGTCCTCAGGAGGGACGTACTGGAAATGGAGTGGAATCTAGGATGGAAAAGGACCTGGGGGTCCTAGTGGATGATAGGCTCAGCAATGGCATGCAATGCCAAGCTGCTGCTAATAAAGCAAACAGAATATTGGCATGCATTAAAAGGGGGATCAACTGCAGAGGTAAAACGATAATTCTCCCGCTCTACAAGACTCTGGTCCGCCCGCACCTGGAGTATGCTGTCCAGTTCTGGGCACCAGTCCTCAGGAGGGACGTACTGGAAATGGAGCGAGTACAAAGAAGGGCAACAAAGCTAATAAAGGGTCTGGAGGATCTTAGTTATGAGGAAAGGTTGCGAGCACTGAACTTATTCTCTCTGGAGAAGAGACGCTTGAGAGGAGATATGATTTCAATTTACAAATACTGTACTGGTGACCCCACAATAGGGATAAAACTTTTTCGCAGAAGAGAGTTTAATAAGACTCGTGGCCACTCATTACAATTAGAAGAAAAGAGGTTTAACCTTAAACTACGTAGAGGGTTCTTTACTGTAAGAGCGGCAAGGATGTGGAATTCCCTTCCACAGGCGGTGGTCTCAGCGGGGAGCATTGATAGCTTCAAGAAACTATTAGATAATCACCTGAATGACTGCAATATACAGGGATATGTAATGTAATACTGACACATAATCACACACATAGGTTGGACTTGATGGACTTGTGTCTTTTTTCAACCTCACCTACTATGTACTATGTAACTATGTGGTCTGTGAGTGAAATAAAATCCTGTGATGAGAGGGTTTGTGCAGACAGACTCTGCTAGTGGCTCTATCATGAGATTAAAAAAGAGAGGGGGATAGAAGGCACTCCTGACAGGTTCCGTTTGATATAGTAAATGTTTTGGATAGGAGACCTGAAGTATAGACCTGAGGGGTGAAAATACAGGGCAAGAATTGCCGATATAATGGGGTCCTGAAAACCAAACTTAGATAATACGTTAGACATGTAGTGCCAGTGGACTTTGTTGAACGCCTTCTTTGCATCAATAGACAGTAACAGAGAAGACATTCCAGTTCTTTCTGCAAAATAACTAACATTTAGAATTCTCCTGGTTGCATCAAAGGACTGCCTCCCTTTCACAAACCCCATCTGGTCACCTTGTATTAGAGAAGGTATTATAGTGGATAAGCACTGTGCTAGTAATTTGGTATAGGTCTTGATGTCAGAGTTCAGAAGTGATATAGGCCTGAAATGGGCCCGGGGTGACAGGGTCTTTTCTGGGTTTGCGTGGAGTTAATACATAGGTTTTTAACATCTCTTGGGGAAGAAGGAAGTCTGAGCTACTATAGAGTACATAGCAGTCATATGAGGGGTTAGTAACATGTTAAATTCTTTGTAGTACTCATTTGAGAGGCCATCTGGTCCCAGAGATTTGCCATTTGTTAGAGACGCTATGATCTTCCCTATTTCACTGGAGGTAAATCAAAAGTTGAGATGTAAGAGCTGTGATTCTAACAGTTTGGGTAAATGTAGGTGTTCTAAAAAGTCTGCAATAGCCTCCATAGAGGGTTGGGGAGTATGAGGATCATTTTGAAGATTGTATATTTCTCCATAGTACTCAGTGAACTGATCTGCAATTTCTTGCGGGTTGACTACCTTATGTTATGTAGTATGGTGAATCAAGTGTGAGATCCTTAGCTTTGATTGCGCTGCCTTAACCCTACTGGCCAGGAATCTACCTGCCAGATTAGTGTTAGGATAGGAATTAAGCTTAAGGCACCTTAGGTGTTTGTCATATTTTTGCATTAGCAGTATTCTCAGCTCTTCTCTAAGTTTTTGAAGGTAGGCAGACAGTGTGGGTGATGGTGTTGACTTGTTGCTAGTTTCTAATCTATGAAGTCCAGTAGTAAGTTTGTTTGGGAGTAGATCATAGCATCTCTTGGCTCTGGCTTCTTGTAGTATGAGTATTTCCCTTATGTATGCTTTATGTGCATTCCACAGGATATATGGGTCCTCAACCGACCCAGCATTAATTACAAAGAAGTCCCTGAGATGTTCTGTAATAAATTTTGAGCTTTCGGGTTATTGCAGTAACCTGACATTAAAATGCCAGATGGGGATTAAGGAGGGGACACCCTGTCCCCACCCACATCAATAACAAGAGCTACAACAGCATGATCAGACCATGTTATGTCATGAATACAGTGGGAAGATACCTTTTTTAACAACCACTTGTCGATTAAAAACATATTAACATATTAATGCGGCAGAAGGTATAATGTCTGGGGCGGAATAGGTGAAATCTTTTTCCTTTGCGTGTTGACAACTCCAGACATCATACAGCTCTATTCATCATTCATGCATGAATTTACATAGTGAGGATCTATGGTTTGTTGTACAAGAGGAAGAGTTCAAGTGGGGATCGGACATGAGATTAAAGTCTCCACAGAGTAGTAAATGTCCGTATTTGGTTGTACAAGAGGAAGAGTTCAAGTGGGGATCGAACATGAGATTAAAGTCTCCACAGAGTAGTAAATGTCCGTATTTGCTACCTTAATTGCAGCATGGTGGCCAAGACCATACAGCGGTTTAACAGGACATATTCCACTCAGAACAGTCTTCGCCACGGTCTGCCAAAGAAGTTGAGTGCACGTGCTCAGCGTCCTATCCAGAGCTTGTCTTTGGGAAATATACGTATGAGTGCTGCCACAATGCTGCAGAGGTTGAAAGGGTGGGGGGTCAGCCTGTCAGTGCTCAGACCATACGCCGCACACTGCATCAAATTGGTCTGCATGGCTGTCATCCCAGAAGGAAGCCTCTTCTAAAGATGATGCACAAGAAAGCCCACAAACAGTTTGCTGAAGACAAGCAGACTAAGGACATGGATTACTGGAATCATGTCCTGTGGTCTAATGAGTCCAAGATAAACTTATTTGGTTCAGATGTTGTCAAGCGTGTGTGGCAGCAACCAGGGGAGGAGTACAAAGACAAGTGTGTCTTGCCTTCAGTCAAGCATAGTGGTGGGAGTGTCATGGTCTGGGGCTGCATGAGTGCTGCCGGCATTGGGGAGCTACAGTTCATTGAGGGAACCTTGAATGCCAACATGTACTGTGATATACTGAAGAAGAGCATAATCCCCTCCCTTTGAAAACTGGGCAGCAGGGCAATATTCCAACATGATACCGACCCTAAACACACCTCCAAGAAGCTGAGGGTAAAGGTGATGGATTGGTCAAGCATGTCTCCAGACCTAAACCCTATTGAGCATCTGTGGGGCATCCTCAAACAGAAGGTGGAGGAGCGCAAGGTCTCTAACATCCACCAGCTCCGTGATGTTGTCATGGAAGAGTGGAAGAGGACTCCAGTGGCAAACTGAAGCTCTGGTGAACTCCATGCCCAAGAGGGTTAAGGCAGTGCTGGAAAATAATGGTGGCCACACAAAATATTGACAGTTTGGGCCCAATTTGAGCATTTTCACTTAGGGGTGTACTCACTTTTGAAGTTTAGACTTTAATGGCTGCGTGTTGAGTTATTTTGAGGGGACAGTAAATTTACACTGTTATACAAGCTATACACTCACTACTTTACATTGTAGCAAAGTGTCATTTCTTCAGTGTTGTCACATGAAAAGATATAATAAAATATTTACAAAAATGTGAGGGGTGTACTCACTTTTGTGAGATACTGTATGTTTGAGCAGTCTGCGGAGCAATCTCATTTAATGCATGTTAGGATCATATAATGCCACTAAGGTGTAGCAGCATGCATTTATATCAAGGGTAAGAATGATGTATCAACTTTTATTGTCTAGAACAGCTTCCTTGAGTTGAAAGGCTAGGGTATTTTTTTATAGCTATGAGCACCCCTCTTTTGTTCTCGGAAGCACAGGACAAAAAAAGTGTGGATATTGCTTATGGGAACATTTAAGGATGTTAGAGGCAAGACAGTGTGTTTCCTGTATACTTATGATATCAGCATGGTTCTTTAGGGCCTCTTTCTACATGGAGTAGCGCTTGGCCAGATGATTCAGACCCTTAACATTCAGGGACAGACATTTAATGATCATAGTAGCTAGTTCTTTCAAGTGTGTGCGAAAGGAAATTAGCATTTACTGCGAAGGCTGCAATGTATGTTAGGTGGGGTTGTATCATGAATCTACAGTTATGTTTCATGCCCTGACTATCTGCTTACCTCTCTGCTCTGTGTATCAGGGACCATGCTCTCACACCTGTGTGTCTAAGTAATTTTCTCTCAGCGTGGCTCCACCCCAGCCTGTAACAGGAAACACTATTTTACCCCACGCACTGCAAGCCTGCTTTGCTCAAGCAACAATTGTGTGAATGCTTCTCTGGGTGATTCTTGCCGTGTGCTCCACGTTTGATTCCCATGTACCGAATTTGGCTTGTTCTCCTGACCATCCCTGTCTGCTTGTTGCCCCGACCTTTGGCTTGTCCTTCTGACCTTTCCTGTCTGCTTGTTGTCCTGACATTTGGCTTGTCCTCCTGACTATTCCTTGTTGCCCTGGATTGCTGCTTCCTCTCCATCCACTAGAGACAGCCATAAGCTGGGAGACCCTGGGGCCTGTAACCTGGAGTCAGATGAAGCAAAGTCCATCCTTGCCATCAGAGGCCCTGGTGAAAACCTGCTGGCTCTTAGACTGCGCACCCTGCGGAATCTTATGTTCTAGCTCCATGTCCAGGACTGTGGCAGCAATGCTGTTTAGCTGCTTCTCAGAACCATCGACCCTCAGCAGTCAGCTGTTGGGTCCACAAACTCTGCACTGGTCTCCTAGTCACTTGGTCCCGCAGGTGACCTGACAGTTTGCCTTTATTCACTGATGATCAGCTGCGTGGCATACTCTGCAGACTCGAGACCCAGGAATCTAATAAGACCCAGGTGATGTGATTCCTTCAGGATTTGGCTTCCTGCTTTGAACAGCTTCAGGCCTCCTTAGGACCCCCAGTTCAACAAGCTCAATTGCAATCTTCTGCCGTACCTATTCTGGTCACAGTCGTAGCCACAAATTCTTTGCATTTTCCAGCTCCATCCTGTAATTCTGGGGACTCCAAGGCCTGCAGGGGGTTCCTTAGTCAGTACACCATTCATTTTGAACTCCAGCCCCAAAACTTCCCATCTGATTGGGCAAAAGGTAGTCTATATTATTTTCCTCCTGTCTAGAGAGGCTTTAGCTTGGGCTGCCCCTCTGTGGGAGAAGAACGATCTAGTGGTTTCTAGCCTGTCTGTGTTCAGCGGCCAGAGCTCTTTTACGTCTCCACCAAGAGTCTGCTTCATTGGGACAGTATGCTCTTCATTTTCGACAGCTACCTGCTGAGCTGGAATAATGAGACCTTAGTTGCAATTTTTTTACATAGCCTCTCTGACAGAGTGAAGGATGAATTATCGGTCCCCCGATCTGGACGACGTCATCTCCTTGTGTAACCATATCGATATTTGCTTTCAGGAGAGGACCCTAGAAAGAAGATGCCAGCACTCCTTGGTCCTTAGTCAGCCTGAGCTCCCCTTTCTTTGACCTGTGGAGCATCCCCTGCAAGCTGAGGAACCTATGCCGCTGGGCTGGACCAGGCTATCTCCTGAGGAATGTGCTAGGCGCAGAACTCTGGGCATATGTCATTATAGTGGGAGCAAAGGTCATTTTTGTGACACCTGCTCACTTCGGCCGGGAAATGCTCAGGTCTAATACATCTGGAAGGTGGAGTATTAGACCCAGAAATATCACCTTCACTTTCTCGACTCCTTCTTTCTGTGTTCCTCCATGTTGGCGCTTTCTCTCATTCAGTCTCAGCACATCTGGATTTCAGAGCTGCTGGCAATTTTATGGACTGAGGAACTGCATCTTCCATGAAAATTTCCCTTTCACCCCTCACCACTCCGCTGGTGGTCTCAGTGATTGATGGCACTGTTCTTCCATGAGGCCCTATCTGCTTCCAGACTCTCCCTGTTAAGATGTCGGTAGGGGTACTCCACCAGGAGTGTATAGCCTTCCTTATCCTACCTAAGGCCTCAACCCCTATCATATCCTCTATTTTTCTTTTTTTTTTTCCATAATATTTTATTGGTAAAATAAGAATAGGGTTTACATTGTCTTTAGTTACAGAAAATGAGGCATAACAAGGTATTCGGCAACACTGACATTCAAAGCTAACAAACAGTAAATCTTGTAACAGAGAGAAGAACAAAAATAAAAGGGATCTTTCTTCCGCTGACTTTGGTAAGGTGGACACTTATAAAAAACAATGAGATATAGTTGTGAAAGGTCACTTGTACAAATGTATTTGTCCCAATGCTATTAGTTCTATCTGACATTTACGGATGTTTGGGTGTATTTCCTAAATAGAATCGAAACTTTGCTCTATTACAGTGGCTAATGTTAAGTGTCTATTTCCGTTCAACATTTGAACAGCTAAGGATGATTGAACATCAGTGTTTACAAAGAAGGGATTCTGTCTGAAGGGGAGACTAGCTTATGGTGTAAACCTAAATTTATAGGAAAGGAAAGACAAAGAGGGGTGGGGAAGGAGGGGGGAAGAGAAGAAGGAGAACGGAGGGGGGGAAGGGAGGGGGGAGTGAGGGGGTGAGGAAGGTGTCAGAAATATCTTGCAGTCTCCGCCACCATATCTGAAGGTTTGCATTCCCGCGGGTAGGGTTGCCCAACTGGTGGGTCTTTAGGTGGGTACGTGTAAAACGTGACAGGCGACCTCCCCCAATCTTCCCTTGTTTAGGTGGGGGAGGCCGACCACCACATACTTTGATAGATTTAGCTTCTGAATGTAGTAAAGAAGTTATTGATAGTTGCCAGCGTCTTAGGGATCGCGATCTGTGTGAGTTTGGTTGGTCAACTGTTTATATTGATCAGTGGTACAGAAGTGGGACCAACATGCCCATGTGTATGAAAATTTGGTTGGGCAATCTTTGGCTATGGCGATCAGTTCCTCCATTTCCGCAATTTTTTCTACTCGTTTGAGCCATTCCGGGATAGTGGGCGCATGGGTTGTTCCCCAGTGAAGAGGGATACACAACTTGGCTGCATTTAATAAGGGTGGTATTAGCGTTTTGCGGTATTGATGTGATGGAATGTCCGAGTGATGAAGGAGGCATTGTGCTGGGGTGTGCTCTAGAGAATATGTGGAGATTTGTGAGGTCAGTTCCCTAACTTGGATCCAAAAAGGCTGGATTAAGGGACAGGACCACCATATGTGTTCTAGTGTACCCACTTTATTGGTACATCTCCAGCATTTGTCAGATAGGGTAGGATAGTATTTGTGGATGACTACGGGGGTTCTGTACCAAAGCATTAAAATTTGTTAATTCTGTTTGTAAGTCTCTTTCCCAGCTTACGCAAGCTTTGTTAGTTTTCATTGAGCTTCCAGAGGAGAGCAGGTTGTAAACATTTGAGATCATATGTTGCTGGGGTGTAGAGTGAGCGCAGAGTTGCTCAAATGTCGTGAGTGGACAAGAGACTGAAGAGACACTGTCAATTTCTTTTAAGAAATGTCTGATCTGGAAGTATATCCAGAGTGGGAAGGCATTACTGTTTGCATTAATTGGTAGGGAGGAACGCTCCAGAAGTGTACCCGATCGAAAGAAGTGATGGGCTAGGACTGTTAAGTGTTGCCAGGTACCCGTCAGAAAATTAGTGGACATGCCGGGTGGGAATGCTGGGTTGTGTTTTACTGGAGTGAGGGGTCCCGGATTGGAGGAAATGTGTAGCTTCCGGCAAGCTTTTTTAAAGCATTGGAGTGTCGGGGCAATGAGAGGATGACTATTTAGCAATCTCGGGGTGTGTTTGGACAAAGTCCAAAGCAAGGATCGTAGTGGTAGTGGGGAGAATGTATGTTCAAGGGTGACCCAGTCTTTACATTTGTCGTGCACTGACCAATCTATAATTCTAGAGAGGTGACAAGCCCAATAATATTTCTTGAGATCCGGGAGGCCGATGCCCCCTTTTGTCTTAGGGTATGTTAGTTGATCGTATGCTATTCTAGGTCTTTTCTGTCTCCATAGAAATCTAGTGCATAATCGTTTGTAGAGTTGGAAGAAAGTTGGGGGGAGTTTAATAGGTATGGTTTGTAAGATATAGAGGATGCGGGGAAGGATATTCATCTTTAGGATTGCTGCCCTACCAAACCAGGAAAAATGGGGATTATTCCATTTGCTTAGGTCGTTCGTAATGGCTTTGAGGATGGGTTGATAATTTTTGGAGTATAGGTCTGAAAGCTTTGCCGGTAGTTGTATCCCGAGATATTTAATCTGATCATGCCTCCATTGAAAGGGAAAGTTGCTTTTGCATTGTGTTACCTGTTCCTGTGGGAGGGAGATATTTAGGGCCTGGGATTTTGTGAAATTGATCTTAAAATTGGAAATGGTGTGAAAGATATTTGCTTCTTTTAAGAGGTTTGGGATCGATATGTGTGGCTCCCTCAGGAATAGTAATATGTCATCGGCGAAAGCAGCGATCTTGTAGGTGCGATCGGCGATGCGGAAGCCCTTAATGTTGTCGTTGGATCTGAGACATTGGAGGAAGGGTTCTAGGGTTAAGACGAATAATATTGGGGAAAGTGGACATCCCTGTCTTGTTCCATTACTAATAGAGAAGGCGTTCGACAGGTGGCCGTTAACACGTACCCTAGCGGTTGGAGTGGTATAGAGGGACATGATAGCATTGAACATCCGATCTTGGAGACCAATACGTCTCAGGACTGCTCCTAGATAGTCCCATGCCAACCTGTCGAACGCCTTCTCTGCATCTAGGGACAGAAAGAATCCCTTATGTTTTTGATTCGTAATCCAGTGGTGTATATTCAGCGCCTTGATTGTGTTGTCTCTAGCCTCTCTTCCAGGTATAAACCCCACTTGATCCCTCCCTATCAGGGAAGGTAGGAGAGGAAGAAGACGGGAGGCTAGAATCTTGGCATAAAGTTTTACATCAACGTTTAATAAGGATATCAGCCTATAATTACTCACTGAGGTAGGGTCTTTTTCATCTTTTGGGATCACTGTGATGTGCGCTTCTATGAACCTATGGAAGGGGAGAGTGGATGATGTTAAGAAGTTAAAGGTCCTAATTAAATGTGGGACCAGCGTATCTGTAAAGGTTTTAAAGTAAGTGGCTGTAAGTCCATCTGGACCAGGACTTTTCCCATTTTTAAGTTGCTTGATAGCTGCTTTGAGTTCTTCTTCTGATATAGGATTTTCAAGGTGTGCGGTGTCTTCTTTATCTATGGGTTTGGGGGAAAATTTGTTGAGAAACAACTTGATTATCTTACGTCTATTTTCAGATCCATAATGGCTTGTATCTTGTTTTGGGAGATTATATAATTTAGAGTAGTAGGTCTCAAATTGGGCTGCTATGTCTGTCGAGGTGATGTGGGATTTCCCCTGATGATCTTTAATAGTATGAATGGTTGCATGTGCTTTCCTGGTCTGGAGGGCTTTAGCAAGGTATTTACCGCATTTATTGCCAAATTCATAGAAAATCTTCACGTAGTATTTTACTGATTAGGGTGAGTTCGTGATAAGTTTGCTGTGCTTGTACTTGTTTGTGGGCAAGTTCAAGCCTTTTAATCTTATCAAGGAGATCTGTGATTTTCTGTTGTTGGGCTTTTTGACGCGAAGCTTTAAGAGCAATGAGTTTACCTCTGACTACGCACTTGTGGGCTTCCCATTGTGTGAGAGGGGCTGTGTCCGGCGTGTCGTTTTCTAAGAAAAAGGTGTGTATGCAACTATTGATATCCTTGACTACTTCTTCCGAAGTAAGCAGAGACGAATCTAGGCGCCAAATGTTTTTGGGAATGTGTTTGTCAGGGAACGTCAGGGTCATTGTAATTGGGTGGTGGTCCGACAGCAACATTGGTTCAATGGTGGCAGTAGAAAGAAAGGGAATATCTTTCTGGGACAGGAACAGATAGTCGATTCTCGAATATTTGTTATGTGGGGCCGAAAAGAAAGTAAAGTCTTTCTCGTCAGAGTGAAGGGCACGCCACGTATCGTGTAAAAGAAGGTCTTGGATTTGTAGATTAATTTGTCAGATAGCTTTGTATGGTAGAGAGGTCGTGCCTGTGGAGGTGTCTAAGATTGGGGAAAGGGCGACATTGAAGTCTCCCCCTAGGATGGTCAGTCCAGAGTGGAAATCTGAGAGTAGTCGTGAGATTGATCTAAAGAAGCTTACTTGTGCAGAATTGGGGCTATATATGTTGGCCAGGGTCACAGGGCATCCCTGCAGTTGGCCTTTCAGAAAGAGGTATCTGCCTTCTGTGTCTATGAGTGAGTCCTCGAATTGCCAGTCTAGGTTTTTGGATATAAGAATTGAGACCCCTTTGGACTTCGCAAGAGAATTGGTGGCATGGTATACTGTTGGGAACATGCGGTTCATGAGCTTGGGTATTTTGTTTGTGTGAAAATGTGTCTCTTGTAAGAACACTATGTTTGCCTTCAGTTTAGACATCATATCAAGAACTTGACTACGCTTCTCCGGGATGTTTAGTCCCTTTACGTTTAGCGAGACTATTTTGAGTAAGGAGGGTTTTGTGGTGGAGCGTATGTGTGCCATAGTGGGCTATTGTTCAGTCAGAATGCTAGTAAGTGAGCGAGAAACAGAAGATAGCTAATCTTTCCCGTGGGAGTTGGAAGGGTTCGGAGAGAAGAGCTGTTTGCGAGTTTTTGCCTTGGCCGGGATGTGGTGGTGGCGGAGACTGCAAGGGGAGAAAAGAAAGGAGAGGAGAGGAAGGGGAGAAAAGGGGGGAAAAGAGAAAAAGAGGAGAGAAAGAGAGAGGGAGAGAGAGAGAGAGAGAGAGAGAGAGGGAGGGGAGAGGAGAGGGGAGAGGAGAGGGGAGAGGAGAGGGGGGAGAGGTTAATAGAGGGAAGAGGGGGAGAAGGAGTATATGGTAAGTGAACTGGGATTTAGAAAGAAGTGGCATGTATTCCGGAGTGAGGGAGGTTATGTATAACCTACCTTAAGGTTCGAAAAGTGTCCGGTTTGGTTTGACAGGAATACCTACGTTCCTGTCTTGTGGGGGGGTGAAAAGCGTCGGATCGAAACTATCGAGATTTAGTATCACCCATCCACTGAGGTTCGTGCCTATGAGTACATGCGGGAGCCAGCGGTGTTTTAAGAGCTAGGCATGATAACCTTGGGTCTAAGCTCATGGGGGCCAAGCATGCGACAATCCAGACAGGTCATTTAGCAGATATATTGAATCAACATTGTATAAACAGTATTAGTACTAAATTGTAAAACAAAGTAAATTGGTATCGAAACCAGAACCTTAACGGAGGTGCTCTACACTTAAAAGTAAAAGTAAGCACCATTGTATCACCAAGGAAATGGAGATGGGGAGGGACTCTAGCAGTTATACATATCAACACTGTTAATAATATTCTTCCAAGGTATTCAACACCATCGGGCTACCTCTGGCTCTATATCGGAAAGTAACCCTTCTCGTTTGTGTGTGTGTTCGGGCAGTAATCAGGTTATGGTCGGTAGTTTTGCATATTACACTCTAAGTTGAGTTGGGAAGTAAACATCTCTAACCTTAATATGAGTTTAATGTCTTAGAGGATACAAGGTGAGACAGCCCATTCCCTCTTTGAGATGGTGTTAGTTAGGTATTCGTAACAAGTATGATTCGTTTTGGGAATATTCCATTCGATTGGATACCTAGGATTTAAGGATACTGCCGAACAAGAGAGAAGGGACTTTCTAACATACTGTAATTTTTAAACATACATATAACCTTTTACCAATGTAGGGTGCCCGGAGGAAGGGTGAGGCCTCCACAGATGCCACATTTCGGAGGTTAATTAGAGTGACTAAAGCTCTCGAATACTTTGAGGGCGGTTGAAGATTTAGATTCACCTAATTATAAGAGAGGTGGAGGATAGCAAAGCGGAGTAAATCCGTTGCTTGTCATGGAAGGGAGGTTTGCATCTGTGTGACGTCACCCCCCGTAGGTCACCCGAGCAGAGTATATGAAAATACATTCATAAGAAATATTGAGCTTCGGAACCGGAAATTATTGCGAGCAGAACGGACCAGGAGGCTCGCATGTAGCATACCTTCTAGGTCGAATGGGATTGGGGGAGGGTGGAGAGGAGGGGGGGGATTGGGTAGGGAAAGGGATACAGGAGGGTGAGGGAAGGGCATAGGGAGAGGAGCTGGACGGTATTTCAAGTGAAAGCCTCATTTGTAAAGCTTAGAGACCGCCAGAACTTCTAGAAGGGTCAGACATTGCGCAAGGGTGTCCCAAGGGGAAAGTCCGACTCACAGTTTCGCTGGGGGTGGTTCCACTTGCTCGGGGACCAGTTTTCACGGTGGGCGATCAGGAGCAATGAAGGATAAATGCTACTGAAAGGAAAAAAGAAAAGTTATCTGTAAAGTAGCCGACTTCGGGAAACGCTTGCCGTCTTGGGTGTTATTGGTGGGTGTTGCAGGCAGGTTCCTGTCTTGAGAAGGCGTATTCAGTCTTGAGAAATATAGGATGGAAGGGTTGAGATTGTTCAGTTGGATCTGTCCTGGCGGGCTCTTCTGTGGGCCGGGGAGGCCGTAGGGCTGTTGAGTGGGGCGTTCCGGGTGCCTGACATGGTAGGTTCCCTCGGTGGGGTGTGTCTGCGGCGTCTTATGTGAAAGTCATCACGGACTGGAATAGCATCAGTGGAGGCTGACCTTCTCATGCGCGGCGGGCGAAGGGTGGTGTACCAATCCGGGATGTCAATGCGTGGAAGATTTAGTGCTTCACAGAAACCGGGCAGATCTTCTGGTAGGCGTAGGTTTGCAGTGCGACCTTGGAATGAAGCAGAGAGGCAGAAGGGAAATTTCCACCGGTATTGAATTCCTTTGGTGCACAGGAGATCAAGAAGAGGGCGTAAGTCTCTCCTATTTTGAAGGGTGATGGGCGAGAGGTCTTGGAACAACTTTATATCGGCTCCTTGGTAGAGTAAGGAGTGGCGATCCCTAGCCCTATGAAGAATTTCCTCCTTCAGTTTAAAGTTAATGAGACAGCATATCACGTCCCTGGGAGGGTCAGATTCTCTGCCTCTGGGCCTCAAGACTCTATGCAAACGTTCAAACTCAATGGGTGTTCCAGGAGGTCTGCCTAAGAGGTCGTTAAATATGGCGATAGTCGCTTTCGTGATTTGTGCATTTTCAACGGATTCAGGGATACCTCTTACCCGTATGTTGTGGCGACGGCCGTGGTTGTCTAAATCTTCCATCTGCCTTTGGATATCCCTGAGCTGTGAAGATTGGGCCTGAGAGGAGGTCTGTAAATGCTGGATGGAGGTGTCATGGCGGGTAGTTGTTTCCTCCAAGTCATCCAGGCGTACTGTCATTACCTGGACATCTCTCCTGAGATCCATGATGGCTGCAGAGAGTGTGGCTTTAATGTCTTCTGCCACAGATCACAGATCTTGCATAGAAAGGGGCTGTGGGGTACATGCTGCTGCTGCTGGAGGCTGGGATTGCGTGTGGCTTCTCCCTGAGGGGCTGAGGCTGGAGGAGCGTGCAGCATTCGAGTAGGCCCGATTTGAAGCCGGGGCCTTGCGTGCCTGGGTCCGGAAGATGTCCGGAATGTTGCGGCCGATTTGTGAACCGGACCCTCTGGGAGAGCGGGACCTGGCTGGGGATGGTTCTCTGGATGTTTTCCCCATGGTAGGGCTAGGATGGCTCTGCTGTGCTTAATAAGACACCCTCCGTGGACGGGAGCTCGGGATCTAAGCGGCCATTCAGCTCCGGCTCCAAGCCACGCCCCTCTATTTTTCTATCGTATTGGACCTTCCTTGGTTACAGCTTCATTCTCCACACATTGACTGGACTTCTGGGCAGATCCTGTCTTGGGGTTCCTCTTGCTTCTCGTCTTGCCTACTCAAGGATGCCCCAAAGGAGAGACTTCCTCTTCCCACTGCATATAGCGATTTCTGGGATGTGTTATGCAAAAAATCATCTGAAGTGCTTCTTCCTCACAGGTCCTTTGACTGTGCTATTGACCTTGTTCTCGGAACAACTCTGCCTAGGGGTCGTACCTAACCCCTGTCCATCCCAGATATAAAAAAGGGAGTACCATCCAAGTAGGTCATATGGGTTGCCACAATCCCTTATGTACGGAGAAAAAGAGATAACCCCTCAAAAATAGGTGGGACTTTGAAGGCAACAAAGTAGTAAAAAAGCAATTTTATTGATACAAATATACAAAAGTGCATATAGAAAAAAATCTGATACAGTAACACTTAATACACAATAAAGCAATAAAAAAGAAGAATAGACTGATATAGAATTCGAATGTATATTCGTGTAGTCTTCCACCTGGGCCTACGCGTTTCGGGACTACCCATAGAGTCCTTTCATCAGGGGAAACTTGTGGGAGGAATTACACTTCATAATGAAATATAAATTGATGTAATTAGAGATCATATTCATTGCGCACATTGCCTGCATCTTAAACCATTCTGTACAACTTACCATCGAACACAGAAAAAACAAGGAAAATAAAAATGAAATTAAAAATAAATAATATAAGGGAGATGATAAACATACCCAAGTATATTCAGCAAAGGCTCACTGTCAAAGTCTCAGAGGTAAGTGCATACAGAGCGCCACAAGAATCCAGGAGGGAAACGGGCGTATGTCTGGCCCCGCCTTATCCACACTGGTCCCACCATGTGGCCCCAAAGGGGCAAGCAACACTGTCCCGGAGGAATCCAAAAAAGATGAAGAACCAAGAGGGGATTATCTGAAACACAGAAAAGACCTGAATGGGCTGGTGTCCCTCTACAGAAGGAGATACCCCTGTATTCATAATCGCCACAGTATGAACGCAAAAATCCATATTTGCCGTGCAGGTCCGCATCCTGGCGGGGGCATGGGAATGAAAATGGTCTAATATATATAACTTACCCTAGTGCTGGTTCATGAAGGATTATATTAGCGGGAATAGACAGGTGACCCCAAGGTGCCGGCGAGGGAACAGGAACCCCTAAAAGCACAAGCAGCTCCAAAGATCCCAGAGAATAAGAGCTTCCTACATAGGCATGATCAAAAAAGACCTAATCACAAAAACGGGAACAGGAGTATCCTCTGTATGCTGCAATATATAATATACATTGCATAAAAACTCCATGAAAAGGGTGACATAAAGCGCCTGTAATAGGTTGGAGTTAGCAAACAATCAAAAAAACAAGGAGAGGGGATGAAGAGCAGTATTACCGGGTTGATAGTGGGGCTGCACTACAGTGTGTTAGGGAGCTCTGTTCCTCTGGTCTGTAACCACCGCCGCCGAGCAGGACAATGACACTGACTCGGCGTCCGGTGGCTTAATAAGGAGTAGGAGGACAGGTGTGATGCTGATTGGTGTATAGGTTCCGCCCATCATGACGCCGCTCCAGCAAGGGGATGGGAGCCATGGTAACCTCATGACGCCGCTCCGCCTGGAGAGAGGAGGAGATAGGAGTCATGGTAACACCATGACACCGCTCCACCTGGAGAGAGGAGGCAATGCGAACCATGATAACGGTAAGGGAGCGTCCTATGTCACGGCATTCTCCTGACGCTTCGTGACAATAGAGGAAGTCTATACAGGCTTTGCAATTGTCAGTGAAGTTAGAGGCATATATAAGCCTTGACATCACAGCCAAGGCTGGAGGGGAGACAGCAGGTAGGGGACCGCAAAAGCGTAATGGGGCGACAGGTAAGCAGTTAAGAAAAAAATCAGAAAAAGATAAATAAGTAACAGTTGAAACAGGAATGACTGGGATAGTCATTAACCCCAGCAAAATAATCATGCATGATCGCCACCTTATACCCACAAGTGGTCACTTCTGGACACCAGCGGGGTGGGGGGACCCTGAGCAACCACTGCACGGCACCCCCCACAGCAGGCTGTGGGAGGGGTCATGCAGCCGCCACCCACCGACGCAAAAAAGGCGACCGGGTCCGCAGGCAAGAACAAGCAGCAAAATTGCTGCTGATCACCCCACGGCATGAACCGGGCATCTACAAAAGGCCCCCCAAAGGGACAGGAAAACCCGGGGGCCCCCATGCACCGGGCAGGACAAAGAGGGGCCAGAAGACTGTGATAGAAAGGCACTCCTCGAGTGAGACCGACAGTGTGTCTTAAAACATACAAATATGCCTGTATATACAAAGCTGCAGTGGGACAACAAAAATAAACGTAATACAAGGTGGCTAAACATAACAGAACAATCATATCCAGAAAATGATTTGTTGATAAACAATCAAACAATCGGCCAGGCATCGAACATCAGACCCCACCGATTGGTATGAATCAGCGAACAGGAAGTAGGGGAAACCCGGATAGCATGAAGCTTTCAAATTAGAGACCTTATAAATCTTTCTCACAAACCCCAGACGAGAAGCCCTCTAGGAAGGGCCTATAGCTCAAATGATTGTTTAGCCTGGGGGTGAGGTGGCCAAAAGGTCCACGATCCAGCGGGCTTCCCGCTGTAGCAGGGCCTTGTTCCAACCCCCACCCCTCGGGCTGGGATGGACTCTATCCAGGATTAAAAAGTAAATATTGGGGAAATTGCCATGATGTTCATTGGCCACATGTCTCCCCAATGGGAAATCAGGATTTGCTTTCCTCATGGCATTGATATGCCGTGAGGCTTGCAATGAGAATTTTTGTTTCGTCTTGCCTACATAAAATTGTTGGCATTGGCAAACTAAAAGGTATACTACACCCTCCGTCTTACAGTTTGAAAAATGACATGGTCTATATGGACGCCCATTTGGAAGAATCAAATTCTGTCTTGTATTCATAAATCTGCATATGGAACATCCTCCACAAGTGAATGTCCCAAACCTCTTGCAGGGATCACCACGGGATTCGCTGACAAATTCGCTGTGGACCAGGTGGTCACGCAGGGAACTAGTACGTCGATAGGTGATCGCTGGTCGTGCAGGTAAGTATGGACGTAGGGTGGGGTCGGAATATAGAAGATGCCAGTGTTTATTGAGAATCGATTTGACAGACTCATGTTGGCTAGTAAACCTCATAATCATCCTAGTAGTGGGGTCCATTTCTGTTTTCTTTTGATGGCTGAAAAGCAATTCCCGTCAAGTTCGTTTATTGGCCTGTTTAAAAGCTTTCTTTAACAGAGAGTGGGAATAGTCCCTCAGGAGAAGCCTGTCTCTGAGAGCGGCAGCTTCGATCAGATATGTCTGCTGATCCGAGCAGTTCCGTCTCAGCCTCAAGTATTGGCTGTAGGGGATTGCGCGGAGTAATGGTTGGGGGTGAGAGCTGGAGACATGTAAAATAGTGTTGCCCGCGGTGGGTTTACGAAAGAGGCCACTGGAGAGGGTCCCATCAGGGTTCTTGCTGATAGTGGTATCCAGAAATGTAATGCTATGTTGGCTATGAGTCACAGTAAACTTGAGATTGAAAGTATTGTGCTGCATCAGTTTGATGCATTCGTTCAGTTCCCCTTCGGAGCCCTACCACAACACCAGAATATTGTCTATATAGCGGTACCACGCCGCTATATATCAGGTGTGGGATTTGAAGGACTCATCTGAAAGGAATGACTGCTCCCATTCCCCCAGGTACACGTTGGCATAGGACGGGGCACAGGAGGTCCCCATCGCGACACCCTGCACCTGGAGGAAATGGGAGCTGTCAAAAGAAAAGATGTTATGATGAAGGATGAACTCTAAGGCCATGATGATGAATTCGCATAGTTTTTTATCATCTCTATGTGTTTGGGTAATGAAATGTCTAACCACGGCCAGCTCCAGGTGGTGGGGGATAGAGCTATAGAGCGCCTCCACGTCAATCGCCACCAACGGGGACTGTGGTGAGACATGTAGACCCTCTATAGATTGTAACAGGTCGATAGTATCACGTACGTATGAAGGCAAGTTTTCGACAAAAGGTTTGAGGTGGGAGTCTACAAACAGACTCAGATGTTCCGTAATAGCCCCATTACTGGACACTATGGGTCTCCCTGGAGGTGTCTGACAGTTTTTATGGACTTTAGGTAGACAATTTATTATTATTATTATTATTATACAGGATTTATATAGCGCCGACAGTTTACGCAGCGCTTTACAACAACATTAGGGCAGACAGTACAAGTACAATACAATTCAATACAGGAGGAATCAGAGGGCCCTGCTCGTTAGAGCTTACAATCTAGGAGGGAGGGTCAAGTTATACAAAAGGGTAATAGCTGTGGGGGATGAGCTAATGGAGAAAATAATGCAGTTGTTAGATGGAGGCAGGATAGGCTTCTCTGAAGAGGAAAGTCTTCAGGGATCGCCTAATAGAAGGTTGGGATTCTGGGAAACTTTATACGTAAAAACTCCCAGATATCCTGGTTGATAATTCCTTGTGAAAACGCACCATCGATCAACGCGTAAAATTGCATCTCAAATTTGGCGATACTGGCCTTCGAGATGGATCTGTACCAGTCCCGGTTGGCTAGAACTTTGTGGCACATGGTTTTGTATTGCTCATTTGACATGATCACAATAGTATCATCTATTGCACCTTGTTTCTCATGTGGTATCAATAAATTTACATTTTTTACATCTGATGACTCAGCCTGCCCTAGTGATGTGTTTCATATAAAGTCCCCATTGTCCCCCTATTTCCCCTAGTCCCCTTACTTTTCTCAGATATAATTGGATGGAGACCTGTGTACCGGATGGTCATGGTCTCATATAAAGTCCTAACCTATACCTCTTGTTTCAATGATCACAATATTGCCACCCTTATCAGAGGGCTTAATGACTAGGGACTGGCATTTTTTGAGATTATTAAGGGCAAGTAATTCAGAAGGAGATAAGTTACCAGTCTTTTTATGTATTTTTAATTTTTTGATTTCCGATGTGACAGTAGTTACAAAGGACATCAAATTGGAGTTAGAACTGAGAGCAGGAAATTTGTCAGATTTGTTCTTCAACTTTTTAACACAGGGTAGAATGGTTGGCTCAGTGGGTTTATTGTAGAGGAGAGAATCTAAATCAATGGAGTCAATGAGATCAGAAGGATCCTCTTCCTCTAGCAAAGACAACAACACCTCAAGATCCTTATCATGTTGTGTATCAGCGATTTCAGATTTGACCTTGGCCTTAGAATACATACTTTTCAACAATAGCTTACGGGCAAAGAGGTTTAAATCTTTAATAGCCTCAAAAATGTCAAGATTAGAGTTTGGGCAAAAGCTCAGACCCCTGGACAAGAGGGACTTTTCTTCATCTGACAGGGTATAGCTAGATAAGTTGATGATATTTCTGTCATCAACATTAGTGGCACTCGACTGTGCACATATTAAGTTTTAGGATTGGGAGTCGTGTCCTGCGGAAAAAATCGGCTTTGGCCTACCTCCATCTTAGATGCTGAGCTCACATTCGATTGAGAAAGCTGAACCCCCGCGAGTGAAGAAACAGTAGAGTTACCACCAGAAATACCTGAAGGAGGAAGAGATCCCTCACCACGTGCACCATAATTACCCAGCGTGCCTGAAGCAGGAAGGACAGCAGAAGCAGGATGCTCAGAGATATGTTTCTTATGTGCATTACCATCTTCTCCGGACAGAGAGCGTTTCGGTTTGTTTTGCCTGTTCCTGTTACGATTATGAGAAGAGGAGGAAGCAGAGACAGAGGAATTAATAGATGAGTCTGAGCCACTTTGCATAGTGGATTTTGTTAGACCTTTGCTTTTGAAGTTAGAAGTGTGATTATTTTGGGTCCACTTATACGCTTTCCCTTCCTGAAATGACAATTTGTCACGCCAGAATTTTTTATCTTTCTTTCTAAGAGTTTCAGTAGTAATTTGGTCTAAGTGGGTTTTAATTCTTTCCTCGTGTTCTTTTAAAGAGGGAAGGCTCTTAAAAGTTTGCAGTTTTAAATATATACTATCGATCTCTTTATCGAGAGCTAAACTCCGAGTCTTATACTCCTCTATGAGCATCTTCATCATGCTTCGTGTACACGCCTGCAAGTTATCCTCCCACTGCTTTTTGAACTCAGGGCTGATATGGTCAATCAGAGGGAAGCCTTGGCTGTGATGTCAAGGCTGATATATGCCTCTAACTTCACTGACAATTGTGAAGCCTGTATAGACTTCCTCTATTGTCATGAAGCGTCAGGAGAATGCCGTGACATAGGACGCTCCCTTACCGTTATCATGGTTCGCATTGCCTCCTCTCTCCAGGTGGAGCGGCGTCATGGTGTTACCATGACTCCTATCTCCTCCTCTCTCCAGGCGGAGCGGCGTCATGAGGTTACCATGGCTCCCATCCCCTTGCCGAAGCGGCGTCATGATGGGCGGAACCTATACGCCAATCAGCATCACACCTGTCTTCCTCCTACTCCTTATTAAGCCACTGGACGCCGAGTCAGTGTAATTGTCCTGCTCGGCGGCGGTGGTTACAGACCAGAGGAACGGAGCTCCCTAACACACTGTAGTGCAGCCCCACTATCAACCCGGTAATACTGCTCTTCATCCCCTCTCCTTGTTTTTTTGATTGTTTGCTAACTCCAACCTATTACAGGTGCTTTATGTCGCCCTTTTCATGGAGTTTTTATGCAATGTATATTAGATATTGCAGCATATAGAGGATACTCCTGTTCCCGTTTTTGTGATTAGGTCTTTTTTGTATTATATTACAGATCATGCCTATGTAGGAAGCTCTTATTCTCTGGGATCTTTGGAGCTGCTTATGCTTTTAGGGGCCCCTGTTCCCTCGCCGGCACCTTGGGGTCACCTGTCTATTCCCGCTAATATAATCCTTCATGAACCAGCACTAGGGTAAGTTATATATATTAGACCATTTTCATTCCCATGCCCCCACCAGGATGCGGACCCGCACGGCAAATATGGATTTTTGCGTTCATACTGTGGCAATTATAAATACAGGGGTATCTCCTTCTGTAGAGGGACACCAGCCCATTGGGTCTTTTCTGTCTTTCAGATAATCCCCTCTTGGTTCTTCATCTTTTTTGGATTCCTCCGGGACAGTGTTGCTTGCCCCTTTGGGGCCACACGGTGGGACCAGTGTGGATAAGGCGGGGCCAGACATACCCCCATTTCCCTCCTGGATTCTTGTGGCGCTCTGTATGCACTTACCTCTGAGACTTTGACAGTGAGCCTTTGCTGAATATACTTGGGTATGTTTATCATCTCCCTTATATTATTTATTTTTAATTTCATTTTTATTTTCCTTGTTTTTTCTGTGTTCGATGCTAAGTTGTACAGAATGGTTTAAGATGCAGGCAATGTGCGCAATGAATATGATCTCTAATTACGTCAATTTATATTTCATTATGAAGTGTAATTCCTCCCACAAGTTTCCCCTGATGAAGGGACTCTATGGGTAGTCCCGAAACGCGTAGGCCCAGGTGGAAGACTACACGAATATACATTCAAATTCTACATCAGTATATTCTTCTTTTTTATTGCTTTATTGTGTATTGAGTGTTACTGTATCAGATTTTTTTCTATATGCACTTGTGTATATTTGTATCAATAAAATTGCTTTTTTACTACTTTGTTGCCTTCAAAGTCCCACCTATTTTTGAGGGGTTATCTCTTTTTCCCTGTCCATCCCAGAAACCCAGGCCATGTCAGAGTATGTTGCTGAAAATCTAGAAAAACGATTAATCTGGAATCCCTCATTACCTGCGGGAGCAAGGTCCTTTTTGTTGCCAAGAAAGATGGTACTTTAAGACCCTGCATTGACTATCGAGGCTTAAACGTGGTGACAATCAAAAATCTATACCCCTTACTCCTAATATCTGAACTGTTCGACAGATTGAAAGAAGCCTCCATTTTTACTATTGTTTTGGATTCAGAACAAAATCTTATATTATTATAACACTATCTTGCTACGTTCTGTCTTGATGACTGTGATATTTATGTATGTCTGCTCAGGATTTTTAACGGGTCATGAGGCTGTCCTGGACTCAAGGGTCCGACAATCCTCTATCCGTCACCTGGTACCAGTTCAGACCATATCACAGTCTCAAGTTAATGAGGACAAAAGACAAAATGGATAGAGAGAGAAAAGAACATCTACAGTGTTCGACTGCCATACAAGTCTCCTTACACGCGTCTTCCCAAAACGTAGACCAGTCACAGCCCTGCCCACTTAGGTGGCCACAGGTAAGGGAGCGGGCGGGTAATACGGGACTACTTACCCTCAACGAGACAATTAACAAACAGATAAGGAGTACAGTAATTAATATTCAATGCACCACTTTAAATGTCATTTACATGTCCCAACTCAAAACCCAAACTTCTCACTCTGTCTCTTTCCCCTTCTTCTAACCCTTCCAGTTATTCAGGTTGCAAGGGGCACCTTTCGGCTGCACGTCCTGTTATTCTAGTTTGAGCCTCTATTACTTCCAGTGATTTGCCAAAAACAATTTTTACTGGATAATGCACATTATAGTTGAACACCTATGAATGCGCAGTATGTGGCAGTAGAGGTTTGTAACCAAGAGACTCAGCCCTATATCCTGGCTCTACCACTTCAATCAACCCCCAGCTCTCTTCATGTATCCCAAATAACAGACCACAAACACACTTAGGACATGACATAATCAACCAACAACAAAATGTGACCAACAACCAGATATGTGACGGCTGCAGTGAGGTACAGGATTTCTCAAACTGTCATGGGATCCCCCACGCCACTATGTTCCTGACGCCCCCCCCTGAGGTTTTGTTTCCCGGTTGCCCGTACTTAATGTACCCATGCTTTGCCGCACAATTATTTATTTTTTACCCCCCAGGAGGAGTTTAACCACGTCCTGACACCTTCTCCTAGTCCCGGGAGAAGTTTAAACCACGTCAACTAATTTCATCCATACTCCATGACTATATAAGCAATCCCCAACTCCCAACAGCCATCACAGAACACAAGATCGATCAACAAAACAGAACAGAACAAAACAGGAGGTAGATATAATTTGCAGATTCCTTAACTTATCAACAGACTCGAGGCAAGATTAATACCTGTCTTTGAGGGCCGCAGGAAGCCGATATGGGCACAGAGATTGACCAGTCACGGATACAGGATAAACAGTAGACTAGATATACAAGATATCAAAAGTGTCTTACTGTTTCTAGACTTGATCAGTCTCCTCCTGTATTCCCGCAATGGCTTCTCCTGGTCCCTTCTGGATCGGCTACTTGGGACTAGGGATGAGCCGAACACCCCCTTGTTCGGTTCGCACCAGAACATGCGAACAGGAAAAAAAGTTTGTTCGAACATGCGAACACCGTTAAAGTCTATGGGACACAAACATGAATAATCAAAAGTGCTAATTTTAAAGGCTTATATGCAAGTTATTGTCATAAAAAGTGTTTGGGGACCTGGGCCCTGCCCCAGGGGACATGGACCAATGCAAAAAAAAGTTTTAAAAATGGCTGTTTTTTCAGGAGCAGTGATTTTAATAATGCTTAAAGTCAAACAATAAAAGTGTAATATCCCTTTAAATTTCGTAGCTGGGGGGTGTCTATAGCAAAATGACATTTCGAAGGAAAAAACCCATTTAAAACTACTCGCGGCTATTGCATTGCCGACAATACACATAGAAGTTCATTGATAAAAATGGCATGGGAATTCCCCACAGGGGAACCCCGAACCAAAATTAAAAAAAAAAATGATGTGGGAGTCCCCCTAAATTCCATACCAGGCCCTTTAGGTCTGGTATGGATATTAAGGTGAACCCCGGCCAAAATTAAAAAAAAAATGACTTGGGGTTCCCCCTAAATTCCATACCAGACCCTTCAGGTCTGGTATGGATTTTAAGGGGAACCCCGCACCAAAAAAAAAAAACAGCATGGGGTCCCCCCAAAAATCCATACCAGACCCTTATCCGAGCACGCAACCTGGCAGGCCGCAGGAAAAGAGGGGGGATGAGAGAGCGCCCCCCCTCCTAAACCGTACCAGGCCACATGCCCTCAACATTGGGAGGGTGCTTTGGGGTAGCCCCCCAAAACACCTTGTCCCCATGTTGATGAGGACAAGGGCCTCATCCCCACAACCCTGGCCGGTGGTTGTGGGGGTCTGCGGGCGGGGGGCTTATCGGAATCTGGAAGCCCCCTTTAACAAGGGGACCCCCAGATCCCGCCCCCCGTGTGAAATGGTAAGGGGGTACTTACCCCTACCATTTCACTAAAAAAATGTCAAAAATGTTAAAAATGACAAGAGACAGTTTTTGACAATTCCTTTATTTAAATGCTTCTTCTTTCTTCTATCTTCCTTCATCTTCTTCTTCTTCTGGTTCTTCTGGTTCTTCCACCGGCGTTCTCGTCCAGCATCTCCTCCGCGGCGTCTTCTATCTTCTTCTCCTCGGGCCGCTCCGCACCCATGGCATGGGGGAAGGCTCCCGCTCTTCTCTTCATCTTCTTCTTCATCTTCTTCTCTTCTTCATTTTCTTCTCCGGGCCGCTCCGCATTCATGCTGGCATGGAGGGAGGCTCCCGCTGTGTGACGGCATTTCCTCGTCTGATGGTTCTTAAATAATGGGGGGCGGGGCCACCTGGTGACCCCGCCCCCCTCTGACACACGCTGACCTGACGGGACTTCCCTGTGACATCACGGGGAATGCCACAGGGAAGTCCCGTCATGTCCCGTGCGTCAGAGGGGGCGGGGTCACCGGGTGGTCCCGCCCATGTTATTTAAGAACCGTCAGACGAGGAGACGCCGTCACACAGCGGGAGCCTCCCTCTATGCCAGCATGGATGCGGAGCGGCCCAGAGAAGAAAATGAAGAAGAGAAGAAGAGAAGAAGGAAGAAGAGAAGAAGATGAAGAAGAAGATGAAGAGAAGAGCGGGAGCCTCCCCCCATGCCATGGGTGCGGAGCGGCCCGAGGAGAAGAAGATAGAAGACGCTGCGGAGGAGATGCTGGACGAGAATGCCGGAGGAAGAACCAGAAGAACCAGAAGAAGAAGAAGATGAAGGAAGATAGAAGAAAGAAGCATTTAAATAAAGGAATTGTCGAAAACTGTCTCTTGTCATTTTTAACATTTTTGACAGTTTTTTAGTGAAATGGTAGGGGTAAGTACCCCCTTACCATTTCATGCAGGGGGGGCCGGGATCTGGGGGTCCCCTTGTTAAAGGAGGCTTCCGGATTCCGATAAGCCCCCCACCCGCAGACCCCCACAACCACCGGCCAGGGTTGTGGGGATGAGGCCCTTGTCCTCATCAACATGGGGACAAGGTGTTTTGGGGGGCTACCCCAAAGCACCCTCCCAATGTTGAGGGCATGTGCCCTGGTACGGTTCAGGAGGGGGAGCGCACTCTCGTCCCCCCCTCTTTTCCTGTGGCCTGCCAGGTTGCGTGCTCGGATAAGGGTCTGGTATGGATTTTTGGGGGGACCCCCACGCCGTTTTTTTTTTTTTTTTGGCGCTGGGTTCCCCTTAAAATCCATACCAGACCCTGGTCTGGTATGGAATTTAGGGGGAACCCCACGTCATTTTTTTTTTAATTTTGGCCGGGGTTCCCCTTAATATCCATACCAGACCTGAAGGGCCTGGTATGGAATTTAGGGGGACTCCCACGTCATTTTTTTTTTTTTAATTTTGGTTCGGGGTTCCCCTGTGGGGAATTCCAATGCCGTTTTTATTAATGAACTTCTATGTGTATTGTCGGCAATGCAATAGCCGCGAGTAGTTTTAAATGGGTTTTTTCCTTCGAAATGTCATTTTGCTGTCAGACTGTTCTAAACACGGGAAACATGCGCCCCTTTACAGGCATACTATAGACACACCCCAGCTGCGAAATTTAAAGGGATATTACACTTTTATTGTTTGACTTTAAGCATTATTAAAATCACTGCTCCTGAAAAAACGGCCGTTTTTAAAACTTTTTTTTGCATTGATCCATGTCCCCTGGGGCAGGACCCAGGTCCCCAAACACTTTTTATGACAATAACTTGCATATAAGCCTTTAAAATTAGCACTTTTGATTTCTCCCATAGACTTGCGAACAGCCAATGTTCGAGTCGAACATGAGTGCGACTCGAACTCGAAGCTCATCCCTACTTGGGACCCTAGCCTCGAGCCCCACGTTGGGCGCCAAAATGTTTTGGATTTAGAACAAAATCTGATATTATTATATCTACCCCTTTGCCAAGTTAAAAACACATGCATCCATAAAGTAATCACGTTCTGACACTCAGTTCAGAATGAAAGACTTCTGAGTTTATTTCCGCTTTCCTAGTTAGTTTTATACCCTTGCTCTAAAACAAAGAATATAGTATATGCAAAACATGTTGTTATGACAATACATAAGATTCTAACAGTGTCAGCAGTTTTAGCACTGATTTCAGCATTAAATCATAACTATTATTAAATGTTGACGTTGTGTCTACTGTCAGTGCGATTTCTCGGAAGAGACAGGAAGCAACAGTCTTTTTATAATTCATTGCGGTTTGGCTTCAGACTGAAAAAGAGGAACTAGCAAATATCTGAGAATTCTTAAGGTTTTTAACATTTCAAACCTCTGATGCAATATTGAATTTGAAATAGCCATTTTAATATGCCTCACCTGGTAACACCTTATTCACATCCTTTACACTATGTTGGATCTCAGGGGTGCATACAATCTGATCCAGATATGGGAAGGCGACGAAAGGAAAACTGAGTTTAACACTAGAGATGGGCATTACGAATATTTGGTTATGCCCTTTGGACTGTTATGGTTATGGAATATTTGGTTATGCCCCATCTGTGTTCCAAAACTTTGTCAACGTAGTCTTCAGGAATCTGTTATATCAATGTGTTGTCATCTGGATGACATTCTCATCTTTTCTGAAAACCTGGTTGTTCACAGAAACCATGTCCGGATTGTACTCCAGTGCATTAGAGAGAATAATCTGTATGTCAAGTTGGAAAAGTATTCTTTTGAATGTTCTGAGGTCCTGTTTTTAGACTGTTTTGTCTCTAGTTTGGGTCTTCGTATGGATCCTAGAAAGGTCTCGGCCATTACTAACTGGTCTCTCCCTACCAGCATCAAGGCAACACAATGCTTTCTTGGGTTCATGGCAGTTTATTAGGAATTATTCTTCCATTGCTGTGCCATTGCTGTGCCTATTATAGCCTTGACCAAGAAGGGTGTGAATGCCAAGCAGTGGCTTTCAGAAGCTGTCTCTGCATTTCATGTTAAATCAGGCCTTTGTTTCTGGACCTCTCTTGAGGATACCTAATCCTGGGGATCCTTTTTTTATTGAAGTGAACGCTTCTTCGACTGGGGCGGGAGCTATGCTTCTTCAATCCTTTGAGGAAAACCGTCAACCATGTGCGCTTTTCTCCCAAAAAATGTCTCCTTTGGCGATCAGGAACTTCTTGCAATTAAATTGGCTTTAGAAGAGTGTCGTAATCTCTTGGAGGGTTCCTCTCACTCCATAACAATTTTCACTGATCATAAAAATCTGCAGTACTTACAGAATGCCAAATGACTGAATCCCAGACAGGCCAGGTAGAGTCTTCTTTCTTTTCCCATTTTAATTTCACTATTATGTACAAACCTAGTTCCTGCAATAGTGGGGCTGATGCACTCTAGGTCATTTGACACTCTCCATGAGGAGCCCACATCTGAACCTGAGCCAATCATTCCTATCACATGCATTTTTGCCCATTCTACCACCCTGGAGTCATAAATTCCTCCTGGCAAGACCTTTGTCCCCACTGAGCTAAGAGCTAAGATCCTTCATTGGGGACATGATTACAAGGTGGCAGGTCATGCTGGGCTCCCCTGATCTTTCCTTCTCATCAGTCGCCACTACTGGTGGCCTACTCTCCATTTGGATGTCAAAGACTATGTTAAGGCTTGTCACGTCTGTGCCCAGTCTAAATCCTCCATGCAAGCTCCTTATGGTTTTCTCATGCCCTTGCCGAATCCTAAGGAGCCCTGGTCTCACATTGCCATGGACTTCATTTACCGATCTTCCACCGTCTGAGAATAATATGGTCATTTGGGGGGTAATCAATCGGTTCTCCAAGATGGCTCATTTTGTTCTCTTCCTAATCTCCCTTCTGCTTTGGTTCCCATTTTTGTTCTAGAAATGGGGTTCCTTCCCATATTGTTTCTGACAGGGGTGTTCAAATCACATCTCGCTTTTGGAGAGCCTTTTGCAAATCCCTCAATATTATCTTGGATTTGTCCTCTTCTTACCATCCTCAATCCAATGGTTATTCAGGAGTTAGAGGTCTTTCTTTCTTTAGGCTCTGCTCATTATGATGATTGATACTCTCTACTCCTGTGGGCAGAATTCTCTCACAAAAACCATGTTAACATCAGTTTCAGAAGACAGTCTTTTTCACAATTTTTTTTTTTTCTCATTTAAAGATTTATTAAGAAAGAATGAAGGTAATAACATGCCATTTTCTCGAATCGCAGATGCAACTGCGTATGTTTTTCAATACAGCATAAAGAAAAAAAAAAGAATCATAATCTAGACCAAATGTAATTTCTTAAACAGTAACAATTGTGTGTCTTACATTATGGTTACATTACGTGTATTAGGTCATTAAAATTCAGATTCAGATTTATAAAGAATCCAACTGACCCTTTTTCAAACAGTTAACATTATTCAAAACTACTAACTACGGAACGTCCATAGTATTATCTACTTATACTACTTATGCTGAGTGTTTGGATGGGGAATGAGAAAAGGAAAAGGAAAGAAGATTAAAGAGTAAAAAGGGTTGGAAAGGTGCTGTGCAATTCTTAAATTGTTGTTAGTTGCTGTTACAGATACCGAAGGGTGAACTCCAACCTCAAGTGTTCTTTCTGATCTTATGGGGGTTTGTCGTTTACAATGTCTCCATAAGTTTGAGAGTATTTAAAGCTAAACCATGGTTGCCATGTCTTATGGAATCTTTCCACAGTACCCCGTTCCTGGGCCAGGGTGTCCTCCATCTCACAGACATCACGTACGCTGAGTAGCCATTCTGATATAGAGGGGACCCTGGGTGAATTCCAGTGCAGGGGAATTAATGATTTAGCTGCGTTAAGCAGGTGTTTGGACAGGGAATGCTTATATCTCTTAAAAGAGAAATTAGTCACATGTAGTAGGAAACATGCTGCGTTTAAATTCAGTTTAGTATCCGTGATCAGTTTGATCAAGTTTCGGACTTTCGTCCAATAGTCTTTAATCAAGTTGCATTGCCACCAAATATGTGTCGGTGTGCCTATTTCTTGTTGACACCTCCAGCACATCTCTGATCTTTGGTTATCCCATTTATGAAGTCTGTCAGGTGTATTGTACCAGTGCATCAACAATTTGTAACTCGTCTCTTGCTGTTTTGTGTTCATTGAGCATTTGTGTGCCATTATGCAAGCATACCTCCATTGTTTCTCAGATATCTCCACTTTTAAGTCCTCCGACCACCTCCTCCTATGTTCATCCTCAGCCAGCACGTTCGGATTTTGTAGCCATGTATAGGCAACTGAAGTGGCCCTGTTCAATGGAGATCTGCCATGGCAGACCGACTCTATCTCCACCAGGGGTCTGTGCAAATCTCTAGAGCGTCCAAATTTGTTTAAGTAGCTCCAAATCTGGAAGTATGTCCACTGACGTAGGAGAGATAGATTACTCTCTGACTAAAAAGATATCCAATCTTTGGGTTTATCTCCTTAGAAGCAGTCCCCTACAATTAGGGGAGATCTGTCAATTATGTTTTGTAAAGTAGTATTTTGGTCACCTGGTGGAAAGTCAGGATTGTCCTTCAATGGTGTTAATGGGCTGGGAAGTGTTGTAACGTCTTTTTGTTTAGCCAAGATATTTGTTATCTCTAGGGTGGTTCCTGTCAAGGGGTGCCTTTTTAAGATATTTGGGTATTTGTTCCGAGGGAGCCAAGGTGTATAGATAAAAGGGATGGGGCTTAAGTCTGCTTCTAATGAAACCCAATCTTTTGCTTTTTCATGGCAATGCCAGTCAATGACCCTAGCTAAATGGGACGCATAGTAATAGTGTTAATTTGGTTAATTTTATCCTAGCTTTCTTGTGTTGCCAGAGGAACCTTAGGATGATGGAATGCAAAGCTGCAAAGAATTTCTGTGGTATTTTCACTGGTAGGGTACGCATAAGGTATAGGAATCTAGGCAGTACCACCATTTTGATTATGGCTGCCCTCCCAAACCATGAAAAGCAACCTAAATTCCAATCTCTAAGGTCCCCCTCACATTTTTTAAGGAGTGGGATGTAATTCCTCTCGAAGATGGAATGCAATTGAGGCGTTAGCCAAGTTCCCAGATATTTCAATGCCGAAGATTCCCATCTAAATGTCGAGTTGGCTATAGTTTGTTTAAGGGTTTTGTCTAGTAGAGATATGTTTAGGGCTTCAGATTTTGTGTAATTGATTTTTAGGTTCGATAGATAACCGAAGTGTGAGAATTCCTTTAATAAATTAGGTAGTGATATTAATGGATCTGTCAAGAAAAATAAAAGATTATCGGCATATGCTGCCACCTTGAACTCCCTGTCCCCCACCCTGAATCCGTGGACCGCCCTGTTCGATTTGAATTTTCT
Source organism: Aquarana catesbeiana (assembly GCF_042186555.1). NCBI lineage: Eukaryota > Metazoa > Chordata > Amphibia > Anura > Ranidae > Aquarana > Aquarana catesbeiana. Next base: position 705,916,089 of record NC_133324.1, on the reverse strand, counting down.
AATAAAGGGTTCCAGCGAGAGGATGAACAGTAAAAGGGACAGTGGGCACCCCTGTCTAGTCCCATTTGTAATGTGCACTTTCCTTGATAACGTGCCATTGATTTTCAAGCATGACGATGGATTGTGATACAACGCAGATATCCAGGACATCATGCGTGTCCCCAGTCCCACGTGTCTGCACACTGCTAGCATGTAGTCCCACGCTACTCTATCGAAAGCCTTCTCCGCATCCGTAGATAGGAGAAGGCCTTCGATATTTTGCGTTTTCGCCGTATGGATCAGAAGCAAAGCTTTGGTGACATTGTCTTTAGCTTCTCTACCTGGGACAAATCCGACCTGTTCTAATCAGCCCAGGCAGAAGGGGGCTTATCCTTAGTGCAAGAATTTTTGCGAATAATTTAACGTCAAGGTTCAGTAAGGAAATGGGTCTGTATCCTGCTCTCAAACTTTGTGTGTTGGAAAATCCGATGGAAAATGTGTGATGGAGCCTACACATGGTCGGAATTTCCGAAAACAAGGTCCTATCACACATTTTCCGTCGGAAAATCCGACCGTGTGTACGGGGCATAAGAGTTTTGTGTCGGTAGAGAGGGACTGCTTGTGTAGTCTTTCCAAAGTGTTAATCTGCTTTATCAGTGTATTTACTTGGGCTTCTCTCTCCCTCTTGCGCTTGGAACCCATTTTGATCAATAACCCCCTCATGGTGCACTTGTGTGCTTCCCACACCACCAGAGGGTCTGCGTCAGGGGTAGTGTTTTCTGCAAAAAACTGTGTTATGTTGGTGGTCAGTTCTTTGATTAATTAGGGGTCCGTTAGAAGCGACGCGTTCAGTCTCCATGTCGGTTGTCGGTGTGTAGGGCCCTGTAGGTTCATGGCAAGGGAGATGGGTGTATGGTCTGAAATTGTTTGCACACCTATGTTTGTCTTTGTCACTTGGGCAAGGTCTCTTTGCGACACAAAAATGTAGTCCAAGCGTGCATACCTTGAGTGTGGAACAGAAAAGTACGTATAATCTCTCCCGTCAGGGTTCAAAAAACGCCATGTGTCTATCAGCTGCAGGGATTGCAAGAGGGACTTGATCTTTTTAAGAATTTTGTAGGAGATACACGTCTTCCCGTTGGAAGTATCGGACAGCGGGTTTAGCGATATGTTAAAGTCTCCTCCGAGGATCAGGCATCCCGAAGCAAACCCCGCAAGCTTCCTGACAATGTTTTGAAAAAATGGTACATGTCTTCTATTAGGGAAATTGACGTTTGCTAGTGTTATCGGAACACCATTGTAGGTTCCTTTTAAAAAAACAAATCTGCCTTCCGAGTGGCATAATTGTTCCATTAACTCAAAGGGTGCCTCCTTGCTGATCAAAATGGAGACTCCCTTTGACTTAGAGTCAGGGTTAGTGGCATGAAACGCCCTTGTAAAGTATGAGTTTGTGAGTTTTGGTGTCTGCTGAGTTTTGAAATGGGTTTCTTGGAGAAAAACAAAGCTTGGCTTACCTTTTTTAAGTTCTCTCAGAATGGTAGAGCGACGTTCTGGTATGTTAAGACCTCTTACATTATGTGAGATTATCAATGGACATTTTCCCAAGGAGGAGTAGGCCATGGCTGGAGGTTAGGAGGAGGTGCTCGGGTCACCGATCTGCAGAGAAAACACAACTCCGATACAAGAATTATTATTTATAATGGAAATCTGAAACAACAATCCTGATACAATGCAGCTATGCACTTAATAGAAGAAGTATAGTAAGAGTAAAAGAAAATACGAGAGCAGGGGAAGGAAAGAAATAGAAGGAAATATTCAGGATATGAATGAAGTGTTGGAAGTCTATCTCTCGGGAAAGCTAGTCACCCTGTCCGAGGATTGAGCCTATCAACTCTGTGTATTATGTCTGGCGTCTTTTCAAGTGCCGCGAGACACGCTGTGGGGTTAGGGGGAGGCACAAACAACCAAGTGTCAGCACACTGATCGAGGAGTAAAAAAAAATGTGAAACTAAAGAAAGGACTAAAAAAAAACTTTGTCCTAATCGCCGCACGCGCGGCCGAACTGCATTAACGAAAAACATCTAAGCTAAAAGATTCACACCCGACCTTGGTGTGTATATTCTACTTAGGTCAACTCTTTGGTATTATTATCAGTCAAACAAGTTCTGCAGCCACTTTACATGAACCAGGAACATCCTCTTAAGTGCTAGTAAGCTTTCTCTAAAGCGTGTAGTGGAAATGTGTTAATTGTTCCCACACGTTTAAAAAATACCTAGAGTCAAACAAAATAAAATATAATGAAATATATAATCTCCAGGTTAAGAGATTGTGCTGGTTAAAGCATTTTCATCAACCAGGACACTCTTAAGGTGCAATCATATACCCGACAGTTCAGTCATTTAATATTCAGGATTAGGGATAGTGACCCTGCACGAGTAAACCATTCATAGGTTGTGACTAGGGATGAGCTTCGAGTTCGAGTCGAACTCATGTTCTACTCGAACATTGGCTGTTCGCAAGTTCGCCGAACAGCGAACAATTTGGGGTGTTCGCGGCAAATTCGAATGCCGCGGAACACCCTTTAAAAGTCTATGGGAGAAATCAAAAGTGCTAATTTTAAAGGCTTATATGCAAGTTATTGTCATAAAAAGTGTTTGGGGACCTGGGTCCTGCCCCAGGGGACATGGATCAATGCAAAAAAAAGTTTTAAAAACGGACGTTTTTTCAGGAGCAGTGATTTTATTAATGCTTAAAGTCAAACAATAAAAGTGTAATATCCCTTTAAATTTCGTACCTGGGGGGTGTCTATAGTATGCCTGTAAAGGGGCGCATGTTTCCCGTGTTTAGAACAGTCTGACAGCAAAATGACATTTTGAAGGAAAAAACTCATTTAAAACTACCGCGGCTATTGCATTGCCGACAATACACATAGAAGTTCATTGATAAAAACGGCATGGGAATTCCCCACAGGGCAACCCCGAACCAAAATTAAAAAAAAAAAATGATGTGGGGGTCCCCCTAAATTCCATACAAGGCCCTTCGGGTCTGGTATGGATATTAAGGGGAACCCCAGCCAAAATTTAAAAAAAAAATTGACGTGGGGTTCCCCCTAAATTCCATACCAGACCCTTCAGGTCTGGTATGGATTTTAAGGGGAACCCCGCGCCAAAAAAAAAAAAAAAAAACGGCGTGGGGTCCCCCTAAAAATCCATACCAGACCCTTATCCGAGCACGCAACCTGGCAGGCCGCAGGAAAAGAGGGGGGGACGAGAGTGCGGCCCCCCCCCCTCCTGAACCGTACCAGGCCACATGCCCTCAACATTGGGAGGGTGCTTTGGGGTAGCCCCCCAAAGCACCTTGTCCCCATGTTGATGAAGACAAGGGCCTCATCCCCACAACCGTGGCCGGTGGTTGTGGGGGTCTGCGGGCGGGGGGCTTATCGGAATCTGGAAGCCCCCTTTACCAAGGGGACCCCCAGATCCCGGCCCCCCCCCTGTGTGAAATGGTAAGGGGTTACTTACCCCTACCATTTCACTAAAAAACTGTCAAAAATGTTAAAAATGACAAGAGACAGTTTTTGACAATTCCTTTATTTAAATGCTTCTTCTTTCTTCCTTCATCTTCTTCTTCTTCTGGTTCTTCTGGCTCTTCTGGTTCTTCCTCCGGCGTTCTCGTCCAGCATCTCCTCCGCGGCGTCTTCTATCTTCTTCTCCTCGGGCCGCTCCGCACCCATGGCATGAGGGGGGAGGCTCCCGCTCTTCTCTTCATCTTCTTCTTCATCTTCATCTTCTTCTTCATCTTCTTCTTCTTCTTCTTCTTCTCTTCTTCATCTCTTCTTCCTTCTTCATTTCTTCTGCGGGCCGCTCCGCATCCATGCATGGAGGGAGGCTCCCGCTGTGTGACGGCGTCTCTTCGTCTGACGGTTCTTAAATAACGGGGGGCGGGGCCACCCGGTGACCCCGCCCCCCCCTCTGACGCACGGTGAATTGACGGGACTTCCCTGTGACGTCACGGGGAATGCCACAGGGAAGTCCCGTCATGTCCCGTGCGTCAGAGGGGGGCGGGGTCACCGGGTGGCCCCGCCCCCCGTTATTTAAGAACCGTCAGACGAAGAGACGCCGTCACACAGCGGGAGCCTCCCTCCATGCATGGATGCGGAGCGGCCCGCAGAAGAAATGAAGAAGGAAGAAGAGATGAAGAAGAGAAGAAGAAGAAGAAGAAGAAGATGAAGAAGAAGATGAAGATGAAGAAGAAGATGAAGAGAAGAGCGGGAGCCTCCCCCCTCATGCCATGGGTGCGGAGCGGCCCGAGGAGAAGAAGATAGAAGACGCCGCGGAGGAGATGCTGGACGAGAACGCCGGAGGAAGAACCAGAAGAGCCAGAAGAACCAGAAGAAGAAGAAGATGAAGGAAGAAAGAAGAAGCATTTAAATAAAGGAATTGTCAAAAACTGTCTCTTGTCATTTTTAACATTTTTGACAGTTTTTTAGTGAAATGGTAGGGGTAAGTAACCCCTTACCATTTCACACAGGGGGGGGGCCGGGATCTGGGGGTCCCCTTGGTAAAGGGGGCTTCCAGATTCCGATAAGCCCCCCGCCCGCAGACCCCCACAACCACCGGCCACGGTTGTGAGGATGAGGCCCTTGTCTTCATCAACATGGGGACAAGGTGCTTTGGGGGGCTACCCCAAAGCACCCTCCCAATGTTGAGGGCATGTGGCCTGGTACGGTTCAGGAGGGGGGGGGGCCGCACTCTCGTCCCCCCCTCTTTTCCTGCGGCCTGCCAGGTTGCGTGCTCGGATAAGGGTCTGGTATGGATTTTTAGGGGGACCCCACGCCGTTTTTTTTTTTTTTTTTTGGCGCGGGGTTCCCCTTAAAATCCATACCAGACCTGAAGGGTCTGGTATGGAATTTAGGGGGAACCCCACGTCAATTTTTTTTTTAAATTTTGGCTGGGGTTCCCCTTAATATCCATACCAGACCTGAAGGGCCTTGTATGGAATTTAGGGGGACCCCCACATCATTTTTTTTTTTTAATTTTGGTTCGGGGTTGCCCTGTGGGGAATTCCCATGCCGTTTTTATCAATGAACTTCTATGTGTATTGTCGGCAATGCAATAGCCGCGGTAGTTTTAAATGAGTTTTTTCCTTCAAAATGTCATTTTGCTGTCAGACTGTTCTAAACACGGGAAACATGCGCCCCTTTACAGGCATACTATAGACACCCCCCAGGTATGAAATTTAAAGGGATATTACACTTTTATTGTTTGACTTTAAGCATTTTTAAAATCACTGCTCCTGAAAAAACGGCCGTTTTTAAAACTTTTTTTTGCATTGATCCATGTCCCCTGGGGCAGGACCCAGGTCCCCAAACACTTTTATTGACAATAACTTGCATATTAGCCTTTAAAATTAGCACTTTTGATTATTCATGTTCGTGTCCCATAGACTTTAACGGTGTTCGCGTGTTCGAACGAATTTTTTTCCTGTTCGCATGTTCTGGTGCGAACCGAACAGGGGGGTGTTCGGCTCATCCCTAGTTGTGACCATGAGTCTTACAAAACAACTGGTAGGGACAATGACCGGCTAGTAAACATGTATGGCTTAGCTATAGGTACGGACAAATGTCCTGTGTCCCGTTGAGATATTTGGCAGCCAGTGCTATGAGTAGGGATGAGCTTCGTGTTCGAGTCGAACCCATGTTCGACTCGAACATCGTCTGTTCGCCGAATTGCGAACGATATGGGCCGTTCACGCCAAATTCGTGTGGCGCGTCACGGCCCATAATTCACTGCGGCATCGCAGTGCATTGCTGGCTGATGATTGGCCAAGCATGCACTATGACCTGCATGCTTGGCCAATCACAGCGCCGCCGGAAACAGAGAGCTGTAATTGGCCAAAGCCAAGGAGGCTTTGGCCAATTATGGCTCAGGGGATTTAGTACACGCCCCACACTATATAAGGCCGCCTGCACGGCGGCCCTGTGTAGTGTGTGTTTCAGTGTTCATTGAGAGAGAGAGAGAGACAGACAGTGACATTTGATTTGAGTTAGATAAATTAGGCAGAACAGTCAGTCAGTTAGCTGCACTTACAGTATATTGTATATATTTACGCACCCCAGGTGTTGCATATATATATATATATATATATATATATATATATATATATATATACACTGTATTCAGTTTAGCTAGATCCGTTCTTGTTATCTTCCTACTGACAGGCAGGCTTGTCTTGTTACAGTATTTACAGCTACCTGAAGAAAATTACTGGTGTTCTTTTGATCCTATTAGTACCACAGTCAGGCAGCTAGACTATTTACAGTTAGTGCAGTGCGTCCTGCTCACAGTGTTCAGCTAGATCCGTTCCTGCTATCTTCTTACTGACAGGCAGGCTTGTCTTGTTACAGTATATACAGCTACCTGAAGAAAATTGCTTGTGTTCTTTTGATCCTATTAGTACCACAGTCAGGCAGCTAGACTATTTACAGTTAGTGCAGTGCGTCCTGCTCACAGTGTTCAGCTAGATCCGTTCCTGTTATCTTCTTACTGACAGGCAGGCTTGTCTTGTTACAGTATATACAGCTACCTGAAGAAAATTGCTGGTGTTCTTTTGATCCTATTAGTACCACAGTCAGGCAGCTAGACTATTTACAGTTAGTGCAGTGCATCCTGCTCACAGTGTTCAGCTAAAACTACAAGTTAGTGGGGTGCGTCCTGCTCACAGTGTTCAGCTAAACCTACAAGTTAGTGGGGTGCGTCCTGCTCACAGTGTTCAGCTAAACCTACAAGTTAGTGCGGTGCATCCTGCTCACAGTGTTCAGCTAAACCAACAAGTTAGTGGGGTGCGTCCTGCTCACAGTGTTCAGCTAAACCTACAAGTTAGTGGGGTGCATCCTGATCACAGCGTTCAGCTAAACCTACAAGTTAGTGGGGTGCTTCCTGCTCACAGTGTTCAGCTAAACCTACAAGTTAGTGTGGTGCGTCCACCTCACAGTGTTCAGCTAAACCTACAAGTTAGTGGGGTGCGTCCTGCTCACAGTGTTCAGCTAAACCTACAAGTTAGTGGGGTGCGTCCTGCTCACAGTGTTCAGCTAGATCCGTTCCTGTTATCTTCTTACTGACAGGCAGGCTTGTCTTGTTACAGTATATACAGCTACCTGAAGAAAATTACTGGTGTTTTTTTGATCCTATTAGTACCACAGTCAGGCAGCTAGACTATTTACAGTTAGTGCAGTGCGTCCTGCTCACAGTGTTCAGCTAAACCTACAAGTTAGTGGGGTGCGTCCTGCTCACAGTGTTCAGCTAAACCTACAAGTTAGTGCAGTGCGTCCTGCTCACAGTGTTCAGCTAAACCTACAAGTTAGTGGGGTGCATCCTGTTCACAGTGTTCAGCTAAACCTACAAGTTAGTGGGGTGCGTCCACCTCACAGTGTTCAGCTAAACCTACCTGTAGAAAGTTGGTGGTGTTCTCATACTACAAGCAGGCAGTTGATTTTGCTAGCTGCAGTATCAGTACATATATATATATATATATATATATATATATATATATATATATCCCAGCTTAGTGCAGCTACAGGCCATTAGTATGTCTGGAAGGCCAAGAAGGAGAGGCAGACAGTCACAAGCCAATAAGAGAGGGCAAGCAGGCTCTGTGTCTAGTGCAGGTCGTGGAGACGGTGCATCCTCATCAGCACGTGGCCGTGGGACACGCTTGGCCTTTTTTTCGGCAGCTGGCCGTGTTGAGCCGCAACATGCGGAAGACTTGGTCGAGTGGATGACCAAGCCGTCCTCATCCTCCTCATCCTCTCTCACCCATGCCCAGGGTACTTTGTCTGGCAAAGCAGCGGCCTCTTCCCTCGCCTCAATGTCATCAGTGACTCCTTCCCTAGCCCCACCATGTCCTCCTGAGGAGTCCCTCAAACTGTTTGAACACAGTGTTGGGTACATGCTCCAGGAGGATGCCCAGCGTTTGGAAGGCTCTGATGATGATACTGAGCTCGATGAAGGCATTAACATGAGAACGGACAGAGGGGGTGCCCAAGAAGGACAGCAATCTGGCAGTCATGCTCCCTCTGCTGCAGCATACTGCCAGGTTTGCTCCAGTGATGAGGAGGGAGGGGATGATGAGGTCACTGACTCAACGTGGGTGCCTGATAGGAGAGAGGAGGAGGAGGAGGAGGAGGAGGTGGCACATCATAAGGGCAGCACATTGACTGCATCACACCCCAAAGCTCCACATGTGCAGGGCGCTGCAGTCTCTGCGCGTTATTCAAAAAGTTCTTTGGTGTGGGCCTTTTTTGAGATGAGTGCATCAGATCGCACCGCTGCTATTTGCTATTTGCAGACATATGTTGACCTGCCATGCAGTTCGTTGGCAAACGTATCTAAAAGACCCACACCAAAGAACAAAGAGGACCTCTCCTTGCTCCTCATCAGCTGAGATTTCCAACCCCACTAGACCTTCAGTCCTCTCTGAGACCTGCACTGAGAGGAATGAAGGTGTAGAATTAGGTGTGTCACAGCCAAGTACTTGTGGGCAATCTGCTTTTGGTACAGGGACGTCAGATTGTACCAGGCAAATTTCCCTGCCCCAGCTGCTGCACCGCCAAAAGAAGTTTGCTCCCAGCCATCCACATGCCCAGCGGTTGAATGCTAGCTTGGCAAAATTGCTAGCACTTCCACTGCTGCCTTTTCAGTTGGTAGACTCTGCCCCCTTCCGTGAGTTTGTGGAATGTGCGGTTCCTCAGTGGCAGGTACCCAAACGCCACTTTTTCTCACGGAAGGCAATTCCGGCTCTCTACCGGCATGTGGAAGGCAATGTCCATGCCTCGCTGGACAGGGCGGTCAGCGGTAAGGTGCATATTACCGCTGACTCATGGTCCAGCAGGCATGGACAGGGACGTTACCTAAGTTTCACGGCGCATTGGGTGACTCTGCTGGCAGCTGGGAAGGATGCAGGACAAGGTGCAGTAGTGTTGGAGGTTGTTCCGCCACCACGCCTCAAAAATGCTAATGATTGTGACACACTTCTCTCCTCCACCCCCTCCTCTTCTTCTTCCTTCATGGCCTCTTCCTGTGCTTTGTCCTCGGAACCAGCGGTGCTCCGTAGCCGTTCAAGGGGCTTGAGCTGGTGTGCTTGGGGGACAGGAGCCACACTGGGGCAGAGGTTCTGTCAGCTCTGCAGGGGCAGGTTCAGAGGTGGTTGACGCCACGCCAACTTAAGGCAGGAATGGTGGTTTGCGACAATAGCACCAACCTCCTCTCTGCCCTCCAACAGGGACAAATGACCCATGTGCCCTGTTTGGCTCACGTCCTTAACTTGGTGGTGCAGCGGTTCTTGGGCAGGTACCCGGGCTTACAGGATGTCCTGAGGCAGGCCAGGAAAGTCTGTGTGCATTTTCGCCGGTCATATAATGCCAGTGCTCGGCTGACGGACCTCCAAAAGGAGTTTAACCTGCCCAAGAACCGCCTAATCTGTGACATGCCCACCAGGTGGAACTCAACGTTGGCCATGCTGCAGCGGCTGCACACGCAGCAGAGGGCCATCAATGAGTACCTATGCGACTATGGCACCAGGACAGGGTCAGGGGAGCTTGATTTTTTTTTTCCCCACGCCAGTGGGCCATGATCAGGGATGCATGCACTGTCCTGTCACCATTTGAGGAGGCCATGAGGATGGTGAGCAGTGACAGTGCATGCATCAGTGACACTGTCCCCCTTGTCCACCTGTTGGAGCACACGCTGCGTGGAATAATGGACAGGGCACTTGAGGCATAACAGAGGCAGGAAGAGGAGGACTTCCTTAGCTCTCAAAGCCCCCTTTATCCAGACAGTGTTCCTGCGTGCCCGCCGATCACACAGGAAGAGGACGAGGAGGAGGAGGAGGAGGAAGATTGTGTCAGTATGGAGGTGGAGCCTGGCACTCAGCATCAGCAGCAGTCTTTAAGGGATCAGTCCCAAGAAACACATGGACTTGTACGTGGCTGGGAGGAGGTGGCTGCTGACCATGTCGTCCTTAGTGACCCAGAGGACTCCGGACCGAATGCCTCAGCAAACCTACGCTGCATGGCCTCCCTGATCCTACAAAGCCTGCGTAAGGATCCTCGTATTCGTGGTATCAAGGAGAAGGACCAATACTGGCTGGCAACCCTCCTTGATCCACGTTACAAGGGTAAGGTTGCGGACCTTATCTTGCCATCGCAGAGGGAGCAGAGGATGAAACATCTTCGGGAGGCCTTGCAGAAAGGTCTGTGCAACGCGTTCCCAGAGACTGGGAGGTTACAAACTCCTGTTTCTGGACAACGTGTTGCTGAGGCTTCGGTCAGTCAAAGAAGGAGCGGTGGAGAAGGTGGCCATCTGACCGATGCGTTCAGACAATTTTTTGGTCCGCAGCCCCAAGGTATGATCGGTTCCAGCAACCATCGCCAGCGTCTGTTTTACATGGTGCAGGAATACCTAGGGGCAAGATCAGACTTGGACACCTTTCCCACCGAAAATCCTCTGGGGTACTGGGTCTTGAGGATGGATCACTGGCCAGAGCTTGCACAGTATGCAATTGAGCTACTGGCCTGTCCTGCATCCAGCGTTCTTTCGGAACGCACATTCAGTGCTGCTGGAGGCGTGGTAACCGATCACAGGGTGCGTCTGTCCACCGACTCGGTCGATCGACTGACCTTCATAAAAATGAATCAGTCTTGGATCACCAGCAGCCACCAAGCACCTGATGCTGATGTAACTGAATAATTTTTTTTGAAATCTCAGATCCCTTCAAAGACTGCCTATGCTGATGCTGAGTGACTATCCCTGAGTAATTATCCTCTTCCTCCTCAATCATCACGCTGATAGCTTGTAAGAACATTTTTGGTTCTGGGCGCCACCACCAGTGCCTAAGGCACAATTTTTCAGCCCCTGTTTAACAGGGGCGTGTAATTACAATTTTTGATGCAATACTTTGCAGCAGGGCTCGTTCCTGCGTTCCAACTAGAGTGTCTGTGAGGGGTTGCAGTGTTGTGGCACCAGCACCACCACCACCATCACCAAAGGCCCAATTTTTCTGCCCCTGTTCAATAGGGGCATGTAATTACAATTCTTGATCTAATATTTCACAGCAGGGCCCATTTCTGCACCCACCAAGAGCGAGTGAGGACTTACAGTGTTGTGGCACCAGCACTTTTGATTTCGAATGTTCGAGTCCCATAGACGTCAATGGGGTTCTAACGTTCGTGCGAACTTTCGGTCCATTCGCAGGTTCTGGTGCAAACCGAACCGGGGGGTGTTCGGCTCATCCCTAGCTATGAGCAATAGTGTTCAAAGGTCGGGGTTAACTGTATGTTGTAGTAAGTGAATTTAAGTCAGGTTCAGGGGTCACCACACCAATCAGCAGAAAATTTGCACCACAGGGTATGCGATTTCATATTGTGTCCTGAATTCTACTGTGCTTGTGTAGGGCAAGAGTTCCTGTGTAGTTGCTGAGGATCTCTGGTAAGCTGGAAGGAAGTCCAAAAATTATCGGTAATCCTCAGTAAAGCATAACGTTGCAGAACAATGTATGTCATGGTTTAAGTTTTAACATTGCGTTAGTAAAGGAAGCCGTGCTATGAGGGAGTCATTCATCCTCCTGTTCCCTGGGAGCCTCATTCAGTCTCTGTGGTGTTCCCACCTTGAAACTACCTCCGCGATTGCTTTTGTATTTTTTGGACTGTCTTTTGTCTGGGGAGGCAAAGGGCGAGGTTGGCGGGGTTCTTTCCAGTGGAGGCTGACCCAGGTCCAATGCTTCACAAAAGTCTGGGAGGTCTGCAGGAGTACGCAATATGTACTGACGTCCATTTTGTGTGACGGTAAAGGCGAATGGGAAGCGCCAGGTGTATCTCAAGTCTCTTTCCCTCAGTTTATCCAGCAAAGGACGTAATGCACGTCTGTTTCCCAGCGTGATCTGAGAAAGGTCTTGAAAAAGCATTATTGTCTCTCCATTAAAAATGATTTGATCATTTCTACTTGCCTTGCACATTATTTCTTCTTTCAGCCCAAAATTTTGTAGGCAACAGATTACATCTCTTGGCGGTGCTGTGTCAGGGCCCTTAGGCCTAAGCGCTCTGTGAGCCCTTACAAATTCAATTTCTATGTCCTCCTGCCTTTCAAGGAGGCAATTGAACACTCTTCTTAGTGCTGGGACAATCTGGTCAGTTTCCACTGATTCCGGAATCCCCCTTACTCTTATATTACACCTCCTGCCTCTGTTGTCAAGGTCTTCAATGTGTCTATTCATCTCTATGAAATGCTGTGACTGTGTAATTGTGGTTCTCTCAAGCTTGTGTATGGCCCGGTCTCTATGTTTTCCTTCTGCCTCTGTCACCGCCATTTTCTCATTGAGAACAAGCATGCTCGTTTTTAAGTCCGTTATAGCAGCTGAAAAGGTAGCTTTAATGTCAGCCGCGAACACTGACATGTCTGAGAACGTTAGGGGGTGATCCGATCTGGACTTACCCCTCTCTGAACTCTCTGGGGCTGATTGCGAGTCTTTGCTGCCATCATCTTCATGGTAAGTCGGCGCCATCTTGGACTTTGTCCCGCTGTTACGAGCTGCCGGCTGTGTTTTGAAGATATCTGCGATGTTCTGTGACGCCAGAGACACCGAGTAGCAGCGCGGGTGAGACTGCGGAGTTGGGTGAGGCTTTCTGCTCGTGTTTGGTTATGAATGGCAGCATGTGCTGCAGAGCTCCTTCTCTGTGCTGCCATCTCTTTTGCACGCCAAGCCACGCCCCCCTCTTTCTCACAATTTATGAAATACACCCTCAGCTCCCTCTTCCTATGACCTGTTCTCTGGACATTCCGGCTTTGGTTACTGTTCAAGAATCATTCAATTCTATTTGGGGTGACGTTCATGATTCCCTCCGGGCAGCTGCTGACAAATTCAAAGGTTTTGCCGACCCGTCGCAGACATAAGCCATCTTCTCTACAGCCAGGAGGCAAAGTCTGTATTTCCACCAGGAACATCAAGTTCCGGGTTCCTTCTCTGAAATTTTCCCCAAGATTCATTGGCCCATACACTATAATTTATTAGTTTAATCTGTTTTTTTTTAATTTAGATCCCTAAAAGCTTCAAGATCTCAAACTCCTTTCATGTTTCCCTTCTGAAGCCTTTAGTCCTCAATAAGTTGTCTCGTCCTCTCCCTACCTCGGTTTTGGTCTCTGAGGATAATAAGGAGGACGAGGTTAGTCAAATTCTGGATTCCCAGCTCTGTAAAGGCATTCTTCAGTAACTTATGCATTGAAAAGATTTTGGTTCTGAGGAAAGGTCTTGGATCCCTGCATCTGATGTCTTTGTGCCTCGTCTTTTGAGGAGATTTCATTTGAGGTTCCCCTCCAAGCCTGGGTCCAAGCAGGGAAGGGGGAGGTCCCATAAGGGGGGGGGGTACTGTCATGAATCTGCAGTAATGTTTCATGCCCTGACTGTCTGTGTATAAGGGACCGTGCTCTCATACCTGTGTGTTTAAGTAATCTTCTCTCAGCATGGCTGCTTGTTGCTCCAACCTTTGGCTTGTCCTTTTGACTATTCCTTGTTGCCCCGGACTGCTGCTTCCTCTCCATCCATCAGAGCCAGCTGTGAGCATGAGCTGGGAGACCCTGGGGGCCGCAACCTAGAGTCAGCTGCAGCCAAATCCATCCTCACCATCAGAGGCCCTATTGAAAACATGCTGGCTCTTTTACTCCGCACCCCGGGGAATCTTATGCTCTAGTTTCCAGTCCAGGACAGTAGCTGTGACTCTGTGTAGCTGCTTCTCAGAAACATTGACCCTCAGCAGTGAGCCGTTGGGTCCACAACTTCCACGGTGCACTCCTTGTCATTTGGTCCCGCAGGTGACCTGACAAGTTGCAAGGATATGCTCAGGAGTTTTTCTAATGTAGAGATGAGAAGAAGCATTGGCTGCTGATGAAGTTGGTAGGATGCATATATGTTATGAATCATCATTAAAGAGCACGAAGTTATCTCTGGTAGTTGTTGTTGTACTGGAAGAACATAAAAAGAAGCAAAGCAGAGCAAACTGTAATAGAAGCAAACAAAAGAGACTGATAAAAAAGAATCCCCTGAAGGAATCATGAACAATAAGCGTTGTTCATGAGAACTGAGGGGAATAGAAAAGATTTCAGTTTTTGATCATGGCTGGGGGGAAAACCATAGTGTGTCAGGTTTCTGATGTTCAGGAGTAGGGATCAGCTTCGAGTTCGAGTCGAACTCATGTTTGACTCGTACATCGGCTGTTCGCCAGTTCTCCAAACAGCGAACAATTTGGGGTGTTCGCGGCAAATTCGAAAGCCGCGGAACACCCTTTAAAAGTCTATGGGAGAAATCAAAAGTGCTAATTTTAAAGGCTTATATGCATGGTATTGCCATAAAAAGTGTTTGGGGAACTGGGTCCTGCCCCAGGGGACATGGATCAATGCAAAAAAAGTTTTAAAAACGGCCGTTTTTTCAGGAGCAGTGATTTTAATAATGCTTAAAGTCATACAATAAAAGTGTAATATTCCTTTAAATTTCGTACCTGGGGGGTGTCTATAGTATGCCTGTAAAGGGGCACATGTTTCCCGTGTTTAGAACAGTCTGACAGCAAAATGACATTTCAAAGGAAAAAAGTCATTTAAAACTATTTGCAGCTATTAATGAATTGCCTGTCCGACAATACACATAAAAGTTAATTGATAAAAACGGCACGGGAATTCCCCACAAGGGAACCCCGAACCAAAATTTAAAAAAAAAATGATGTGGGGGTCCCCCTAAATTCCATACCAGGCCCTTCAGGTCTGGTATGGATATTAAGGGGAACCCCGGCCAAATTTTTTTTTTAAAAATGGCGTGGGGTCCCCCTCAAAATCTATACCAGACACTGAAGGTCTGGTATGGATTTTAAGGGGAACCCCACGCCAAAATAAAAAAAAAATGGCATGGGGTCCCCCCAAAAATCCATACCAGACCCTTATCAAAGCGCGCAACCTGGCAGGCCGCAGGAAAAGAGGAGGGGATGAGAGAGCACCCCTCCTCCTGAACCGTACCAGGCCACATGCCCTCAACATTGGGAGGGTGCTTTGGGGTAGCCCCGCAAAACACCTTGTCCCCATGTTGATGGGGACAAGGGCCTCATCCCCACAACCCTTGCCTGGTGGTTGTGGGGGTCTGAGGGCGGGGGGCTTATCGGAATCTGGAAGCCCCCTTTAACAAGGGGATCCCCAGATCCCAGCCCTCTCCCCTGTGTGAAATGGTAAGGGGGTACAAAAGTACCCCTACCATTTCACAAAAAAAGTGTCAATAATGTTAAAAATTACAAGAGACATTTTTGACAATTCCTTTATTTAAATGCTTCTATCTTCTATCTTTTTTCTTCTATCTTCCTTTGGTTTCTTCCTCCATCTTCTTCTGGTTCTTCTGGTTCTTCTGGTCCGGCATTTTCCTCCACGGTGTCTTCTTCCCTTCTTCTTCTTGGGCCGCTCTGCATCCACCATGATGGGAGGCTCCCGCTGTGTGACGCTTCTCCTCTTCTGAAGGTTCTTAACCACTTGCCGACCACCTAACACAGATATACTGCAGCAGAATGGCACGGGCAGGCAAAATCACGTACCTGGTATGTGATCTGCCCCCCCCCGGTGCCCGAGGCGGTCGGCTTCATTAGGGGAGTGATACAGGCTGAGGGGGAGATCTCTCATTCGTGGCCACCCCCTCGCGATCGCTCCCCACGAATGAGATTCTTCCTCTGCTGCTGTATAGTAAACAGCCGCAGAGGAAGTGATGTCATCGCTCCTTGGCTCAGTATTTTCCATTCCAGCGCCGAGGAGAGAAGGCATCGATGTGAGTGCACAACACACACACACAGTAAAACACACCAGGCACACTTTAAACCCTCCATCACCCCCTGATCACCCCCCAATAACCCCCCCGTCACAGTAACACCAAGCAGTTTTTTTTAATTCTGATTACTGCATTGGTGTCAGTTTGTGACAGTTAGTGTGGTAGGGCAGTTAGGGTTAGCCCCCTTTAGGTCTAGGGTACCCCCCTAACCCCCCAATAAAGTTTTAACCCCTTGATCACCCCCATCGCCAGTGTCACTCATCGTTTTTCTGATCACTGTATTAGTGTCACTGGTGACGCTAGTTAGGGAGGTAAATATATAGGTTCACCGTCAGCGTTTTATAGCGCCAGGGACCCCTATATACTACCTAATAAAGGTTTTAACCCCTTGATTGCCCCCTAGTTAACCCTTTCACCAGTGATCACCGTATAATTGTGAATCCATACAAGACCCTTATCCAAGCACGCAACCTGGCAGGCCTCAGGAAAAGAGGGGGGAAGAGAGAGCGCCCCCCCTCCTGAACCTACCAGGCCACATGCCCTCAACATTGGGAGGGTGCTTTGGGGTAGCCCCCAAAACACCTTGTCCCATGTTGATGGGGACAAGGGCCTCATCCCCACAACCCTTGCCCGGTGGTTGTGGGGGTCTGCGGGCGGGGGGCTTATCGGAATCTGGAAGCCCCCTTTAACAAGTGGACCCCCAGATCCTGGCCCTCCCCCCTCTGTGAAATGGTAAGGGGGTACTTGTACCCCTACAATTTCACAAAAAAACTGTCAAAAATGTTAAAAATGACAAGAGACAGTTTTTGACAATTCCTTTATTTAAATGCTTCTTCTTTCTTCTATCTTCCTTCGATTTCTTCCTCCATCTTCTTCTGGTTCTTCCTCCGGTGTTCTCGTCCGGCATCTTCCTCCACGGCGTCTTCTTATTTTCTTCTCCTCAGGCCACTCCGCATCCATGATGGCATGGAGGGAGGCTCCCGCTGTGTGACGCATCTCTCTTCATCTTTTTCTCTTCATCTTTTTCTCTTCATCTTCTTCTCTTCATCTTCTTCTCGTCATCTTCTTGTCTTCGTCTTCTTTTCGGGGCGCTCTGCATCCATGATGGCATGGAGGGAGGCTCTCGCTGTGTGACGCTTCTCCTCTTCTGACAGTTCAAAAATAACGCGGGGTGGGGCCCCCGGTGACCCCGCCCCTCTCTGATGCACGGGGACTGGACGGGGACTTCCCTGTGGCATTCCCCGTGATGTCAGAGGGGGGTGGGGTCACCCGTTATGTAACCCCTTCTGACGTCAGGGGGAATGCCACAGGGAAGTCCCCGTCAAGTCCCCGTGCGTCAGAGGGGGCGGGGTCACCGGGTGGCCCCGCCCCCCATTATTTAAGAATCGTCAGAAGAGGAGAAGCATCACACAGCAGGAGCTTCCCTCCATGCCATCATGGATGCGGAGCGGCCCAAAAAGAAAATGAAGACAAGAAGATGAAGAGAAGAAGATGAAGAGAAGAAGATGAAGAGAAGATGAAGAGAAAAAGATGAAGAGAGAAGCGTCACACAGTGGGAGCCTCCCTCCATGCCATCATGGATGCGGAGCGGCCCGAGGAGAAGAAGATAAGAAGACAATGTGGAGGAAGATGCCGGACGAGAATACTTTCGCAATACTTTTTTTGCACCGTATTTGCGCAGCGGTATTAAAAGCGCACTTTTTTTGGAAAAAATTCACTTTTTTGAATAAAAAAATAAGACAACAGTAAAGTTAGCCCAATTTTTTTTATATTGTGAAATATAATGTTACACCAAGTAAATTGATACCCAACATGTCACGCTTGAAAATTCGCCCGCTCGTGGAATGGTGTCAAACTTTTACCCTCAAAAATCTCCATAGGCGATGTTTAAAAAATTCTACAGGTTGCATATTTTGTGGTACAGAGGAGGTCTAGGGCTAGAATTATTGCTCTCGCTCTACCGGTCACTGCGATACCTCACATGTGTGGTTTGACCACCGCTTTCATATGCAGGCGCTACTCGCGTATGCATTCGCTTCTGCGCGCAAGCTCGTCGGGACAGGGGGGTTTTAAAATTTTTTTTTTTATTTTTATTATTTATTTTACAATATTTTATTTATTTTTACACTGTTTAAAAAAAAAAATGGTGTCACTTTTATTCCTATTACAAGGAATATAAACATCCCTTGTAATAGAAAAAAGCATGGCAGGACCTCTTAAATATGAGATCTGGGGTCAAAAAGACCTCAGATCTCATATTTACACTAAAATGCAATAAAAAAAAAAAGTCATTTAGAAAAATGACATTTGAAAAAATGTGCCTTTAAGAGGCGTGGACGGAAGTGACGTTTTGACGTCGCTTCCGCCCAGCAGTGTCATGTAGACGAGTGAGCCCTATCTTGGCCTCACTCGTCTCCAAACAAACCGTGGAGGAGGACACGATCGCCTCCGCCGCTACCGACGCTCCGGTAAGCGGCGGAGAGCACTGGATCGTAGCGGGAGGGGGGGCCCCTCTCCCGCCACCGATAAAAGTGATCTCACGGCGAATCTGCCGCAGGGACCACTTTTATCTGACAGCTGGTCGCTGCACGAAAACGGGGATACTGGGGTTATGGCAGCTAGCTGCTGCCATAACAACGATATCCCCATTCAAAGTTTGGACGTACATCGTCGTGCGGTGGTCTTGAAGTGGTTAAAATCACTACTCCCGAAAAAACGGCCATTTTTTAAAACTTTTTTTTGCATTGATCCATTTCTCCTGGGGCAGGACCCAGGTCCCCAAACACTTTTTATGAAAATAACATGCATATAAGCCTTTAAAATTAGCACTTTTGATTATTCATGTTTGTGTCCCATAGACTTTAACGGTGCAAACCGAACAGGGGGGTGTTTGGCTCATCCCTACTGAAAAAGAGGATCCGCTGACCGTGAGAGCCTGTGCCTCAGCGGATTGATGTGTGGCAAGGCTGGAATGCGAGGCCACAGCCAGCCCATTCGGCCGTAAGGCCTGGGCGCTGACATCATTTTGATGGAGCCCCCTTAAGGCAGAGGGGAAGAAGCCGGTCACCCTGTGGGGCTGTGGTAGCAACTCCTTTCTTCTCTGTGGCATCATTGAAGGTCACCTGTGTCCCTCTGTGCTTGATGCAGCCAGCTGTGTGACGGTGATGCTCCGATGAATACGAATTTGCCCGGTGGTCTGGCGGAGCTCCTTGGTTAAGTGGCCAACTGGCCATCTTGGAGCTCGGTCGCCACGCCTTCCTTTATCCACCCATCTTGACATTCAGATCACCTAAACTTTTTAAAAATGAATGAAAAGGACTGAATAAGAAAACAAGCTGGAAACAGGAGAAAAGAAGAAAAAAATCCATATCGGAACCACCAAGAATGCAAATGGCCCTCTCCCAGACACCAAACCCCACACATCACTCCTAACCTGACCAATCATAGATCCCAGTTGGGGGACTGGAGGTAAAACTATTTTCACTAATTCCGTAAAAAAAAAAAGAGAAAATAAAATGGAGACCTTATGGGGGAAATGGAGGGAGATGCATATGATTACAATGGAAACAGACCATGCTGCTAGAATGTAAATCTATTTGCACTAATCCCTTAAAATAATGGGAAAATAAAAAGGAAACCTTGGGGGGGGGGGGGGGGGGGGTGGAGGGAGGTGCATATGATTACAATGGAAACAGAACATGCTGCTAGAACGAATGTTAAAAAAAAACAGCTCTTGTAAATCTTTCTTTTTTTACTGTGTAGTTTTTCTTTTAAATTGTTTTTATGTCTAGAAAAGACTAGAATTAAAAAAAAAACAATTCAGTGCAATACAATAACCCTAATTTGGAGATTTCACTATATTTTCATTAAGATGACTCAGCAAATTTGTGCTCATGTTAAATATCTAGTATGTCATGTAAATAACTTTTTCAGGAAGTTTTTCATATATTTGTGGTACTACTCACATCTGAAAAAAAAAATATTTTATGTTACAAGAATTATATCTAAGAATCTATGAAGACAAATCAGAATGAGCAATATGAAATATTTTATCACAAAAATGAAAGACTAATTATTTAACAGCATGTCTATATTTTTAATCTGCTCATGGTGGCAGTCAATACTATTTATTATACATTAAAATGTGAATATTAAAAGTAATGATTTTCACTTGTGATTTATTACAGATCAGTATATCAAAAAAGTCATTGGCATAATCAAGTGATTAATATTGTATAAATTGTTTTGTGCATACATACAGTACACAGCTATTAAATATTCCTTTCTTTATTTAAATAGATTTTCATTTTAGCACTGGAATGTTTTACATGGATAAAAAATAATGAGCATTTGAAGATGTTTAATAGATTGGATGTGGAATAATATGCAGGTCACATAATCAATCAACCATGTCCAAAAATGGTGGTCAGTCATTGATGGAAGCACAGCTGCATGAAATGGTAACGTTTTTCTTTATTGCTGTATACATTTAGTACATGTTGATAATATACAGCACATACAACAATTTTGAATGCTTGGCACTTTTAAAATCACATACAATTTTGTTTTTGGGCATTGGGAAATGGTGGTTGTTGTGTGCCAAATTAGAGGCATGTCCAAAATATTGCTGTTTTTCCCTTTTGGTGGGGTGGGAATAAATTGGAGAAGTATATTTATAAATACAAACATTGGCTTAGTAAAAACTGATATAGATGGCACCATAGCAAAGGTAATTGTAGCAATGCATAGGTAAATGTGACAATACTCTGGCAATTATGATAATACACAGGAAATTGTGGCATCTGTCATCTGTGAGAGGCGTAACTAGAATCTTCTCGGTGCAAGAAACCATGAAGGGCCCCCACCAAGGGCGTTGCTAAGTCTACAAAAGATCTCCCCAGAGAGCCTCCCTACATACATTAGGGTCCCCAGAGAGCCTCCCTACTTACATTAGGGTCCCTAGAGCCCCCCTCATTACATCAGAGTCCCCAGAGAGCCCCCTTACATCAGTGTCACCAGAGAGACCCCCCTTACATCAGGGTCCCAAAAGAGCCTACCCTTACATCAGGGTCCCCAGAGAGCCCCCCTTACATTGGGGTCCCCAGAGAGCCCCTCCTTACATCAGGGTT
Source organism: Aquarana catesbeiana (assembly GCF_042186555.1). Classification (NCBI taxonomy): domain Eukaryota; kingdom Metazoa; phylum Chordata; class Amphibia; order Anura; family Ranidae; genus Aquarana; species Aquarana catesbeiana. The sequence continues at coordinate 705,895,141 of NC_133324.1, read as the reverse complement.
CTCAGAGAGCCTCCCCTTACATCAGGGTCCCCAGAGAGCCTCCCTACTTACATTAGGGTCCCCAGAGAGCTTCCCCTTACATCAGGGTAACCAGAGAGCCTCCCCATACATCAGGGTCCCCAGACAGCCTCCCTACTTACATTAGGGTCCCCAGAGCCCCCCTCATTACATCAGGTTCCCCAGAGAGCCCTTTCCTTACATCAGGGTCCCCAGAGAGCCCCTCCTTACATCAGGGTCCCCAGAGAGCCTCCCTTACATCAGGGTCCCCAGAGAGCCCCCCTTACATCAAAGTCCCCATAGAGCCTCCCCATACATCAGGGTCCCCAGAGAGCCTCCCCTTACAACAGGGTCCCCAGACAGCCTCCTTACTTACATTAGTGTCCCCAGAGCCCCCCTCATTACATTAGGGTACCCAGAGAGCCCCTTCCTTACATCAGGGTCCCCAGAAAGCCCCTCCTTACATCAGGGTCCCCAGAGAGCCCATCCTTACATCAGGGTCCTCAGAGAGACCCCCCTTACATCAAGGTCCCCAGAGAGCCTCCCCATACATCAAGGTCACCAGAGAGCCTCCCCTTACAACAGGGTCCCCAGACAGCCTCCCTAATTACATTAGTGTCCCCAGAGCCCCCCTCATTACATCAGGGTCCCCAGAGAGCCCCTTCCTTACATCAGGGTCCCCAGAGAGCCCCTCCTTACATCAGGGTCCCCAGAGAGCCCCTCCTTACATCAGGGTCCCCAGAGAGCCTCCCTTACATCAGGGTCCCCAGAGAGCCTCCCCATACATCAGGATCCCCAGAGAGCCTCCCCTTACAACAGGGTCCCCAGACAGTCTCCCTACTTACATTAGTGTCCCCAGAGCCACCTTCATTACATCAGGGTCCCCAGAGAGCCCCTTTCTTACATCAAGGTCCCCAGAGAGCCCATCCTTACATCAGGGTCCCCAGAGAGCCCCCCTTACCTCAAGGTCCCCAGAGAGCCCATCCTTACATCAGGGTCCCCAGAGAGCCCCCTCTTACATCAGGGTTCCCAGAAGGCCCCCCTTATATCAGTGTCCCCAGAGGGCCCCTATTACATCAGTGTTTCCAGAGAGCCACCCGCTTACATCAGGGTCCCTAGACAGCCTCCCCTTTACATCAGGGTCCCCATTTAGCCCCTTCCTTACATCAGGGTCCCAAGAAAGCCCCTCCTTACATCAGGGTTCCCAGAGAGCCTCCCCTTACATCAGGGTCCCCAGAGAGCCTCCCCTTACAACAGGGTCCCCAGAAAGCCTCCCCTTACATCAGGGACCCCAGAAAGGCTCCCCTTACATCAGGGTCCCCAGAAAGCCTCCCCCTACATCAGGGTCCCCAGAGAGCCTCCCTACTTACATAAGGGTCCCCAGAGAGCTTCCCCTTACATCAGGGTGCCCAGAAAGCCTCTCCTTACATCAGGGTCCCCAGAGAGCCTCCCCATACATCAGGGTCCCCAGAGAGTGCATCCTTACATCAGGGTCCCCAGAGAGCCTCCCCATACATCAGGGTCCCCAGAGAGCCCCCCTTACAGCAGGGTCTCAAGATAGCCTCCCCATTACTTCAGGGTCCCCAGATAGCCCCTTCCTTACATCAGGATCCCAAGAGAGCCCCTCCTTACATCAGGGTCCCCAGAGAGCCCCCCCTTCCATCAAGGTCCCCAGAGAGCCCATGCTTACATCAGGGTCCCCAGAGAGCCCCCTTTTACATCAGGGTCCCCATAAAGCCCCCTTAGATCAGTGTCCCCAGAGAGCCACCCCCTTACATCAGGGTCCCTAGATAGCCCCCCCATTACATCAGGGTCCCCAGAGAGCCCCTTCCTTACATCAGGGTCCCAAGAAAGCCCCTCCTTACATCAGGGTTCCCAGAGAGACTACCCTCACATCAGGGTCATCCGAGGGCCTCCCTACTTACATCAAGGTCCCCAGAGAGCCTCCCCTTACATCAGGGTCCCCAGAGAGCCTCTCTACTTACATTAGGGTCCCCAGAGAGTTTCCCCTTACAACAGGGTCCCCAGAAAGCCTCCACTCACATCAGGGTCCCCAGAGAGCCTCCCCATACATCAGGGTCCCCAGAGAGCCCTTCCTTACATCAGGGTCCCCAGAGAGCCTCCCCTTACATCAGGGTCCCCAGAGAGCCCCCTTACATCAGTGTCTCCAGAGAGCCCCCTTACATCAGTGTCCCCAGAGAGACCCCCTTACATCAGGTTACCAAAAGAGCCTCCCCTTATATCAGGGTCCCCAGAGAGCCCCTCTTACATCAGTTTCCTAGGGGAGCCCCTCCTTACATCAGGGTTCCCAGAGAGCCTCCCTTTACATCAGGGTCCCCACAGAGCCTACCTACTTACATTAGGGTCCCCAGAGAGCCTCTCCTTACATCAGTGTCCCCAGAAAGCCTCCCCTTACATCAGGGTCCCAGAGAGCCTCCCCATACATCAGGGTCCCCAGAAAGCCTCCCCATACATCAGGGTCCCCAGAGAGCCTCCCCTTACATCAGGGTCCCCAGACAGCCTCTCTACTTACATTAGTGTCCCTGGAGCCCCCTGATTACATCAGGGTCCCCAGAGAGCCCCTTCCTTACATCAGGGTCCCCAGAGAGCCCCTCCTTATATTAGGGTCCCCAGAGAGCCTCCCCTTACATCAGTGTCCCCAGAAAGCCCCTCTTACATTAGTGTCCCCAGAGAGCCCCCCTTACATCAGTGTCCCCAGAGAGCCCCCCTTACATCAGGTTCCTCAAAGGGTCCCCCTTACATCAGTGTCCCCAGAGGGCCCCCCTTACATCAGTGTCCCCAGAGGGCCCCTTCCTTACATCAGGGTCCCCAGAACCCCCCCACTTACATCATTGTCCCCAGAGGCCCCCCTTACATCAGTGTCCCCAGAGGGCCTCTTCCTTACATCTGGGTCCCCAGAAGGCCCCCTCTTACATCAGGGCTCCCAGAGGGCCCCCTTACATCAGTGTCCCCAGAGAGCCACCCTCATACATTAGGGTCCCTAGAGAGCCCCCCTTACAGCAGGGTCCCCAGATAGCCTCCCCATTACTTCAGGGTCCCCAGAGAGCCCCTTCCTTACATCAGGGTCCAAAGAGAGCCCCTCCTTACATCAGGGTTCCCAGAGAGCCTCCCCTTACATCAGGGTCCCCAGATAGCCTCCCCATACATCAGGGTCCCCAGAGAGCCTCCCCATACATCAGGGTCCCCAGAGAGCCTCCCCTTACATCAGGGTCCCCAGACAGCCTCCCTACTTACTTTAGTGTCCCTGGAGCCCCCTGATTACATCAGGGTCCCCAGAGAGCCCCTTCCTTACATCAGGGTCCCCAGAGAGCCCCTCCTTATATTAGGGTCCCCAGAGAGCCTCCCCTTACATCAGTGTCCCCAGAGAGCCCCCCTTACATCAGTGTCCCCAGAGAGCCCCTCTTACATTAGTGTCCCCAGAGAGCCCCCCTTACATCAGTGTCCCCAGAGAGCCCCCCTTACATCAGGTTCCTCAAAGGGTCCCCCTTACATCAGTGTCCCCAGAGGGCCCCCCTTACATCAGTGTCCCCAGAGGGCCCCTTCCTTACATCAGGGTCCCCAGAACCCCCCCACTTACATCATTGTCCCCAGAGGCCCCCCTTACATCAGTGTCCCCAGAGGGCCTCTTCCTTACATCTGGGTCCCCAGAAGGCCCCCTCTTACATCAGGGCTCCCAGAGGGCCCCCTTACATCAGTGTCCCCAGAGAGCCACCCTCATACATTAGGGTCCCTAGAGAGCCCCCCTTACAGCAGGGTCCCCAGATAGCCTCCCCATTACTTCAGGGTCCCCAGAGAGCCCCTTCCTTACATCAGGGTCCAAAGAGAGCCCCTCCTTACATCAGGGTTCCCAGAGAGCCTCCCCTTACATCAGGGTCCCCAGATAGCCTCCCCATTACTTCAGGGTCCCCAGAGAGCCCCTTCCCTAAATCATGGTCCCAAGAGAGCCCCTCCTTACATCAGGGTTCTCAGAGAGCCTCCCCTTACATCAGGGTCCCCAGAGAACCCCCCAACTTACACCAGGGTCCCTAGAGAGCCTCCTCTTACATCAGGATCCCCAGAAAGCCTCCCCTTACTTCAGGGTCCCCATAGAGCCTTCCCACACATCAGGGTCCCCAGAGAGCCTCCCCTTACATCAGGGTCTCAAGATAGCCTCCCCATTACTTCAGGGTCCCCAGAGAACCCCTTCCTTCCATCAGGGTCCAAAGAGAGCCCCTCCTTACATCAGGGTCCCCAGACAGCCTCCCTACTTACATTAGTGTCCCCAGAGCCCCCCTCATTACATCAGGGTCCCCAGAGAGCCCCTTCCTTACATCAGGGTCCCCAGAGAGCCCCTCCTTACATCAGGGTCCCCAGAGAGCCTCCTCTTACATCAGGATCCCCAGAAAGCCTCCCCTTACTTCAGGGTCCCCATAGAGCCTTCCCACACATCAGGGTCCCCAGAGAGCCTCCCCTTACATCAGGGTCTTAAGATAGCTTCCCCATTACTTCAGGGTCCCCAGAGAGCCCCTTCCTTACATCAGGGTCCCAAGAGAGCCCCTCCTTACATCAGGGTCCCCAGACAGCCTCCCTACTTACATTAGTGTCCCCGGAGCCCCCCTCACCCCCTCATTACATCAGGGTCCCCAGAGAGCCCCTTCCTTACATCAGGGTCCCCAGAGAGCCCCTCCTTATATTAGGGTCCCCAGAGAGCCTCCCCTTACATCAGGGTCACCAGAGAGCCCCCCTTACATCAGTGTCCCCAGAGAGCCCCTCTTACATTGGTGTCCCCAGAGAGCCCCCCCTTACATCAGTGTCCCCAGAGAGCCCCTTTACATCAGGTTCCTCAAAGGGTCCCCCTTACATCAGTGTCCCCAGAGGGCCCCCCTTACATCAGTGTCCCCAGAGGGCCCTTTCCTTACATCAGGGTCCCCAGAACCCCCCCACTTACATCATTGTCCCCAGAGGGCCCCCCTTTACATCAGTGTCCCCAGAGGGCCTCTTCCTTAAATCTGGGTCCCCAGAAGGCCCCCTCTTACATCAGGGCCCCCAGAGGGCCCCCTTACATCAGTGTCCCCAGAGGGCTCCCCTTACATCAGTGTCCCCAGAGAGCCACCCCCATCCATTAGGGTCCCTAGAGAGCCCCCCTTACAGCAGGGTCCCCAGATAGCCTCCCCATTACTTCAGGGTCCCCAGAGAGTCCCTTCCTTACATCAAGGTCCCAAGAGAGCCCCTCCTTACATCAGGGTTCCCAGAGAGCCTCCCCTTACATCAGGGTCCCCAGAGAGCCACCTCCATACATTAGGGTCCCCAGAGAGCCCCCTTACAGCAGGGTCCCCAGATAGCCTCCCCATTACTTCGGGGTCCCCAGAGAGCCCCTTCCTTACATCAGGGTCCCTAGAGAGCCCCCCATTAAATTAGGGTTCTCAGAGAGCATCCCCTTACATCAGGGTCCCCAGAGAGCCCCCCCTACTTACACCAGGGTCACAAGAGAGCCTCCTCTTACATCAGGATCCCCAGAAAGCCTCCCCTTACTTCAAGGTCCCTAGAGAGCCTTCCCACACATCAGGATCCCCAGAGAGTCTACCTACTTACATTAGTGTCCCCAGAGTCCCCCTCATTACATCAGGGTCCCCAGAGAGCCCCTTACTTACATCAGGGTCCCCAGAGAGCCCGTCCTTACATCAGGGTCCCAAAAAAGCCTCCATCAGTGTCCCCAGTGAGCCCCCATTACATTAGTTTCTCCAGAGAACACCAATTACATCAGGGTCCCCAGAGAGCCCCCCTTACATCAGGGTCCCAAAGGGCCCCCCTTACATAAGTGTCCCCAGAGGGCCCCCCTTACATCAGTGTCCCAAGAGGGCCCCTTCTTTACATCAGGGTCCCCAGAAAACCCCTCCTTACATCAGGGTCCCCAGAGGGTCCCTTCCTTACATCAGGTTCCCCAGAAAGCCCCCCTTACATCAAGGTCCCCAGACAGCCGCCTCCCCTCTCCCCCAGAGGTTCCCCTATACCTGGCTGGTCTCCGCTGTGCACCTCCAACCCCCAGCACATCTCTGTACCCCCCACCTGGGGAGGTGGCAGGGGGCGATCAGCAGTTCTATGGTGTCCACGGGTGGTGGGATCTCCTTGGGCTAGTAGTTCTCTTCCCCAGTGTATACAGCAGAGAAGGGAGGGGCCTCTGCTCCGAGCATGTATCAGCAAGAGTGTACAAGCAGAGCGACTCACTTGTACACTGAAGAGTGAAACTGATACATGCCCGGGTCAGAACCCCCCCTTCTCCACTGTATACAATGGGGAAGAGAACTACTAGCCCCAGGGAAATCCCTCATCCAGTGGGAAACATAGAGCTGCCGATCGTCGTCTCCCACCTCCCCACACTGCATTCTAAAAGGACAGCCAGGGGTGCAGGGGGAGATGCCGGGTCTTGGGGCCCCCCCACAGCAGCAGAATGGCAGGGTCCAGTCGCAAGTGCAACTGCTGCGACCGTGATAGTTCCGCCACTGCATCTGTGACAAAACATTAGCAGGTGTATTAAAGCACTGAAAGCTGTGACACTACACTATAACTGTAAAGAAAAAAAAAGTCAGAAGGGATTAGTACAAAACATTATTGTGCCACATCAAAAAAAAATTAAGAAATACACCAAAAGTAGACAGGACTTTTTTTAAGTTGGTTTAGTATCAGGAATCCTTGCCCCTTCTCAAGGGTGGAGTATGTGGATGTTCACCCTTGTGAGGTGTGGATGTAAATGACTACCAACCCTGATAAATACTGTATAGGCAGAAGTGGCATTATCATATAAACCCACCAGGGCTTTGAGTAATGAATTTACATGCCATTTCATTTGCAATGTGTAAATTTAACCACTTCAGCCCCAGAAGATTTGGCTGCTCAATGACCAGGCCTTTTTTTTGCGATACGGCACTGCGTTGCTTTAACTGACAACTTCACGATTGTGCGACATTGTACCCATACAAAATTGACGTCCTTTTTTTCCCACAAATACACGTTTTTTTTTTGTGGTATTTAATCATCTCTGTGGTTTTTATTTTTTGTGCTATAAACAAAAAAATTGCGTAAATTCTGAAAAAAACACAATATTTGGTACTTTTTGCTATAATAATTATCTTAATTAAAAAAAAAAAAAAATTTCCTCAATTTAGGCTGATATCTATTCTTCTACGTATTTTTGGTAATAAAAATCGCAATAGGCATATATTGATTGGTTTGCGCAAAAGTTATAGCGTCTACAAAATAGGTGAAAGATTTATGGCATTTTTATTATTATTTTTTTTACTAGTAATGGCAGTGATCAGCGATTTTTATTGGGACTGCAACATTACGTTGGACAGATTTGACACTTTTGACACATTTTTGGGACCATTGGCATTTATACAGTGCTATAAAAATGCACTAATTACTGTGTAAATTTCACTGGCAGGGAAGGAGTTAACACTAGGGGGGGATCAAGGGATTAACTGTGTTACCTAGGGAGTGATTCTAACTGTGGGGGGATGGGACTGTCTGGGTGAGGAGACTGATCGTTGTTTATACTTTGTATAAACAACAGATCGCTCTCCTCACCCCTGACAGCACGGAGATCTGTCTGTTTACATCGACAGATCTCCATTCTGTCTCTGTGTGGAGCGATTGCGAGTGCCCGGTGGTCATTAAAACCGCCTGGCACACGCATCGGCTCTGGCGTCGCGCCGCACGCGTGTGCCCCCAGTGGTCAAAAAGCGAATCGATATACAGCTACGACGGTTCGCCCAGGGGAGCCAACCTGCCACAGTATAACTGCGGTGGCTGGTCAGGAAGGGGTTAATCACTTTGGAGTATTAAAAGGAGATGAGAAGATCTTCCTTACTTGATTTGCCTATGTGGAGGGTTTGCTCCCTTCCTTAAGCCTCATACACTGATCGGACTTCAAACAAACTTCTCCGTGGATTTCTGTCCAAAGGGCATTGGCCGTGAACTTGATATGCATAAATACGGCAGGACTTTTTCAGCCAACTTTCACCAAATCACGTAGTTTTTCAGCTCTTTACCGGCCCCCTTTGGTCAACTTCTGTATTGTTGTCTGATCTTTTGCATTGGTTCTGAGCATGAGTGTTTGTACTTTGGACTAAAGTCCGATGGACTTGTGTACACACGATAGGATTTTGCACCATAATACTTTTGTTGCTAGAAAGTTTGTCTGTTTGCACAGCGAACATTTGTCCGATGAAAACCGAAAAAGTTTGTCGGATTTTTCCTTAAAACAGGTAATTTTCATGTTTGTTGTCAAAAAGTCTGATCGTGTGTATGGGCCTTTATTCAGACATCCGGAACACCAGGTTTCACTTGATGTGAGGTAAGGTACCAAATCTAGTAATGTGCAATTTATAGTTTTGTCAGACTTATGCCCCGTACACATGATCGGACTTTCCGACAACAAAACCGTGGATTTTTTTTTCAAAGAATGCTGGCTTCAAGTTGTTTGGCATACAAACGGTCACACAAATGTTGGCCAACAATTATGAACGTAGTGACATACAACACGTACATGATATCTCCATTACGAACAAGACCGAGCACTTCTGGCTTGTACTTGATTCCGAGAATGCGTGGACTTTTGTCCGACGGACTTGTGTACACACGATCAGAAAGTCCGACAACAAACATTTGTTGGCGGAAAATTTGAGAACTCGCTAGCCAACATTTGTTGGCGGAAAGTCCGACAACAAATGTTTGATGGAGCATACACACAGTCGGACTTTCCGCCAGCAAGCTCACATCCAACATTTGTTGTCGGAAAATCCGATCGTGTGTATGGGGCATTAGGTTAACACATTGCCATATGGAAGTTGTATTTTCAACATTGTTAAGATTTACTTATATGATATGCATATATTATTCAAACTTTTTTAGGTAATATTTAGTGATTTTTCCTACTTAGTGTGATAACTTGCAACAAGTGCATAGTCATACGTAGTTAATCCCATTGTAGGGAGCTATTCATACCCCTAATAATATATGATCGATTCGCTAAAGTAAGTTTAATAATGTTTAATATTCAAATATAGCAGTCAAGTTGGCATACAGTATTGTGCTATTTTAATAGTAGGAGTTTACATTTTAGGATCCAAACAAATTCTATTGATCCATGAAGGAATGATTATATTTTTGCACATGTCAGTGAATAGGCAACTAATTTGTGAGAGAAAGTTAGAGGCATGGTTAATAGTTTTTATTTACAAATAGCATTTTTATGATAAACTATCTACCCTTAGGTGTAGCAGGATTTCCATGATTACATATTATTCCCTATGATCTCCCCCTCCTGTGGACATTTTTCCCTGGCTGCTACAGCATTACGTCTTTTACATATCTAGTTTATGTGAGTCAACTTGAACTGAGTTGCATTGCATATATACAGTGTATATATATATATACATTACTGTGCAGAAGTGGTTTAGGCAAATGTGAAGAAATGCTGTAATTGTATTTGAAGGAACTTGCCAGGTAGGTTATTCCAAACATCTTGGAGAACAAACCACAGATCTCCTGTGGATGTAGACTGCCTAAAATCCTTCTATTACTTCATGTAATCCCAGACAGACTCAATGATGTTGAGATCGAGGCTCTGAGGAGGCCAAATCATCCTTTCCAGGACTCCTTGTTCTTCTTTGTGTCATTGGCTGTATGTTTGGGATTATTGTGTTGCTGCAGAATAAATTTGGGGCCAATCACAGACCACCCTGATGGCTACTCTGTGCTCTATTATAACTTTTATGCTATGTAAACACAATTGGACATTCCGACAACAAAACCGTGGATTTTTTTTCTGACGGATGTTAGCTCAAACTTGTCTTGCATACACACGGTCACACAAATGTTGTCAGAAATTCCGATCAGTAAGAACGTGCTGACGTACAACACGTACGACGGGACTAGAAAAAGGAAGCTCAATACCAAGTGCGCCACCCTTTGGGCTCTTTCTGCTATTCTCATGTTAGTAGACGTTTGGTGAGAAACGATTTGCGCTTTTCAGCCTCAGGCTTTTCAAATCATTACTGCTCTTCAGTTTGTACTTGTGGGTTCGTATCTGTTCTTCAGTGCGTGTGGTCAGTTTGTGTCTGTTTTTCAGTGCGTTCTTGTCCACTCGTTTCTGATTTTTAGATCGTTCTTCCCAGGTTCTTTCTGATTTTCAGTGCGTTCTGTTAGTTCATTCTGACCAGCCGACTGTTTTCTAGCCATGTTGCGGGTACGTACTCATCATAGAGTTCGTGCTGTGCAGGGGCTTGGTGTTGGGGGTTTTACTTTGAATCAAGCACAGTCGATGAACAGGGCGAGGAGGAGTTCATTGACGAAAAATTGGTTGCTCCAGCGTGACCAATTCTTTCACATGCCTTTGTTGCGGGAGATCCATGAGAATAATCCTGATGATTTCAGGAATTGTCTCCGGGTGGCTCACCCCGTTTTTCACCGTCTGTTGGCTTTGCTATCTCCTTATTTTACGAAGCAGGACACCTGCATGCGGCAAGCCATCACTCCCGAGCAGCCGCTCATCACCACATTGTGGTACTTGGCGACGGGGAGAAGTCTGCAGGACAAGTTCTCGACAGGAATCTCCCCCAGGCTCTGGGAATCATTATTCCAGAGACCTGTTCTGCCATCATTCAGGTCCTGCAGAAGGACCATATTAAGGTAAATTTTATCCTTTAACATTACATTATATTTATTTAATGTTTGCTAATGTATTGTATTTATTTCATCATTCCCTAATTACCGTGATTGTAATATGCTGTGAATGTCCTCTTTGTCCTCATGCATGCTGGAAGCTTTTAAGTTCCTTTTTTGTCCTTCATGCATATTTGCCTTCACTAACCTCCCCAGCATGCTATCCTGGGCCCATACACACCTAGCCTAGTAACTTAACAATCTATTTTGTCAGCTCCATTGTAGTGCTTACCCTAAACACCCTCTAAAATGTGTACAAATGTGATTTTTGTCCTTAAATTCATGCATAGTGCAAGAGGCTTTCTTTTGGGGGGGTGCAAAACTCATTTGGAACCCCCCCCCCCAACCACTAAGTCAGCTGATACCAATCTTCTATCTGTTGACTTTACCAAACCCATACACACTATACCTACCTCTTTTGTGGTCAGATATATGGATGAATTCACCAAAGCATGTAGTGCAAGGGCCTGCCTAAATACTTTCAAATGGTACTGTTTCAAGTTTTGTTCTCCTATTATCTTGATAGGTAATTGCAGAATGTAAAAATGTGCTTACATTTGGACAGTGTTTATTCATATTTTTGGATTATGACACTTCTTACCTGTCCAGTGTGCTGCCAATAGTGTAAGTAAGGAGGGGCTGGTCAAAGTAAAACATGTTATTTCTGCATTCAGCTCTCAATGAAGTGGAGATGGTTACCTGTTCAAAACATCTCCCCCTCACCAAAAATTTTTTACAATGGGCCATGGAGTGAGGAACCTTATACATTTGTCTTAAAATATTAATTTCAATAAATGTTTTAATTATGTTGGCCAAGAATGTTTGTGTCTAATCTGCTTGCAATGTTTATGTGCAAAAGTACACATTTTTTTTTCTTGTTTGACTCCATAGTTTCCTTCAAACCCACAGGAATGGCAGACTGTGGCATCCCAGTTTGCCCAGCAGTAGGACTTCCCAAACTGTGGAGGGGAAATCGATGGGAAACATGTCTGCATTGTCCCACCCCCCAACTCGGGGTCATACTATTATAATTATAAGGGGTTTAATAGTATTGGGTTGTTGGCGGTGGTGTCGGTGACATACAAGTTTTTGTATGTGGACGTGGGGAAGAATGGCCAGATGTCGGATGGTGGAGTCATTGCCCAGACGGAGTTTTACAGATGGCTCCAGAATGGTGGCTTGGGCTTGCCACCTGCAGAAGAAAACGTGTCTGGTCTTTGGTCTTCCGTTTGTGTTCATCGTTGATGAAGCATTTGGGCTAGGTGACCATCTCATGAGGCCATTTCCGACCCTCACCCCGGACCAGAGGGTTTTTAACTACCGGCTGGCCAGAGCCAGAAAAGTGGTGGAGAATGCTTTTGGAATAATGGCCAGCCGGTTCCGCCTATTTCTGACACCAATCCACATGGCGGAATATAAACTGAACCATATTGTGCTTGTCTGCTGCATTCTACACATTTTTCTCTACAAAAATGCTACAAACTATGTGGCCTCAGTTGGCGCTGAGGCCGGATTACCAACTAGTAATTTGATGGAACTTGAAGCTGGCCATCCTGGCTTGCCTCCTAAAGCACCTGCGAAGTTAGACAAATTATCTTGAGTACTTTGCGGCTAGGGGGGACATTAATCTGCCAGAGAATGTGTGAAACATTTTTTAAATGTGTATTATAAACTGAACTAATATTTCATTTGATTTACTGCTTGTGTTTATTTTAGCTGTCTCCTAGGTTCTCCAATGGGCTTTTCTTTTTGGCCATTTACTTTAATAGTGCAAACGTAATTTATTTGATACATGAGGTGACAATCAGATAACTATTATGTCGTGGATCTGCTACACACACACACTTTGTTTTTGTTGTTAATGTATGTAATGCATTAATGATAAAAATAATCATACTTTTCAGATCCATGAATTAATTGTTTTGAGTCACTAAAATGGCCTGATTGGGGCAAATTTTAGAGCACTGTGGGGGTTATTTACTAAAGGCAAATACACTTTGCACTACAAGTGCACTGCAAGTGCACTTGCAGTGCACTGAAGCTTCACTGATAGTGCACTTGTAGTGCAAAGTAGATTTGCCTTTACTAAATAACCCCCATTGTCACTGTAAACACCAACTTAATCCAAAAACTTGTATTGAGCATTGAAAGAAGAAGCCACACATTGTTAAGTAGAAAACATTTTACTCTGTACACATTTATATGTGCATTAGAAAAGGGTTTTTGAACAAACCAACATCTTTGGTGTATAACATTTTTATGTTTAACCAAAAAAGGATATTTCTAATGTCAAACAGGCATGTTTAAAACCATAATAACATACACAACTCAGGAACTTAGAAAGTTCAACTTTGAAAAAGTGAAGTCAGTATCAGACTTTAATATGTCCAAAGTGTGTTGATCTTGCCTTCATCAGATGGGGTGATGTGACCCCTGTAAAAGCCAAATTTTGAAGATGCACACAAATTAGGAGTCAAAATGTGGATTTCCCTCCTGATCCCATGCCTAAAGTCAACAATTGCTAGCTCCCATCATGGGGGATCAATGGGCATGTTTGGGGGGTGCAACCCCTTCCTCTCACCTACTTGAGTTGCGAGGAAGGCACCCACAAAACGCATACATTGATATCCCATAATGGCAGATAGCACATGTTGACACACTGTGTGCATCTTCAAAATTTGGCTTTCAAATTACTTTAAAACTATTATTATTATTATTATTATTCAGGATTTATATAGCGCCAACAGTTTACGCAGCGCTTTACAATATAAAAGGGAGACAATACAGTTATAATACAATAAAATACAAGAGGATTAAGAGGGCCCTGCTCAGAAGAGTTTACAATCTAATAGGGTGGGGCAGGTGGTACAAAAGGTTGTAACTGTGGGGAATGAGCTGTTGGAAGTGGTAGGAGATTAGTTGGAGATGTGATAGGCTTTCCTGAAAAGATGACTTTTCAGGGATTGCCTGAATGTAGCAAGAGTAGGGGATAGCCGGATAGATGGAGGTAGTGAGTTCCAGAGGATGGGAGAGGCTCTGGAGAAATCCTGGAGATGAGCACGGGAGGAGGAGATGAGAGAGCTTGAAAGCAGGAGGTCTTGAGAAGAGCGGAGAGGTCGATTTGGGTGATATTTGGAGACAAGATTGGTGATGTAGCTCGGGGCAGAGTTGTGAATGGCTTTGTATGTTGTGGTTAGTATTTTGAATTTAATTTGCTGGGTGATTGGGAGCCAGTGTAGGGATTGGAGGAGAGGGTTGGCAGACACTGAGCGGTTGGTAAGGTGAATAAATCGTACATAAACTTAACATTGTGCGCTAGCATAAATATATCATATATGGTGAAATTTAATCTACATCTAAAAAGCTTCCTAGAAGAGTATCAGAAGCTATAGTATATATTTAAAATAAACCACAGTGCAGAAAAATAACAATTTACAGGTTATGACACATCTCTGTGAAGGAAAAATATGAAAAAAAGAGTGAACAGTTCAGAAATACAATCCAAATCGCTTGAAAAATGCCACATTCAGTTCGTAAATTGCAAGAAAAAGTGTGTGAAGAGGGTAAGCCGTTCCTTCAGTGTATCGCATCAAAGTGGAAAGATGAAAAATGTAAGAACACTTCCAAGCCACCGATAGTTGCGGAAGAGTAGTAATGGATGTACTCTTACCGAACTTGTTGGACCTCCTATGTAGCCAGGTCATACAGGCTTGCAGATATAGCTCTCTGCAGGGACAGATAGATATCGATGTCCTGGTCCTGCTCGCAAGCGCCACCCACTCAAAGATGTTGACTCTGCTTCAGTGTCAGGAGGGTGACTTGTTTCTCAGAGGATCCATGGATAAGGAAAAAAGAGGAAAAAACTCTGATAGTTTAGTAAATAATCATAAGGAGTTTATTGCCTTAATTGACCATAGGTCTTTATACAAAATTCAAGAGTAAAAAATTAAATTTAAAAAAGCCGGCATAAAACAAAGGCTGAACGCCCGTGCAAACATAGGATGCGTGATGGCAAGCACTGCGAGGCTTGGAAGTGTTCTTACATTTTTCACCTTTCCACTTTGATGCGATACACTGAAGGAACGGCTTACCCTCTTCACACACTTTTTCTTGCAATTTACAAACTGAATGTGGCGTTTTTCAAGCGATTTGGATTGTATTTCTGAACTGTTCACTCTTTTTTTCATATTTTTCCTTCACAGAGATGTGTCATAACCTGTAAATTGTTATTTGTCTGCACTGTGGTTTATTTTAAATATATACTATAGCTTCTGATACTCTTCTAAGAAGCTTTTTAGATGTAGATTAAATTTCACCATATATGATATATTTATGCTAGCGCACAATGTTAAGTTTATGTACGATTTTTACACTTTATTGATATTTGAAGTAATTTGTTGCAGCTGCACCTTGCATTTCAAACATTTCATTTTTATTTGCTGTTTTTGCTCATTAGCGCAGGTTTTTCTTACAAAATTGGTAAGGTGAATAAGTCTGGCAGCAGTATTCATGATAGACTGAAGAGGGGATAGCCTATGGAGAGGTAGGCCAATGAGAAGGCAGTTGCAATAGTCAAGGCGAGAGATAATAAGGGAGTGAATGAGGAGCTTGGTGGTTTCATTTGTTAAAAAGGGACACATTTTAGAGATGTTACGGAGGCGAATTCTACAAACTTTTGACAATTGGATTTGAGGCTGAAATGACAAGTCAGAGTCTAGGATTACACCTAGTACCCTGGCGTGAGGGGAGGGCCTGATGGTTGCATTTTTGATTTTGATGGAAAAGTCATGGAGGGGGGCACGGGCGGGGGGGAATATTAATAGCTCCGTTTTAGAGAGATTTAGTTTAAGGAAGTGGTGCGACATTCATGCTGATATGTCAGTTAGTAAGTTAGTAATGCGAGAAGAGACTGAAGGAGTGAGGTGAGGAGTAGACAGATAGATTTGGGTGTCATCAGCGTATAAGTGGTATTGGAAGCCGTGGGCGGTTATTAAGTTACCAAGGGAGGACGTGTAGATAGAGAGGAGAAGGGGTCCAAGAACAGAGCCTTGGGGGACCCCCACAGAAAGGGGCAATAGAGAGGAGGAGACAGAGTTGTAGGTGACACTGAAGGAGCACTGTGATAAATAGGCAGAGAACCAGGATAGAGCAGAATCTCGGAGGCCAAGGGAATGTAGTTTATTGAGAAGGAGCGGGTGGTCAACAGTATCAAAGGCCGCAGAGAGGTCAAGTAGTAGGAGTATGGAGTACTGGCTGTTGGTTTTTAGCAGTTAGTAAATCGTTAGTGAGTTTTAGTAAGGCAGTTTCCGTGGAGTGCTGCGAGCGAAAGCTAGACTGTAAAGGGTCAAGAAGGTTATTTTCACTGAGGTAGGAGCTAAGACGGTTGTAGACTAAGCGTTCTAGAAGTTTAGAGGTGAATGGGAGCAATGAGATGGGTCTTAAGTTGTTCAGGTTGATAGGGTCCAGTGAGGGCTTTTTAAGAATGGGAGTGATCTGCGCATGTTTTAGAGGGGAGGGAAAGATGCCACTAGAGATGGAGTGATTGAAGATGTGGGTGAGGGAGCATAGGATAGAAGAAGAGGGTGACCGTAGTAGTTGTGAGGGAACAGGATCCAAGGGACAATTGGTTAGGTGGGCATCTGAGAAAAGTTTTGTAACCTCTTCAGTAGTAGCCAATTCAAAAGAGGAGAGTGTTGAATGTGCTGCTAGACAAGGTATGTTGGGTGGGGAAGACGTACGCACAGTGGAGATGTCCTCACGAATCGCATCGATCTTGTCTTTGAAGTGATTGGCAATCTCTTGGGCAGTGAGTGAGTTAGTGGGTAGAGGGGGTGGGGGACGAAGCAGAGAGTTAAAGGTTGAGAAGAGCCGACGGGGACTGGATGACAAGGAATTAATAAGAGAGACAAAGTAGGCTTGTTTGGCAGCATGGAGGCATGAATTGTATTTTAGAAGGGCAGATTTTTTATAGGGTGAAGTCTTGTAGGCATTTGGTTTTTACGCCACAGTCGTTCAAGAGCACAGCAATGTCTCTTCAGATTTCTAGTGTTGTCAGTTTGCCAGGGGCTTGATTCTGTGTGTGGTTAGAGGAGCAAGTGCATCTAGTGATGATGAGAGTGAACTGTTGTAGACAGAGGTGGCCAGGTCAGGACAGGACAGGGGAGAGATTATGTCATATAGGTGTTCAGTAGCAGAATAGAGAAGAGAAGGGTTACAGTGGCGAAGGTTTCTACAAGTAATTGTTCGCTGCTTGGAGGGATGGGTGGCTGGAGGCAAGGATACAGTGAAAGTAATGAGGTTGTCATCAGAGAGGAAAGGGGGTGTTGGTGAGGTTGCCAAGGTTACAGAAATGGGAGAATACAAGGTCAAGGGTATTACCATTGGAGTGAGTGGAAGTATGTGTCCATTGCGTTAGGTCAAAAGATGAGGTTAAGTTGAGAAGTTTAGCTGTAGTTGGGCTGTTAACATTGACAGGAATGTTGAAGTCACCAAGAATAATGGTGGGTATTTTAGAGGAGAGAAAGTAGGGTAGCCAGGCAGCAAAGTCATCAAGAAAGCGCGATACCAGTCCTGGAGGCCGATAAATTGCTGCAATCCTCAGAGAAATGGGAGAAAACAGACAAATACAGTGCATCTCAAAAGAAGAGAGGGATAGAGAGGGAGGGACAGGAAGGACTTGGAAGGTGCTTTGTGGGGATAGAAGGTAGCCAACTCCACCTTCTGTCTGTTGGGTCTGGGGGAGTGAGTCCAATGGAGACCACCATGGGAGAGGGCAGCAGGAGAAGCTGAGTCAAAATTTTGAAGCCAGGTTTCTGTTATGGCGAGTATGTTAAAGCCATGAGAGATGAAGAGGTCATGTACAAATGTTAGCTTGTTACAGATGGAGCGGGTGTTCCAAAGGGTGCATGAGATCGGTGGGCTGCTTTGAGGAAACAGGGGGATAGAAATTAAACTGAGTGGATTGCGGTGGTTGCCAGAGGGGGAGGGGTATTGGATGTGTGGCTTGCATTTGGAAAATGGCAGACCAGGATTAGGAGAAATGTCACCTGAGACTAGGAGAAGGAGGAGAGCGAGGAAGGCAAGGTGGGAGTGGGATGTGCATGAGCGCACATGTCTAGTGGCCCTGGTGTTTATGTCAGCATGTGGGTGCAGCAAATGCAGGAGATGATGGGTGCCATAGTAGGGAGAGGGTAGGAGTGAGGGTGATATGTGCATGCTGCAGGGAAGAGAGGAGGGGTAGAGTAAAGATAATTTGAGGATAGAAGACACCAATGTGAGAAGGAAGAGAATAAGGAGCATGTTAGTGGATAGAGAGTGGGAAACTAACTTAAAGGGGTTGTAAAGGTAATTTTTTTTTTTTTTTAAATAACAAACATATCATACTTACCTTCACTGTGCAGCTCGTTCTGCACAGAGTGGCCCCGAACCTGGTCTTCTGGGGTCCCTCGGCGGCTGTTTCAGCTCCTCCTCGCAAGCATTTACCACCTTAATGCGAGCTCCCTCGCACGGTGGTGAGTGCTTGCGGGCGCGCTCCCGTGATACAGCCGGCGGCTATAGCCGCTCGCTGTATCACTCGGCCCCGCCCCCCGGCACACCGCGTCATCGGATGTGATTGACAGCAGCGCGAGCCAATGGCTGCGCTGCTTTCAATCCATCCACTGCAGCCAATCAGCAACCAGGGTGAGCTGCAATGAGGACGAGCAGTGAAGATTCGAGGCGTCAGGTAAGTAAAACGGGGGGGCTGGGGGCGGCGGTACTGTCAAAAGTTTTTTCACCTTAATGCATAGAATGCATTAAGGTGAAAAAATTTTTATCTTTACAACCCCTTTAATATAAAATAAATGTCAAAAGCTGGTTTGCTTGTCGTCTTGCAGAGTGGAGCAGAGTTCTTGTTGTTGTTCATCCAGCTTTAGTTATCCTGTTTTCCTTAAACTGCGTCGGTGAAACTGCGCATCACTTGTAACAGAGCCACTCAGGACAGAGCCATGATGTCTGCCATGATGTACAGATGGATAGGAGACAATTACCAAAAATGTAACAGCAAAGTCAGTTCAGTAGAGATGTACAGATGGATAGGAGACAATTACCTGTAAAAGAGCAGAGAAGACATGATCAGAATTGATAACTGCATCGGTGAAACTGCACATCACTCGTGACAGAGCCACTCAGGACAGAGCCATGATGTCAAAAATGTAACAGCAAAGTCAGTTCAGTAGAGATGTACAGATGCATAGGAGACAATTACCAAAAATGTAACGGCAAAGTCAGTTCAGTAGAGATGTAAAGATGGATAGGAGACAATTACCAAAAAATGTAATGGCAAAGTCAGTTCAGTAGAGATGTACAGATGGATAGGAGACAATTACCAAAAATGTAAAGGCAAAGTCAGTTCAGTAGAGATGTACAGATGGATAGTAGACAATTACCAAAAATGTAACGGCAAAGTCAGTTCAGTAGAGATGTACAGATGGATAGGAGACAATTACCAAAAATGTAACGGCAAAGTCAGTTCAGTAGAGATGTACAGATGGATAGGAGACAATTACCAAAAATGTAACGGCAAAGTCAGTTCAGTAGAGATGTACAGATGGATAGGAAAACTTAATTTAAAAGAACAAATTCCACAACAAAAAGGTACAATGTGTGTGTGTTTTAGATTCTGCCTAAAACATCAATGATGTTCTTCATTTTTTGTTGAACATCATTGATGTTTTCCTTTATCTTCTCTAAATCCCGATTGTACACCATGATCTCCCCAGTGAGGACGTGTGCACTTTCACTGGTGAAATTAGTTTCTTCTTCCACAACATTCACATCACCTAAAATAAAAAAAAACACACCATGTATTATAAATATGCAGGCATACATCTATTACCTGAAGCTGTGGTCTCAGACACTGACCCGTTGTGGTCACTATTTCGCCCAATTCATGTACCTCGGAATCCACATCCTCAGGTTGTGGTGTGGGTATTTCCTCTTCTTTAGGAGGTGTGGTGTTCTTGATGTTCTTGGTGTCCTCACATGTCCCGAGTCTTTTCTCCCCTATGTGTATAAAAAAAAGGTATACTTAGCACACAGATATTTGAGGCAAGAAATAGGAATATGAAACATTGCTTGGAAGTGTCGTACAATTGTCTGTTTTGGCAGAGTTCCAAGCTGAAGACATGATTTTTTCCCTTTCTTAAAGTTGGAATACTTACCTTTTTTGGTAAAGTTTCACACATGGATACACCCCTAGTATCCACTGGAGCATCTGTGTGGGACACCCTAAAAAGGGTGTTCTGCTGTCCCACACTAGTGCTTCTGTGTCCAGATGTGTAAACAGCTGCTGAGTGTCCTCTCCTTACACTGAATCAAGTTTGCATTTCATTCTAATTACAAACCCATTGCGGGGGGGGCGTGGCTGGAAGCGGATGGAGGTGAGAGAGGTGGAGTGAGAACGTGTGCGCTCGTCCCGCTCCAGGAGTATGAAGCCCGTGGAATAAACCTGGTTTCCTTGTGGTGATGTGAAGGAGCTTGACTGGGGTTCCCCCTTCTGTGCTGCTGAGTTTGCATGCTCTGAGTTCTAGCTGGCCGGAGTGAAGTGGCGCCGCTCGGGACAGAGGAGGGACTCGGTGCTGGGCGGCGTGGTGTAACTACCGCGAGACACGAGACAGACGGAGTGTTTGGCTTGGCTCCTGGCAACCACGATAGGAGGAGGAGGACGCTGAGCTCCAGGAACGGCGCCCAATGAATGCAGCAGCGTGTGAAACAGTAGCGCTGGTCGGTAGCTGCTGCGCTGTGAAGGGTATCTGGTGGCATGTTGTGCTGGTCGTGGAGGAGTGAGGTACATGCCTGAGGCTATCGGTTAGTGCTGTGGAGAGCTAGTCAGTGGTGGTGAGCACAGAAACAACTATCCGGACCTGAGAGTCTCCATAAACCGTGCCTAAAGTATCCTCTGGAAGAGAGGTATCGTATAAACCCTGTATGACATTGTCTGGTGTTTTTTGTCTGCTTAACATTGAGCAAAGAGCAAGGACTGTTGTGAGGCACATAAAGGGATCTTTGCAGGACTGTACGATTTGGGAGGGAGTTTGGAAAATCTGGGGGAGTGGCCCTAATATAAGGGGTAAGCAGTACACTATAAAAGACTGTAAACTGGCGTAGAGCCCTTTGGGTGAAGAGGTGCGTTGCTAGCCCTGGGCCCCTGGTGCGTGGAGTGGTAAGAGACTCCCTTGGCGGAAGTAGCCTAGTACCTGTGCCTAGTACCTGCGCCTGTTCCCCCCATCCTTTTTTGGGTTGAAATAACAGCACCTAAAGTTAATAACAAATAATAACAACAAAGAGTACTAAGAGCAGATATAACTGTGCAAACAACTATACTATACTTTTATACGGGTGGAGTAGGCGGTTCAAAGGGCAACCCCACAAGGTGGAAACCATTATGTCAGGGAGGAGAAAGGGAGAAGAGCACGCCAATCAGGAAAATATGGGAACCCAGTCCTTACGGTCAGCGAAGGATAAGGAGAAGGAAAAGGGCTCTCACCCCACAGTAGCGGGGGCAACGGCAGCAGCAGTTGCAGCTTCCGCTAAGTTAGAAAAAATGGTCCTTGCAGCGGAGCATACACCAAATAAAGGAGGGCAGCAAGCCCAAAATAAGTCGGCGCCAGACAGGAAAAGTCAAGGTTAATCGGGCCTGCATATTAGTATTTCTAATACCAAAACTCCCTCTACAAAAGGCCCAGGAACTATAAGTAAAGAAAAAGAGGCCTCAGTTATCCCAGTGTGTACGTCAGAAGGAGAACCCTCCCTAAAGGACATTTTTTTGGCAATAAATGCATGCAATCATTCTTTAGAGGTACTGGGAGTCCAAATGAAAGATATTAAAGAGGAGCTGACCCAGGTACGGAATGACCTTAAGAAAACAGCAGAAAGGGTGACTGAAGCAGAAAATAGAATAAGTCTGATAGAGGATGAGCTGATCCCTTTGAAACAAGAAGCGAAGTTCTGGAGAGAAAAAATTGAGAAACTGACGGGGAAGTTTGATGAGATGGAAAACAGACTTTGCAGGGATAATGTGAGGGTGGTGGGGGTTCCTGAGGGGAGTGAAGGCCCAGATTCGATCACATTCTTGGAGAATTGGTTGGTGGGGGTGTTTGGGGGCGAGACATTCACTCAACAGTTTTCAATAGAAAGAGCGCACAGAGTTCCGCATAGACCCCCCCCTCCCGGAAACCCCCCAAGACCGTTCGTAGTGAAGTTCTTAAACTATAAGGACAAAGTAAGACTTTTACGGAAAGCTCGAGAAATGGGGAAGGTCTTATATAAAGATGCTAGGGTATCAATATTCCCCGATTTCTCCCCGGACCTACAAAGGCGTAGAGCTGGGTTCCTGGGGGTTAAGCGTAGCCTCCAGAAATTCAACGTCACGTATGCGCTCCTCTATCCAGCTAAATTACGGATTAACGCACTGGGGGGAAGTCAGATTTTTGAGTCCCCAGGCAGTGCGTTGGCATGGTTGGAGGAAAAGAAAGACCAATTGCCCAGGAAACAGTAGAGGAATGGTGTTGGAAATAGTACACAGAAACGGGACACAATTTTAATTTTATTTGTTATATAGGGTCATTATATGGAGTGGGGATGTATTGGGAGTAGATAAATGGAATTAGATTTGAGAGGGGGAGTGATCACAATAAATTTTTTGTTGGTTATTTTGAATAAAAGGTGGGAAGGGGGGAGGTGGGGGGAGGGGTGGTTTTGGGAGGTAGGAGGGGGGGGGTGGAATGGAAGGGTAGGAGAGTATGGGCTGGCCATTAAAAAAGCCCCTAGGGGTAACCTAGAGTGGTATGGGAAGGCAGGGGGGGAGGTTGGATGGGAAAATGGGGGAGGGGGGGTTAGGGGGGGAAGGGGCGGGGGGTTAAGGTATGGGTATAGCACAATACAGTATAGATTATCACGCAACACACTAAATGTTAAGTTAATATATGACACACTGAGTTATATAAAAACACAAAGGACACAGATAAATACGGGGATAATATTTGTAGTGAGATAACTGACATGTTGGTCAAGCACAGGGATAAGTATGATAGGATAAAAAAAAAGAGGTGTTTTTTCCTTTGGGTGAAAATAGAACTATTAATTTTTGTATATGGGATAATAGTCCGACACCTGGGTAAAAGTTTCTCCTTAAGGTATATGGGGTGTACCCTGGGTTATTATTTGCTCCCCGTCTTCCTGGTTGTGATAATTTAACCCTAAATTAATTAATGGGGTTAAAAATAGGTTCATGGAATGTTAGGGGGATGGGTACTCCCTCAAAAAGAGCACTGGTATATGATATGTTAGATATTTTTAAAGTGGATATTGCTTGCCTGCAGGAGACGCACCTGACAAGGGACACTAAAACGCAAATAAGAAACAAAAAATACAGGTGTCAATTTCATGCGGTGCACACCTCATATTCAAGGGGGGTGGCGGTGCTAATCGGGAAAGAGGTTGAGTTTACCTGCAGGCAATGCAATATAGATGCTGGGGGTAGGTATGTTTTTCTGCACTGTATAATAGGGAATAAAGAATGCATATTAGCGAATATTTATAACCCGCCACCCTTTAAATTAGATGTTTTATATTGCTTACTGGAGTTCATAGCGGACAAACCGAATATTCCTGTCTTTGCGGTTGGGGATTTTAATGTTGCAATAAATAAAGAAATAGATAGATTCCCCCCAGGGAAAGAGGGGCAGGGTTTATATGGGATCAGAATGGGCCAGTTTCTTAAAGTGGCAGGGTTGATTGATCTCTGGAGAATGAGTAATCCGGGAGTACAACAGTACTCGTGTCATTCAGGCTCTCGCACCGCACTCTCAAGAATAGACCTCGTATTAGGCAACGACCTGGCTGCACATATAGTTAGAGATATAACTTATCAACCTAGGGGGGTATCAGACCATTCATTGGTGACAGCCAGGATAGAGATTGGGACAAATAAACAATGGGGTACATGGAAGCTGAACCCAATATGGATCGAGTTATTTGAGGACCCTAATGAGATTATAACCAGGCTGAGGGAGTTTATAAGTTTAAATGAGGACTCTACAGGGAGAGGGGTAATGTGGGATGCCCTGAAGGCTTATCTGAGGGGTCTATTGATCCAACAAGTTTCAAGATTAAAAAAAGCTTCATTGGCAGGTGAAGAGAAGGCCAGGGAAGAGTTACGAGCAGCAGAGAGGGAGCTTGTGAGAGAACCATCCCCGGAAAATCACCAGAAGTGGGAGAGCAAACAGTCAACATATAAAGAAGTAATATCGAGGAAATCAGAAAACAAGAGGTTATTCCAAAAACAAGTAATATTTGGGGAAGGGGAGAAAGTGGGGAAGATTTTGGCCCATATTGTCAAGTCAGATTCTCCCCCTCCGACGATTCCCGCTATTAGAACTTGGGAGGGTGAGATTACATCTCAAACAGAAAACATTAACGCAACGTTTAAAAAATATTATGAGGAACTATATAAATCCCGGGGATCTGGGGAAGGGGTGGAATTGGATGGATTTTTTAAGAAAATAGAGTTGCCCTCCCTGTCAGGCCTGGATATCGAGATACTGGAGGCCCCGCTCACATTAGAAGATATCAAAATTGCAGTAAAGGAACTGGCCAATCAGAAATCCCCGGGCCCTGATGGTCTCCCTGCAGAGATCTATAAGAACTATGGAGAGATATTGCTACCGGAGCTCCTTAAGGTGTTTGAAGGGGCATATCAGGAGGGGAAGCTACCAGATTCAATGACCGAGGCCACAATAATAATGCTACCTAAGGAAGGAAAGGACCCCTTGGAACCCGCATCTTATAGGCCTATCTCTTTATTATGTTCAGACGCAAAGATCTTATCAAAGATCCTCGCCACTAGGTTGCAAAAAATAATTCATAAGTTGATCCACTCGGATCAAACAGGGTTTATTCCCCAGAGGTCAACCAGTGAGAATATTAGGAGGTTCTTTTTAAAACTCGCAAATTCCAACAGAAAACTCTGGCTCCAGAGCTGTCGTGATGTTAGACGTAGTAAAGGCATTTGACAGCTTGGAGTGGAGTTTTATCTGGCAGATATTGAAGGTATTTGGCTTCGGCCCCTCATTTAGTAAATGGGTAAAAATTCTATACAACAACCCTAAGGCAAGGATCAGAGTTAATAATGTGCTCTCTAGTGAATTTTGTTTGCAGAGAGGTACAAGACAGGGGTGTCCGTTGTCACCCCTGATTTTTGCCTTGGCAATGGAACCAGTGGCCGCCGCTGTAAGGCAAAATAGGATTATGGAGGGGTTCTGGAGAAGAACCAGGGAGGAGAGGATCGCGTTATACGCGGATGATGTACTTATCTTCCTGGGAGATACGGAGGGTTCACTTAGACAGGTGATGGAAATCTTTACAGATTTCGGGGGAATCTCGGGTCTCTCCATAAATTGGGAGAAGTTGGTTTTGTTGCCGATTGATCCGCTTAAGCAAGGTACCTTCCTGAAGGAAACCCCACTAAAGATAGTGGAGAAAACAAAATATCTTGGTATTCACATAACAAAAGAACCAGACAACTTTATAAACAATAACTTAGCCCCACTGTTGATGAAATTTAAAAAGAAGACTGACATATGGAGGGGACTTCCACTATCGGTAGCTGGAAGGTGTAGCCTGATCAAAATGCTATGGCTACCCCAGTTATTGTATATCCTACATAATTCTCCAGTATGGATCTACGGAAAATGGTTCAAAAAGATAGATATGCTGTTTAGAGGACTGGTATGGAAGGGGGGGCACTCCAGAATAAGTCTGCAAACACTACAGTTAACAACGTGTGAGGGGGGCATGGCGGTCCCACATCCACGTAGCTATTTCTTGGCGTCCCAGCTGCAACATTTGAGAGCAGGTAGTGGTCCCATGGGTAATAACAACATGGAAATAATGATTACAGGAGCGCCCCATGGGTTGGTTTTGGAGGTACTGGAGGCAAACTCTTTTGCTTACAGGACACCCACAATTAAATTAATGTTAAAAGTATGGAAAGCCATTAAGGGCCTGAAAGGTATGGAGGGGGAAGCAAAGTGTAGCTCCCTTTGGGATAATAAGAACTATCAAGAACTGACACAGATAGGTAAAATTAAGATCTGGGAGTTAAAAGGGATAGTTAAATTAGAACATCTATATAATGGCAATATGATAAAAACCTTTGCATCTCTGAAAGAGGAATTTGGGATTCAGAATCAGTCGTATTTCAACTACATACAGATCAGGCATGCACTGCAGGCTCAATTTGGAGAACAAGGCCCGAAATGGAGCCAATCTCCTATTCCCCAAAAAATAGAAAGTACTGAAGGTTCGAGGGGGTTAATAACAGAACTCTATCAGCATATCTGTAAAAACAGCAGGAAGGGTTCAGATAACCTTAAGTGTAGAAGGGGGTGGGAAAAGGACCTGGGGGCTATATCGGACACGCAATGGAAGGAGATATTGGAGGGGGGTCACCAGGTCTCGGTCTCACCAGCACAGAAATTTTCGCACCTATTGCTCCTACACAGGGCATATTACACCCCTAAAAATCTTTTTGAGTATGGGAGAAGGGTGGATGCTAACTGCCCTAGATGTCAAAACATAGGAGACCTACTGCATATGCTTTGGAAATGCCCCAAGCTATTTCGATATTGGGCGGATGTAGTTGAGGCTATAAATAACATCTTTAATCTGAACCTTAAGGTAGACCCAAAGCTGTGTATTTTGGGGGTGGGGGGGAACCTAGGTAGTGGGAGGGATAAAATAAAAGCGGTGCGGAGATGCCTTTATCAGGCAAGAAAGCTAATAGCTAAGAGATGGCAGGCAGAGAATCCCCCTTCTGTAGTGGAGTGGCTTAGAACGGTGTCAGAAACAGTGGGGAAAGAAAAGACCGTATATGTAAGGGGAGGGAATATAAAGGAATTTAATAAAATCTGGAATCCCTGGCTTGAGAAGCCAGACTATCCTAGGCAAGTATAGTGTAAATGGAGGATGGGAAAAGGTGTAGGCTCCAAGATAAGAGCATAAATGTGTGTTAGGAACTATGATACAGAGAGGGTATGCTATTAGGGTCAGGGGTAGGGTAAATATGGGGGAAAAAAAAAAGAGGAAGAGCACTTTATGTAGGTTAGTTTTATACATCTAATATTGGTGGTTTTATTATTATGATGTCACATATATATTGTACATTGTGGTGTAATTTGTATGAAGATGAATAAAAATCATTAAATTTAAAAAATAATTACAAACCCATCTAGACAACAATGTAATAAACTTCTTTTAATACAAATAGGCCTGAACAAATGTAGTTAACCTGCATCTGTCAAAAATATTGTATTAGTGAGCAAACAAACAATGTTTACTACGAACGATTACTGTGCCCATGAACCTGAAACTTGCCATTTTAAATGCCATTTTAAATTGTACAACAGTAAAGAAAAGCACATGGAGCAGCATGCAAGTACTAATAATAATAAGAACACAGGACAAAATACTTACTTTTTTGCAGCACTCTCTTTATCCTTCTGTACTGATCCTGCTCCCTCAATTTGAGGTCTGACCAGCGTTTCCTCAATTGCTCCTTGGATCGTCATATCCCAAAATTCTTCTGCAGACTTTTCACAACTTTAGTCATGATCTTGGCCTTTCTCAAATTTTGGTTGCTGTACAGTCCATATTTCCCATCATTTCCTCTTCAAGATGTCCACCATCTCCACCATCTTAACAAAGGCCATATTTGAGGCCTTAAATCTCCTCCTGGATCAGGACGTTTCTGGCTCCGGGCTTTCGTCGTTGCTGCTCTCCTCTGCATGCACCTGTTGTCTCTCGGCCATGTGCTTTTCCACCGCGCCGAAAGAGAAGGGGCGGAGAATATACTAAAAAAAAGGTCAGGGGTGGAGTTTCACGCATGTGCAGTGTATATAAAGCATAACACGTGTGTGTCGTACGTACGATTTGTGAGCAGTGGATGGAGTAGCGTAAGCGCCGATCGTGCAAAAAAGGTACCATTTTAACTTGGGGCATTAGTGGCCTATACTGCTTATAGATTGAGGCTTAAATTGGGACAAGATTAGGAGAGTTTAGCCTGACATTAGGGTTTGTCTTGTGTTGTGTCATGTAGAGAATATGGATAAATTTAATGATCATGATTTCCTCCCCAACTTCATTGATAAATACATGGAGCTGCCCTGTCTGTGGCAAGTGAAACACCCATTATAATAACAAACTAAAGAGGAAGGCAGCGCTTGATCAGCTGTTGGAATTGGTAAAGCCGGTGATTCCCATGGCAAACATCAACTATTAGGGAGCGCAAGAAGGTCCGGGATTTCATGAGATCAGGAGTAGCAGCAGATGACATTTATGTCCCCAGGCTCTGGTACTATGGCGGACTGTGGTTTTGCCAGACCAGACTGAAATCAGGCCATCACTCTCAACCCTCCCTTCCACTCTTCCTTCCACCTCAGCTTAGGCTTCTGAAGTCCAACCTGGGCCTTCCACCCGGGAAGAAGATGTGTAGGAGCCCAGCTTGAGCCAGGTATAGCATTGTTCAACATATTTCTTGACCAAAAATTAATGATGTTAATTAGATGCTATTATTGATCACTAATTTCTGATTTAACAAAGTGGTTTACATATCAATAGACAGTAGTAGCCAAAAATGATTGGGACAAGAATGAAAAATGCTGGGGTCAGAAGGATAATCTTTTCTATTTGTTAACATTCAATTTTCAACAGTCATGAGGAGGCAGGAGGAGCCCGTGGAAAATCTCAGCCAGGAGGTGGCGGGGGAAAGTGGCAGCCAGGAGGTGGCCATGGAAAGTGGCATCCAGGAGGTGGCCGTGCCCAGTAGCCTGACTGAATCACAGGTTCCTCCCCTCCACCTTCCAACAAAAAGGCCCGGAAGGGGAGGAACGTGGAGGAGTCAGCGCTTGGTTTAATTCAGCAGGCTACTGCGGCACTCACAAAAACCCCTAATGTCTAGGAGGCCTTTGCGTTTATGATGGCCAGTAAGATGCAGGAAATGGAGGTGGGCCATCATCAGTGAGGAGCTCATATTTCAGGTTCTAAATAAGGGAGTGAGGGGCAAACTCACCAAGAAAATTCACGTATGTGAGTTGGACCATACTCCTCTTCCACCTCCTGACACAACACCACAGCCACAGCCTGGAAGGAAGCATGCAAGGAAGTCTTGAGAGTGATGGCCTGGGTTTGGTCTGGTCTGGCAAAAGATGCAGGCTGTGGTAAGACCACAGCCTGGGGACATATATGTCATCTGCTGCTGCTCCCAATCTCTTGGAGTCCTGGACAGTATTGTGCTCCCTATTAAATGGACTCCTCAGGTTACCAATTTGCCTGTAAAATAATTGATTTCTGCCTTGGGGTACAAAGGCTTCACCAATATCAACAGTTTATCCAGAGTTGCCTTCCTCTTTATTTTGTTATGACCCCTAATAAATTACTTTAAAAAAAAATCCTTGGCTTTGTGTTTTAGTTCTAAAGGGACAGTTTGTTTGTGAGTAGGCAGGTACAGTGGGGACGGAAAGTATTCAGACCCCCTTAAATTTTTCACTCTTTTTTATATTGTAGCCATTTGCTAAAATCATTTAAGTTCATTTTTTTCCTCATTAATGTACACACAGGACCCCATATTGACAGAAAAACACAGAATTGTTGACATTTTTGCAGATTTATTAAAAAAGAATACTGAAATATCACATGGTCCTAAATATTCAGACCCTTTGCTGTGACACTCATATATTTAACTCAGGTGCTGTTCATTTCTTCTGATCATCCTTGAGATGATTCTACACCTTCGTTTTAGTCCAGCTGTGTTTGAGTATACTGATTGGACTTGATTAGGAAAGCCACACACCTGTCTATATAAGACCTTACAACTCACAGTGCATGTCAGAGCAAATGAGAATCATGAGGTCAAAGGAACTGCCTGAAGAGCTCAGGGACATAACTGTGGTAAGGAACAGATCTGGCCAAGGTTACAAAAAAATTTCTGCTGCACCTAAGGTTCCTAAGAGCGCAGTGGCCTCTATAATCCTTAAATGGAAGACGTTTAGGACGACCAGAACCCTTCCTAGAGCTGGCCGTCCGGCCAAACTGAGCTATCGGGGGAGAAGAGCCTTGGTAAGAGAGGTAAAGAAGAACACAAAGATCACTGTGGCTGAGCTCCAGAGATGCAGTCGGGAGATGGGAGAAAGTTGTAGAAAGTCAACCATCACTGCAGCCCACCACCACTCGGGGCTTCATGGCAGAGTGGACCGACGGAAGCCTCTCCTCCAAGACACATGAAAGCCTGCATGGAGTTTGCTAAAAAACACCTGAAGGACTCTAAGATGGTTAGAAATAAGTTTCTTTAGTCCGATGAGACCAAAATAGAACTTTTTGGCCTTAATTCTAAGCGGTATGTGTGGAGAAAACCAGGCACTGCTCATCACCTGTCCAATACAGTCCCAACGGTGAAGCATAGTGGTGGCAGCATCATGCTGTGGGGGTGTTTTTCAGCTGCAGGGACAGGACGACTGGTTGCAATCAAGGGAAAGATGAATGTGGCCAAGTACCTTCCAACAAGACAATGACCCTAAGCACACAGCTAAAATAATGAAGGAGTGGCTTCACAACAACTCTGTGACTGTTCTTGAATGGCCCAGCCAGAGCCATGACTTAAACCCAATTGAGCATTTCTGGAGAGACCTAAAAATGGCTGTCCACCAACGTTTACCATCCAACCTGACAAAACTAGAGAGGATCTGCAAGGAGGAATGGCAGATGATCCCGAAATCCAGGTGTGAAAAACTTGTTGCATCTTTCCCAAAAAGACTCATGGCTGTATTAGATCAAAAGGGTGCTTCTACTAATTACTGAGCAAAGGGTCTGAATACTTAGGACCATGTGATATTTCAGTTTTTCTTTTTTAATAAATCTGCAAAAATGTCAACAATTCTGTGTTTTTCTGTCAATATGGGGTGCTGTGTGTACATTAATGAGGAAAAAAATGAACTTAGCATGATGATTTTAGCAAATGACAGCAATATAACAAAGAGTGAAAAATTTAAGGGGGTCTGAATACTTTCCGTCCCCACTGTACATTTCAAAAATACAATGTCAAATTAACAAGGGGACAAAAACACCAACCAACCTCTTTGAGGTTAAAAAATACAAGATAATAATGGTGTTGTGGTAACTTGAAACACAAAATGGTAAAAAATATTATGGCGATCACTAGAAAAAAAAAAAATCAGGAGATCTTGATTAAAAAAAAAAAAAAAGTAAATCACTCTAAAAAAAAAATGAAAAAACATTATTCTGGAGATCTGGCGAAAAAAAGAAAAAAGATTATTCAGGAGATCACAAGAAATAATAAAGAAAAAAAAAAAGAAATCAGTTTGTCAGAACTCTGTGTGAATATCAGCAGCAAAACAATTTCATTATTCTAGCATTATAAAGAAGAAGACAATGCGCTGCATTGAAATATTTAAAAATTTGCAGCGTGACGAATGTGCTATCTCCATTACGAATGCTACTTTTGAGCGCTTCCATCTCGTAATTGATTCTGAGCATGCGTGGAATTTTGTGCCTCGGACTTGTGTACACACACTCAGAATTTCCAACATCAAAAGTTTTTTGTCGGAAAATTTGAGAACCTGCTCTCAAACTGTTTTTGTCGGAAATTCTGACAGAAAATGTCCGATGGAGCATACACACGTTCGGAATTTCCAACAACACGCTCACATCGAACATTTGCCGTCGGAAAATCCGATCGTCTGTACGGCCATGAGTCTGGAACCAGTCCTCTGCACATGTCAAACTGGGGAGCTTGAAAACTTTCTGTTTGATAAAAAACAGCTCAAGCCTGTGTGGCTAGGGTTGTCTTTTCTCACTGACAGGCTCCTGTACAGTGGTAGGTTGCTCCAGGATGTTTAGTCAGGGTCCAGTGTGAGTTTCCAGAGTGGCAAGAATGTATTGTATAGTTTTGTTTTGCTGTTGTGACACTTATACATATTGTAAATAGACTCTGTAAATAAACTGCATGGGTGCTTTCACCAAGACACGTTGACTGCTGTGCTTATTTTCAATGCTGTGGGTATACTTTATATATACTCTCTCTCTTTGAATATATAATATATATATATATATATATATATATATATATATATATATATATATATATATATATATACATACATATACACACACAATATCTCACAAAAGTGAGTACAGCCCTCACATTTTTGTAAATATTTTATTATATCTTTTCATGTGGCAACACTTAAGAAATGACACTTTGCTACAATGTAAATTAGTGAGTGTACAGCTTGTATAACAGTGTAAATTTGCTGTCCCCTCAAAATAACTCAACACATAGCTATTAATGTCTAAACCGCTGGCAACAAAAGTGAGTACACCCCTAAGGGAAAATGTCCAAGTTGGGCCCAATTAGCCATCTTCCCTCCTCGGTGTCATGTGACTTGTTAGTGTTACAAGGTCTCAGGTGTGAATGGGAAGCAGTTGTGTTAAATTTGGTGTTATCGGTCTCACTCTCTCATACTGATCAAAGAAGTTCAACATGGCACCTCATGGCAAAGAACTCTCTGTGGATCTGAAAAAAATAACTGTTGCTCTACATCAGTAGTTCTAAACTCCTGTCCTCAGGACCCACTAACAGGCCTGCTTTTTAGTATTACCATGGGGAGATGCAGACTAGAATACTGCAATCACTGAGCAGCAAATTATATCACCTGTGATGTATTTCAGTTATCTTGCAAACCTGACCTGTTAGTGGGTCCTGAGGACAGGAGTTGAGAAACACTGCTCTACACAAAGATAGCCTAGGCTATAAGAAGATTGGCAAGACCCTGAAACTAAGCTGAAGCATGGTGGCCAAGACCTTACAGAGGTTTAACAGGACAGGTTCCACTCAGAACAGGCTTCACCATGGTCGACCAAAGAAGTTGAGTGCACGTGCTCAGCGTCATATCCAGAGGTTGTCTTTGGGAAGTAGACGTATGAGTGCTGCCAGCATTGCTGCAGAGGTTGAAGGGGTGGGGGGGTCAGCCTGTCACTGCTCAGACCATAAGCCGCACACTGCAATAAATTGGTCTGCATGGCTGTTATCAAAGAAGGAAGCCTCTTCTAAAGATGATGCACAAAAAAGCCTGCAAACAGTTTGCTGAAGACAAGCAGACCAAGGACGTGGATTACTGGAACCATGTCCTGTGGTCTGATGAGACCAAGATAAACTTATTTGGTTCAGATGGTGTCAAACGTGTGTGGCGGCAACCAAGTGAGGAGTAGAAAGACAACTGTGTCTTGCCTACAGAGTGTCATGGTCTGGGGCTGCATTGGTGCTGCCGGCATTGGGGAGGTACAGTTCATTGCGGAACCATGAATGCCAACATGTACTGTGATATACTGAAGCAGAGCATGATCCCCTCCCTTCGGAGACTGGACCGCAGAGCAGTATTCCAAAATGATAATGACCCCAAACACACCACCACTGAAGCTAAAGAAGCTGAGGGTAAAGGTGATGGACTGGCCAATCATGTCTCCAGACCTAAACCCTATTGAGCATCTGTGGGGCATCCTCAAACAGAAAGAAAAAAGAGAACGGGAAAAGGGGGTTTGAAACAAACCACCCCAGGGACTTTTAAGGTGCTTGAAAATATTTAGATGAAGAGATAGAAAAACATGTACTATATATTTATAAAAAAATATACAATTTTTATTGAAAGTTTAACTCTAAATACATATGTCCCTAAAGAATGAGACACCATCGTAAAACGATTATACATTGATCACAATAATTAAACCCTTCATGGGCACATAAAAACAGAGCCATTTGAGGGGGCAGGAGGCGGAGCCTAGCGGAGCAGACATGCATTGTTAGAGCTCCACACCGCTGAGGAGAGAAGAGAAGGACAAAGCGGAGCCTGCAGGCTCAAAAGGTATCCATTTGAACCTTTTTGCCCCTGGGAACAAACTGTGAAAGTTTGGGCAGGAAATATGGTACTGGGAGGAAACCGTGGCAGAAATAAAAATCACCTCACAAAGAGCTCACAGGCACTCACTGCAGCTGAAGCAGCTCCAGTCACCTCACAAGATACAGCATCAGGGCGCTCTCACAGACAGAAAATGTCACAGCAAGACTCTCCATTTGAGTCAGATACAGAACAAATCCTCTCACAAACTTCTCCACAAGCCTCCTCAGTATCCCCAGTAATATTATTACAATTTGAAAAGATGCTTCATAAGGCTTTAAAACAAACCTCAGATCAAATAACAAAAAGCCTAACCAAAGAAATAAGAGAGCTGGGAAACCGCACCGCAGCCTTAGAAATAAAAATGGATGAAATTGAAATTACAACCCAAAAAAATATAACAGAATTGGAACAATTAAAAAAAGAGAATTTAATACTTCAAACTAAGCTCGAAGATTACGAAAATAGAGCCAGACGTTCAAACTTGCGCATAAGGGGAATAACTGAAACTGTGACAGACCTGCAATCTACTATTACTGCTCTATTACAAGAACTAAAGCCAGATATCCCTATTGAACGTTTAGAACTGGACAGAGTACACAGAGCCCTCACAGCCAAAAAGAAAGATGGACCCCCACGTGATATAATCACAAAATTTCATTATTACAGAACGAAAGAACAAATACTAATTGCTGCAAGAGAAAAAAAGGAACTTAATTTTCAAGGACACAATTATCAAATTTTTGCTGACCTATCCCAACTTACTATTACTAAAAGACAATCAATGAAACCCCAACTAATGGAACTGCAACGCCACAACATTATGTATCAATGGGGCTTCCCTTTTTCAGTCAGATTTAACTACCAAGGTACAATTTACAGAAGCAGATCAGCAGATGAACTACAACAAACCCTTTTAAAATTAAATCTGACAGAACCCACAAGCAGCAACACTCCCACACGCAGAAGAATGGCGTCATCTTCACCTTCAGGCAGCACCCAGAAAATTTCAGAACAAAATGGGAATCATCATTCTCACAAAAGAGGGCGTTATGCCACATCATCCATGGACCAAGAAGATTCAATGGACTGACATCCTAATTCCTGATATCTCTTCATTTATTATACTAAGAGATGGTTCTCTATAAAAAACCTATATTTATAACTGAATGTAACTGCATTCTGATAGTCACACACTGTGTGGGATCATGTTACATTCCAGTTATATTTCTTATTACTTCTGATTCATATAGCCTTAGAATATATAAGTGAAATAAGGAAATTCTTGTTCAGTTATATATTATCAGGTAATAACAATAGATTTATTACTTTTTAGGACAAATATGTTCAATAATCCAGAAGTAATGGAAGCTTTTTCTTTCTTTTCTTAAAACAAATATATTATTACCTAACTAGTTCCTAGAATTATGTTTTTGTTTATTCTAATCTGAAGCAATACAACCTCAATTTTATGAGTTAACATATCTAAACAGTTACATATGAATAAAATATGTAATTGTTTACTCTAAAAGGGTTAAAATCCCAAAATAATTCAAACTATCTTCATCAATACCAAAGTTATTAACAGTACCTTTCTAACTGAATTATTTAGCCTAGGGCAAGACTAACCATATACAACCACCCTGGAATAAATAATTTCAACAAAAACTATATTCTGCACTCCAATTAATGAAACATCATTTTGATGTCTTTTGACATAGCACTTCTCTCCTGTAAGCGGAAGATCCGTGTACCCCCATTAGCCCTCCTCATTCTCCCAACCATATTATGTGGGAGTGTGACGAAGGCACTTATTCCCCTGAGAGAGATATTTATTCT
The DNA here is from genome assembly GCF_042186555.1 of Aquarana catesbeiana. Taxonomy (NCBI): domain Eukaryota; kingdom Metazoa; phylum Chordata; class Amphibia; order Anura; family Ranidae; genus Aquarana; species Aquarana catesbeiana. The sequence goes on along the minus strand of NC_133324.1, from coordinate 705,859,580 downwards.
CTTTCACGGGTAAATTGTGATTACTTGCAAAAAATAATTTATACAATGTATCATCTAATCTCATATGTTTTTTGTTTACTCTTTACTCCAGAATTCACTGGTTTCTTTTCTATCTATTCATCTCTTCAGTCCACACAGGTTGATCTGCGCAGTCAGCTCTGCATAACAAAAAGTAAGTCAAAACTATTTGATCTATTGCCATGGCACCACTGAATATACTTTCCCTGAATGTTCAGGGAATAAATGTCCCTCAAAAAAGGACCAAAGCCTTCCGTACTTTCCATAACAAGAAGGCTCACATAGTATGCCTCCAAGAAACACACTTCACCAAAGATTCTACTCCAAAATATATTTCTCCTTTTTATCAACAAATTTACACGGCTTCTGCCTGTACCAAGCAAAGGGGAACTCTAATTGCATTTCACCGATCCACACCATTCACCTTATCATCAGAAATTAAAGACCCAGAAGGTAGATACCTGATACTCATGGGTTATATAATGGATACAGCAATCACGGTGATTTCCTACTACGCTCCTAACAAACAACCTACACCATTCCTCTCACATATATTACAAGTGATTAATACACACAAAATAGGAACAGTGATAATGTGTGGGGATTCGAACCAGGTCCTCCTCCCATTTCTAGATAAATCACCTTTTACACCATCCAAAATAACCTCTAGATTACCTTTTTCTCAACTTCTTTCCAAATACAATCTGGTAGATTCATGGAGAGAAAGTAACCCAATGAAAAAGAAATTCACTTATTTCTCGCACCCTCATCAAACCTTCACCAGAATAGATCATATTTTTCTAACAATAGGAATGATACCAGAAATTATTGCATCAGATATAATTCCGATTCCGTGGTCTGACCATAATGCAGTATACACTACTATAGCCTCAGCCATACCAAAAGCGCATGACCCAACGTGGTACTTACCGGACATAATGCTCAAACACCCACTACATCAGATGGCCATTGAACAAGCTTTAAAGGAATACATATCAATTAATAATACAACAGACATCTCCCCAATAACACTGTGGGAAGCTCATAAGCCTGTCTTGCGTGATACAATACAAAGACAAATGGCACTATTTAAACGGGAACGCAAAAATCTAGCAAAAAAACTAGAACTCAATTTTAATGCAGCCTACATATCATTTCAAGATAATCCATCTCAGAGTACAAAATCTCATCTGGAAAAATCTAGATTGGAATACGATCTATTTCTCACTGAGTCAGTTGATAAATCCCTCAAACGCTCCAAACACAATTTCTACATGAATACAAACAAACCAGGTACATATTTGGCTCGGGCATTAAATTTAACTAACAAATCTTTCAAACCAATACATTTGAAATTATCAAAAAATGTTTACACTTGTAATCCAGTTAAAATAGTCCATAAATTTCACTCACATCTCGCAACTTTATACAAGACAAACAATGAATTTAATCCTACAGAAGCTGAATCCTTCTTCTCAAAAATAACCTTACCTGAGTTATCTCAGAATCAAAAAAGCAGTTTGGATGAGCCTATAACTATAGATGAAGTTGCTAATGCCATAAAAGACCTAAAACTTAACAAAAGACCAGGCCCAGATGGCTACTCGGCTTTATACTATAAAACATTCTCAGAAATACTCTCTCCCATTCTCACTGAAACTTTTAACAAACTTCTAGATGGACATTCTTTTCGGCAAGAAACACTAATGGCAATTGTTTGTATGATCCCAAAACCCCTTTCTGATGATACTTCCTGTGTGAATTATCGGCCTATCTCTCTGTTAAACCTCGATATTAAATTATTAGCAAAAATAATAGCAAAACGCCTCAATAGCATTATAGGAAAATTAATACATAGAGATCAAGTAGGCTTCATGCCAAATAGACAGGCAGGCGATAATATACGCAGGGCAGTGTTATTGGCACATATTGCTAAAAAACGGAAAATCCCTTTATGTTTTCTATCTCTCGATATTAAGAGGGCATTTGACACAGTATCCTGGCAATATATGCAATATTCATTACAAAAATGGGGTTTTGGACCCCACTTTTTAACATGGATCAAAGCATTATATAATAAACCCAAAGCCTATATAAAATATGCTGGATACAAATCTGAAGCCTTTAATATCGAAAGAGGTACCCGACAGGGTTGCCCATTATCTCCCTTATTATTTGCCCTTATACTCGAACCCATGGCCCAATACATCAGAACAAACCAAACTATAACTGGCATTGAAGTAGGAGGTATTACACACAAATTATGTATATTTGCAGATGATATATTACTTTTTCTATCATCACCACAGGTCTCTGGTCCTAACTTAATACCAGCTCTTGATGGATTTGCAGCCCTATCCGGCCTTATGATTAATCCTAAGAAATGCCTAGTGCTTAATATTTCACTCACAAACATGGAATTGATCCCGGCTAGGGCTGCCCTCCCATTCACATGGGCAGAAAAATCAATCCCATATCTTGGAATTCATTTAACAGCATCTCATTCTGACTTATTCTCAACCAATTATCCTCCTGTATTAAGACAGATCACAAATCTAATAAAACAATGGTCGCAACTTCCTTTATCCTGGATAGGGAAGATTAATGCAATCAAAATGACTATTCTACCCAAATTGCTTTATCTATTCAGGGTCCTCCCTATTCCAATTCCTTCCTATTTTTTGAGAATAGTACAAAAAAGAGCAACTTCGTTTATATGGGGCTCTTCTAAACCACGTATACCTATACACACACTACATCTTCCCAAAAATAAAGGAGGCCTGGGATACCCTAATTTTACTAACTACTACAGAGCAGCACATTTGGCCAGTCTGTCCAAATACCATGCAAAACAGGAAATCCCATTATGGGTATTTATAGAGGCTTCAGAAAATGACCCTCTATTAATATCAAATTTATTATGGCTTGATCCTAAAGACCGCTTTAAAATTCATAATCCCATAACTAAACACTTCTTATCTCTCTGGGATAAACTAAAAACCAAATATCAGTTACAATCTCCACACAATCCTCTCCTTTCTTTTATCAGAAATCCGGCCTTTTATCCGGCATGGATCTACCCAAATTCTTTTAAAGCTTGGACAACATCAGGCATTCAGACACTAAATGACTTCATAGCATCTAAATCATTCCTTTCATTCCCATCGCTTAGAGAAAAATATGATCTACCAAACTCTGAGATATTTAGATATCTCCAAATCAAAAATTTCTATACACCATTCCTAAAGGGAGATACACCATTATCCCAATTATCCATTTTTGAATCAATCTGTACAAAAGATCCATTTGCTAAAGGTACAATTTCATCACTTTATAATCAATTATATGGAGTAGCAAATCTTAATAGACCCTCTTACGTTCAGAGGTGGGAGGAGGACCTGGAACGAACTTTAGAAGACACGGACTGGTCTAACATATGGCTCACATCTAAGTCATCTTCACCCAACATCTTAGCACTGGAGACAAATTATAAAGTCCTAACTCGCTGGTACCTTGTACCCGCTAGAGTGGCAAAATATTCACCTAATACCTCAACTCTTTGTTTTCGAGGATGCCCAGAAATAGGCACATATTTTCACATATGGTGGATGTGCCCAGTAATCCAAACCTTCTGGAAGGAAGTCTTCGTGATTGCATCTAAAATATTTAAAAAAATAATGCAACCAGATCCATATTTAACTTTACTTAATCTAAAACTGGAATGGTTAACACTCTCTCAATTCAAACTTATGATCCAACTAATAACGGCTGCAAAACAAACAGTGGCCAAGGCATGGAAATCTCCTACATTGGTACTAGCAGAAACAATTCACAGAATGAATAATACAATGTCCCATGCTAAGATTGTAGCCATCGATCAAAATCAAATTCCAAAATTTGAAAAACTTTGGCATCCTTGGATAAAACAACAGTTCCTGTCAAACTTCAATGACTCTGTCCTGTTGCCATGGTAACAGATTAAATGACTTACAGAGACACCCATTCTAAGGCTTCAAAGAGAACTAAAAAGAATAATAAACTGACGAGCGGGACAACCTTGTGGACCATACCTCTACCTTTCAACCCTTTTTCTTCTTTCTCTTTCCTTTTCTCCACCTTATGATTAAAGCTCATTATCAGAATTTATTTGACCTATATACACTCTACTTGTAAACAATATGTATAGTAGGTATAAATCATTTAAATACCTACAAAAGTAACTAAGGAAATGATATATATCTTTAATTTAGGTTTACGTTAACCCAATGTTTAATATTTGAAATTTCATGATATTTACCTATATAAACCCTACTGTAAAACAATGAGCTTACTTTATAGATCCTTGTAAACTTACTTTATGTATCTTTATAACATTGTATACTCAATAAACTTCTTTTGACAAGGAAAAAAACAGAGCCATTTAAATCTGTAACAATCTGCCACTCGACATGTTTTGCTCTAATGCGAGCTTCTTCAGGAGTTAATGGCAAGGATTGTAGTAGGCTCTAAACAATAGAAAAAACATACAGAAACAAACAGAAATTGAATAAAGACAATTGATCATAAGAAAAGCCAAAACTATAAGGTTTAGCAGACTCAAATATACAAATCGATGTACATTTGTTATCATACATGTATGGGGTAATAATGAATATGTTTCAAATGAAGATAAATATACAAGAGAAATACAGTGTAATGTTTCATAATCTTACCAGGCTGTCGTTTTCAAGGCAAAGTATTGAGATTGAATAAAGCAGCTTGCTGCAATGCTTTCAATAAATGGGCTCTCATAATATGAATTCTCTGTCCTGCGATGGCCAACAGGGGGATATACAGTTTTGTATATCCTTGAATAATAAAATTATCAAAAATTCATAAAGTGGGATAAAACAGGATGCCACCAACAGATTGGGATTTAGAAGAAAAAATTTTACCTTAAATAGAATCAATGATTATTTGCTTGAAGTGGATAAAACACCTCCTAGCAAAGGATGGAGGTATAATAGTAGTAGATCAACATAGTACGGAGGAGCCCTAATCAGGTATTGAGAAGTCAACCTGGGAAAAGGAGGGTTCCCATGCAGCAGATTCTAAATCAAGGTAATAGAAAAATTGCAGGAATTAGAAAAATTATTAAGTGTGATTCCTGTCACTATTAGACATGGCTGCACCAGGGATACTTACTTAGAGAAATCAACAGGCTGATAGGTAAAGGAGAAATACACACACCCCCTGTAGTATGGTGCCAATGACAGAAAGTGTGCGGTGTCTGACCGCCTTTATATGCCCTCCATTCCAGCGGCGTCTGACATCAACGCCGGGATGCGGACGCATATTGAGAATGCCCCAGCTGCAACTGATTAGGGAACACAGCAATGTCAGTGAGCGACGCTCGCTGCGTGCTCGATGGATAATGCGCATGCGTGAATCGGCAATAAAGCAATAGAGCCTGTGAGGCCAGCGGCCCCATCTTGGAAGGGGGCGACAGAATAATAGACACAACGGTGTCAGTAGAAAACAAAAAAAAGTGACAAAATTCAATTGGATGTTAATAAATAATAGAATGTGGCAATCCAAAATTGAAAATGACTTAAATAATCACAAGTATACACTGATCAACATACAATTAATTAAAGAAAGGGCACGGAGCAGTAGAACAAAAAAAAAACAAAGAGGGGAAGGTTTTTGATTTTAGTTTGAATTAAAGGAGAACTGACATCTCTAAAAATTAACTCCCATGTATGTTGCAGAAGAGGGGACTAAAATCTCTAGAGCTCCCAATAGAGGAGCGATTGATTATTCACTCGTCTAATTGGGTGCCCCGGGCGTCCGTGTGGACCTAAATGAACAGAGAGCATCCATATACGAGAAACCTCATCTACAGTGAAGCACTGTTGAATTTGGGAAATGAAAATGAACTAAATTATTAAAGTGAGGACAGGCTGTAAGGTTGGGACATCAGCCCAGTGGAGAATGGATATACAAGGGGCCATAAAGTGCACATACAAAAAATCTGAAAACTATTTACAAAGAATAAAGGTATGCAAAAAAAGCAAAAACAAATCTAAATAAGAAAAAAAGAGGAAAAAAGGGAGGGTGGAAGGGGGGGACAACCCAAAACTACCAAGAATCTTGTTTACAAAAAGGGTTTAAAGCTGAATGCATCATTCATGCCCGGATGTTTTAAAGCTGACAGTTCGTGTATCCAACGTGCCTCCTTTTGGAGGAGTAGTTTGTCATAGTCTCCTCCCCTGTCTCCAGGGGGGATGTGTTCCAGGGCAAAAGAGTGCAGACAGCTACTATCAAAATTGTGTTGTAGGCCAACTACCTTGTTCTAGGTAGTCTTGCATGTCCTCCCTGTGGAAAAGTTTGACATGCAAGACTACCTAGAACAAATTCCCGTATGGAGAAAATTCATTGACGATATCTTCTTCATTTGGACGGGCACCAAGGATTTACTTCTTTCCTTTTTGGAGAGCCTTAAGATTAAAAACTTTAATCTTAAATTTACATTTGAGGTGAGCCAACAAAACTTAACCTTTCTTGACATTCAAATTCTAGTCAACCCTGATGGCAGCATAGGAATGACCCTGTATCGCAAACCATCTGCAGGAAACTCCTTGCTCCATGCCACCAGTTCCTACCCTACTCCCCTTATTACAAGCGTGCCCTATGGACAATACTTGCGAATCAGGTGCAATTGCAGTGCCGACTCTGATTTTGAAAGAGAAGCTTACTTGCTGCGATCGCGTTTTCTCAAGCGCGGCTACAGCAAAAAATGCCTTAGAAAAGCCTACCTTAGGGCAAAAAACCATGATAGAACATTCCTTATACATGATCCGAAACCAACAAGAGTTAATCCTGGGGTTCGACTCATTACTAGCTTTTCCAGCCAGCACCAGCAGATAGGAGAAATTCCTAAAAGATATTGGTATCTGCTGATGGGGGATGAAAAGATTACTAAACACCTGAAACCCTATCTGGAGATTACCTTCGTTCCCTGAGGGACTCTCTGGTACACAGTCACTATGACAGTTATTTAAGAACGGCTAATGAGACCAATAAAGGTAGCAGACCCTGCCATCATTGCAACCTCTGTAGATTTATATTGGCGGCACAAAGCTTTTTGCTTCCGAATGGTCGCCTTTTTAGACCTAGCTTTGCAGTAACTTGTCAATCAATAGGCATTGTGTACATCATGCAATGTGAATGCCAGATGTTTTACATTGGCAAGACTAAACAACCTTTTTATTGCCGGATAAGGGATCATGTTTCCTTAATACAAAAAAAAAAATAAATGGAAACCCTCATCAGCCGCCATGTTGGCCTACAACACAATTTTGATAGTAGATGTCTGCACTTTTTTGCCCTAGAACACATCCCCCCTGGAGACAGTGGAGGAGACTATGACAAACTACTCCTCCAAAAGGAGGCACGTTGGATACATGAACTGTCAGCTTTAAAATATCCGGGCATGAATGATGCATTCAGCTTTAAACCCTTTTTGTAAACAATATTCTTGGTAGTTTTGAGTTGTCCCCCCCTTCCCCCCTCCACCCTCCTTCCCCCCATTTTCCTCTTCTTTTTTGCTTTTTCCTCTTTTTTTCTTATTTAGATTTGTTTTTGCTGTTTTTGCATACCTTTATTCTTTGAAAATAGTTTTCAGATTTTTTGTATGTGCCCTTATGGCCCCTTGTATATCTATTCTCCACTGGGTTGATGTCCCAATCTTACAGGCTGTCCTTACTTTAATAATTTAGTTTGTTTTCATTTCCCAAATTCAACAGTGCTTCACTGTAGATGAGGTTTCTCATATATGGATGCTCTCTGTTCATTTAGTTCCACACGGATGCCCGGGGCACCCAATTAGATGAGTGAATAATCAATCGCTCCTCTATTGGGAGCCCTAGAGATTTTAGTCCCCTCTTCTGCAACATACATGGGAGTTAATTTTTAGAGATGTCAGTTCTCCTTTAATTCAAACTAAAATAAAAAACTTTTCCCTCTTTGTTTTTTTTTTTGTTCTACTGCTCCGTGCCCTTTCTTTAATTAATTGTATGTTAATCAGTGTATACTTGTGATTATTTAATGTCATTTTCAATTTTGGATTGCCATATTCTATTATCTATTAACTTCCAATTGATTTGTGTCACTTTTTTTCGTTTCCTACTGACACCGTCTATTATTCTGTCGCCCTCTTCCAAGATGGCGCCGCTGGCCTCACAGGCTCTATTGCTTTATTGCCGATTCACGCATGTGCATTATCCATCGCGCACGCAGCGAGCGTCGTTCACTGACGTCGCTGTGTTCCCTAATCGGTTGTAGCTGGGGCATTCTCAATATGTGTCTGCATCCCGGCGGTGATGTCAGACGCTGCCGGGATGGAGGGCATATAAAGGCGGTCAGAAACCGCACACTTTCTGTCATTGGCACCATACTACAGGGGAAGTGTGTATCGTTCCTTTACCTATCAGCCTGTTGATTTCTCTAAGTAAGTATCCCTGGTGCAGTCATGTCTAATAGTGACAGGAATCGCACTTAATAATTTTTCTAATTCCTGCAATTTTTCTATTACCTTGATTTAGAACCTGCTGCATGGGAATCCTTCTTTTCCCAGATTGACTTCTCAATGCCCAATTAGGGCTCCTCCGTACTATGTTGATCTACTGCTATTATACCTCCATCCTTTGCTAGGAGGTGTTTTATCCACTTTGAGCAAATAATCATTGATTCTATTTAAGGTAAAACTTTTTCTTCTAAATCCCAATCTGTTGTTGGCGCCCTGTTTTATCCCATTTTATTAATTTTTGATAATTTTATTATTCAAGGGTATACAAAACTTTATATCCCTCTTTCGGCCATCCCAGGACAGAGAATCCATATTATGAGAGCCCATTTATTGAAAGCATTGCAGCAAGCTGCCTTATTCTATCTCAAAACTTCGCCTTGAAAATGACAGCCTGGTAAGATTATGAAACATTAACCACTTGACCACTGGGCACTTAAACCCCCTTAATAACCAGACCAATTTTCAGCTTTTGGTGCTCTCACATTTTGAATGACAATTACTCAGTCATGCAACACTGTATGAATTTTTTGTCCTTTTTTCACACAAATAGAGCTTTCTTTTGGTGGTATTTAATCACCGCTGGGTTCTTTATTTTTTGCGCTATAAAAGAAAAAAGACCGAAAAATCTGTAAAAAAATTAATTCTTCTTCGTTTCTGTTATAAAATTTTGAAAATTAGTAATTTTTCTTCATATATTTTGGCCAAAATTTATACCGCTACATATCTTTGGTAAAAATAACCCAAATTAGTGTATATTATTTGGTCTTTGTGAAAGTTATAGCGTCCACAAGCTATGGTGCCAATATCTGAAAATTGATCACACCTGAAGTACTGACGGCCTATCTCATTTCTTGAGACCCTAACATGCCAGAAAAGTACAAATACCCCCCAAATGACCCCTTTTTGGAAAAAAGACATTCCAATGTATTTAGAAAGATGCATGGTGAGTTTTTTGAAGTTGTCATTTTTTCCCACAATTCTTTGCAAAATCAAGTTTTTTTTTTTTTTTTCACAAAATTGTGATATTAGCAGGTTATTTCTCACACACAGCATATGCATACCACAAATTACACCCCAAAACACATTCTGCTATTACTCCTGAGTACGGCGATACCACATGTGTGAGACTTTTACACAGCGTGGCCACATACAGAGGCCCAACATGCACGGAGCACCTTCAGGCATTCTGGAGCACCCATGCCAATTCTGACATTTCTCTCCTACATGTAAAAATCATCATTTATTTGCTAGAAAATTACATAGAACCCCAAAACATTATATATTTTTTTTTAGCAAAGACCCTAGAGGATACAATAGCGGTCATTGCAACTTTTTATCTCGCACGATATTTGCGCAGCAATTTTTCGAACGCGTTTTTTTTTGGAAAAAAAAATGTTTTTGCTTTAAAAAAAACAAAACAGTAAGGTTAGCCCAATGTTTTTGCATAATATGAAAGATGAAGTTACGCCGAGTAAATAGATACCTAACATGTCACCTTTCAAAATTGCACACGCTTGTGGAATGGCGCCAAACTTCGCCACTTAAAAATCCCCATAGGCGACGCTTTAAAATTTTTTACTGGTTACAAATTTTGAGTTACAGAGGAGGTCTAGGGCCAAAATTATTGCTCTCGCTCTACCGATTGCAGCGATATCTCACATGTGTGGTTTGAACACCGTTTTTATATGTGGGCGGGACTTATGTATGCGTTCGCTTCTGCATGCGAGCACACGGACGGGGGCGCTTTAAAAAAAAATTTATTTTGTTTTATTGTTCATTTTACTTTATTTATTTTAGTTTGACACTTTTTTCCAAAAAAAAAATTTTTTGATCACTTTTATTCCTATTACAAGGAATGTAAACATCCCTTGTAATAGAAATATGGCATGACAGGTCCTCTTTACAGTGAGATATGGGGTCAATAAGACCCCAAATCTCACCTCTAGGCTGTGCCTGAAATTAAAAAAAAAAAAAAAAAAAAAAAAGATCCTGGCTTCGATTGTAGCGGTGAGTCGGTAGAAGCACCGGAGGGCGGCGGGAGGGGGGGACGTCCCCTCTCGCCTCCCGTAAGAACGATCAAGCAGTGTAACAGCCACTATGATCATTCTTATGGTGTAGGGAATCGCCAGCTGAAAAAGATGATATCTGAATGATGCCTGTAGCTGCACCCATCATTCAGATATCCCCGCACAAAGTCAAGGACGTCGTATGACGGAAGGCCGGAAGTGGTTAAAACGTTTTTTTTTTTAACACAAAGTTGTCCATTTATACAATATTTCTAACACATAGCATGTACATATCAAAAATGACACCCCAAAATAGATTCTCCTACTCCTCCTGAGTACGGCGATACCACATGTGTGATACTTCCACAGCCTGGCCACATACAGAGGCTGGGTATGGCTGAGCATGGCCGGGTATGGCTGAGCATGGCTGAGTATGGCTGAGCATGGCTGGGTATTTCAGAGTATCACCGAGTATGACTGGGTATCGCCGAGTATGACTGGGTATGGCAGAGTATGACTGGGTGTGGCAGAGTATGGCTGGGTATGGCAGAGTATGGCTGGGTATCACCGAGTATTGCAGAGTATGGCTGGGTATTGTGGGGTATTGCAGAGTATTGTGGGTTATGGCAGAGTATTGCAGATTTTTGCGGGGTATTGCAGAGCATGGCTGGGTATGGCAGAGTATGGCAGAGTATGGCTGGGTATCACTGAGTATTGCAGAGTATGGCTGGGTATCACTGAGTATTGCAGAGTATGGCTGGGTATCACTGAGTATTGCAAAGTATGGCTGGGTATCACTGAGTATTGCAGAGTATGGCTGGGTATCACTGAGTATTGCAGAGTATGGCTGGGTATCACTGAGTATTGCAGAGTATGGCTGGGTATCACTGAGTATTGCAGAGTATGGCTGGGTATCACTGAGTATTGCAGAGTATGACTAGGTATCACTGAGTATGGCTGGGTATTGCGGGGTATGGCAGAGTATTGCGGGATATTGCGGGGTATTGCAGGGTATGGCAGAGTATTGCGGGGTATTTCAGGGTATTGCAGGGTATGGCAGAGTATTGCGGGGTATTGCGGGGTATGGCAGAGTATTGCGGGGTATTCCAGGGTATGGCAGAGTATTGCGGGGTATTCCAGGGTATGGCAGAGTATTGCGGGGTATTCCAGGGTATGGCAGAGTATTGCGGGGTATTCCAGGGTATGGCAGAGTATTGCGGGGTATTCCAGGGTATGGCAGAGTATTGCAGGGTATTCCAGGGTATGGCAGAGCATTGCGGGGTACTCCAGGGTATGGCAGAGTATTGCGGGGTACTCCAGGGTATGGCAGAGTATTGCGGGGTATTCCAGGGTATGGCAGAGTATTGCGGGGTATTCCAGGGTATGGCAGAGTATTGCGGGGTATTCCAGGGTATGGCGGAGTATTGTGGGGTATTCCAGGGTATGGCGGGGTATTGCGGAGTATGGCGGGGTATGGCGGAGTATGGCGGGGTATTGCAGGGTATGGCAGAGTATTGCGGGGTATTGCAGGGTATGGCAGAGTATTGCAGGGGTATTGCAGGGTATGGCAGAGTATTGCAGGGGTATTGCAGGGTATGGCAGAGTATTGCAGGGGTATTGTGGGGCATACCAGAGTACTGTGGGGCATTGCAGAGCATTGCAGGGCATGCAGAGTAGTGGGGATGGCTGAGCATGGATGGAAGGATGGCTGGATGTCTCTGTGCAGCGCTGTGGGCACTACACATGCAGCCCACAACGCTGCAGCCATCCATCCAGCCCCCTCTCCGCTCACAGTGTACCGATCGGTACACAGAGGGGAGGAGAGGAACCGGCGTCATCAGATGACGCCGGTTTGTTTACATGTGATCGCGCCGTCATTTTACGGCGCGATCACACGGTAAACGGCCACGATCAGTGGATGCTCTTGAGTGCGCGCCCTAGGGGGCGCGCGAGAGCAGAATTCTGGGAAGACGTCCCTGGACGTCCTCCCAGAGTTAAACAACCGCCCTGTAGCCGTCATTTGGCTATGGGCCGGTTGTTTTAAACACTGTATTTCTCTTGTATATTTATCTTCATTTGAAACATATTCATTATTACCCCATACATGTATGATAACAAATGTACATCGATTTGTATATTTGAGTCTGCTAAACCTTATAGTTTTGGCTTTTCTTATGATCAATTGTCTTTATTCAATTTCTTATGTATGTTTTTTTTATTGTTTAGAGCCTACTACAATCTTTGCCATTAACTCCTGAAGAAGCTCGCATTAGAGCGAAACATGTCGAGCGGCAAATTGTTACAGATTTAAATGGCTCTGTTTTTATGTGCCCATGAAGGTTTTAATTATTGTGATCAATGTATTATCGTTTTACGATGGTGTCTCATTCTTTAGGGACATATGTTTTTAGAGTTAAACTTTCAATAAAAATTGTATATTTTTTATAACTATATCGTACATGTTTTTCTATCTCTTCATCTAAATATTTTCAAGCACCTTAAAAGTCCCTGGGGTGGTTTGTTTCAAACCCCCTTTTCCCGTTCTCTTTTTTCTTTGTGTATTCAATATGGGATGCGGTGCTGCATGCTGACCATTTCTGCCCTTATTAATATCCTCAAACAGAAGGTGGAGGAGCGCAAGGTCTCTAACATCCACCAGCTCCGTGATGTTGTCATGGAGGAGTGGAAGAGGACTCCTGTGGCAACCTGTGAAGGTCTGGTGAACTCCATGCCTAAGAGGGTTAAAGCAGTGCTGGAAAATAGTGGTGGCCACACAAAATATTGACACTTTGGGCCCAATTTGGACATTTTCATTTAGAGGTGTACTCACTTTTGTTGCCAGAGGTTTAGACATTAATGGCTGTGTGTTGAGTTATTTTGCGGGGACAGCACATTTACACTGTTATACAAGCTGTACACTCACTACTTTACATTGTAGCAAAGTGTCATTTCTTCAGTGCTGTCACATGAAAAGATATAATAAAATATATTTACACAAATGTGAGGGGTGTACTCACTTTTGTGAGATACTGTATATATATATATTGTGCCACGTTGAGGTTTCTTAGCTTATTGGTAGTGCCACAACAGGGAGTTTAGTCCACGCCAGATATACAAAATCTGTCGTAAACCGCCATTTTAAAAGGTGGCATTGGCTTGCCCTGCCACTATATATATATATATATATATATATATATATATATATATATATATATATATATATATATATAGGGTTTAGGTGTATATATATATATATATATATGTGTGTTCCTTTTCACCACTCTATATGGCTAAAGGATTGACCAGTATGTTTACTATAATGTTATAAGACAGTTTGAATATGAGGTAATGCAAGGGAACAGTGATGATAATTAGGCACTTGCATAGGTGGACATATACGATTGTATTACAAATATATTCTGTACTGGTGCTATAGCTTGTGCTTTTTAATAGTGATCCAGGTATAACTTGCAGTGCCACTCCAAGCTGAGATAAAGATCTCCCCAATGGTTGCACCATCATAGAAAGGAAGGAGCACTGCTCACCAACCCAGTGCATGAATATGTGAATGAGTGTGGCCTCAGCCAGTGCCACTCCAGCCATGCCCCTGACATGTTTCGCCCTGCATATCATGGCTTGGCCACACTCATTCACATATTCATGCATTTGGTCAGTGAGCGGTGCTCCTTCCTTTCTCTGATTGTGCTTTTTAATGTTGCATGTTTTACATGCTTTTAACCTACATTAAAAAAGTTTTGCTTTATATTTCTTTGTAAAAGTATTTTATTGATTTTCAGATAGAAAAATACAATATAACATGAATATGAACTTATGAATCACTGTTTTGAACATTCTTCAATAAAACAATGAATGATCAAGATAATCGGCTGTGAGCTATGCGCTTGAAGAATGATGTGGACCCTTGACTCCCGACACCCCTGCTGGGATCTAACTGTGTCAAGAGGGTGCCCCATCTCCATTTTTTATGAGAATTAATCCAGAGGTTGCTATCATGTATTTATTAAGGTGTCAGTTCCCTCATGAGGGACCATTTTAGAAAGACCTCTGTTTCCTTAATAGGAGACCAGCTCCAGCCGGGCTTACAGTTCGTTTAGGCCCTATTGGCCTCATGGTGTGATCCATGAACAGAGGTTTATAGTGCAGTATACACTAGAGGATTAGATAGAAGAGTAGATAGAAGGAAGAAGGAGAAAGAAAAGAGTCGCCAACCATAGAGGGACTGTACGCTGCTTTTTAGTGACCATCATTTCCGGGAATCAGGGAAATTCCCATATATTGGGCCCAGGGTTCCCAAGTTGCTTCAGATTGTTTGGATGAGTCTAATAATACTGCAATTAATCTTTCCTGAGCCATTATCCAAGAAATTTTCCTTTTCGTGGAGAGTATCAATACTTTGGGTTGTTTCCAGGCTTTGGCTATTGAGAGCTTTGTCACGGTCAGAATATACCGGATCAATTTGCGTGACAGCTTGGGGATGTTTGAAATGTAGCCGTTCAGCAAGGCTATCGATGGATATTGGGTTACGGGACAATTTGTAACTTTACGGATAATGTGGAAAATATTATTTCAGAACCCTCTGATTCTTGGACATCCCTAAAGCATAGTGGCGAAACGGTGGGAAGCATGGACACTAATCTAGTGGGCACTAAGTACCATCTTGTCAATAGCTTAATATTAGCTTCTATGAGTGAGGTGTTATAAATACTTTTGAGTGATCTAGGAAATGACTCGTGCCAATCTTCCAGATCCTGTTCCTCCTGAAGGTCCTTTTCCCAAGCGGCAATATACAGCAGTTTATCTGTGTTCTTGGCCAGTGACGCGTAGATTATTAATATTCCACCCCTCTGATCCATGGCTTGACCACACCAACTTTCGTATTCTGTGAAATTTTGGGATTTGGTTTGTTTTTCCAAATGGAATGTAGGAAATGAGAGATTTGGTGAAACCTGAATCTCTCTGAAACTGGGAGATCTAGTTCTTTTTCAAAGTGCCCCAGGGGTAAGGGACCAGTTGAAGAATATGCGATACACTCCCTTGTCTAGCCACAACTTAAAGGCTTTAATGTTCATGGTTGAAATTGAGGGACATGAAAGATACGTGCTAGCGGTTGGAGCTCAGAGACCAGGGAGGGAAGCCCTCTAATGTTATCCCACAGCAGAAATAAATGAGAGAGAGTAGAGGATAGTATCGGGGGTCTGTTTTTTGGGGGACACCATAGAAGAAAGTCTAATGTATAATTTGGGGCTGCATATCTTTCTATGGCTACCCAATCTGGTTTTTCAACCTTAAGGTAAATGGTAGATAGCTGTGCTAGCCTTGCCATTTGATAATACCATATTCAATTTTGGAGGCCAAGAACTCCTTGTGTGGATAAGTTGAATAGAGTCCGTTGGGTGAAGCGGGGTCCTTTATTATCCCAAATGAACCTGGTAATCCTACCCTGAAATGACTTAAGATGATCTTTCCTGATTGCGATAGGTAGTGAGCGAAATTAGTAGAGCAATCTCAGCAAGAGGGTCATCTTCACCGAGTTTACTCTGCCCACCCAGGATAACTTGTTTAGGACCAATTTCCAATGTCAGATTCCAGTTTGCGATAAGTGGGGGGGAAGTTGGCCTGATATAGGTGTTCTATTTTGTGTGTGAGGTTGAGTCCTAGATATCTAATGGAGGTCTCCCCCATCCAAACTCAAAACAGCCTTTTAGGTAAGTGACTCTAGCGAATGGTAGAGATATGTTTAGTGCTTGCGATTTTGTCATGTTAATTTGTAGGCCTGAAACTGAGGAAAACTTGTCTAGTAGGGAACATAAATTGGGGAGAGATGTGCTAGGGGAGGTTAGGAAAAGTAATAAATCATCAGCAAATAGGGCAAATTTATGGGTTCTTGATCCACAGTCTACTACCCTGATATCTGGGTTTGAGCGTATTGCTATCACCAGAGGTTCAATTACCATAACAAATATCGGGGGTGAAAGTGGGCAGCCTTGTCTTGTACCTTTGGCTATTTTAATCGGGTCCGCATGGTATCCCTGTAGTCTTACTGTTGCTTCTGGAGAGGAATATAGTGCCTTTAGTGTTCCTAGGAAGTTTTTGCCGAAGCCCCACCATTGGAGAACTAGAAATAGATATGGCCAAGAGATCGAATCAAAGGCCTTCTGGAGGTCCAATGATAAGAGTATTCCTTCCTGTTTAGGTCCTCCTTCCCATCCTGATTGTAAAATGGAGATGATGTCCACTGCTCTCTTTACTTGATCTGGGCTCTGTCATCCTGGTATGAATCCCACCTGGTCTTTGTGAATATATTGATTATTGAATGTAGCTATGCGATTTGCCAGGACTTTGGTCAAGATTTTTAAATCATTATTGATTAAGGAAATGGGTCTATAGTTCCCCATGATCCCTGCATCTTTATCGGGTTTGGGAATCACAGAAATATATGCTAAATTGAGTTGATTACCCAGAGGAGTCCTGTCTTTTTTTAAATTTAAAAATCTAGTGTGAGGATTTCAGTGAACACTTTTTAATAAGGGACAGAGAAACTGTCTGGATCCGGTGCTGAACCCCCTTTTAGGTTTCCTATATGATCCTCTGTCAAAGCAGGAAAGGATATGTTGTCTGGAAATGTTCCTATTTGTGACAGGTTCACGTCTACATTTGCTTTATATAGATCGGAGTAATAGTCTTGAAAAGAGTTTAATATACGTTGCGGGTTTAGCAAAAAGGTACCGTCTGCCTGTCTAATTTTCAGAAGTGAATATGACGTATGTTTCGGGGAAAGTTTAGGAGCTATTTTGTCTATTTTGTCCTTTTTAAGGTAAAATTTATCTCCCACCCATTTAACGTGCTTGTCTGCTCTCGCTGTCAAGGCTAGGTTTAGGGCTAGTCTCGCTGTATCTAGGGACGATGTAGGGACACTCGAGGGGTTTTTTTTTAGCTTTTTGCAGAGGTCATTAAATTTCTGTTCTAACCTTACTATGTCCTCCTGTATGTCCTTTTTTACCTGTGACGAGATGTGCATAAATGTATCCCTAATAGTGGCCTTTTGTGCTGCCCATAGTGTTTCCGCTGAAATATCTCTTCCACGTCATTAATATGGAAGTATTCTTGCAGTGTCCATTGAAGTTCTGTCACTCTGATGGGATCACTTAGAATGGATTTGTTTAGTTTCCAGTTTGGTGTATTCTGTTTATATGTGTCCCTGTGGAGTGACAAACACATCATGGAATGATCAGACCAGGCTGCTTCTAGAATAGAGGATTTGGTGGCTGATGGGATATTATGTGTAGATAGAAGAATATGATCTATCCATGAGTACGATTGGTGTGGGTTTGAGAAATGGGTAAAGTCTCATGTAGATGGGTTCAATTCCCTCCAGATGTCTGCTAATCAGTTTTGCTATTTTGACACTGCCTTTGCTGGGTCTAATAAGTTTAGATTTTAGGGGGTTAGATTTATCAAGGCTTGAATCAAAGGCCATATTAGAGTCTCCTCCTAGGATCATGACTCCCTCAACCAGTGGTTTCAGGGTTTGAAACATCTGTTGAAAGAATTTTTCTTGTCCTCTGATGGGAGGATAGTTCAATAGGATATAAATGAGTATTGGCGGTCATCCAGAGTACCCTTTACAAGAAGAAACCTACCCTCCGGGTCTCTGAGCCCCAACTATGTTGTGAACTTACAGTACTTGGAGAATAAGATTGCCAACCCCCTTGTTTTGTCCTTGGCATTCACAAGAAAGAATTGTGGGAAGTGTGCATGAAGGAATGAGGGAGTGTACTGTGCTGGGAAGTGGGTTTCCTGTAAAAGGACCACATCAACATGGTGTGACCAATAAGCCTGAAAGGCTTTCTGCCGTTGCGAGGGTGAATTCAGCCCTTGTGCATTGTTGCAAACTATGCAAAGGGGAGAGGTGATCACTTTACTAGATGCCATGGAACAGTGAGTTGGAACAGCCATGCAACCCAACGTCGCCTACCTTGTCCTGGGGTGGAAACTGGGAGTTGTTTTTCAGACTTGTGTACTCTAGGGCTTCTTCGTCGTCGTTACCTCAAGTTAATTTCTCTAGGTTGGCTGAAAAGAGGAAAAGGTTAGCAAAGGAAAGGTGCAAGTATAATAACAGTATGTAATTACGGCCATGGGATGACCACGAATGAAAGGAGGAGGAGAACACCCTCCCTTCATTAAAAAAAAAAACAGTAATGTATAGCTCTTCAACAAGGCTAATCTCCCATCAATCAAGCACGGTAACACCATATCCGAATGGTAGGGGGAGGCACTAGGCAACTGCCCAGGCCCCAGACAACTCTTCAATTAACATGTAAACAACATACAGTGGGGACAGAAAGTATTCAGACCCCCTTAAATTTTTTCACTCTGTTATATTGCAGCCATTTACTAAAATCATTTAAGTTCATTTTTTTCCTCATTAATGTACACACAGCACCCCATATTGACAGAAAAACACAGAATTGTTGAAATTTTTGCATATTTATTAAAAAAGAAAAACTGAAATATCACATGGTCCTAAGTATTCAGACCCTTTGCTCAGTATTTAGTAGAAGCACCCTTTTGATCTAATATAGCCATGAGTCTTTTTGGGAAAGATGTAACAAGTTTTTCACACTTGTTGTTGTGAAGCCACTCCTTCGTTATTTTAGTTGTGTGCTTAGGGTCATTGTCTTGTTGAAAGGTAAACCTTCGGCCCAATCTGAGGTCCTGAGCACGCTGGAGAAGGTTTTCGTCCAGGATATCGCTGTACTTGGCCACATTCCTTTTTCCCTCGATTGCAACCAGTCGTCCTGTCCCTGCAGCTGAAAAACATCCCCACAGCATGATGCTGCCACCACCATGCTTCACTGTTGGGACTGTATTGGACAGGTGATGAGCAGTGCCTGGTTTTTTCCACACATACCGCTTAGAATTAAGGCCAAAAAGTTCTATCTTGGTCTTATCAGACCAGAGAATCTTATTTCTCACCATCTTGAAGTCCTTCAGGTGTTTTTTTAGCAAACTCCATGCGGGCTTTCATGTGTCTTGCACTGAGGAGAGGCTTTTGTTGGGCCATTCTGCCATAAAGCCCCGACTGGTGGACGGCTGAAGTGATGGTTATCTTTCTACAACTTTCTCCCATCTCCCAACTGCATCTCTGGAGCTCAGCCACAGTGATCTTTGGGTTCTTCTTTACCTCTCTCACCAAGGCTCTTCTCCCCCAATAGCTCTGTTTGGTCAGACGGCCAGCTCTAGGAAGGGTTCTGGTCCTCCCAAACGTCTTCCATTTAAGGATTATGGAAGCCACTGTGCTCTTAGGAACCTTAAGTGCAGCAGAAATTTTTTGTAACCTTGGCCAGATTTGTGCCTTGCCACAATTCTGTCTCTGAGCTCTTCAGGCAGTTCCTTTGACGTCATGATTCTCATTTGCTCTGACATGCACTGTGAGCTGTAAGGTCTTATATAGACAGGTGTGTGGCTTTCCTAATTTAGTCCAATCAGTATAATCAAACACAGCTGGACTCAAATGAAGGTGTAGAACCATCTCAAGGATGATCAGAAGAAATGGACAGCACCTGAGTTGTCACAGCAAAGGGTCTGAATACTTAGGACCATGTGATGTTTCAGTTTTTCTTTTTTAACCACTTAAGGACCGCCTCACGCCGATTTACGTCGGCAAGGCGGCACGGGCAGGCAAAATCACGTACATGTACGTGATTTGCCTCCCGCGGGTGGGGGGTCCGATCGGACCCCCCCCGGTGCCCGAGGCGGTCCCGTTTTGTCCCCCGGCGATCGGAGGTGAGGGGGAGGCCATCCATTCGTGGCCCCCCCCTCGCGATCGCTGCCGGCCAATCAGATTACTTCCTTTGCTGCTGTATGCTAAACAGCAGCAAAGGAAATTATGTCATCTCTCCTCGGCTCGGTATTCCATTGCAGCGCCGAGGAGAGAAGACTGGTATGTGAGTGCACCAACACTACACAACACAGTAGAACATGCCAGGCACACAAAACACCCCGATCCCCCCCCCGATCGCCCCCCGATCACCCCCCAATCACCCCCCCCCCCTCCCTGTCACAAACTGACACCAGCAGTTTTTTTTTTTTTTTTTTTTTTGTTTTTTCTGATTACTGCATTGGTGTCAGTTTGTGACAGTTACAGTGTTGGGACAGTGAGTATTACCCCCCTTTAGGTCTAGGGTACCCCCCTAACCCCCCCTAATAAAGTTTTAACCCCTTGATCACCCCCTGTCACCAGTGTCGCTAAGCGATCATTTTTCTGATCGCTGTATTAGTGTCGCTGGTGACGCTAGTTAGTGAGGTAAATATTTAGGTTCGCCGTCAGCGTTTTATAGCGACAGGGACCCCCATATACTACCTAATAAATGTTTTAACCCCTTGATTGCCCCCTAGTTAACCCTTTCACCACTGATCACCGTATAACTGTTATGGGTGACGCTGGTTAGTTTGTTTATTTTTTATAGTGTCAGGGCACCCGCCGTTTATTACCGAATAAAGGTTTAGCCCCCCGGTTGCCCGGCGGTGATATGCGTCGCCCCAGGCAGCGTCAGATTAGCGCCAGTACCGCTAACACCCACGCATGCAGCATACGCCTCCCTTAGTGGTATAGTATCTGTACGGATCAATATCTGATCCGATCAGATCTATACTAGCGTCCCCAGCAGTTTAGGGTTCCCAAAAACGCAGTGTTAGCGGGATCAGCCCAGATACCTGCTAGCACCTGCGTTTTGTCCCTCCGCCCGGCCCACCCAAGTGCAGTATCGATTGATCACTGTCACTTACAAAACACTAAACGCATAACTGCAGCGTTCGCAGAGTCAGGCCTGATCCCTGCGATCGCTAACAGTTTTTTTGGTAGCATTTTGGTGAGCTGGCAAGCACCAGCCCCAGGCAGTGTCAGGTTAGCGCCAGTACCACTGACACCCACGCACGTACCATACACCTCCCTTAGTGGTATAGTATCTGAACGGATCAATATCTGGTCCGATCAGATCTATACTAGCGTCCCCAGCAGTTTAGGGTTCCCAAAAACGCAGTGTTAGCGAGATCAGCCCAGATACCTGCTAGCACCTGCGTTGTGCCCCTCCGCCTGGCCCAGCCCAGCCCACCCAAGTGCAGTATCGATCGATCACTGTCACTTACAAGGCACTAAACGCATAACTGCAGCGTTCGCAGAGTCAGGCCTGATCCCTGCGATCGCTAACAGTTTTTTTGGTAGCATTTTGGTGAACTAGCAAGCACCGGCCCCAGGCAGCGTCAGGTTAGCGCCAGTACCACTAACACCCACGCACGCAGCATACGCCTCCTTTAGTGGTATAGTATCTGAACGGATCAATATCTGATCCGATCAGATCTATACTAGCGTCCCCAGCAGTTTAGGGTTCCCAAAAACGCAGCGTTAGCGGGATCAGCCCAGATACCTGCTAGCACCTGCATTTTGCCCCTCCGCCCGGCCCAGCCCAGCCCACCCAAGTGAAGTATCGATCGATCACTGTCACTTACAAAACACTAAACGCATAACTGCAGCGTTTGCAGAGTCAGGCCTGATCCCTGCGATCGCTAACAGTTTTTTTGGAAGCTTTTTATTGAACTGGCAAGCACCAGCGGCCTAGTATACCCCGGTCATAGTCAAACCAGCACTGCAGTAACACTTGGTGACGTGGCGAGTCCCATAAGTGCAGTTCAAGCTGGTGAGGTGGCAAGCACAAGTAGTGTCCCGCTGCCACCAAAAAGACGAACACAGGCCGTCGTGCCCATAGTGCCCTTCCTGCTGCATTCGCCAATCCTAATTGGGAACACACCGCTTCTGCAGCGCCCGTACTTCCCCCATTCACATCCCCAACCAAATGCAGTCGGCTGCATGAGAGGCATTTTTATGTCCTCCCGAGTACCCCTACCCAACGAACCCCCCCAAAAAGATGTCGTGTCTGCAGCAAGCGCGGATATAGGCGTGACACCCGCTATTATTGTCCCTCCTGTCCTGACAATCCTGGTCTTTGCATTGGTGAATGTTTTGAACGCTACCATGCACTAGTTGAGTATTAGCGTAGGGTACAGCATTCCACAGACTAGGCACACTTTCACAGGGTCTCCCAAGATGCCATCGCATTTTGAGAGACCCGAACCTGGAACCGGTTACAGTTATAAAAGTTAGTTACAAAAAAAGTGTAAAAAAAAAAAATATATATATAAAATAAAAAAAAATAGTTGTCGTTTTATTGTTCTCTCTCTCTATTCTCTCTCTCTATTGTTCTGCTCTTTTTTTACTGTATTCTATTCTGCAATGTTTTATTGTTATTATGTTTTATCATGTTTGTTTTTCAGGTATGTAATTATTTATACTTTACTGTTTACTGTGCTTTATTGTTAACCATTGTTAACCATTTTTTTGTCTTCAGGTACGCCATTCACAACTTTGAGTGGTTATACCAGAATGATGCCTGCAGGTTTAGGTATCATCTTGGTATCATTCTTTTCAGCCAGCGGTCGGCTTTCATGTAAAAGCAATCCTAGCGGCTAATTAGTCTCTAGACTGCCTTTACAAGCCGTGGGAGGGAATGCCCCCCCCACTGTCTTCCGTGTTTTTCTCTGGCTCTCCTGTCTCAACAGGGAACCTGATAATGCAGCCGGTGATTCAGCCAGCTGACCATAGAGCTGATCAGAGACAAGAGTGGCTCCAAACATCTCTATGGCCTAAGAAACCGGAAGCTACGAGCATTTTATGACTTAGATTTCGCCGGATGTAAATAGCGCCATTGGGAAATTGGGGAAGCATTTTATCACACCGATCTTGGTGTCGTCAGATGCTTTGAGGGCAGAGGAGAGATCTAGGGTCTAATAGACACCAATTTTTTCAAAAAAGAGTACCTGTCACTACCTATTGCTATCATAGGGGATATTTACATTCCCCGAGATAACAATAAAAATGATTTAAAAAAAAAATGAAAGGAACAGTTTAAAAATAAGATAAAAAAGCAAAAAAATAATAAAGAAAAAAAAAAAAAAAAAAAAAAAAGCACCCCTGTCGCCCCCTGCTCTTGCGCTAAGGCGAACGCAAGCGGCGGTCTGTCGTCAAACGTAAACAGCAATTGCACCATGCATGTGAGGTATCACCGCGAAGGTCAGATCGAGGGCAGTAATTTTAGCAGTAGACCTCCTTTGCAAATCTAAAGTGGTAACCTGTAAAGGCTTTTAAAGTCTTTTAAAAATGTATTTATTTTGTTGCCACTGCACGTTTGTGCGCAATTGTAAAGCATGTCATGTTTGGTATCCATGTACTCGGCCTAAGATCATCTTTTTTATTTCATCAAACATTTGGGCAATATAGTGTGTTTTAGTGCATTAAAATTTAAAAAAGTGTGTTTTTCCCCAAAAAATGCGTTTGAAAAATCGCTGCGCAAATACTGTGTGAAAAAAAAAAATGAAACACCCACCATTTTAATCTGTAGGGCATTTGCTTTAAAAAAATATATAATGTTTGGGGGTTCAAAGTAATTTTCTTGCAAAAAAAAAAAAACTTTTTCATGTAAACAATAAGTGTCAGAAAGGGCTTTGTCTTCAAGTGGTTAGAAGAGTGGGTAATGTGTGACATAAGCTTCT
This sequence comes from Aquarana catesbeiana, assembly GCF_042186555.1. Lineage (NCBI taxonomy): Eukaryota > Metazoa > Chordata > Amphibia > Anura > Ranidae > Aquarana > Aquarana catesbeiana. The sequence goes on along the minus strand of NC_133324.1, from coordinate 705,835,361 downwards.
AAATGTTGTGCATAAAATGCCAGGACAGTTCAAAACCCCCCCAAATGACCCCATTTTGGAAAGTAGACACCCCAAGCTATTTGCTAAGAGGCATGTCGAGTCCATGGAATATTTTATATTGCGACACAAGTTGCGGGAAAGAGACAATTTTTTTTTTTTTTTTTTTGCACAAAGTTGTCACTAAATGATATATTGCTCAAACATGCCATGGGAATATGTGAAATTACACCCCAAAATACATTCTGCTGCTTCTCCTGAGTACGGGGATACCACATGTGTGAGACTTTTTGGGAGCCTAGCCGCGTACGGGACCCCGAAAACCAAGCACCGCCTTCAGGCTTTCTAAGGGCGTGAATTTTTGATTTCACTCTTCACTGCCTATCACAGTTTCGGAGGCCATGGAATGCCCAGGTGGCACAAAACTCCCCCAAATGACCCCATTTTGGAAAGTAGACACCCCAAGCTATTTGCTGAGAGGTATAGTGAGTATTTTGCAGAAGACGACTTTTTTAGTTGAAACATGTCGGGTGGACCCCTCACAACTACCGCTATACGATTTACATGCCTGTTTGATCTGCACAAAATGTGAGTTTGTTTTTTATTGCTATTTTTAATAAATCCAAGTTATTACGTTATTACACTACGTGAGTGTCTTCATCTCTCACATGGTACATGAATCTTTCGCTTGGCTTGGTGGTGTGATTATCTTCGAGGAAATCGTGCTGATTGCTTCCCCCCCTTCCCTCCGTTGGTGTGGTGATGACATCTATCCAGACAATACATCCAGACCAGTTGGTCACCAAGCCTACTTGACCTGTTCTAGCATATGCTATTTCAGGCCACTACTTCTGGTAAGCCTCCATATCTTCTGGTGATGGTCCTGGCACCGTTTTTAAATTTCTGTGCACCTCTGGTCGTTTATGGTCCATTCATCTACCAGGCTACCGGGTCTAATTGATCTTCCTGCATATACAAGAAGTATACCTGTATACCATTTACACACTGCCATCACGGACTTTTCTTTTTGGTGTTATGGACTCTATATTTGATTTTGCCTTTGATGCTTAATTCATCTATATACACATATGTGTTACTTTTTCACTAGTCACTGTCACAAATGCTCACATGAGATGTTTTTGATTTAAATATTTATGCTTACTTTTTTTGTATTCACTTAATAGCGCCACACTGTGCATTTTTTAGTCATAAACTAAAAGCTGTGTAAATTCCAGAAAATGTACCCTAGTTTGTAGACGCTATAACTTTTGCGCAAACCAATAAATATTCGCTTATTGACATTTTTTTTACCAAAGACATGTGGCCGAATACATTTTGGCCTAAATGTATGACTAAAATTGAGTTTATTGGATTTTTTTTATAACAAAAAGTAGAAAATATCATTTTTTTTCAAAATTTTCGGTCTTTTTCCGTTTATAGCGCAAAAAATAAAAACTGCAGAGGTGATCAAATACCATCAAAAGAAAGCTCTATTTGTGGGAAGAAAAGGACGCAAATTTCGTTTGGGTACAGCATTGCATAACCGCGCAATTAGCAGTTAAAGCGACGCAGTGCCAAATTGGAAAAAGACCTCTGGTCCTTATGCAGCATAATGGTCCGGGGCTCAAGTGGTTAATAAATCTGCAAAAATGTCAACAAGTCTGTGTTTCTGTCAATATGGGGTGCTGTGTGTACATTAATGAGGAAAAAAATGAACTTAAATGATTTTAGCAAATGGCTGCAATTTAACAAAGAGTGAAAAATGTAAGGGGGTCTGAATAAACAGAAATTTATTTTAGCTATCACTTACCTTAGGATTATTGGCTATTGCATATTAAGTAGGGTAGCGCCATATATACTTCTATATTAAGGGGGTCTGAATACTTTCCGTCCCCACTGTATATGGACCTAACTGTAGTTTCAATGTAGTGTAGTGAGACAGTGTCAGTAATCTTTACATAAGTGTATAGCGTTAGTAGAGACAGTTCAGATAGCGTCAGTGTAGTGAAGGTTGAACACCGTCTATTTGATTGCCTTACTGCCAGTTTAACGCCATTTACTTCTGTGTGCGTTACTGCCAGTTTAACACCTTATAGTTTTGCATGCGTTACTGCCAGTTTAACGCCATATAGTTCTGTGTGCGTTACTGCCAGTTTAATGCCATATGGTTCTGTGTGCGTTATTGCCAGTTTAACACCATATAGTTCTGTGTTTGTTACTGCCAGGTTAACGCCATATAGTTCTGAGTGCATTACTGGCAGATTAACTCCATATAGTTCTGTGTGTCACTGTACATTTGGCGCATTATATTGCAGTATATTATAGTGTATCCGTGGAGTGTGTCTGTGTAGTGTGAGTACTCAAATTAAAGTTGCACCAAACACCTCTTTACATTGATTAAAGTGTATCTACATACAGATTTCACCTTCTTTACATTTGCTTATAAGCACTGCCCCCTCCCTCCCAATAATTTCTGGGAGGACAACAGGGAGAGGCAGACGTTCCCTTGGCACTTTAAGGGGGCCAGAAACAAATGTGTCCACATGCAAAGGTGGACGTGGTGGTCAGTCCTCAGGCAGGGCATCATTTCCTCTGTTTAGTGAGTTTGCCCATGCTATCCAATCACAGCATGCAGAGGAGGTGGACTGGCTTACTAAACCTTCCTCATCCTCCTCATTCTCTGTCACACAAGCAGAGACATGTGTGCAGTCCCCTGCAGTTGCCAGAGTGGATAAACCTGCCTCCTTGTCCACATCTATTCCTGCCATAGCTCCAACATCAGCCATTGAGGAGTCAGCTAAGTTATTTGACCACGGCGTCAGCCACTTGCTCCTTAATGATGCCCAGCCATTACTGGATTCAGATGTTGGTTCTGAGGTTGAGGATGACAGGAACATGAGCCTAGAGAGAGGGAGAAACACTGGTAGACAAATTGGCATTCATGTTCCCCAAGCCGCAGTGTATTGCCAAGTTATCTCCAATGGTAATGATGAAGATGGAGGAGATGGAGATGATGATGATGAATTCACTGATGCGACTTGGGTGCCAGATAGAGCAGAGGAGGAAGCTGAAGGTGAGGCGGCACAAACCCAAGGAGGTCGACATTAAGAAAGAATAAAGAGCAGCCACTCTATTCCATCACATTCTGCAGCTGTTATCTCCCCAAAGCTCAGCTGCCTGGACATTTTTCAGCACATTTGCAGCAGATTGCACTGTTGCTATCTGCAAACTGTGTCTCAGGCACATCAAATGTGGCAAAAACACCAACCATTTGGGTACCACATGCTTAACCACTTCAGCCCCAGAAGATTTGGCTGCTGAATGACCAGGCCATTTTTTGTGATTTGGCACTGCATCACTTTAACTGACAATTGCGTGATCGTGCGACATTGTACCCAAATCAAATTGACGTCTTTTTTCCCACAAATAGAGCTTTCTTTTAGTGGTATTTGATCATCTCTGCGTTTTTTATCTTTTGCGCTATAAACAAAAAAAGCGACAATTTTGAAAAAAACACAATATTTTGTACTTTTTGCTACAATAAATATCTCCATTTTTTTTTTGAAAAGCAAATTTTTTCTTAGTTTAGGCCGATATGTATTCTTCTACATATTTTTGGTAATAAAAATCGCAATAAGCATATGTTGATTGGTTTGCGCAAAAGTTATAGCGTCTAAAAAATAGGGGATAGATTTATAGCATTTTTATTATTATTTTTTTACTGGTAATGGCGGCAATCTGAGATTTTTATCGGGACTGCGACATTATGGCGGACACATCAGACAATTTTGACACATTTTTGGGACCAATGGCATTTATACAGCGATCAGTGCTATAAAAATGCATTGATTACTGTAAAAATGTCACTGGCAGTGAAGGGGTTAACACTAGGGGGCGATCAAGGGGTTAACTCTGTTCCCTGCTACGTGTTCTAACTGAAGGGGGGATGGAACTTGCTAGGGGAAGAGATAGATTGTAGATTTGTATGAACAAGCGATCAGTCATTTCTCCCCTCAGAGAACCGGGATCGGCATGTCACGAGCAATCGAGGAAGCTTGGCGGTCATCGCGACCACCAGGCACTCGCATTAGCTCCGGTGGCTAGCAGCGAGCACACGCGCCCCTAGTGGCCACAATTAGAAGCTACATAACATGATGGCGATTCGCGCATCCAAGCCATGTTGCCGCAGTACAACTGCGGCGGCTGGTCGGCAAACGGTTAACAAGGCATTTAACATCCAACCACTCAGCCCATTGGCAAGAGCACCTAAAAGCCACAAAAAAGGGGCACAAATCTGTCCCTCCTCCTCCTCCTTGCCCACTTCAGTCTGCTCCTGCGATACTGAGTACCTCTCAGCAGCCTCCACTGACAGGGATGATGGTAAAGCACAGGGTGTACCAGGTTCTAGCAGCACATCTGCCAGCAGCACACCATCAGCTGTAGACTGTAGCTGGCAAATTTCTCTGCCCCATCTGCTGCAACAGAAAAAAAATACAGTCCCTGCCACCCACATGCCCAGTGTCTAAATGCAAGCTTGTCAAAGCTGTTGGCTCTCTAACTTCTGCCTTTCAACCTGGTGGATTCTGCCCCCTTCCGTAAATTAGCACAATGTGCTGTACCACAATGGCAGGTTCCCAGTCGCTACTACTTTTCACGTAAGGCTGTTCCATCTCTCTACCATCACATAGAAGGGAATATTCTGGCATCTTTGGGCAAGGCAGTCAGCCATAAAATCCACCTTACTGCTGACATGTGGTCAAGCAAGCATCGGTAGGGATGAAATATTTTGTTCACAGCACACTGGGTAACACTGCTTGCAACTCAAAAGGATGCAGGACAGGGCTCAGTGCTGCAGCTTGATGTGCCCCCATGTCTCCATACAGCTGGTGGTGATGATGCCAGACCTGTGAGCTCTACCCCCTCCTCCTCCTCCTCCGCCACCCCCATTCCCTCCTCTGCGGAATGATCCTATAAACATCATGTACCCCCTAAGCATTCCAAGGGTGATTCCCAGAGTCAGACTAAAAGGTGCCATGCAGTGCTTCAGCTGGTGTGTTTAGGGGACAGGAACACCAATGGGGCATAGATTCTTGCAGATCTGCAGGGACAGGCCCAGAGGTGGTTCACACCATGCCAGCTGGATCCAGGAATGGTGGTGTCCGATAATGGCTCAAACCCCCTGCCCGCCCTTAGACAGGGAAAGTTGACACATGTGCCATGTCTGGCACATGTCCTCAATTTGGTGGTGCAGCATTTCCTAAGTATGTACCCAGGGTTGCAAGATGTACTAAAGCTGGCCAGAAGAGTCTGTATCCATTTCAGGCAGTTATACACAGCCAGTGCTCGGCTGGCTGAAATTCAGCAGGAATTCCACCTGCCCATAAACTGCCTGATTTTTGACATGCCCACCAGGTGGAACTCAATATTGGGAATGTTGCAGTGGCTATACATGCAGCAGAGGGCCGTCAGCGAGTACCTGTGCCAGTACGGCACAACGACAGGCTCAGGCCACCTCAGCTTTTTTTTCCCCACGCCAATGGCTGATCATTAAGGATGCATGCACTGTATTGTCACCATTTGAGGAGGCCACAAGGATGATGAGCAGTGACAGTGCATTCATCAGTGACACAATCCCTGTTGTGTTCTGGCTGGAGCAGACTCTGCGTGGCATTATGGACAAGGCAACTGGAGGCAGGGCAGCAAGAGGAAAAGGAAGACTTCCTTTCCTCTCAAGTCCCACTTTATCTAGACACCATCATTCCTATGTCACAGAACACACGGGGAGAGAGGGGAGGAGGATGAGGAAGAGGATTCTGGCACTTTCATAAGCTTTGAAGAAGAGGAAGACATGCGTCAATCTGTAAGCGATGGCTTTTCAACCCCAGGACCCTTGGGACTAGTACGTGGCTGGGAGGAGGGAGTTCCAGATGCTGTCATCCTGAGTGACCCCGAGCAGTCTGCTTCTCAAGCCTCTGCAAATTTGAGGCGCATGGGCAACCTCATGCTTCAAAGCCTGAGAAAGGACCCAAGATTACGTGGCATAAAGGAGAAGGATGATTACTGGTTGGCAACCCTCCTTGACCACCGTTATAAGGGGAGGGTCTCAGAACTCATTCTGTCCCCACAGAGAGTGCAGAAGATAAAATCAATTGAGGACACGTTAAATAAGATTTTATTGAAAGTTTTTCCTGAGTCCAGTAGGTTACAGTGTTGTGGAAAACATAGTTTTGAGTCTTCTGTTGGTCAAGAGAGGAGCGTTGGAGAAGGCATCCGCCTTAGTGAGGCATTTCAGATTTTTTTTTAGTCCTCGCCACCCAGGGCTGTCAGCTTCCACATCCCATCGGAAGCATCTGCATCACGTTGGACGATTACATCAGGGCCAAAACACAGGTGTAGAGCTTTCCAGCTGACAATCCACTGACTGGATCATGAGAATAGACCACTGGCCAGAACTTCCCCACTATGCTACTGAGTTGTTGGGCTGCCCTGCATCTAGTGTGCTTTCAGAACGGGCATTCAGTGGTGCAAGAGGTTTCGTTACTGATCATAGAACATGTCTGTCCACAGACTCCGTGGACCGTTTGACTTTTATAAAAATGAATCAGTCCTGGATTACCAGCTATGGGGCCCCTGATGCCGATGTCACTGATTAAGCCTTTTTGGGATGCAGAATCTCTGCAGGACTTTTGAGGCTGCCTAACTTCATCTGGAAGAATGTTTTGGGTATAGGTTTCATGGGCACAATTAACACCCAAAGGCCAATTTTTTAGCCCCTGTTTGACAGGTGCATATCATTGCAATTTTTTACAGCAAGGCCAATTCTTGCTTTCATCAAGAGTACCTCTATACTGTTATGGTGGGAAGGTGGCCAGGCACCCAAAGAGTAATTTTTCTGGTGTCACTTTGACTTTGGATAGAAGTAACGGGTGCGTAAAAATTGGTCTTTGGGTGTCGGTGGCGCTTTCTCTAACCCTATAGAGGTGCTCTTGATTTCAGGGTTATGGTGGGAAGGCGCCACCGACACACAAAGACCAATTTTTCAGCACCTACTTGACAGGTACATATCATTGCAATTTTTTACAGCAAGGCCAATTCTTGCTTTCATCAAGAGTACCTCTTTAGGGTTACGGTTGGAAGGCACCCCCGACACCCAAAGATCAATTTTTCTGCACTTGTTTGACAGGTGCATATCATTGCACTTTTTTACAGCGAGGCCAAGTCTTGCTTTCATCAAAAGTACCTCCATAGGGTTACGGTGGGAAGGTGCCACCGACACCCAAAGACCAATTTTTCAGCACCTGTTTGATAGGTGTATATTATTGCAATTTTTTACAGCAAGGCCAATTCTTGCTTTCATCAAGAGTACCTCTATAGGGTTATGGTGGGAAGGTGCCCCTGTCACCAAAAGAGTCATTTTTCTGCACCTGTTTGACAGGTGCATATCATGGCAATTTTTTACAGCAAGGCCAATTCTTGCTTTCATCAAGAGTACCTCTAAAGGGTTACGGTGAGAAGGTGCCACCGACACCCAAAGACCAATTTTTACACATTTTATTTTTCTATCCAAAGTCAAAGTGACACCAGAATGTATACAAAAAATCTCTAGTCTTGTTCCCAGTGCACTACATTGTGGCCTTATCATACACACTGGCTCCCCAGCTGTTGCTGAGCAAAATAAAGGCAGCTTGCAGGGAAAATGTCATTTTTTTAGGTTTTATAAATGCAATTATCGATGCAGCAGATTCTAGACATGGTACAGACCTGCCACTTTACAAGTAGACTAAGGGGACCCCCCAGGCACTATATTGGAAGAAATTTTTCATTTTTATGCTTTCACTTTAAAAATAAAAAAATCACTGCTCATTTAAAAACGACGTTTTTCACAAACATTTTTTTTTTATTGATACATGTCCCCCAAGGCAGGACCTGGGCCCCTATAACCATTGTGTGCCCAATTACTTGCATACAAGTCTTCAAAATGGGCACTTTTGATTTTTGACGTTCGGGTCCCATTGACTTTAATGGGGTTCGTTATTCGGATCCGAACTTTTGCAGTGTTCAAAAGTTCTGGTGCGAACCGAACAGAGGTCTGTTCGGCCCATCCCTACCAGACAGATCCAGATGGGCTGTGTGACTGCTAAAAGGAATAAATGTAAATAAGGAGTCTGCATGAGTGCAGGTTCAATGTTCACTTAAAGAGCATCTGACGAAAATGAAACCAGTGTTTGAGCTGAGCCAATTGAGTTGCTGTTTAGTAATCCTTGATATCCACCAAGCCCACAACCCCTACTCCCCTATGTCGAATAAGGGGAGAATAAGAGCATCTAGCCCTCCTGCCTTGCCAAATGTAATGTATGAATAGGGGAGTTAGTGAGGAAAGACAAGAGGGTTTGTTAGGTATAGGTAGGGTACAAAATAGGTATAAAATCTTAAGCAGAATCATCATTTTGAAGGAAGACACTCAAAATAACTAGTGTTAAGCAATACATTGTAGTTCCTTGCTGATATCAGTAATGCTTTGCCTCAGCTATAAAAAACATTGTGGAGGTCAACACTATACCCAAATAAAGTATACCTTGTCCTCCCAATGAGTAGGGTAGCCATGTTGATAAATGCTGTCCTGTTTTCACATGTACACCTATATTGAACATAAAAGATTTGGTGAAATTGACCTTGTAGTAGGACAAAGAACTAAAACAGGTTCAAACCTGATAAGCAAAGGATAAGGATATGGGATATGGCTAGTTATAAGCAGGATAACATTATCAGCAATGGCATCCCAGTCTTTGCAGCTATAACAGCTTCAACCTGGCTCACAGTCTCCATAATGTAACCTTGTTGGACAGAAGGAAGTTGTTCGCTAGTAGACAAAAAATGTTCTACAGCCGCTAACCCCAATCTATGTGGGATACATGTGTACAACGCCGTAACGTCCACTGTTACAAGAAGGAGGTCATCATGAAAGTCAATAGATTGCAAACGGCGAATCGTATCGCCTGTATCCCTTAGATATGATGGAACTGTTTGTACTAGCGGCTGTACTCAGTTTTCAGTCTAACACAAACAAGTTAAAACCATTCTTAACCATCACTGGGATGTTCTGAAGAGCGACCCAGTACTTGGCCCAGTTCTTCCCACTAAAGCAGGTATAATTTATAAGGGGGCTCCATCTTTACGAAGTCGGATTTCCCATAATGTTGTTGATGCTCCAAGGAAACCCATGTTTTTTCCAGAATCTAAGGGTTATTATCCCTGTAAAAAATGTAATGTATGTGCACACAATATTAGTCAGAAAAAAAAGTCCTTTCAGTCCACTGTCACCTCTTACATGAAACATTTCACCACATGTGCCACCCGGTAAATAGTTTACCTTATTACATGTCTGTGCCACAAACAATAAGTGGGGCGTACTATAAGATCATTTTTGGTTAGAATAAACAAACATATTGCTTCCATCAAATTGGGTCGCACCAATCACAGCGTCCCTCGACACTACTTACAGTTTCACGACAAAAATCCCACTGGCACCAGGTTCCAAATTATCGACAAATTTGTCCCACATTGGAGGGGAGGACCGCGCATTAGAGGGGTATCCCAACTTGAGACTTTCTGGATATACCAGCTGAAGAGCTACTCCCCCTATGGGTTAAACATAGAATGGGACATAAACGCCTTTATTAATAAATCCTGACATGTAGTGTTCCACGACTTTTTAATGTTTCTGTTGGTGGAGTTATATTTGCATATTTCCTGCTTGATATAAGACTTAATCTCTCTAACTACACAATGTTAATATTGAGATGTTCTAAGTCAGGGAATCTCTGTTCTGGGTATCATAAAGAGACCCCAGTTAGTGCCTATATTTAGGCCTTTTTTATTTTTCTTTTTAACCCGGTATTTCATTGATACTTACCATCCTTTAACTATATGCTTTTTTATAGTATTTACTAATATTTGATCTATATGAATGATGCACATGTAAGAGTCCTTTATGGATCAAATTAATTTTTTCTCACTTATTCTATAAGACTATGTATATGATTACTGTTTATTGTTGTTCATGTGTTTTTCCATATGTTCACAATGGATATATATTCCATGGTTTATAGTATTTTGTTAATTGGAAATTGAATCTTTGAATTCTACAGAAATGATCTCTGAAAGTATAGAAATTGAATCTTTGCACCGCCGTTCTGTATTCATGTTCTGTCTGTGACTGTAGACACACTTTTCTTCTGTCACTCTGTGCGCCGCTGTATATGCCTCTCCTGTTATAGGAGTGGCTATTAGGTTACGAGCGCTGTTCTCTCAAAAGTGTGATGACGCTCCTGCCCATGTCAGTGGGTGTGGTTATCTCTCCCCTCGCCTTATTAGCCTATAGGCTGATGCTAGCAACGAGCAGGAGGCTCGGAGCGCAAACACGGAAGCGCGATGACGACACTACGGCGGCGTCACACTTGTAATGGCAGATAGAGGGTGTTCTATGGCTGTAATTGGCCTACACAGCCACATGACCATCTGACAGGAAAGGTGTGTGCCTGGATGATTGCTGATTGGCCATCATGTCCGCCCAGCACCAGCACTTCCAGCTGATCGGCGGTTTTGTTAATTTTAAGTTTTTTATATAGTGTGGTGCTCAGCACTAGGTTTTATGCCCCAGTTGAAGGACTTTTGTCCAAAACATGTCGGGTTGCTAAGCCTCTGTGCTCCTTGACACCACGCAATACTGCTTTTTACTTTATATGTGATCACTCTATGTACCCACCTGACTGGGTGGATTGTACTGCTGAGCTTTGGCTTTTTTTAATAAATATTTTATTTTTTGGATTCACGCACTATGTGGAGGCCTTTCCTTTCTCTCCTTTTCTTATGTGGTTTGATGTGATACCATTGGGAGTTCATATACCTTACCAAGTGTGATCACTGCATGAGAGTTTGAGTTTGCTGGATCGGAGGTCCTAACTACATCGGTTGCTCACCACGGCTTTGGATGAAGTTATGGAGGGATATTTCCATACCAGCCTTTTTCATCAAACACCTGCTGGATCGTTGAATCCAAATACTCAACTGACCCACCACCGTATGGTGAGTGTGTCCACTTCTTATGGTAAGCGTACCCATTTCTTCTTTTATTTCTATCTTGATGCTGTGAAACACCTTATGAAGAGGTTATTACTGTCACACAGTAATTACCATCTATATGCATCATCTACACATGGAACTTCACTCCATCTACTGAGGAATTTTTTACTTTTTGGTTCAACATGGACAGTTTTTGTTGCAGGTCTTTTTTTCCTGCTGTTACACATGGACACTTCACTTATTGTTTCTTTAATTGTGACAAATTCTTTTTGATTTATTTTGTTCTAAATTGTTTACACTGATGTCTGACCTATAAGTCATCACCAACTTTATTTCCACATTTTCAGTGAGACTTCATTGTTGCACCTTGTTACATACTAGCGCTGCATGTATTTATAAATTTCCTCACCTATTTGTGCAGTTTACTATACTGTTCATGCTAGCGGCTTTAATATTTTATTATATACACAATTGTCTATTATTAGTAGTGCGACATTGTTTCACATTTATTGTTTCCGTTTTTATCAATGAACTTTTATGTGTATTGTCGGACCGCCAATTCATTATAGCCGCAAGTAGTTTTAAATGACTTTTTTCCTTTGAAATGTCATTTTGCTGTCAGACTGTTCTAAACAAGGAAAACATGCGCCCCTTTACAGCTATACTATAGACACCCCCAGGTACGAAATTTAAAGGAATATTACACTTTTATCGTTTCACTTTAAGCATTATTAAAATCACTGCTCCCGAAAAAACGGACGTTTTTAAAACTTTTTTTGCATTGATACATGTCCTCTGGGGCAGGACCTGGGTCCCCAAACACTTTTTATGACAATACCATGCATATAAGCCTTTAAAATTAGCACGTTTGATTTCTCCCTTAGACTTTTAAAGGGTGTTCCGCGGCTTTCGAATTTGCCGCAAACACCCCAAATTGTTCGCTGTTCAGCCAACTGGCAAAAAGCCAATGAGTTTGACTCGAACTCGAAGCTCATCCCTATTCTCCTCCCCAAACTCACTCATCCATGTCTTTATGGACCTTGCTTTGTGCATTGGTGCACAGTCATGTTGGAACAGGAAGGGGCCATCCCCAAACTGTTCCCACAAAGTTGGGAGCATGACATTGTCCAATGTCTCTTGGTATGCTGATGACTTAAGAGTTCCCTTCACTGAAGCTAAGGGGCCAAGCCCAACCCCGCACCATAATACCCCTTCCACCAAATAATTTGGACAAGTGCACAAATCATGGGCCATAAAGACATGGATGAGCAAGTTTGGGGCAGAGGAACTTGACTGGCCTGCACGGAGTTCTGACCTCAATCCAATAGAACACCTTTGGGATGAGTTAGAGTGGAGACTGTGAGCCAGGCCTTCTCATACAACATCAGGGCCTAACCTCACAAATGCGCTTCTGGAAGAATGGTCAAATATTCTCATAGACACACTCCTAAACCTTGTGGACAGCCTTCCCAGAAGAGTTGAAGCTGTTATAGCTGCAAAGGGTGGGCCAACTCAATATTGAACCCTACAGACTAAAACTGGGATGCCATTAAAGTTCATGCGTGTATAAAGGCAGACGTCCTAATACTTTTGGTATTATAGTGTATGTATTTGTTGTTTAAAAGTAATAAAAATGTATTATTGAAATAAATAACTTTAGGATATACTGTATGGGGTATATACCAAATGCAGAAGAACATTTTATAAAATACTGTTCAGAAGGGAGATTGTCTCCCATTTTATGTTAAAGCATACATTCTTCAAATTGCATGCTTCACAAATGCCTTTCAGCTATATGTTGAGTTAAAATAATGATTTTTTTGGGGACAGCTTCAACACCATATTCTGGCATCACAAAATGTTTACTTTATGTGTAATGCATTTTTTTAATTGTATAATATTCCTAGACCTGCATAAAACATCAAGACCCTTAGCTGATACATTGTAACTTGAAAAATATATTTAAGGTAATTTAAATATCTTTAACAAATGTAGCAGTAATAGGCCAGAACTGAGGAGATGAAATAGTAAACAGAACAGATCTAAAATCTAAAATCAGTTAACACTCCAAATAAAATAAGGCTAAATCTAGCAATTTCATAATTGCCAAACAGTGACAAAACACATTTCATAGCATAGTATTGGATCTTCTATTAGTGCAGTACCACACTGCATAGTCTACAAAGTTTAACAAAATAAAGAAAAAAAGTATGGTACCATATTTCAGAGACAATAGTCAGTGGCTAGAAAGTATGTAAGTAGTTCGATTGGACAGCAATGAAAAAAGATAAGACAAGCCAGGTTTTTACCTAAATTAACAATTGCTGTGCAGAGGCATTTGGAGAGGAAGCTATAAGGCATTTTTATCCAGAAATTACATTTAAAATGGTTTATGTCAGAAGCACAAAGCAGATATACTACAGAGACACTGCACCCCATGCAAGCCTTTTTAGTAGACTGAATTTGAAGAAGGGAGAGATATGGCATAATAAAAATGACAGTAGATTATGTCAGAGACACAGGAAGAAATAATACAGACAAATGCTGTTGTTTATACAAGCCTTTTTATTAGGCAACAATTGAAGTAGGAGAGGCAAGGAATTTTTGAATCAGAGATAAAAATTACAGTGGATTATGTCAGAGACACCAGGCAGAAACAACATAGAGACACACTGCACACACATTTGTAATAGGCTGCTTTTGAACAAGGAGAGATGAGGCACTTTTTAAGTTCAAGTAACAATTACAGTTGATTATGTCAGAGACCCAAAGCAGAAATATTAGGAGAAAGCAAGTACTTTTTTTATCCAGAAATAAACATTGTAATGAATTATGTCAGAAACACAGACACAATGGAAAAATCAGAGACTTACAGGTAAAATAATACAGAAACGTGCTGCTCACTATGTAAGCCTTTGTAGTAGGCCACATTTGAAAATAGAGAGACAACAATTTTTGTTTCAGAAATGAAAATTACAGTGGATTATGTCAGAGACACAAAGCAGAATTATTACAGAGACATGCTGAACTGATTTTCTACAAATCTTTTTTTGGCGAGTCCAAAAAATGAAAAGATTACATTTTTAAAATGAAAATGAAAGGATTTGATACACACTGCATGAACATTATTTGGATAAATCTTTACATTTTAATTTAATTAATTAAAACACTCATCTCATCCAATTTTTGAGGACAAAGAACATAATAAAGTGTTTATTTTTTCACTTTAAAAAAAGAACAGGAGAAACATTGTACATGCTTATACAGTATTGCAAAGACATCTTTTAATCTTTAAATTACATTTTTACCCCTAAAGAAAAAATATTGCATGGATTCACTGCACAATAAATATAAAAATGTATATAACCTAAAACAAGTCATCAAAACATTTCCTAGACTCTGTGTACAGTATATAAAAAGACTAAGTAGGTTTTAAAGAAACAAAAATCACTTTTAGACTACACTATTTAAGAGAGAGTAGCCACAAATATTCTTTATTGATGAAGCACTGAAATAGGCTGAAAACTAGGAGATAAACAGAATGCCTTATCCTGCATCAAGCACTATATTTTTTTAACTAAAGAGCAGATTAGTAAACATTAGGTGTGGAACCTTGCCTTAGCAGCATAATACAGCACAAACATTGAGGTGGTACACAAGCATGACCTACATAAAATGTTTCCCAAATTTGGTAGCTAATTTGTAATTGATGAGCCACAAGGTGTTGCAACCTGACATTGCCAGAACAGTAAAATTCACAACAAACATTCAGGTGCAATGCAGGAATGACCCAGTATAAAATGTTCCCAAATTTTGCTGTTGAGGAGCAACTGTGGAAAAATTAGGTGTGGTACTGTCAGAAACCATGAAATCAGACCGAGACAGAAGTACAGTTAAATCACACTTGTTTAATAATAAAAGTAAAAAGAACAAATGTAGTCAAAACATAGCTAAAGTTCAGTAACTGGAACGGATAGTCAGCCAAGCCAGAATTCAGGGATCAATGTGGTGGAACAGCAAGCAGTATCTGGAGCCAGAAGGGATGTCAGCAAAGCAAGTCTTTAAACAGGAACGCAGGAGAATGTCTCTCTTTTATGTTGACCAAGGCAAAGGCAGAGATCCTCTGGATGGACGGTTTAAGTAGGCAGGACTGACAAGCAGGAAATCAACAGGTGAGTAACTGTGGAGAGATAGGAGCTGGCAATTAGCCGACAGTGGAGCGGCCAGCTCTGAGAAGGAAAGGGC
Source organism: Aquarana catesbeiana (assembly GCF_042186555.1). Taxonomy (NCBI): domain Eukaryota; kingdom Metazoa; phylum Chordata; class Amphibia; order Anura; family Ranidae; genus Aquarana; species Aquarana catesbeiana. The sequence goes on along the minus strand of NC_133324.1, from coordinate 705,820,037 downwards.
TGAGCCCAGCGCTCCAGTGCTGACAGGTACCCTAACAGTGCCACCAAAATGGACTAAAGCTGTAGAGGCAGCATAAGATGGTAATGCTGACAGAGCTGAAGAAGTGGCAGGGAATAGTAATGGTGGCAGGAAATGTAAAAAATGACTAGGCTAGCTGCAGGGGAAGGCAATAGTATTGGTGGCAGGATATGGCAATGGTGGCAGGCATGCAGTAGTGGTAAGAAATGGTAATGGTAATACTGTATGGTATAATAATGTTTTTGAGGCCAGATTCAATGAGAAATCTGCAGGGGTTTGGTACTCATCACTGATCCAGGACTGGTTCAGTTTTATAGAGGTGAGCTAGTTAACTTTACCTGAGGACAGATGGATTTTTTTTTCTCTACTATGAGACACCGGAAGTGTCATTACCGGCTCCTCCAGATGTGATTTCCCTTCAGAAAGTCACATGACCTGTGATGCAACGTGTCGGGAGGAGCCGGTGACGACACTTCTGGTGTCTCTTAGTTGAGGAAGTGTAATGAGGAGGAGAGCTGTCCCATTGTAAACTGATTGTTTGAGGCATTTTTATTACTAATGAAATGTGAGTGTATATGATTAAGGATTTTTATTAATAAAAAGCAAGGAATATATTTAATCTTGCTTGATGATTATTTTTATTTTGCTTTGAGAAATCAAGCCTGGAGAAATTAATTTTATGAGGAGAAGTTCTGGCAATCCTGGAATCAATATTTGAAATCCTTTTCTGATCTGGCTGATCATTTTGGAGTATCACTGAAAGTGCCAATAGACCCAAGGGGGTCTTTCTTTGAGGTGAACAGGCATTGCACACTGAGGTGGTGGTGATTATTTTACTTTCAATAATTTTTTTGAGTTTTAACAGAGAAAACAATAATACAAATTAACATGAGAGGATAGTTACCTTACTTATATAACCTGCAGAATGTCATAAAGAGTATACAACAAAGGGGAATTAGGGCTACTGCAAATTGCATATAAATGGACAAATGCAGATCAGTAGTATAAATTGTATGTGGACGTAGTTATAACATGTTAAGAGAGTTCAATGCTAACCATTGTGACCTTTTATTTTGAGCCAAGGAGAGGTGTCCTTCAGAGGAAGCGAACATACATTTATGAGATCCATGGGTGTGCTCCAGGGAGATCCCCTCATTTCTGCTGGGGGTCTCTGGAGATTTTCAGTTGCAAACTATTGTCAGTCTGGCTGCAATGAGAATATGGGAGGCAATACTGCGGACATCAGGGTGAAAGTTACCAAGGCCTATACCCAACAAAATCCGATCGTGTGTGGCCAGTTCCGACACACAAAGTGCCACGCATGCTCAGAAGAAATTCTGAGACGGAGCAGCTCGGTCTGGTAAAATTAGTGTTCACAATGGGTTCAGCACTTTTGTCACGCTGCAATGTAAAAAATGGTTCAATACAGCGCATCTTCTTTATAATGTGAGAAGAATGAAGTAGTTTTGCTGCTCATATTCACACAGACTTCTCTAAAACTTCAAATGGAAATCTTCCTCAGATCTAATTGGCTGGGGTAATGTTATCACAAAGTGTTTTATTTGAAAATTTTGCCATTCATTTATTACCATTAATTCCCTCTTGTGCCTCAATTCCTGGTATGTGCATATCTTTGCTTTTTTCATTACATCATTTATATCTCTTATGCCCCATACACACGGTCGGATTTTCCGATGGAAAATGTCCGATCGGAGCGTGTTGTCGGACATTTCGACCGTGTGTGGGCTCCATCGGACATTTTCCATCGGATTTTCCGACACACAAAGTTTGAGAGCAGGCTATAAAATTTTCCGACAACAAAATCCGATCGTGTGTGGCCAGTTCCGACACACAAAGTGCCACGCATGCTCAGAAGAAATTCTGAGACGGAGCAGCTCGGTCTGGTAAAATTAGTGTTCACAATGGGTACAGCACTTTTGTCACGCTGCAATGTAAAAAATGGTTCAATACAGCGCATCTTCTTTATAATGTGAGAAGAATGAAGTAGTTTTGCTGCTCATATTCACACAGACTTCTCTAAAACTTCTTTCTCTAATATTTATCGGGATTCCCTCAATATATTTTGATTTGTCACATCTGACAAAATTATTATTATTTTTTTTTTTTTTTTAACCACTTGACCACTGGGCACTTAAACCCCCTTCCTAACCAGGCCAATTTTCAGCTTTCGGTGCTCTCACATTTTGAATGACAATTACTCAGTCACACAACACTGTACCCATATGAAATTTTTGTCCTTTTTTTCACACAAATAGAGCTTTCTTTTGGTGGCATTTAATCACCGTTGGATTTTTAATTTTTTGTGTTATAAAAGAAAAAAGACTGAAAATGTGGTAAAAAAATGAATTTTTCTTTGTTTCTGTTATAAAATTTAGCAAATTAGTAATTTTTCTTTGTAAATTTTGGCCAAAATTTATACTGCTACATATCTTTGGTAAAAATAAGTACAACTTGGTGTATATTATTTGGTCTTTGTGAATGTTAGAGAGTCCAAAAGCTATGGTGCTAATATGTGAAAATTGATCACACCTGAAGTACTGACGGCCTATCTCATTTCTTGAGACCCTAACATGCCAGAAAAGTACAAATACCCCCCAAATGACCCCTATTTGGAAAGCAGACATTCCAAGGTATTTGAAAAGATGCATGGTGAATGTTTTTGAAATTGTCATCTTTTCCCACAATTCTTTGCAAAATCAAGATTTTTTTTCTTTTTTTTTCCACAAAATTGTCATATTAGAAGGTTATTTCTCACACACAGCATATGCATACAACAAATTACACCCCAAAACACATTCTGCTATTACTCCTGAGTATGGTGATACCACATGTGTGAGACTTTTATACAGCGTGGCCACATACAGAGGCCCAACATGCAGGGAGCACCTCCAGGCGTTCTGGAGCACCCAGGCCAATTCTTATATTTCTCTCCTACATGTAAAAATAATCATTTATTTTCTAGAAAATTACATAGAACCCCAAAACATTATATATATATTTTTTTTAGCAAAGACCCTAGAGAATACAATGGCGGTTGTTGCAACTTTTTATCTCGCATGGTATTTGCGCAGCAATTTTTTGAACGTGTTTTTTTGGGAAAAAAAGTTTTGTGCTTTAAAAAAAAACAAAACAGTAAAGTTAGCCCAATGTTTTTGCATAATGTGAAAGATGAAGTTACGCCGAGTAAATAGATACCTAACATGTCACCCTTCAAAATTGCACACGCTCGTGGAATGGTGCCAAACTTCGCTACTTAAAAATCTCCATAGGTGACGCTTTAAAATTTTTTACTGGTTACATGTTTTGAGTTACAGAGGAGGTCTAGGGCCATAATTATTGCTCTCGCTCCAACGTTCGCAGTGATACCTCCCATGTGTGGTTTGAACACCGTTTTCATATGTGGGCAGGACTTATGTATGTGTTTGCTTCTGCACGCGAGCACACGGACAGGGGCGCTTTAAAAATTTTTTTTTTTTTTTTATTGTTCATTTTACTTTATTTATTTTAGTTTGACACTTTTTCCCCACCAAAAAAAAAAATTTGATCACTTTTATTTCTATTACAAGGAATGTAAACATCCTTGTAATAGGAATATGGCATGAAAGGTCCTCTTTACAGTGAGATATGGGGGTCAATAAGACCCCACATCTCACCTCTAGGCTGGGAATCCTGAAATTAAAAAAAAAAGAAAACGATCCTGACTTCGATCGTAGCGGTGAGTCGGTAGAAGCACCGGAGGGTGGCAGGAAGGGGGGGCGTCCCCTCTCGCCTCCCTTAAGAATGATCAAGCAGTGGAACAGCCGCTATGATTATTCTTATGGTGTAGGTAAATAGGTAAATAGGTGATGTGTGCCGTGGGGATCACCGTCTTCACAAATTCCAGCAATTGATCCAGTGCTGCCTTCCTCTTTGTTTGGTTCTTATATTCAGGGTGGTTTATCTCCCATAGACAATGCAGCTCCCTGAACATATCAATGAAGATTGCCATAAAGTCGTTATCTTTCAAGATATCCATTTTCACTGCAAGACACAACACAAGACAAACCCTAATGTCAAGCAAAACTCTCCTAATCTTGTTACAATATAGGCCTCAATCTAGAAGCAGTATAGGGCCAAGTTTAGATCTTACCTTCGTTATCACGATCGGCGCCTCTGATACTCCTTCCTCTGCTCACAGATCGTACGTACTACGCACGCGTGTTATGCTTTATACACACTGCGCATGCGTGTAACTCCACCCGCCCCTGACGTTCTTTCTAGTCTATTCCCCACCCCTTTTTGTTCGGCGCAGTGGGGGAAGAGTACATGGCGGAGTCAGAGCGGTGCGTACTAATTATAGCAATGAGGAGGAGGGGGAGAAAAGCCCGGAGCCAGAAACGTCTGGATCCAGAAGGAGAAGATTTAAGGCATCAAATATGTCCTTTGGGGAGATGTTGGAGATGGTCGACATCCTGAAGAGGGCCGACTATGGTGGAAAGTATGGACCTTACCCCAATCCCAATGTCCGAAAGGCCAAGATAATGGCAAAAGTGGTCAAAAGTCTGCACCGGAATTTTGGGGTACGACGATCGAAAGATCAGCTCAGGAAGCGGTGGTCGGACCTGAAATTAAGAGAGCATGAGCAGTACTGAAAGATCCGGAGAGTGCTGAAAAAAAGTAAGTAGTTGTCCTGTGTTCCTATTCTTTTTGTGTTTATTATGTTCGTGCTGCTCCATGTGCTTTTCTTAACTGTTGTACAGTTTAAAATGTCAACTTTCATGTTCATCTGCACATTATTCGTTTGTATCCAACATTTTTCTTTCGGCCTATAAAACACCATTGTTTTGGCCATATGCATTTGCCCACATTTTTTAGGACCTACTTGTATGAAAATAATTTGGTTGTGTAGATGGGTTTGTTACTAGAATGAAATGCAAACTCGATTCTGTGTAAGGAGAGGACACTCAGCAGCAGTTTTCACATCTGGATGCTGGAGCACTAGTGTGGGACCCCAGAACACCCTTTTTATTAGGGGGCCCACACAGGTGCTCCAGTGTATACTATAGGGGTGTCTCCATCTGTGAAGCTTGCACAAAACAGGTAAAGTATTGAAGCTTGACAAAGGACACTCAAAATTCAACATCTTGGAACTCTCCCAAAATAGACAATTCTACCCCACTTCCAAGCAATGATTCATATTTATATTTCTGCCATCAAATATCTGTGTGCTAAGTATACCATTTTTTTTTTTACATAGGGGAGAAAAGACTCGGAGGACACCCCTCATCCGAGGAGACCTTCTGGAAGAAGGGGAAATCCCCCAAAGACAAGAAGAGCAGGAGGAGGAAGAAGACGTGGTGGAACTAGTCACCACAACAGGTGAGTGTCTGCGACCACAGGCTCAGGTAAGAGATGGATGCCGGCATATTTATAATACATGTTTGGGGAGATCATGGGGTGTAATGTTGCATTGGAAAATATCAAGAAAAACATCAATGATGTTATTCAAAACACATCCCTTGATCCCCCGTGATGGCAGGTAGCACATGTTGACATTCGTAAATTGGTGTGCCTCTTCAAAATTTGGCTTTTCCTGGGGTGACTTCACCCCATCTGAACGCAATATCAAACACAGTTCCTAAATACTCATGTCTGATATTGCCTTCAAGTTCTACCAAATGTGAACTTTGTAAGTTCAAGATTTGTGTCTTTCTTGTTGGTTTTAAACATGTCTGTTTTATCTTAAATGGACATTTCTACTTTTTCTAGTGCCACCCCAAAAATTGTTATACAACAAACATGTTGGTTTGTTTTAAAAACCTTTTCTAAATGCACATGTGATTGTGCAGGTATTAAAAAGCTTGTTAATCAAGAATGTGTGGATTATTGTCTCAACGCTACAACACTTTTGGGGTGCTCTAATTGGTGTTTTCTGTGACAATGGGTGTTATTTCCTAAGGGAAAATTCACTTTGCACTACAAGTGCAGTTTCAAGTGCATTTGTAGTGCAAAGTGTCTTTGCCTTTAGTAAATAACACCCAACAGTGCTTTGTATAAGGTTACACAATCACGCCATTTTCAGGACTCACCACATTTCTGTCAGGGTCAGCTAAAACAAACACAAGCAGGAAATGTCACCAAAGATTTTCTTAATGTTTTTTTATTTGATAAAGGTTTCAAACATTGTCTGGCATATTGATAGCCCCCCTACCCGCAAAGAATTCAAGGTATCTTAGCTGGACATCACGGGCACTCAGGGAGGGCAAGTCAGGACGGCCACTTTCAAGCGCCATCAGGGTTGGTTCATTTTGAATTCCGGCCTCAGGCCCAACTGAGCCAGCATAGTTGGCAGAATGTTGCCGTAAAAAGTTGTGTAGAACACAGCACGCCAGGATAATGTGATTCAGTTTATACTCCGCCATATGTATGGGTGTAAGAAATAGGCGGTAATTAAAAACCCTCTGGTCCGGGGTGAGGGTCCTCATTGGGAATGGCCGCATAAGATGGTCCCCCAGCGCAAAGGCTTCATCCGCAATGGAGGTGCAAGTCCAAGCTGCCATTCTGGAGACGCCTGTAGAACTCCGTCTGGGCGATGACTCCACCATTGGACATCCAGCCATTCTTCCCCACGTCCACATATAGGAACTCATAAGTAGCTGACACCACCGCCAACATCACAATACTATTGAACCCCTTATAATTATAATAGTACGACCCCGACTTGGGTGGTGGGATGATGTGGACGTGTTTCCCATCAATTGCCCCTCCGCAGTTAGGAAAGTCCCACCGCTGGGCAAAGTGGGAGGCCAGAGTTTGCCATTCCTGTGGCGTGGAAGGAAACTGTTGAGGAAAACAAAAAAAATTAGGCTTTTTGCACATAAACATGGAAAGCAGATTAGACACAAACATTCTTGGCCAACATCAAGATAGCATTGATTTATGGGAATTTTTAAAGACCAAAGTATAAGGTACACCTATCATATTCCCCCTCCCCCCTCTCATGGGCCATTTCTAACATTATAAGGGGGGAGCTCTTGGACAGGTAACCCTCTCCACTTCATTGAGAGATGAATGCCTAAATAATGTGTATTACTTGGAACAGCCCCTCCTTAGTTACACTATTGGCAGCCCACTGGACAGGTAAGAAGTGTCATAATACAAAGATATAAATACACACTGTACACATTTGAGCACATTTGGACATTCTGCTATTACCTATCAAGATAATAATAGGATACAAAAACTTGAAACAGTACCATTTGAAAGCATACAGGCAGGCCCTTGCACTACATGCTTTGGGGAATTCATCCATACAACTGACCACAAAAGAGATGGGTATAGTGTGTATGGGTTTGGCAAAGTCAGCAGATAGATGATTGAGGATAGATAGAGAATTGGTATCAGCTGACTTAGCAGTTGGGGGGAGGGAGGGTTCCAAATGATTTGGGGACCCCCCAAAAAAAGCCTCTGGCACTCTGCCTGAATTTAAAGCACCAATAACATTTAAAAACATTTTAGGGGGTGTTTGGGGTAAAGCACTACTATGGAGCTGATAAAATACATTGTTAAGTGACTACATGAGGTGAATATAGGGTAGGAGACCATGCTGGGGAGGTAAGTGAAGGAAAATAAGTAAGAAGGACCAAAAAAAACAAAAGAATAAAAATCCAGCATGCATGAGGACAAAGGGGACATTCACAGCATATTCCAATCATGGTAATTAGGGAATGAGGAAAGAAATACAATATAACGGCAAACATTAAATACAATAAAATGTGATATTAAAGGATAAATCTTACCTTAATATACTCCTTCTGCAGGACCTGGATAATGGCAGAACAGATTTCTGGGATAATGATCCCCGGAGCCTGGGGGGAGATGCCTGTAGAGAACTTCAAGTCCTGCAGGCATCTCCCCGTCGCCAAGTACCGCAGGGTGGCGATGAGCCTCTGCTCCGGAGTGATGGCTTGCCTCATGCAGGTATCCTGCCTGCTAATATAGGGGGTCAGCAAAGCCAACAAACCGTGAAATACGGGGTCCGTCATCCGGAGAAAGTTCCTGAAATCATCAGGATTATTCTCACGGATCTCACGGAGCAAAGGCATATGACAGAACTGGTCACGCTGGAGCAACCAATTCTTGGTCCATGAACTCCTCCCCACCCTGTTCATGGACTGGACTTCTGTCAAGGTCAGGACCCCAACACCAAGCCCCCGCACAGCACGAACTCTACGAGGAGTACGTATACGCAACATGGCTAGAAAATGGTCGGCTGTTCAGAACGAAGTAACAGAACGCACTGAAGAACAGCAAGGCCTGTGAAGAGTGACCTGAAAAACAGTAACGGACGAACAAGAACACAATGACAAGTCAATGGTACTCGCTGCACGCACTGAAGAGCAAATACAAACCCACAAGCACAAACTGAACAGTAGAAAATGATCTGAAAACCACCCCCTCTTGAAACAACGCATAAACGCACACTTGACCCCAAAACGCTAGCTGAACTGTCTAACGCACCTCAAGACCCCCTGTGCCTTTTTACGGAATGCTCGCTGACCACCAGAAAAGAAGGGAGCCACATTCACTACTCCCAAGCCAATAAATGTCGGAAACACTTAGCCTGGGTTATACACCCCAGACAACACAGACAGAACATATTCTACATTGTAACCCCACCCAACCAAAAATTACATAAGAACTCTGAAATTGTCTCAGAATTTAAGGAATACTATGCCTCACTCTATAATCTTCCCGATCCCTCAACAACGAATGCTCTGCCCAACTCCACCCCTCTAGATCTACAGCAATATATACAAGACACTGCCCTACCTAGGATCCCCTCTCCCGACGTGGATAGTCTCGAACAACCTATCACCTCCTCAGACTTCCTGAATGCAATTAAAGGGCTCAAAAATTGCAAAAGCCCAGGCCCGGATGGGTATACCCCCTGGTTCTATAAAACATTCGCTCACCAACTGGCCCGATTATGGCATGAGCATTTTAGGAGGTAGATGAGAAACACCCCCTTTTACCATGGCTACTTCAAGCTCAGATAGTAGTGCTGCCCAAACCTGGTAAAGACCACTCGAATTGCGGCAATTATAGACCCATATCTTTATTGAATGTCGACCTTAAACTCTTTTCAAAAATTATTGCAAACTGCCTGGCTCCCCTGCTTGTTTACAGTGACCAAGTAGGTTTCATCCCAGGCCAGGAGGCCAGGGACAATACCACAAAGACACTATATCTCATATCCTTTGCTCAGCGTCAGAATATCCCCACATGCCTATTGCCATGTGATGCAGAGAAAGCCTTTGATAGGGTCAGCTGGTCTTTTCTACAAGCATCCCTACAACAGATAGGCCTAGGCCCTAAATTATTGACCAAAATAATGTATATACCAACCCCTCGGCAAAAGTCACGGCTAATGGGGAGGCCTTTGGGATCAGGAATATTACTAGACAGGGTTGTCCACTGTCCCCATTACTGTTCGCTATCACGATCGAACACCTAGCTCAAGCCATCCATCATAATGACACCATTCACAGGATCTCCACACCCTCGGCTCATTGCAAGCTTTCCTTATATGCCAATGACTTGCTACTCTATGTCACACAACCACACATTAGTATCCCAGCCTTTTTCCAGGAACTTGATCGCTTTGGAGCCCACAGTAATTTTAAATGAAATATTGCCAAAACAGAAGCTCTAAGTATTTCCCTCCCTTCCGTATCCACAATCCAACATCAATTCCCTTCTCACTGGCAATCCCGCTCGATTAAATATTTGGGGACTGAGATCCCTAGAGACTTTCACGACATCTACTCCCTGAACTTCAGTCCCTTAATGACTAAAATTTGACGCTCTCTGGAATCATGGCACCACCTTAAACTCTTGTGGTTCGGTTGCATGAATGTTCCAAGATAGACACTCTTCCTAAATTACTGTACCTATTCCTATCACCCTCCCCAATGTCTTTTTCCATCCGCTCCGCTCCCTGGCGATTAAATTTATCTGGCAACACCACCCCTCTAGACTTAAACATAAAATACTGTGTGCCCCCAGGCTCAGGGGAGGAATCGGTCTCCCTTGACTTTCTGATATATCATGCCTCTGCTGTAATATCAAGACTTTGAATGGTTCCCCCCACCCCTTGACCAAACCCTCTACAATTATTGAGCAAGATATGGCTCAAGTAGACCTTCAAGCTCTTTTATGAGGATGTAACGCTAAACTCCGTACAATGACTGAGATCTCCCCCACGACACTGGCGGCACTCTCCCTATGGTATGGTAAACAAGCCACCTACATTGTCCCCCCTATTTGATAATCCAGTGCTTCCTGCCTACAACATCAAGGGGCACTGTGGTTCCTATGTGAGAGCTCAATGGCCCAATGCACAACAGTTCGTCCACCCCACCACAGTCTGATTTCGACCGCAACAAGACCCACAATCCCCCACCTCGACTGACTGGTTATCCAGGCTGTCTCTGTTGCAACTTAGCAAAACTGTACATTTCTCTGGACAGATCCACAGACCACTCACAGCTTTCGAGGATATGTGTAGTCTCTCTCAAACCCCCAGACATCCCCTCTCTCTAATTTACAAAGAAATACAATCCCATACCTACAATACACTTCCTAACTTTGTACAACGGTGGTCCAGGGATATGGGCATGGAAATATCCCCAGAACAATGGCACACCTCATTCACACTCACACACAAAACATCTATCTCTGGGTTTACACAAGAGAAGAACTACAAACTTCTATCTTGGTGGTACAGGGATCCAGTCACAGTACACAGAATGTATCCCGATACTTTGGACGTTTGCTGGCGCTGTAACAGAGGAAAAGGCTCCTACCTCCATGTATAGTGGGATTTTGATCGAGTTCGCCCTTTCTGGAACCGGATTTTTGACATATACAATAATATGTATAATGACTCTCTCATTCCCTCCCCTAAGGTGGGATACCAGGTCCAATTAACTCCCATAAAAAGTGTCTTCTCAGATTCTTTCTATCCGCAGCTTGCCTTGTCATAACGCAGCATTGGAAAACAGAAGTCACCCCCCATCAGCAGATGGATATACATTAAGGATGAGCCGAACACCCCCCAGTTCGGTTCGCACCAGAACATCCGAACAGGCAAAACATTTGGACGAACAAACACCGTTAAAGTCTATGGGACATGGACATGAAAAATCAAAAGTGCTAATTTTAAAGGCTTATATGCAAGGTATTGTCCTAAAAAATGTTTGGGAACCCGGGTCCTGTCCAAGGGGACATGTATCAATGCAAAAAAGTTTTAAAAACTGACATTTTTTTCGGGAGCAGTGATTTTAATAATGCTAAAGTGAAACAATAAAAATTAAATATTCCTTTAAATATTGTGCCGGGGGGGTGTCTATAGTATGCCTGTAAAGTGGCACAATTTTCCCGTGTTTATAACAGTACCACAGCAAAATGACATTTCTAAAGGAAAAAAGTCATTCAAAACTGATTGCGGCTGTAATGAATTGCTGGATCTCGGCAATATAGCAAAAACTCATTGAAAAAACAGCATGGGTTCCCCCCAGTCCATTACCAGGCCCTTTGGGTCTGGTATGAATATTAAGGGGAACCTCAAACCAAATTTTAAAAAAAAATTGCGTGGGGTCCCCCCAAAATCCATACCATGCCCTTCAGGTCTGGTATGGAAATTAAGGGGAACCCTGTGTCAAATTAAAACAAAATAGTGCAGGGGTCCCCCCCAATCCATACCAGATCTTCATGCCGCAGGAAAAGAGAGGGGTGAGAGAATGCCCCTCTTCCTGAACCATACCAGGCCACATGCCCTCAAAGCACCTTGTCCCTATGTTGATGGGGACAAGGGCCTCATCCCCCAAAACCCGTGGTTGTGGGGGTATGCGGGCGAGGGACTTATCAGAATCTGGAAGGGGGCCCCCAGAATCCGCCTCACCATTTCACAAAAGAAAGTGTAAAAAATAGAAAAAAAGACAGGAGACACTTAGGGTCAAGTCCTTTATTAAAAAGATTAAAAAAATAAAAAATGTTCCACAATGTCCATTCATCTTTTTTTTTTTATCTTTTAATAAAGGACTAAGTGTCTCCTGTCTTTTGTTTACTATTTTTTACACTTTCTTTTGTGAAATGGTAGGTAATGTATTCCTTACCAATTTGCATGGGGGCGGGATCTGGGGGTCCCCTTGTTAAAGGTGGCTTCCAGATTCCAATAAGCCCCCTGCCCACATACCCCCACAACCACCAGGCAAGGGTTGTGGGATAAGGCCCTTGTCCCCCATCAACATGGGGATAAGGTGCTTTGGAGGCTACTCCAAAGCACCCTCCCCATGTTGAAGGCATGTGGCCTGGTACGGTTCAGGAGGGGGGCGCTCTCTCACCCCCCTCTTTTCCTGCGACCTGCCAGGTTACGTGCTTGGATAAGGGTCTGGTATGGATTTTGGGGGGACCCCTAAGCCTTTTTTTTTCATTTGGCGCAGGGTTCCCCTTAATTTCCTTATCAGACCTGAAGGGCCTGGTATGGATTTTGGGGGGACCCCACGCAATTTTTTCTTCATTTTTTTTGGGGTTCCCCTTAATATTCATACCAGACTCAAAGGGCCAGGTAATGGACTGAGGGGGAACCCATGCCATTTTTTTCAATGAGTTTTATCTATATTGCCAAGACCCGACAATTCATTACAGCCACAATCAGTTTTAAATGACTTTTTTCCTTTAGAAATTTAATTTTGCTATGATACTGTTCTAAACACGGGAAAACTGCGCCACTTTACAGGCATACTATAGACACCCCCCAGGCACACTTTTTAAAGGAATATTTTATTTTATTTGTTTCACTTTAAGCATTATTAAAATCACTGCTCCTGAAAAAATGGCCATTTTTAAAACTTTTTTTTGCATTGATACATGTCCCCTGATGCGGGATCCGGGTCCCCAAACACTTTTTATGACAATAACTTGCATTTAAGCCTTTAAAATTAGCAATTTTGTTTTTTCATGTTAGTGTCCTATAGACTTTGTCCTAAGGTTTAAAGGTGTTCTGTGGCTTTCGAATTTGCCCCGAACACCGCATATTGTTCGGTGTTCGCTGAACGTCCGAACAACCAAAGTTCGACCCGAAGTTATGCTCGGGCTGAACCGTTCGCCCATCCATAATAGACATCATCAATGACACCATGCTTATGGAGGAGCTGCAGGCAAAGATTGAGGATACTTGGGATAAGCACATGAAATTATGGTACATCTGGCTTCACCACTCATCCTCTGACCCCTCCTTAACAGGATTTCTGCATAGGGAGCAGGTTTGATTTCATACAGATGCCTGTTATACAATATTGGTTACCCCCCGCTAAGACCATCTGATGCACTCGGGTCCCAAACTCTGAGGGCTATGTTACCTTCTCTCTCTTTCTCCTTTTTCTTTTTTAATAGTCTTTATTTATACCCAAAGGAGGGACAAGTAATACATTACATATCATCAGTTGCATACATACATAGTTCATTTCTTATCATCTCTCAATTTAAGTCGAATATTCACATTTCTCCACTTATGCCTTTCAATATATGCATATTAAACTTTATACACCCATATATCTTCACTTCCAAATCCTCTCAACTTTTTGTTATCCTTATCTTCATACCCTAAACAGCAGAATATAGCTCATTCCCCCTTTAATTTTATATTTCATAAAATATCCCCAACTCAAGAGCAAATTCAAAAAAAAAAAAAAAAGACCTCCACCTCCTCCTTTTACCCACCCCTCCCTAATCCCCTCTACCAGTTGGGGGTCTGGAACCTCCATATTATTATAAGCTTCAGAACAGGGTGGACTCATTTCCCTACTGTATTCCCCAACAATCTCGTCCCTTCCTCTTAATATATACAAATAAGTTCCATATTGTCCAAGTTTTGATGTATTGCTCTTTTCTATCCTGGGCCGAGAGCACTAGGTCTTCTATGGCCCCCACATTTCTGACCCTATTAAGCCACACTGCAATCGATGGTGGCTTAGGGTCTTTCCAACAATGGGCAATACACGCCTTGGCCACGTTAACTAGATGACATAAGACCGAGTTTTTATATGTCTGTAATGGTATTTGTGAAAGGTGCATCAAGAAGAAGGCAGGATTATCCGGTATTGGGCAAGTTGTAAATTTTTGGGAAATCCTTTGTACCTCCATGCCAGTATTGTCTGATCTTAGGGCATGTCCAGAATATATGCAGCAAGGTCCCCCGTCTCTTGCTGCATCGCCAACAGTGATCCGAAGCTTCAGGAAAGAATCTACGAAGCCTCGATGGGGAGTTCAACGAAAAAGATATATTATCCTCTGACATTGAGCTGGCATAAAGGTCTTATGAAGGTCCCTTGCCCACTTTCCAATTCCTGGCATCTCAAAGTTATCTGGGAGGGGCAATTAACACTGTGTATATCTTAGATATCGTTCGGGGAGGGGCTCCTTCTCTTCACAGTAAAGTTCAAACCTTGTCGGTTCTCATCTAAAATTTATCGCTGGTCCTAGTGATTCAAAAAAATGACGGAGTTGCAATGCCTGCCAGAAATTCATTGAGGCAACTGTAGGCCACGAATCAGAATGCAAAAAATGTGATACCTGAGTGTAGACCCTCTCCCAAAGTCCCTGAAACGCCCCTAACTCCATCCCTGGCCCAACACTTGGGTTGCCCTGTATTGGAAACAGTGGAGATTATCTTGACAAATATTTGGGGTTCTGACAAATTTTTAAGCCTATTTGTAGTGTTGGACCTATGAAAGGATGTTTTTTAAGGGAGAGCGGAATTGTAGCATAGCACCAAATCGCTTTGCGCAGGGGTACCAGGCTAAGCTCAGTGTTTAAATTCTGTGTGTCTGCACCAGTCAATAACCCCGCCGGTATGAACTGCTTGGTGGTATTTAGATACGTCTGGGACTGCTAAGCCGCCATAGCGTTTAGGTATGATCACAAAGCTTCTACTAATCCTAGGTCGCTTATTTGCCCATATAAATTTAGTGAAGAGTGTATCTACTTGGCGAAAGAAGGCAGTTGTAATATCTATTGGTAAGGCCTGAAATGGATAGAAAAATTTTGGTAAAATGTAGACATGTGCATTAGTTTTCGTTCGAATGCATTTTCGTCCGAATTTCAGGTATTTTTGTTATCGTTTTAAAAAACGATAACGAAGGTGCAGAATACGAAAACCGAAAGATCCGACATAAACAAATGCTTTATTTTCGTGACAACAACAGTTTGATATAGATTCGACATGACGCTGACAATAACAATCTGTGTCTATCGAACCTGTGGTCGAATGTGCCTAACCTTAACTCTATTAGTCCAAGATTATTCGACATAGAGAGAAAAGATACGACATAGAGAGAAAAGATTCCACAGAGAGAAAGGATTTGACATAGAGAGAAAAGATCGCTGCTGGAATTGGGTGGGGGAAGTAAAATAAAAATAATGATGATGATGAATGTTATTGGCCGATTGTAACCAAAGAGGAGGGGCAGTAAAATAGCTAGAACTAAGTACACACGTACAGCCGTACTTTCACTTACGATTTGCTAGCAGAGAGAGACACACAAATTAAATCATTTCAGAAGACAGTCAATCTTAGCTGGTCCGTTTGTCAGAGAACCTGGATTATTTAGCAATTAAGCATAAGCACAGCAGCAGAACAATAGTGAAGCAAGCTAGAGTTCAACTTAACTTTTTCATAATAATCTGCTGCTAGTGTTAGTGTTGTGAACTTGATAGTGATAATAGTGTTTCTAGTGTTGTGATAGCCTCAGAGGCTGCCCATGTTGTGGGGGGGATTTATTATTATAGATTCTATGATATAATGTCATATCAATATCTGACACAACGTCGGATTCCACGCCTGCCATTGCACTTGGAGATTGAGAAACGAATGTGAAAGTTGGCTGACTGTTGGGGTAGAGTAGACCATTCAACATGAACGACGAAGATTCAACAAAGCAACAAAAAACATACAAACGTTGAATCTTTGGCTTATGGTGTCTGTCGAAAGTTCTAAGAAGATTTGACGGAGCAGCTAAACTGTACGACGCTGCAATCGTACATTTCCAGTCAAATGCATCCGCCCATAGGCTATAGAAAAATTCTAATGTTGGTTGACTAGTAAAATAATTAATAAATATAATTATTACTAGTCATACAACATTAGAATTCTACTACAGCTAGCTTGTAGGCAGAAAATTCGACCGGAAGTGAACACGTACAGTTTAGCTGCTCTGTCAAATCTTCTATGAACATTCGACAGACCTTCAATGACAGATTCGACCTTAATTAATTTGGATTTTCAGACGAATGTAATTTTTAACGAAAAACAAAATAAATAAAAACTAATTTTGGGAGTAACTAAATAAATTTGTTTTTCGGACGAAAACGTAATTCCAAAACAAAATATTTCAGTGTGCATATGTCAAGTAAAATGCTCATTTTGATAATGTTACAACGGCTAAACCATGAATGAAATCCATGTTGCTATTTATCCAATAGAGAGCTAACTGCCTTATATAACGGAGGGAGATTTCCCATAAAGGTCTTCTCTATTCTTGATGGAATGTATGTGCCTAGGTATTTTAGCGCTGCCCCTACCCATTTAAAGTTAAAGTTAGGTTGTATGGTTTTCTGTACCACTAAGGGAAGGGCCACGCCCATCGCCTTCGATTTTGCATAATTCATTTTTAAATTCACTAATGCTCCATATCCTTCAACTTCCTTCATCAGATTCGGCAGTGAAACGTATGGACTAAACAGAGAAAACAACAGGTCGTCTGCATAAGCTGAAATTTTGTAATTACAATCCCCTATTTGCAGTCCCTGGATGTCTGGGTTTTGCCTAATTTTTATTCAGTAATGGTTCTAGAGATAGGGCAAACAACATGGGAGAAAGTGGGCATCCCTGGCGCTTTCCATTTGAGATTTTAATCGGCTCCGAATATACCCTGTTTACTTTAACCAGGGCCCGAGGGGAGGCATACTCCCCGGCAATCCATGGTAGCATATAGATAAATGATGAAGAAACTCCTGCGCTGTCAGAAATACCTATGCTAAGGGGCACTGCTGCAACACCTAAATGGCTGATCCAAACAGACAAAAGTGGTATGAATAAAGTGAGTGGTGATTGCGCATTGATAAAAAGGGGAAGGGGGGAAGAGGAAGGGGAAGGGGCTAGCTCAAATGTATAGAGAGGTGAGTGAAAAAATAAAAAATAATATATTTAAAAAAATATAATAAGCATGAGGGCTAGTATCATACTAGAACATGAAAAATATTGTAAATACTGAATCAAAAGAAAAGAAAGTTCTCAGTGCAAAAGGGCTAGTATCATACTAGCACATATGTGGTAACTCAGTAAATACTTATTGGTGACTCCTAGTAAATAAATAAATGGTGAACAATCCCACCACCTTGTAGTAGAAAGTGCTCAAACACTGAGTCATCAGTTCCAAAAAGGCAAAATGAAAAAATTATACAAAATATAACAGTATAATGAAATGTAATAAAGTGCGGTCTCATGGGCACTAAATCCGAATAGAATGAGGAAACAAAATTGCCTAAAACATATAAAAAGCTATAAAATGAGTGACAAATACAGTGTGGGTACAAAAAAAATATAAATATATATTGAACCAAAAAAAAATATATAAATAACAAAAGTCCATGTGCATGAGGGCTAGTATCATACTAGCACATAAAAAATATTGTAAATACTGAAACGAAAAAAAAAAAAGGAATCTCAGCGCAAAAGGGCTAGTATCATACTAGCACATATGTGGTAACTCAGCAAATACTTATTAGTGACTCCAAGTAAATAAATAAATGGCGAACAGTCCCACCATCTTGTAGTACAAAGTGCTCAAACAATGAGTCATCAGTTCCAAAAAGGCAAGTCCACAAGCTACAGGAAAGGGAAAAAAGTCTTCAGTGGGGACACCTCTGTGCTCGCAAACAGCTCACCTTACTGCTGCAAGACAACAGCTTGTAATCCAATAACAAATCACCAGCAGGCAAGGGTCCCATCCAGTAGTTCAGGCGATTCGGGCGGTGGGTGTGCAGGATGGTACTGTATATAAAAAACATAAGCAGACAGTATATAGTATAACTCCATGGCGGTCAGAGTGGAAAAATGGACAGGACACAGAAGGGGGATGCACTCACTTTTGTAAAATGAGTGTGGGCGTCAATCAAGAGGATCTGATGAAGTCACGTGACGATACGCATCAGGATTGGAGCACGGGAACTGCCACAGACTGATGATAGGATACGAGCTCGGTGCTCGTGGATGTTTTTTACTATAACCTTCTGCTAAATGTAAGTGTACTATGTTGTTTTTAACCTAATAAACTGATTTATATACGGGATCACGCTATGTGCACTCTCTTCCAACACCCCACATATATTCATCCCATTGTGACGAGCATTGAGGAAATGGGGATGGTTGTAAGACACCCTTTTGAGGTATACGAACTCGACGTTCATTGGATTGATGCCCACACTCATTTTACAAAAGTGAGTGCATCCCCCTTCTGTGTCCTGTCCCTTTTTCCACTCTGGCCGCCACGGAGTTATACTATATACTGTCTGCTTATGTTTTTTATATACCATCCTGCATACCCACCACCCGAATCACCTGAACTACTGGATGGGACCTTGCCTGCTGGTGATTTGTTATTGGATTACAAGCTGTTGTCTTGCAGCAGTAAGGTGAGCTGCTTGCGAGCACAGAGGTATCCCCACTGAAGACTTTTGTTCCCTTTCCTGTGTCTTGTGGACTTGCCTTGTTTGAGCACTTTGTACTACAAGGTGGTGGGACTGTTCACCATTTATTTATTTACTTGGAGTCACTAATAAGTATTTTCTGAGTTACCACATATGTGCTAGTATGATACTAGCCCTTTTGTACTGAGATTCCTTTTTTTTTTTCGTTTCAGTATTTACAATATTTTTTATGTGCTAGTATGATACTAGCCCTCATGCACATGGACTTTTTTGATTTATATATTTTTATTTGGTTCAATATATATATTTTTTTTGTACCCACACTGTATTTGTCACTGATTTTATAGCTTTTTATATGTTTTAGGCAATTTTGTTTCCTCATTCTATTCGGATTTAGTGCCCATGAGACCGCACATTATTACATTTCATTATACTGTTATATTTTGTATAATTTTTTCATTTTGCCTTTTTGGAACTGATGACTCAGTGTTTGAGCACTTTCTACTACAAGGTGGTGGGATTGTTCACCATTTATTTATTTACTTGAAGTCACTAATAAGTATTTGCTGAGTTACCACATATGTGCTAGTATGATACTAGCCCTTTTGCACTGAGATTTTTCTTCTAATAAGTATTTGTTGAGTTACCACATATGTGCTAGTATGATACTAGCCCTTTTGCACTGAGAACTTTCTTTTCTTTTGATTCAGTATTTACAATATTTTTCATGTGCTAGTATGATACTAGCCCTCATGCTTATTATATTTTTTAAAATATATTATTTTTTCACTCACCTCTCTATACATTTGAGCTAGCCCCTTCCCCTTCCTCTTCCCTCCTTCCCCTTTTTATCACAGCGCAATCACCACTCACTTTATCCATCGTAGCATATGCTCTCCCAGTCCCATGTGCCTCAGCACCTCAAACATAAAGCGCCAACTGACCCTGTCAAACGCTTTTTCTGCGTCGGTGCTCAAAAAGATGGAGGGAGTTTTTGTTTTATTGGCATAGTGGACCAGGTTGAGTACCTAAATGGTATTATCCCTCGGTTCATGAGTGGGGATAAACCCAACCTGGTCCAGATGTACCAATTGGTTCAATAGTGGCTGAAGACAAGGGGCAAGCAATTTGGTGAAAAGCTTTAGATCTATATTCAACAATGAAATTGGGCGGTAGCTCCGCAGGATCTTTCCCTTCTTTCAGAATTACCGAGATATGCGCTATAAGTGCATCCAGAGGGAGAGCGGCAGCCCGACCAATTACATTGAATGCCTTTGTCATATATGTACCCAATAATGGAAAAAAGTTCTTATAGTACTGGATTGTGAATCCATCTGGACCTGGCGCCTTCCCAAGTTTGACTGTTTTTATCACTGCGCTTAATTCCTTGATCGATATGGGGGCTTCTAAGCTATTACGATCCAGAGATGACAACCTGAGGAGGCGTGCTGAGGAGAGATATTCCTCCATAGTGGCACGGGTGATGGTGTCAGATTATAGAGAGAAGAATAGTACTCTCTAAACCTCTGAGCTATATCTTTAGGTAGGGAAATCAACTGTCCATTCTCACCCTTTATTTGGGGTACATGTGCTGTCCTTCCCTTCTCCTTAAGCTTCCCTGCCAACACTTTACTACATTTTATCTCCCAATTCATACATTTGTTTCCTTCCTGACTGTATTGCTGCTTTCGCTTTATACCGGAGGAGATCAGTCATTTGTCTCCTCAGATGTGCCAGCTCCTTCCCTATAAGATATGTCTGTACTTTCTTATGTTGTGATTCAAGGATCTGAATTTCTTCTGCCAGTTTTACTATCTGAGCCTCTCATGCTTTCTTTAATCAGAAACCATGTTTGATCAATACTCCTCTCATTACTACCTTATGTGCCTCCCATATCATGCCCAGGTCACTCCCCGGGGTGTCGTTCGTCCTAAAATATGCTTCCAATTCTTTTTCTACATCCTCACGGATTTCAGGGATCTGCAGCAGACTTTTGTTCAGACGCCAACGCCACTCCGGGGAGGGAGCCGAGCCTAACAGGGAGATCTGGAGTGTTACTGGCGCATGATCTGAACATGTTATATTTACTATAGACACTTTGCATACCAACGCAAGTAAATAGTGTGGCACCAAGAAAAGATCTATGCGGGAGTATAGTTGATGTGGGTTGGAAAAGAACGTATAATCTCTCTCTCCTGCGTGTAACAACCGCCATACATCTACCAATTGCATCTCCTGGAACTTCCGCACGATACCCCTCCTGGTGCCCCCTGGGATGGAGGAAACCTCCGATGATGTATCTATTCTGGGGTCCAACGGTATACTGAAATCCCCACTGAGGATCATTTTCCTTTCTGCAAATTCTGCTAATTTAGTCAAAGTTTTACTTATAAAAGTATCTTGATGCACATTTGGTACATATACGGTGGCCAATGTAACCTTCACACCCCCAATATGTTTCTTTAAAAATAAGAAGCTTCCATTTACATCCACCTGTTTATCCGTAAGAGACCAGGGTATCCAGTTGGAAATCAAAATGGACACCCCTTTAGACTTTGATATTTGATTATGTGCGTGGTATGCACAGGGGAAAAATCTATACTGAAGGAACGGGAGTCCGCCCGTCTTGAAATGTTTCCTGCACAAGTGCCACATACGTGTGGGATCGCTTCAGCTCGTTTAGGAGCATCTTCAATTTTTCCGGGACATTGAGTCCTTTCGCATTTATGGAGGTTGCCCTTATTCCCTCCATCTTGGGAGAGAGCAAAAAAAAATCCCCTCCCCCCACCCCAATAGTCCAATGACCCCCCCTTTATCGACCCCTAAGGGAGGCACCCACCTCTGAACCTCTAAACTTATGGTTCGCGTGGGTGCAGGCCTAATTAGGGATTTGGTTTGAATCAGCCAAGGTGCTCCACTCCTGTTCCTTTCCTCCCGGCCAGCCCTTATTCACCCAAGTCCCCATCCCCACTTGCCCAGCCCAGTCTATTTTGTAGGGGGACATTAAGTATAGGTATTTACCCTATCATTAATCCTTATCTTTTCCATCCTTTTTCTTCTCTTCCTTCCCTCTTCCTCCTTCTTTCTATCATGTTAATTATTTGACTAATGTCCCAGGGCTTACTTCTCCTCTCCTTGTCCCCACCACCTGTCTCTCCCACCTGTATCCCCCCTTCTATTTCTATTTACCTTCTTTCCCATCTCTCCTCCCCCTGCTCCAACCTCCCCTCTCTCCACCCCCCCTTTAAGCCTAACTCTCTATTTACAACGGTGATGATCCATTCTGATTATTACTGCCCCCCGTTTCCTAGCTGAGGTCCCTGTTTCCTTCTTCTATCTAACTTCTTCCAGAGCCGACCCAGCATGTGTGTGTGCTTAACTAAAGATAAAGGTGAAATAGTAAGCCCACCCTTCCTCCCTCCACCTCCAAGCTGCGTTACCTTCTCAGTGTTCGAGATACTCAATATCAGGAATTCACCTTATATACACTGCTGGGTTCTTCTCCCCTCCTTCCCCCGTCCTACCCCCTTCTTTTCCTTCTCCTATACCCCCCCTCGACTATTAGATCATGAGTTATATATTATTACCTGTAACCAAAGTAATATGGATATCACATTGTGTTATTAAGAACTGTTTCAAGCACTTACTCAACTGTTTACAATGTTTGGTATGTTGTGATGTATATGTATACCACTACCCCCCCTTTTTTTCCTTCATTCTGTACCCCCCTTCGCTCTCTTTTTTTCAATTTGAAAATCAATAAAAAATATACTCAACCTTAAAATAAAGATTGAGGGTTGCTAGTTCTGTTTTTTTTAACTTTATTCCAAATACTACAGACCTTTTGTAAAATTACAAGGGGAATATGGAAATGGGACTATGTCCTCTCTTGCCCAAAGGATAGAATATCCTATGGTTTAGCTATTTTTGATGTATGTGTTAGGACAGTATGTGCTCTATAGGTATGCATTTGAGCACTTGGCCCCTTTTTGACTCAAAAATGGCAAGCCAAGGGAAGAAATGTATTGCTAAAAAGCAAACATTTCATATGGTAATAGGTGGAAATTATTCAGGAATTACTGATAGGCATTTCTGCTTAGAAACTGACATACAATAGCAGCTAAAAGCTTATTATTGAAAAGTATATATTTATATGACAAGGGATTTCTGTATTTTACTGTATTTGAATCAATGTGCTTATATTTAAAAATGACAATTGAGATGCAGTATAAATGCAGAATTGTAAAGCTGAGATCAAAATATAAAACACATCATTTACATTTCAAAGATACAATATGTTTACGGTGCACGCAAAATATAAAGCTGTATGAATATTTAGTGTAAAAAGAATAAAAGACAATTTCTAAAGCAGCAAAAGCTGTCATATCTTTACAACACAAACTATGATATCATGTGAGGTTCATTGAGTCATCATTATTTTTTCCTTTTTAATGAATGACAACTATTTTTTACTCACAGCACATCAACAGATTGAACAGTGCCATTCAGCTCTTACCTTCTGTAGAGTATTGTTTTTTGTTTGGTAAACCTTTAGGCTGCTTTCATATGGGCATTGGGCAATTAGGATCTCCAGTGGTAAGAATCAAGAATTCTTGCCAGTGGAGAAATGTCAGCGCTATGCACACACACCTTGTGTGTTTTAAGCTGCAGCCAGATATGGACCTTGTACAAATTAATGTCTGTTGCTTTCTCTATTCACATGTCACCAGTGATCTAAGTGCTTACATGTGATTAGGGATGCTGAACAACCCGAGAGGCAGGCAGTTTGCATCCAGAGACAGCATTTCTGTTACATATAAACTGACTGCAGCTATTTGATAGATTTTACATACAAAAGCAAGCTGGTCATCTGTCATTTAGTGGAGGCAGTAGTGGTGGGCAGCATTATTGGGTAGATGGTCATCATAGTGGAGTGAAAACCTAATCAGATAGTGAGGAAACAGTGTCAGGAAGCAGGTCATTATGATTGCAAGGGTCTACATTGTTGGGTGATGTAATTGACATTGGCTTTACCACAGGGGGCATTTTTTAAAATTATTTAAACCCTTTCTCTGGCAGGTTTGTCCAGCCTATGGACCTACAAAACCGCTTCTAGCTGGCCAGGTCGGTGCGCCCTATGTATCAGACATTCCTCCTTCTGCTATAAGCTCATGATCACTCTCCCCTTGGCTTTAGGTGCTACAGGGGAGTCACAGGGAAATAAAATATCCAAATACAGTACGTACCCCCTGCCATTCTGACCACCCCTGCAGTGGACCCCGCCCCTCACTGATCCCAGGAGCCCCCTCCCTGCAGAGCATACCACAATGTTCACTCTCTTGCACTGTGTGGTAAGTCTCAACGTGATATCAGACTCCTGTTTTGACATATTTA
This sequence comes from Aquarana catesbeiana, assembly GCF_042186555.1. Classification (NCBI taxonomy): domain Eukaryota; kingdom Metazoa; phylum Chordata; class Amphibia; order Anura; family Ranidae; genus Aquarana; species Aquarana catesbeiana. The sequence goes on along the minus strand of NC_133324.1, from coordinate 705,795,854 downwards.
TGAATGTGGATAATGCACACCTTCCTGCCTTTCAAAGACAAGGGAAGTCTGAGTTAACTGAAAGCATTGAAGAACACAGAGGGCACCTTGGCCTTACGCATTATCCTCAGTACATGTGTTTACTAAATAATATAGAAGTAAATATACCCACAAACCAGTGCTTGTATCATAGCGTTAACATAAAATAATCTGCTTAAGTCCATATGCGAAAATCCACAGCACTTGCAGACACATCTTTAACGCATTTCTAGGTTTCTCTTCTCTTCAGAGCTTCATCTGGATGACTCTTTGTGTAGGCAAGGAACTCCTTTAGTCAAAATCAGTGCTTCTCTGTTCGGTACTCCTGCTACTTAGAGCTTCCTCATTCCTAAATCCCCTGGAACGCATGCCCACCCGCCGTCCAGGGGACTCGGGAACGAGGAAGCTCTAGGTAGCAGCAGTATCAAACAGAGAAGCACTGATTTTGACTAAAAGAGTTCCTTGCCTGCATAAAAAGTCATCCACAGTGTCACAGCATCATTAGTACAGTGCATAGATTTTTTTTGCGATTAATGTATTAGTGTCACAGGTGACACCAGATAACATTAGCGTCAGCGTCAATCCCAGATAATTTCCAATAACACTATCACAGACACACTATAAACATCCATTACTAGTATAGTGTCTGAACGGATCAATAGTTTTGAAAATATCAAAACTATACTAGCTTCCTAATAGTATAGTGTCCCCAAAAATGCAGCATTAGTAGAATCGGACCCGACACCTTCCAGCACCTGCGTTTAGCTCCTCTGCTGCCTCCCACCACCCTTCTTACAATAAGTGCAGTGTCAGTAGAATACTGTCACTTCTGATACATACAAAACCACAGCATTAGCAAGATGAGGCCTGATCTCTGCTAGCACTAGCAGGTACATTTTTTTGTAGTGGTACAAGCAGTCCCTAACAGAGAGGTGCTCTTTTACCTGTGAGTTGCAATAGATACCTATAAAGTTATTGGCCATATGGGAAAATCCACAGCACTTGCAGACACATCGGCTAACGCATTTCTAGGTTTCCCTCTTCTTCAGAGCTTCATCTGGATGACTCTCCGTCTGGGCAAGGAACTCCTTTAGTCAAAATCAGTGCTTCTTTGTTCGGTACTGCTGCTACTTAGAGCTTCCTCATTCCTGAGTCCCCTGGATCGCACGCCCACCCGCCGTCCAGGGGACTCAGGAATGAGGAAGCTCTAGGTAGCAGCAGTATCAAACAGAGAAGCACTGATTTTGACTAAAAGAGTTCCTTACCTACATGAAAAGTCACCCACAGCGTCACAGCATCATTAGTACAGTGCATAGATTTTTTTTGTGATCAATGTACTAGTGTCACGGGTGAAGACAGATAGCATTAGTGTCAGCGTCAATCCCAGATAATTGCCAGTAACACTATCACAGACACACTATAAACCTCCATTACTAGTATAGTGTCTGAACGGATCAATATCTTTGATCATATCAAAACTATGATAGCATCCTAATAGTATAGTGTCCCCAAAAATGCAGCGTTAGTAGAATCTGACCCAACACATTCAAGCACCTGCATTTAGCCCCTCTGCTGCCTCCTACCCCCCTTCCTAAAATAAGTGCAATGTCAGTAGATTACTGTCACTTCTGATACATACAAAACCACAGCATTAGCAAGATGAGGCCTGATCTCTGCTAGCACTAGCAGGTACATTTTATTTGTAGTGGTTCAAGCAGTCCCTGACAGAAAGGTGCTTTTTTACCTGTGAGCCGCACTAGGTACCTATAAATTTAGTGGGCAAAATGCCCAATGAAAGGTACACTAGTGAGGAGGCCTATATGATTTTGAGAATGTCAGATGGGAGGCTCAAAATATGAACCTGTAGACAGCAGTGGCATCCTGACAGATAGCTAGTACCAGTGCCGCTCTATCTTTTGGTGAACTGGTGAGCACCAGTGGCCTAGTATATCCTGGTCTTATACATACCAGCACTGCAGTAACACTTGGTGAAATAGTGAGTCCCATAAGTGCAGTCCAAGCTGGGGCAGTGGCTAGCACAAGTAGCACCCCACAGCCAACAATAGTTAGAACTCAGGCCGTAGAGCCCATAGTGTCCTTCCAGTTGTGCTTGCAAATCCTGATTGGCAACCCACAGATTCTGCAGCACTCGTACTTTCCCCATTCATTGCCCAACCTGGAATTCAGGTGGAAATAGCAAATTTTACTCTACTTGGTTTGTTGGAGCTGTTTTCACAGAAGATCTGTATCAATTGATTGTGGACCAAAGCAATTTATATGCCAAACAATTTATTGCTGACAATCCAAATTCAAACCTTGCCAGACCATTCGCATGGAAATGTTTCACGGTTTTCAAATTTAAAACTTTTTTGGGCATGACCCTCAACATGGGCATTACTAAAAAGAATGAGTCACGGTCATATTGGTCCACAGTCCCGATTCATCAAATGCCCATGTTCTCTGCTGCCATGGCCAGGGGTAGATATGAGAATATAATGCGATTTCTGCATTTCAACAACAATGAACTGTGTCATCCTCAGGCTGACCCCAGATATGATCGGATCCACAAAATTTGGCTCCTCATAAATCACTTTAACCAGAAATTTAACCAGAAAACCAACAGAGAATCACTCCTGGAGGAAAGGCCCAAAAAGGAACAGAGTGAGACCTTTAGGTGGTCTCTGTTAACCTCCTTTTCTAACCAACATAGGCAGGTCAAAGCCATTCTTTCCAAGCATTGGGATATTCTTAGAAATAATAAAGTTTTGAGCAGTTTTGCCTGATAGGGCGAAGGTTATCTTCAGGGGAGCCCCTACGCTACAGAGTAAAATTGCTCCTAATATCATTAATCCCCCTATACGCCAGCCACTTTTCCATGAGATGGAAGGATTCTACTCATGTAGGAAATGTATTGTGTGTCAACACAACCCGGGCATTGGTAGGAAAATTGTGTCATTTACATCATCAGTTACCCACAAAAGATATTCCATCAAACAGTTTTGCACTTGTTCCACTAGTTATATTGTATACCTAATTACATGTCACTGTGGAAAACAATATGTGGGCCGCACCATTCGCTCTTTTGCTATAAGAGTGGCGGAGCACATTGCCCTCATAAAAAGTGGGGACATTAAACACACTGTCCCCCGACACTACAAACTGCAACACAATCGGGTTATGGAGGGGACACAGTTTGTGGTGATAGATCGGTATGTACCCCCTTGGAGGGGCGGCGCCATGACCAGAGGTGTCTCCCATTTGGAGACCTTCTGGATTCATGAACTCCGCACTCTCCACCCATTAGGTATTAACGTTGAATTAGACGTTAATGCTTTTATCAACAAAGCTTAGTGCTCGCTTGATTCCTGTTCTCTCTCCTATTTACAGTACAAGTATATATTTTATATATATTTTCTTGGATTCATAGCATTGGAACAAATACTCTTGTGTTTTCCTATTTTTATTGTACATCCTATTAACTGTATTTTATGGGTGCATTTTGTCATTCATTTTGCACTCTGCATTGTGGGTTCACTCCACCACTGTGTATACTCCACCACTGTGTATACTATTTTTTATTTCAACCTTCCTTTTTTGCATCGTTTTGTATCGTTTTTTATATATGACACCTCACTGGCATTCATTGGTACATGTCACATTTTTGTGACAATTTATATATATGCATGTCTCTTGCCATTCACCTTTGATTAATGGCTATACAAAAACAACATGTCACATTTTTGTGGCTGCTTGTGCACATGTTGTCTGTTTTTTGCCATTTTCCATTTATTTATCCACTTGCACTTCCTGTTGACAACTTTTGGTTCTGGGTAGGTGCAGGATGCTGTTGTCAGTCTGCACTTCCTGTGTCTCCGTATCCCCCCTCACTGACACATGGATGTTCCGCGGCACGCATGCGCACTATGAGTGCATTTAGATCCATGTCTACATTGTGGCTTATTTCCGCATTGGCGTCTATTTCAACTCGTCACTACGCACGCGCATCACATACGGCACATTGATCCGCTGAGCATGCGTCATACGCGCATCACGCACATGCGCAGTACATCATCGCGCTGTGCGCTTTTCTTTCCCGTTCTTAATGAGTGGCTTTCTTCCTCCTGTCGATCACTGCTGCATCCTTCTTGGATCGCTTTTACATATTGCACACCTTTCCGCCATTTCATAAATATTTAACCTCCCACGTGGTTCCATTCACTTCCGGTCCTCAAGGGGAGGCGTGGAACGCACGCCGGGCGGCCATTTTGGCCGAATACCGGAAGTGCCGTTTACACAGTCGTGGAGCTTTTTTCATCATTTTATTAGGACCCTCTATATAAACTCTGGTGGCTACAGTGGGGGGAACCCCCCAGACGACGTCTATGAAGACGAAACGCGTCGGGTAGGACCCCACTGTCGCACGTCTTTTCTCAGCGCTGTTTCATTTGTTTTATCTGGATTTACATGTGAGTGTACATCTGTTTATTTTTAATAAATTACTTATTTTTACGGATTCACACTATGTGGCCATTCCTTCTTTTTCCACTTGTCCACATTATCGTTTGGCTCTACTAACCCGACTCTGAGGGATTTGGTACCATCTGACTTGCTTCAACTACATCGTCCCCCCTGGTTTGGGCATCCACCAATTAAAGGGATACAGCATCAAGTCGATCCATCCACCAGTATCATCTTTCCAGGTCGCCCTGTACCACTCACCACCTAAGCCTACCTGACCCAATTTGGCGTACGCCCTTTGGGTCCATCCCATCTGGTAAGCCTCTTCATCTTCAGGTGGTGCTGTGTTTATTTTCACCACAGATGTCTTCTTGAATTATTCAGTCTCTTGAAGGACTTTTCACTTAATACACATAAATGTACTTTTTGGTTCACCTTTGGGAGTATTAACCTAATACGTTTTTACATATTGGATATTCTCTAGCGCTACACCTATTTTGTTTTTTTCTTGTCTATGCCTTGTTGGTTGTGTTAGCTGCTATTTTCTTCTGTGTAGGGCAGCGCAGAATCAATTTGTATATATTTCATCAGTCACTCCTTCCCTAGCCCCACCATCATGCCCTGACGAGTCCCCCGAACTGTTCGACCACAGTGTTTGGTACATGCTGCAGGAGGATGCGCAGCGTTTTGAAGGCTTCAACGATGGTACCCAGATTGAGGAAGGCAATACCGTGAGCCCAGAGAGAGGGGGTGCCCAAGAAGGACAACAAACTGGCAGTCATGTTTCCCAAGCTGCAGCATACTGCCAGGTTTGCTCCAGTGATGAGGAGGGAGGGGATGATGAGGTCACTGACTCTACGTGGGTGCCTGATAGGAGAGAGGGGGAGGAGGAGGAGACACATCTCCAACGAGGCAGGATGCCCTCCAGGGGCCAGCTTAAGGGCAGCCAACCGACTGCATCACACCGCAGAGCTCTGCATGTGCAGTGCGCTGCTGACTCCGCGCATTTTTCCAAAAGTTCTTTGGTGTGGGCCTTTTTTGAGACGTGTGCAGCAGATTGCACCGTTGCTGTTTGCAACACATGTCTGAAGCGTATCAAGAGTGGCCAAAACAGCAGCTGCTTGGGCATCACATGCTTGACCAGACATATGTCGAGTTCCCATGCAGTCCGTTGGCAACAGTACTTAAAAGACCCACACCAAAGAAAAAGGTGGACCTCTCCTTGCTCCTCATCAGCTGGGATCTCCAACCCCACTATACCTTCAGTTCTCTCAGAAACCTGCACTGAGAGGAATGTAGAATGTGTAGAATTAGGTGTGCCAAGTACTTGTGGGCATTCTGCTATCGCTACACCAACGTCCGATTGTAGCAGGCAAATCTCCCTACAACAGTTGCTAAACCGGTAAAAGAAATTTGGTCCCAGCCATCCACATGCCCAGCGGCTGAATGCTAGCTTGGCTAAATTGGTAGCACTCCAACTGCTGCCTTTTCAGTTGGTAGACTCTGCCCCATTTCGTGAATTTTGGAATGTGCAGTACCTAAGTGGCAGGTTCCCTAACGCCACTTTTTTTCACGGAAGGTGATTCTGGCTCTCTATCGGCATGTGGAAGGCAGTGTTGGCCTCACTGGACAGGGCAGTCAGTGGTAAGGTGCATTTATGGTCCAGCAGGCATGGACAGGGACGTTACCTATCTTTCACTGCGCACTGGGTGACCCTGCTGGCAGCTGGGAAGGATGCAGGACAGTGTGCAGTATTGCTGGAGCTTGTTTCACCACCATGCCTCCAAAATGCTACTAGTGGTGATTCTGACACACCTCTCTCCTCCACCCCTCCTTTTCTTCTTCCTCCATGGCCTCATTAGCCAATACTTAAGGCTGCAGCGCAACCCAGTGAAGAGGATATAGCAAAAATGTTCTCAAAAAGGCCTACCAACGAGCCAAACAAAATGCACGTGAATCACTTATTTTCAAACTCAAAGTTCGGGACACCAACTCTACTACCAAACTCATCACCACCTACAATGCTCATCAAGATATCTTCCACAAACTAACCAACAATAATTGGCATTTCCTCTCTGAGGATCCCATTATTTCCAAATATGTGGCTGCTATACCACAAATCACATATAGGAGATCTGATCCATCAGAGATGGGCTGGTGCACAGTCATCTTCCCCCTGCCACTCCCATTTTCGGAGCGATCAGTTGGCAGTGGCACTTTCCAATGTGGTCAATGCGATCAATGCCCATGGATCAGGGAAGGTGTTGGTTGTCCTTTACCCAGAGGGGGTTGCATAAACTGAAGGGGTATGCTGATTGCCACAACAGAAGGATTGTCTATCTTGCCATGTGTCAATGTGGGGCATTTTAGATCGGCGAGACCAAGCGTCCCTTCGCCAAACGCATCCAAGATCATTTATACTACTTGGATGCAGGACTACTCTATACCCCCATATGCAAACATGTGGGCCTTCACCATTGCTATGATCCATCATATATCTCCTTTACTGCATTGGAAGTCATTCCGGAGCTTGAAAGGGGAGGAGATTTCGATAAGAAAATTCTCCAAAAAGAGGCTAGGTGGATTTTCAATCAGATGGCCTAAAAAAAGGAAAGGAGTAGATATGGCGCTGTTCTAAACCTGATAGAGTTCAGGTGTGTTCTACTCCCCAAAGAGGGAGGAAGGAGATATAGGTGGGGAGAAAATATGAATTAAATGGTGCCTGTTAGATGAGTAACTACACCCAAAAAAAATGTCAGATGCATTGTGCCTATGTGCTCATTATAGTGATGAAGTATACTTGAAAATAAAAATAAAAATACATTAAAAATTAAAAATGGTAAAAAATAGGTGGGAACTCTGTGAAATGTGTGTCAGGCTGTGTGCCCGGCTAAATAAAGTGCAATGTGTAGTATACCAACTGGTTTATGTAATAAATAAATTAAATGTAGTAAATCATTATTAATTAAAATGACCATAAATACAATATGTTCAAACAATTAAATGAATATACAAAGTGCTGGTGTAAATAAACAAGTGAACACGTGATTGATAATGCAATGAAAGTGCTGTTGTGCAAGTGAAGGAATTAGTTTTGACTCTGGTGGGCTTTTCAATGAATAAACACTCTGTGCGTGCCTTATTCGTGCTCCTATAGTGATTGCACTCACCAGATCCTCCACCCCCTCTTGGGGTCTCACACATCCACAGTATATGCCACTGTGTAGCAGTATGGGATAGCTCCGTCTTTATTGTTGGCTATGGCGAGATTCCATTATGGAAAGAGAAGAAGGGAGCCCACATAGCGTAATACTGTATAAAAACCATAATGCAGAATCAGTGGGAGCCCTGAGGATGTCACTGGCCATGTCACCTGCCACCAGATGCCATCAGGTGTCCCCAGCGGAGTCCTTCCTTACATCAGGTGCCCCCAGCGGAGTCCCTCCTTACATGCAGCCCCAAAACAGGAAGTGTTTAATTCAATGTCCGGTCCATCAAGTGTGGGCAAATCTGCACTTACACCTAAGGCATCAAAGAAACTCCACAGGAGATGTGTGTCTGGGTCTCCTGAGAGCCCACTAGTCCAGCAACAATATATGCATTGTGTCATATAGAGATTCTTACACTGTACTCTATACACAACAGGGCGAGCTGTGTGTTGTTGTTGATGGACCGGACATTGAATTAAACACTTCCTGTTTTGGGGCTGCATGTAAGGAGGGACTCCCCCTTTTTTCTCCTCAATCAGAAGGCCACCTACCCACCAGGCCTTAATACGGCGCTATCCTATAAACCATTTCTTTGAATAAATACATTATACAAAATTTGTGTATTTTTTTCTTGTTCTATTTTGCATTGTGCAATTCTGGCATATATACTCTGTAGGCTTTAGTGCTTATGTCTATGAGGCATTTTCCAGCGTTAACATAACCACTGCAGTCTTTATGTGTATTGTAATGCCACTTGATCTCCTACATAGAGATGTACTACATGTAAATTTTATTATCATATACATGTTTTTATCTTTGTAGTTTACTTTTGCTTCAATATAATGTTTTTGGTCTCCTTTTAGTGAACCACCATTCCTCCTGTTTCAGTACCCGCCCGCTGGCCACTTTGGGACTGCTCACCATTGGTAGTGAAATTTGGTTGTCCCTGCATAAGAGGGCAGAGCTTCCCCTTCCGCCCTCACATCCTATCCTTGCATCGGCGCGTGATGGATGGCGCTGGCGCACCAATCCCTTGTGGACTGGACACCTGCAGGGATGCCTGGACCGGAAGCGATGTTAGGGGTCGCATCCGACCCTTCACTTCTGGTGGGACTGTGTACATTTAAGATGGCGGTGTCGGCTTATTGCCGACACATGCATCTTGATCCTAAAGCGATGTGGCAACTTCCACACCGCTGTCTTACCACCTCTTTAGGATAATCTTATCCATATCATTCATAAGGTAATGCAGCATACACACGGGCGGACTTTCTGTCCGGACTGGTCCGACAGACTTTTCGACGGACTTTTGACAGACTTCTGACAGACTTTTTTTACGAATGGACTTGCCTACACATGACCGGACTACGGACAGACTTACCTACACACGACTGGACTATGGACAGACTTGCCTACACACGACCGGACTTTCCGGTGGACCTAGTTCCCGACAGAGTTACGGCGGGCTTTCCAAATGAACGGACTTGCCCACACACGAACAAGTCCGTTCATTTTGAATGTGACTCGGGTACAACGGGAATAGAAAAGGAAGTCAATCTCACCACTTTTATCGGCGAGATTGATGCCTTGCGAGCCCCGTCGTGGGGCATACCAGTTCCTTAGGTTTGGTATGGATTTTATGGGGAACCCCCTACGCCGAAAACACGGTGTGGGGGTCCCCCAAAATCCATACCAGACCCTTATCCGAGCACGCAGCCTGGCAGGTCAGGAAAGGGGGTGGGGACGAGTGAGTGCCCCCCCCAAACTGTACCAGGCCGCATGCCCTCAACATGGGGGGTGGGTGCTTTGGGGGAGGGGGGCGCCCCCCCAAAGCACCTTGTCCCCATGTTGATGAAGACAAGGGCCTCTTCCTGACAACCCCGGCCGTTGGTTGTTGGGGGCTGTGGGCGGGGGGCTTGTTGGAATCTGGGAGCCCTCTTTAATAAGGGGACCCCCAGATCCAGGCCCCCCACCCTATGTGAATGAGTATGGGGTACATCGTACCCCTACCCATTCACCTAGGGAAAAAGTGTCAATAAAAAAAACACACTACACCGGTTTTTAAAGTAATTTATTAGACAGCTCCGGGGGTCTTCTTCCGACTTCGGGGGTTTTCTTCCGACTTCGTCGCTGTCTCCGGCCTCTTCTCCCGGTGTCCGGTTCTTCTCCCGTTTTCCGGCCTCTTCTCCCGGTGTTCGACCTCTTCTCCTGGTGTCTGGTTCTTCTGCCGGCTCCTCCGCTATCTTCTGCCGCTCTTTTGCTAGCGGTGGCCCGGACTTCTACGTCATCTTCTTCCCTCTTCTCTTCTTCCGATGTTGACACAATGCTCTCTCCTGCTGTAATGCTGTGTGAGCAGTGCGCAATGACTTATATAGGCGGTGACCCCATCCCCTTATAAGGTCACAGTCCCTGGGCATTCTGGGATTGTGACGTCATAAGGGGGCGTGGTCACCGGGTGTTGACAACGCCCCCTGATGACGTCACAGTCCTAGCATGCCCAGGGACTGTGATGGCCCAGCGCTCACTCGTCCCCACCCCCTTTCCTGACTGGCCGGCTGCATGCTCGGATAGGGGTCTGGTATGGATTTTGGGGGGACCCCACGCCGTTTTTTCGCCGTAGGGGGTTCACCTTAAAATCCATACTAGACCTAAGGGACATCGACGCCTCCCTCTCGCACTTGCCGCAATAGGAAAATTTGTTTTTCCTATTGCAGTGAGCGTGAGATGTTGTACCCTGCCCTTGCGTCGTATCTGGTCCATCAGACCAGCATACAGATGAACTGGCTTTCCGTTAGGAACTGAGTCCGTTGGAGTTACGACGTAAAGATTTGAAGCAGGTTTCAAATCTAAGGTCTGTCGGATTTCCGACCTAAACGGTCCGTCGGAAGTCCGATGCAGACCACACATGGTCGGATTGTCCGCCGGATTCGGTCCTTCGGACCAGTCCAGGCAGGAAAGTCCGCCCGTGTGTACACGGCTTAAGAGTTGATTTCCCAATTGTGAGTCCTTTCCACTGGTGTTTTGCTTTCTGGTTGGGCGGCCATTGTGCGGTGTGTTTGGTGTATCACCCGCACTGCTTTATTAGTTCATGTAGTAACTTTTCTTTTTACTTGTAAGTAGCCAGCCCCAGCAATCTTTGTGGCTTCTCTATACCCCATATACCCTTTATTTATTTCATAGAGGCTAATAAAATCATTTATGTGGCTTCTCTATACCTTATATACCCCTCATTTATTTCATAGAGGCTAATAAAATCAAATAATTATATCTATTACATAAATTTAATAGTTAATGATAAAAATGAATATGTATAAAATCAGCGTATTAATTATTTACAAATCAAAGTTAATTAATTAGGATAATATATACAACATTAATACATTAATTATCTCTAAATTTTAGACGGCATGGCTAAAATTCTTATTGGAATTTTTCTAGGACATGTGGCACTAGGCATCATATGCTGTTGCCTACATAGACGCCAATAATATGTATGCTGCTTATACATAGGGTAATACCAGCAATACCATCAACTTTAATATCTTCTTATTTTTGTAAGTCATTACTCACATAATTTTGTCTTTTTAATACTGTCAGATTACCATTCTTTTCAACAATCTAAACAAGATCCAATTTCCCTACCGGCTTTACCTGATTGGACCTGACATCCACGGGAAATCAGCACCAGGTGGTCCTATTATGGGTGTATGGCTGTGCAGTGGTGCGGTTTAGTGGTTCACTTTCTTTTATTAGACCAGGTGAGCACTTGTAAGATATTTTGTGTACATAAATGTTCTTCATCTGAATAACCTGTTGATGTTTCTAAATTGATTATGGGATATACATCATTATACTAATGGTATGTTTCATATTTTATGAAATATAGATGAAATCAGTAATGCATGTAGTGCCCTGATGAAGCAATAAGCAAAACATGTTGGCTGCTCCTGCATACTTACGCAAATTGATTTCATATAACAAGTTGTAATATATGGTTACAATATGTATTTTTATTGAAATTAGACTGTATTGTTTTTTATCAGTTTGTCTTAATAAAATTTATATTTTTATACTAACCGTTGTCGGTATTGCTCACCTTTAAATAGACACATTATCTCCCTTTAAAATCCCACTATCCTTTTGAGAGAGCCACCTTTCCTTCTTCACAATCTTCTCCCTGGCCTCTTCCTCTGTAGATTTGTCCTCGGAACCAGCGGTGCTCCGTAGGGAATTCAAGGGGCTACGCAAGCACTCAGGCAAAAAGATGCCATGCGGTGCTTGGACTGGTGTGCTTAGGGGACAGGAGCCACACTGGGGCAGAGATTCTGTCAGCTCCGAAGGGGCAGGCTCAGAGGTTGTTGACGTTATGCCAGCTTAAGGCAGGAATGGTGGTTTGCGACAATGGCACCGACCTCCTCGCCGGCCCCTGACAGGGACACTTCACCCATGTTCCCTGTTTGGCTTACTTACTTAATTTGGTGGTGCAGTGGTTCTTGTGCAGGTACCCGGGCTTACAGGAGGCAGGCCAGGAAAGTCTGTGTGCATTTCCGCCGGTCATATAATGCCAGTGCTCGGCTGGCTGACCTTCAAAAGGAATACAACCTGCCCAAGAACCGCCTAATTTGTGACATGCCCACCAGATGGAACTCAACATTGGCCATGCTGCAGCAGCTGCACACGAGTACCTGTCAACAATCTGCCATCACTGAGTACCTGTGCGACTATGGCACCAGGACAGGGTCAGGGGAGCCTGGCTTTTTTTCGCCATGCCAGTGGCTCATGATCAAGGATGCATGCACTGTCCTGTTACCATTTGAGGAGGCCATGAGGATGGTGAGCAGTGACAGTGCATGCATCAGTGATAATGTCCCTCTTGTCTACCTGTTGGAGCACACGCTGTGTGGAATAATGGACAGGGTACTTGAGGCAGAACAGAGACAGGAAGAGGAGGACTTCCTTACCTCTCAAGGCCCCCTTTATGCAGACAGTGTTCCTGCAGGCCTGCCGATCATACAGGAAGAGGAGAAGGAAGGAGGAGGAGGAGGATTGTGTCAGCATGGAGGTGGAGCCTAGCACTCAGCATCAGCAGCAGTCTTCAAGGGATCGTTTACAGTCCCCAGAAACCCATGGACTTGTACGTGGCTGGGAGGAGGTGGCTGCGGATCAGGTCATCCTTAGTGACCCAGAGGACTCCGGACCAAATGCCTTAGCAAACCTAAGCTGCATGGCCTCCCTGATCCTGCAAAGCCTGGGAAAGGACCCTCTGATTCGTGGTATCAAGGAGAGGGATCAGTAATGGCTGGCAACCCTCCTTGATCCACGTTACAAGGGTAAGGTTGCGGAACTTATCCAGCCATCGCAGAAGGGAGCAGAGGATGAAACATCTTCAGGAGGCCTTGCAGAAAGGTTTGTGCAATGCATTTCCAGAGCCTGGGAGGTTACAAATTCCTGGTCCTGGACAACGTGTTGCTGAGGCTTCGGGCAGTCACAGAAGGAGTGGTGGAGAAGGTGGCCGTCTGACACATGCGTTCAGACAATTTTTTAGTCCTCAGCCCCAAGGTCTGATCGGTTCCAGCAACCATCGCCAGCGTCTGATTTACATGGAGCAGGAATACCTAGGCGCAAGAGACCAGACTTGGAGACCTTTCCCATCGAAAATCCTCTGGGTTACTGGGTCTTGAGGATGGATCACTGGCCAGAGCTTGCACAGTATGCAATTGAGCTACTGGCCTGTCCAGCATCCAGCGTTCTTTTGGAACGCACATTCAGTGCTGCTGGAGACTTTGTAACCGATCACAGAGTGCGCCTGTCCACCGACTCAGTTGATCGGCTCACCTTCATAAAAATTAATCAGTCTTGGATCACCAGCTACTAAGCACCTGATGCTGATGTAACCAAATAATTTTTTAATGAATGTGAGATCCCTTCAAGACTGCCTAACCTGATGCTGAGTGACTATCCTGTTATGCTGAGTGACTATCCTATGCCTCCTCAATGTTCATGTTGATAGCTTGTAAGTACATTTTTGGTTCTGGGAACTATCACCAGTGGCTAAGGCCCAATTTTTCTGCCCCTGTTTAACAGGGGCATGTAATTATAATTTTTGCTGTAATATTTTGCAGCAGGGCTTGTTCCTGTGCTCAACTAGAGTATCTGTGAGGGATTGCAGTGTTGTGGCACCAGCACCAGTGCCTAAAGCCCAATTTTTCTGCCCCTGTTCAACAGGGGCGTGTAATTACAATTTTTGCTGTAATATTTTGCAGCAGGGCTTGTTCCTGCGCTCAACTAGAGTATCTGTGAGGGGTTGCAGTGTTGTGGCACCAACGCTAGTGCCTAAAGCCCAATCTGTCTGCCCCTGTTCAACAGGGGCATGTAATTACAATTTTTACTGTAATATTTTGCAGCAGGGCTTGTTCCTGCGCTCAACTAGAGTATCTGTGAGGGTTTGCGGTGTTGTGGCACCAGCACCAGTGCCTAAAACCCAATTTTTCTGCCCATTTTCAACAGGGGCGTGTAATTACAATTTTTGATCTAATATTTCACAGCAGGGCAAGTTCCTGCATCCACCAAGAGTAACTGTGAGGGCTTACAGTGATGTGGCAACACCACCACAGCACCACCAAAGGCCCAATTTTTCTGATCCTGTTCAACAGGGTCATGTAATTACAATTCTTGATATAATATTACACAGCAAGGCCGGTTTCTGCGCCCACCAAGAGTAACTGTAAAGGGCTTACAGTGTTCTGGTACCACCAAAACCTAAGGCCCAAATTTCTGCAGAGTATATAGGGCAGGCCCCTACTTTCAAACATCTGACTTACAAACTACTCCTACTTACAAACAAAGGGAGACAACAGGAAGTGAGAGGAAATCTACCACTAGGAAGGGAAATTCTCTCCTGTAAGAGTTAATATGGGAAAAAGGTGTCTCCTCCACTGATGCTTTATCACCAATCATTGTTTCCCTAAAAACCCCAAATTTTCAAACTCCAATTGTCATTGGGACAGAAAGTGAGGTGAAATCTTCTGAAAAGGGGCACAGACAGCAAAACAAATGTTACAGGGGTGATAAGAACCCTTCCCTATGTTTTCCAAAAAGTTTAAAAATAGATTTTTTGGCTGTAGCCACACTTACAAAATGTAACTGTTCCAAATTACGAACAGATTCAACTTAAGAACAAAACTACAGTCCCTGTCTTTCTTGGGACCACCTGTATACTGCTGTTCAGAGTATATGGGGCCTGGGGGCCCCACGCCTTTTCTTTTTTTAATTTGGGTGCGGGGTTCCCCTTAATAGCCATAAAAGACCCAAAGGGCCTGGTAATGGACTGGGGAGGGGTTACCCATGCCGTTTTTCTCAATAATTTGCATCCATATTGCCGGGACCCGACATTACATCACAGCCGCAAGCAGTTTTAAATTACTTTTATTCCTTTAGAAATGTCATTTTGTGCAGGGACTGTTCTAAACACTGGAAACACAAGCCACTTTACAGGCATACTATAGACACCCCCCAGGTACGATATTTCAAGGAATATTACACTTTTATTTTTTCACTTTAAGCATCATTAAAATCACTGCTCCCGAAAAAACGGACATTTTTAAAACTTTTTGCATTGATACATGTCCCCTGGGGCAGGACTCAGGTCCCCAAACCCTTTTTAGGACAATAACTTGCATATTAGCCTTTAAAATTCGCACTTTTGATTTCTCACATTCGAGTCCCATAGACTTTAACGGTATTCGAAAGTTTGCTGAACTTTCGGTCTGTTCGCATGTTCTGGATGCGAACTGGGTGTTCGGCTCATCCATACTCCCCAGTAAGCGTGCTAGATATGGGGGTAAAATGTTTAAGCTCTGTGAGAGGGCAACAGGCTATACATGTAATTTCTGGATTTATGAGGGAAAAGATAGTCGTGCGGAGCCCCTGAATGCACAGACTACATGGGGAGCAGTGGCAAGATTGTTTGGGTCTCCCTTGTTCCATAAAGGGTACCACTTAAACGTGTACAACTTTTATACAAGAATTCCACTTTTTAGACAACTTTATGAATTTGAAATTGGGTCATGTGGCACCGTGCGACCTAATCGCTGAGGCTTCCCCAACGGCTTGTAAATACCCAACTTAGAAGGGGGGAGAAAGCCTGCTTGAGAAATGATGAATTGCTTTCAGTGAAGTGGAAGGACAAACGGGATGTTTTCGTCCTGTCCTCCATTCACGCAGATACGACAGTCCAAATCGAAATGGTGACTGGTGTTGAGAAGCCCCTCTGTGTCCACGACTACAACCTTAACATGGGAGGGGTTTACTTCGATGACCAGATGATGGAGACGCTGGTACAATGAAGTGTCTGTATATTTATTTCAATTGGCTGTCTTCAACGCTTTTGTACTATACAAAGCATCAGGAAGCAGTGGAAATTTCAGAAGAAATAATCACGGCAGTTTTGTATCCAGAAGGTGCTGTGGCTCAAACTTCTAATCCAGATGCAGTGAGCTGGCTGCATGAGAGGCATTTTCTGATCCCCCGGATGCCATTCCTGGTACCCTGACCCAAAAGTCACCCCAAAAAAGATGTTTTGTCTGTAGCAGACACGGAATAAGAAGAGTCACCCGCTTTTTTTGTCCTCCCTGTCCTGGCCAACCTGGTCTCTGCTTTCCATTGCTACCACACATAGTGGAGTATTAATATAGGGTACAGCAATACACAGTCTAGGGCACACATTCACACAAGGTCTCGAAAGATGTTAGATAGTCCAGAAATGGGCTATCAAATTTTGAGAGACCCTAGCCTGGAAAGTTTACACTTTATACTTTACAGTTTACAGGTTACAAAAAACTAAAAAAAAAGCAAAAAAATAAATAAAAATTAACCATTCTACCGTGGCAGGTCGGCTCCCCTATGTAAATTGCCGTAGCTGTACGTCAGCCCTTTAAATAGCTATAGCAGGGGGACTCACTGCGCGTGGCCAGCGGGCACGATGTCTCCTCCCCCACTGAGTCCCACCCCCATCAGTTAGAAACACACACAGGGAAACACATTTAACCCCTTGATCGCCCCTAATGTTAACCCCTTCCCTGCCAGTGACATTTACACAGTAATCAGTGCATTTTTATAGCACTGATCTCTGTATAAATGTCAATGGTCCTAAAAATGTGTCAAAAGTGTCTGATCTGTCCACTGCAATGTCGCAGTCCCACTAAAAATCACAGATCGCCTCCATTACTAGTAAAAAAAAAAAACAATAATAAAAACGCCTTAAATATAGCCCCTATTTTTTAGACGCTATAACTTTTTGCACAAATCAATCAATATACGCTACGCTTATTGCAATTTTTTTTACCAAAAATATGTTGAAGAATATATATCGGCCTAAACTGTGGAAGAAATTCTTTTTTTTTATTTTTTTGGGGGGATATTTATTATAGCAAAACATTAAAAAAATTGCTTTTTTTTCAAAATTGTCGTTCTTTTTTGTTTATAGCTCAAAAAATAAAAACCGCAGTGGTCATCAAATACCACCAAAGGAAAGCTCTATTTGTGGGAAAAAAGGACATCGATCTTGTTTGGGTACAGTGTCGCATGACCGTGCAATTGTCAAATAAAATGACGCAGTGCTGTATGGCAAAAAATGGCCTGGTCATTAAGGGGGCAAATCCTTTCGGGGCTCAAGTGGTTAAAATCACAATAATTGTCGTTTTATTGAGTTAATGTTTTCCTACCCATTAATGCAGGAGACTTATTTCTTAAGCTACCTGATCTTTTGGACAGGGGACTTGCGAACACAGCCACTAAAATCACTAATGACTTTCAAAACCTGGGCGCAAGGATGGAAGCGATAAAGCATAAACTGGATATCACAGTGTCCAGGGCTAATCAGAACACTGATCACATCCACGTCCTCCAAGAGCAATTGGAGGTGACTTTGAATAGGATCGATGACCCTGAGAATAGGTCAAGAAGAGACAACTTCAGAGTCAGAGGAATCCCTGAATCAAGCAATTCAAGAATTAATCAAATCCCTCATTCTGGAGATTGCCCCTATTAAGCTAGAATTGGACAGAGCACACAGATCCCTGGGCCTCCCTAGAAAAGACGGGACCCCCAGAGATATAGTAGTGAAGCAACACTTCTATAGAATGAAGGAAGAGATCATGAGAATTTCACGCCATCAACCCCGCATTCTCTTTCAAGGTCAGGAAATTCAAATTTTCGCTGACATTTCTCCCACGACCATACAAAAATGCAGAGCCCTGAAACCCCTACTGCTAATTCTCACTCAGGGGGAAATCAAATATTGGTGGGCATTTCCCTTCGCACTAAAATTTTCCTTCAAAGGTAAAACCCACTCATTCACCACATTCCCAGAGGGTGAACAAGTTCTTCTATCACTTAAACTCATCTCACAGGATCCTGCAATGGACACATCTAACATGCAAGCTGGCTCATCTAAACGCCCAACTCCCAACAGCCCAATCTCCCCTGCCTGGAAATCCACCAAAAGCAAAGACTGAAGGATCACATGCCAACCTGAAGATGATTGTTTCATGCCTTTTGTTTTCTGCCCCTCCCTCTTTGATCCGTCGACACCTGGACCCCTCCTAAGGGACTTTACCTTACATGGATCTACCACCAAGGTCTCCAAAACCTTCATGAAAACTTTGGTCCATATGTTCTCCAACTCTAGTTTAAATGCTTTCACCCCAGTGGGACTGTACTAGCATTCTCTTTGGATCTAATTAATGTCTAATTAACCTCAGAGTTCCACGGGAACTCTGAGGTTATGTTCTCACACAATTGCAAGAAGGGTTATATTATTTTATGTAGGATACTTCTTAGAAGGTTTTTGGTCCCGCTCGAAGCCCACTGGGTCAGGAGAGGGGTTGGTCTATTTATGCTTGTTTTTATCTTTATTTTTTGGTTTTGCACGTGTCGGCCATCTCCCCCTGTCTTACCCTCCCATAGCAGTGCGTTTAGTCCTAACGTCTCCCTGGACTACCCCATTATACCCTAATTTACTTCTTCCCTAGCAGGTCCCACAGTGGCCCTATCGAAGATTATAACTCACCTACCTGTCGGCAGTTCTCCTAATTGGAAAGGAAAATTTAACGTTTGAATTTTCATTGTTTGTTTTCAAGTTTTTGCTGCTTTTCTTTTCTCAGCATTTTGTTACAGGCTCCAGGGTTGGCTTTGGCTGTGGCAGTTGCCCTGCGCCTCCATCCATCCTACGATAATGGAATTTCCATCCTTGTACAATGGACTGGTGGTCCATATTTCAGATCACTATAGTTGGTTAATGGATGACGGAATCGGGAAAATCTCTTCCCCTCTCCGTCTCCTGCCTTTGTTAGGCCAAGATGTTCTCTTATTTCTTATGCTTCTTTGTATCTGCTCTAACCCTCCTGTTTTTTCTGTTCTCTTCCCCTTTTCCTCCAGGGTTACCAGGTCATATCCATCTCCTTCTCATCTAGCCACTCCAGGTCCCAGGCTCTGCTCCTCGCTCATCTGCTGCTCGGGCAGTATCAACATGGGTAGGGTAAGTGTCTCACGCATCAAAACATCCGTGTACCCCATCGATCATGCCTAATACCACACTGTCCCCTCCTCCTCTAAAAATTATTTCACACAATGTCCAAGGCCTCAATTCTCCAATTAAGAGGAGAAAAATTCTCCAATCTTATCGCAACCAAAGAGCATCAGTGGTAATGCTCCAGGAAACCCATTTTCCTACTAGATATTCCCCCTCATTCCTTCATGCTCACTTCCCCCAGTTTTACTTAGCAAAGGCTGAAGACAAAACCAGGGGGGTAGCAATCCTTTTTGCTAAGGACTGCCAATTTAAAGTTTTCCAGACTCATAGAGACTCTGAGGGCAGGTATATATTAGTGAAAGGTCGAATTGAAGATCAAATCTATTCATTTGTTTCCTATTATTCACCCAACAAAGGACAGGGTAAATTTTTCACTGCTCTATTTCAAACCCTTGGACCATTTATAGAAGGGACGATAATTTGTGGGGGGGATTCGAATGTTGCATTTGACCAGAGCCTTAAAAAGTCTAACCCCCCTCTAAACAACTCACTAGGCCCACTAAAATCAGTTCCAAAATTGCTAAACTAATTCACCAACAGGGACTCACAGACATTTGGAGAGAACTTAATCCAACCACAAGGGATTACTCCCATTTCTCAATACCCCATCAATTCTACTCAAGAATTGATCATATTCTTATTTCCTCCATCCATATACCAGCAGTTATTAAAGCTCAAATTAAGGAAACCGCCCTTTCGGATCACTCGATGATCACCCTAACACTTCAAGGACTTCTTCTTAGTCCTCCCTCTCCCCTCTGGCGCATCAAAGATCACATAATCAAAGATCCTATTCAGATCTCAGTAATAAATGGGACTTATTAAGAATATTTTACCTTGAATAACGTAGAGGGAATCTCGGCCGAGACCCTGTGGGCGGCGCATAAAGCCATGATCCGTGGCAAGTTTTTTCAAATTTCCTCTCAGTTAAAAAAGGAAACAACCATGGACATTTTAAAGCTGGAGAAAGAATTGAATCTTCTTTGCAAGAAACACAAAAAATTGAAAAAGCTTAATCTGGCGCTTACGGTCAGAGCCAAGAGTTCTCTACATTGGAACGGAGTGAAATTCTATCTAAATCAGGATAAAATGAGCATGATGTTGGCCTTGAAGCTTTCTCCCAAAACACGTTCTTTCGCACTTCCCAAAATAAGACTACAAGACAGCATGTCAACCCAAAACCCTCAACGCATCTTACAATCATTCCATTCTTTTTACTCTGAAATTTATAGTACAATTGATTGCACTGACGAACGCGCTATAGATGCATTTTTAGAAAAGTTACCTATCCCCACTATACACAAGTCCCACAAAGAAATTATGGAAGCCCACATTTCAGTAGAAGAAAATCTAGAGGTAATTAAAAATCTTAAAGGGGGTTCGGCCCCTGGACCAGGTGGGCTATCAAATCTATATTATAAGACTTTTGCCGAGACCTTGGCCCCTTATTTAACTAGACTGTTCAACTCCAAAAGGAAGAGCGACCCTATGGAATCACAATTAAATGCCGCTTTTATCTCAGTTATTCCCAAACCTGACAAAAACCCCGAATTGGTACAAAATTACAGACCCATCTCACTAATAAATAATGATTTAAAAATATTAACCAAAATTTATGCTAATAGACTAAACACATTTATTAGTAGGTATATTCACAAAGATCAGGTGGGTTTCATCCCAGGTAGGCAAGGCCCAGACCAGGTTAGAAGGGCTATAGACATTGCTTCTATCTTACAATCGGGTTGGGGTGGAGGATCTCCCCAGGAAGGCGTTTTTCTATTGTTAGATTTACAAAAGGCTTTCGATTCTCTGGCATGGCCCTTCATATTCGCCTCTCTCAAATTTTGGGGGTTTGGTGAAAATTTTACTGGGATCCTTAGATCACTCTATTCTGAGCCTGAAGCAAAGGTCAAAATGCAAGACTTCTTATCATCCCCCATTAAAATTGCCAGGGGAACTAGACAGGGATGCCCCTTATCCCCCTTAGTGTTCGCTCTAGCAATAGAAACCCTCGCCATAGCAGTTAGGTCGGACCCAACCATTAAAGGGGTTGAGTGCGGAATAAATACACATAAGTGCACCCTATTTGCGGATGATATCCTCTTATTTATCACTTCCCCTATTACATCTTTACCCAACATTAACAATCTTCTCCAAAATTTTGGTGACGTATAGGGCCTACGAGTCAATATGATTAAAACTCAAGCATTAAACATCTCACTCAACCCAGCCTTAGTCGAACAGCTAAAACCTGCCTATAAATTTAAATGGAGTGATTCTTCAATCCGCTACCTAGGAATAAACCTCACACCCAGAATAGAATCCCTCTATCAAGCTAATTACCCCCCTATGTATTGTAAATTAGAAGAGGACCTACGAGTATGGTCATCTCACAAATTATCGTGGTTAGGAAAAATTCACTCTGTTAAAATGACCCTTCTCCCTAGAATCTTATATCTTTTTAGGGCCCTTCCGATTCCAATTAAAAAAGACCACCTCAAGAGTTTTCAGGGGAAAATTATAACATTTATTTGGGGGGGGTAGGGGATACAGGTTTGCCAGGAACACTCTTTACACCCTGAAATCTAAGGGAGGATTAGGTCTTCCAGAGCTACTCAAATACTATCAAGCAGCTAGACTGGCCCAACTGTCAACTATCTATTTTAGGGGTGAAAAACCTGATTGGGTTAATATAGAAAGTCAGGCATTCCCAAAATACACTTTGGATTTTCTTTTATGGAGTTCCTGCAAATCTAGACCCTCTATTATGGCTCCCACACTCTCTTACTCCTTTAAACTCTGGGACAATTTGATCCATCTACCCTCCCTGACTTCTCAATTACGCCCACTAACGCATATTTTTCACAATCCCCTCTTCAAACCGGGGTTAGATATCAATTCCTTCCAGTGGTGGTTGGATAAGAGGATGTACCGCATTAGACACTATTTCTCTGCTTCCGGACCAATCTCCATGAAACAATGTGTAGACAAATTAGAGCTTCCTGACTCTGAGAAATTTAGATACCTCCAGATATCTCATTTCCTACACACAATTTGGAAAAACAAATCTGCCCCCCCCCAGAATTCACCCCTTATGAACGATGGTGTGGACAAGCAACAGATCAAAAAGGGGGCATATCTCTGATTTATTTAGCACTATCTGATCCCTTATCCAAGCTCCCATATATGACGGATTGGGAGAGCGACCTAGGTGAGTCCTGGGACCTGGAAGTGTGGCACAAAATGGGAACGAGAGCCTACAAAGGTATAGTAAACATTTCATTAATTGAAGCAAACTTGAAGGTCTTGACAAGATGGTACCGGGTCCCTACCAAACTGGCACAGATGTTCCCATCCTCGTTTCCTTTATGCTTCAGAAATTGCCAAGCCCAGGGTTCCATGTTACACATCTGGTGGGAATGTCTGAAAATTAGAGTATTCTGGAATGGGATCTTTAACTTGATTAGAAAAATCACGGACGTTTCCCCCAAGATAGCTCTCTTAAATGGCCATATTTCCAAAATTCCCAAAACATCTGATAAACTCATTTCTTTCATGTTAACGGGTGCCAAAATCACCATAGCGAAGGCCTGGAAACAACCAGGAGTCTCCCTGGCAGCCGCTAAAAGAAAGATTTCATGGATCATGTCCCAAGAAAAAATAGCAAGTTCTATAGCGGACTCTAACAAATCCTTTGTGGCAATCTGGGAACCCTGGGCTAAGCATGTAGGCATCTCTCTCATACCAGGAGTAGAGGTTTAAGACCTGAACGTTCATGAAAAGAAGTCTGGCAACCCTCTCATCCCCTACTTCTCTCACTCTAGTTCTATCTTCTCTCTTTCTTTCCACTATTCTTCTCTGTCGTGGGATGCTTAATTTATAACATTTTAGTATTTAATTATTCTATATATTTTTTTAAGTACTTTGCAGCTCCTGAGTCTGGGTTCCCAGGGGATTCTCCTACTGTCCCCCGGACTCCTGGTCTTATCCATCGGAAAGTCTGAGTAGGATCCTTCTCGCTGCTCGGGGCTCCTCTGTATCCCTGGGAGGCGCGAAGGGTCTTGATATAATAATTGCACTCCTATAATTTTCCACTCTCCGTTGGAGCTTGACACAGATTGTTCCCGTTAGGGGTGTCAGGCCTAATGATAGTATTTGGTGCCTTCTTTTACATTCCTTGGATAACTTAATCTTTATTCGTTTTGATGTTTATGGCTATTGTTTGACTCAGGAGATGCGTTGTTTCCATGTACTACAATATAGAGGTGGGCTGCGTCCTACTGAAAATTGAATGCCTTAAAATGTAATGTACTGCTCTTCAATAAAAATTTTGAAAATTAAAAAAAAAAAAAAAAAGCAAAAAGCAAAATAAATAATAATAATAACAAATTAAAGCACCCCTGTCCCTCTGTGCTTGCATGCAAAGGTGAACACATGCATCGGTCTCAAGTCGTATGTAAACAGCAATTGCACCATGCATGTGAGGTATCACCATGAATGTCAGATTGAGGGCAAAAATTATAGCACTATACCTCCTGTGTAAATCTAAAGTGGTAATCTGTAAAGGCTTTTAAAGCATGTCATGTTTGGTATCTATTTACTCGGCGTAAGATCATCTTTTATATCTTTCCAAACAATTGGGCAATTTATTATATTTTTGTGCATTAAAATTCAAAAAAAGGGTATTCTTTCCCAAAAAATTGCGTTTGAAAAACCGCTGTGCGAATACTGTATGGCAAAAAAATACCCACCATTTTATTCTGTATGACCTCTGCTTTAAAAAAAATATATATAGAATGTTTTGGGGGTTCAAAGTCATTTTCTAGCAAAAAAAAAATGTTTTCATGTAAACAAAAAGTGACAGAAAATGACTAGTCTTCAAGTGCTTAGAAGAGTGGGTAATGTGTGGCATAACCTTCTAATGTTTGGCATAAATGCCAGGACAGTTCAAACACCCTCCAAATGACCCCTTTTTGGAAAGTAGACACCCTAAGATATTTGGTGAGAGGTATGTTGAGCCTACGGATATATATATATTTTTACACAAAGTTGTCACTTAAAGGATATATTACTCACACATGCCATGGGTATATGTGGAATTACATCCCAAAATACATTCTGCACTAGTGAGAGACTTTTTGGCAGTCTAGCCACATACAGGACCCCAAATTCCAATAAGCACTTTCAGGCTTGTAAAGGGTGTTATTTCCTAATTACACTTGCACCTATCACAGATTTGGAGGCTCTGAAATGCCAGGATGGTACAAAATCCCTCAAAATGACACATTTTTGGAAAGTAAACACCCCAAGGTATTTGCTAAGAGGCATGGTGAGTATTTTGCAGATCTTATTTGTTGCCACATTTTTTTGGAAAATGAAGAAAGAAAACAAAAATGTATTCTTTCTTTTTTTCAATTTTCAAAATCTTGTGACAAAAAATGAGATCTGTAAAATACTCACCATGCCTCTTAGCAAATACCCTGGGGTGTCTACTTTCCAAAAGGGCATAATTTTTTTTTTGGGGGGGGGGTTGTGTCATCTTGGCATTTTAGGGCCTCCAAAACTGTGATAGGCAGTGAGGAAGTGACATGAGCAATTTATGCCCTTTGAAAGTCTGAAGGCGGTGATTGGTTGTTCGCACCCGTACATAGCTAGGCTTAGGCTCCCAAAAGGTCTCACATCTGTGGTATCCCTGTACTCAGAAGAAGCAGCAGGGTGTATTTTGGTGTGTAATTCCATATATACCCATAGCATGTGTGCGCAATATATCATTTAAAATGACAACTTTATGTAAAAATAAAAATTATGTCATTTTTCAAAAAATTGTGACAAAAAAATAAAAGCTTCCATGGGCTCAACATGCCTCTCAACAAATTCCTTGGGGTATATACTTTCCTAAAAAGGGGGATTTGGGGGGTTTTGTACTGTCCTGGAATTTGTAGCACTTCAAGAAATATGATAGGCAGTCAGAAAGTAAAAGCTGCCTAAATTCCAGTAGTGTGTAAACTGTATATATATATATATATATATATATATATATATATATATATATATATATATATATATATATATATATATATATATATCTCTTTTATATAAAGTTTGGGGAACCAGCTAGATCACAGGACACAGACAGAATTCTATAATGAGGGAATTGGTGCTGTTCAACCACATATGCACTGGATAATGATCATAAATATATAAGTGTAAAAAGTATATAAATGTAAAATATAAGTGTAAAAAAGGTGTGGGAAAAAAAAAAAAAAAAAAAAAAAAAAATATATATATATATATATATATATATATATATATCCAAACTATGATAAAAAAACAAGTGGTGAAAATCCAATCTAAACCACTCCGGTAAAGTGTCCAGCTTTAGTGTGTAAAATGTCCAATTCATAAACAAAGTGATGATAAAAAAAAATCCCCCAAAAATTTTTTTGAAAAAACTGTGATGTGTCCCTCCAATAGAATGACAATATTCTTGATGTGGCAAGTGCTCCCCGTCTTCCAATGCACCCCCA
The DNA here is from genome assembly GCF_042186555.1 of Aquarana catesbeiana. Taxonomy (NCBI): domain Eukaryota; kingdom Metazoa; phylum Chordata; class Amphibia; order Anura; family Ranidae; genus Aquarana; species Aquarana catesbeiana. Next base: position 705,770,052 of record NC_133324.1, on the reverse strand, counting down.
CTCGTGCCCTCACTCACCAGAGTGCCCAACCCCTGCAGGGGTAACAGGCATGTAGACAAAATCCAGCAGTGATGATCCTTGGTGACAGTCCTCAGTCCTCCTTCCCTTCTCTGATGTCACGATCTCCACCCAAGCGGTCTACCGCTTGGTCATCATATGAGTGAATTACCACCTAAACTGGAAGAAGATATCGAAGTCTGTTCCCAGGGTGCTAAGAGCCTTTGTGGGCAAAAAGCGCAATTTGACCTATCTGTAAAAAAGGGGTCAAACATCTCTGAGGAGATCGTGACATCAGAGAAGGGAAGGAGGACTGAGGACTGTCACCAAGGATCATCACTGCTGGATTTTGTCTACATGCCTGTTACCCCTACAGGGGTTGGGCACTCTGGTGAGTGAGGGCACGAGTGGGGGTGCATTGGAAAACGGGGAGCACTTGCCACATCAAGAATATTGTCATTCTATTGGAGGGACACATCACAGTTTTTTCAAAAAAATTTTTTTGATCATCACTTGGACATTTTACACACTAAAGCTGGACACTTTACCGGAGTGGTTTAGATTGGATTTTCACCACTTGTTTTTTATCATAGTTTGGATTGTTTGCAGATTTTTATTGATGTATTAGATTACATATGTTATAGCACATTGCACTTTAATGTATAATATATTGCTGTAGGAGCATTCCACCTATATAATTATATATACATATATATATATATATATATATATATATATATATATACATATATATATATAATGATCATAATATATAAGTGTATGGATAATGATCATAAATATATAAGTGTAAAAAGTATATAAATGTAAAATATAAGTGTAAAAAAGGTGTGGGAAAAAGGAGATATATATATATATATATATATATATATATATATATATATATATATATATATATATATATATATATCTTTTTTCCCACACCTTTTTTACACTTATATTTTACATTTATATACTTTTTACACTTATATATTTATGATCATTATCCAGCGCATATGTGGTTGAACAGTGCCAATTCCCTTATTATAGAATTCTGTCTGATTTGTGTCGGGGGGGGGGGGGCTGCAGTTCTTTTTTCTCCTCCAAAGCGTGGAACCATTGTTTCTCAGATCACAGGACACAGGCTTTTCAGTCAAAAGGAGATTTATTAAACTTAAATTGCTTCACAGCAGCAAAGATAAAAGAAAGATAATTCAGTCTCCCCGACTTGCAGGGTCCAGAACTGATATTGCAGTTAAACAGTGCTTGGTTTTTGTTGCACGTAACTTCCCCTGCCAGGAGGCTTCCAGGCAGGACACTGCCATTCACTTTTATCGCTGTACACAAAACCACCATCCACAGTCTCGTCTACACTCCTCCACACCCACCTACAACTTCCTGTCTTGTTTTAAACGCCAAGGAGGTGAAGGCAACAGTGGAGCTAAAACAATTGACTCGAGAGAGGGCATCTGCATTTTGATGCAGTCTCCTGAGCCTATGCTCCACTACAAGTTTAAATTCCTGGAGTGCCAGGAACCACTGAGTAATCCTGGCATTAGTCCCTTTATCTTGTCTCATCCATGTTAAAGGGGCATAGTCAGAAATCAGCCTAAACTTCCTCCCCAAGAGGTAATATCTAAGAGATTCCAGAGCCCACTTAATGGCCAGACACTCTCGTTCAATTATAGCATAGTTTCTCTCCGCTGGTGTCAACTTCCTACTGAGGAAGACTACCGGGTGCTCCTCGCCACGAACAACCTGCGACAACACCACTCCCAATCCTACATCGGAAGCATCAGTCTGGACAACAAACTCTTTGGGTGCTAATTGGGTGCTACCAGGACAGGGTGTTGGCACAGTGCCGACTTGAGCTCCTAAAAATCCCTCTCAGCGTCTGCATTCCACTCCAGCATGACCGATATCGGGCCCTTAGTCGGATCGGTCAATGGAGCCGCCAATTTGGCAAAGTTGGGTACAAACCTCCTGTGAGAGGGCGGGGACAATTTTGTATAACCTGTACCTTGCTGACCTAAGGTTTCACCATCCCTCTACCCACAATATAGCCCAGTTATTTCACCTCCTCTATTCCCAAAGCACATTTTTCAGGGTTAAGTGTAAACCCTTCCTTCCAAAAAGAGTCCAGCACTGCCTGGACTTTGAGCAAGTGTGATTCCCAGTCTCTGGTAAAAATGACTATGTCATCCAAGTACACTGAGGCATACTCCCGGTAAGATCGTAAAATCCTATCCATTGCTCGCTGGAATGTGGCTGGAGAAGTTTGCAGTACAAAAGGCTTTCTTTTGTCCTGAAAACTCCCCTCTGAGGTAGAAAAAGCATTTTTCTCTCTAGCAGCCTTCGTCAATGGGATTTGCCAATATTTAGTCTAATGTAGTGCTATACCTGGCTGGACCTAGTCTCTCAATAAACTCATCTACCTGGGGCATAGGGTAGGCATCAAACCCTGAAACTTCATTAAGTTTCCGGAAATCATTGCAGAATCGCAGAGTCGCATTGGGCTTCGGTACCAACACAATTGGCTCGACCACTCACTCTGCGATTCTTCAATAATCCCCAGGTCAAACATCTTCTTCACTTCCTCTGAACCGGCCTTCCTTTGAGCCCCTGGGATGCGGTAGGGCCGGACAAAAACTTTGACTCCTGGTTCCGTGATAATATCATGCTCTATGACACTAGTGAGCCCTGGCAAGTCTGAAAATTTTTCTTGATTTCTCTGCAAGAACTCCTATGCCTGCTGACTTTGGATTTTAGACAGGGTATTTGCTACTTGGACACTCTCCACCCCAACCCAAGGCTCAAGTCTTGTACTAGCCAGGGAGGTCACCGGTTTCCTGTCTGTCCAGGGCTTTAACAAGTTTACATGATATATCCGATAGGGTTTCCTCTTGCCTGGCTGGTGGACTGTCTAATTTACCTCTCCCACTTTTTTCACAACTTCAAAGGGGCCTTGCCATCTGGCTAAGAATTTACTTTCCACAGGGGGAATCAACACCACTACTCGATCCCCCACTTGGAAGTGCCTTATTTTAGCAGTCCTATTATAGACCCGTCGTTGAGCCTCCTGGGCTTTTTGCAAATTTTCCTTGACTAGTGGCATCATGGTTAGGATCCCCTTCTGCATTTGGGAGACATTTTCAAGAACACGGTTATGCTGGATAGGTTCACTTTCCCATTCCTCTTTAACAAAGTCCAGTAGTCCTCGAGGTCTCCGCCCATACACCAACTCAAAGGGCAAAAACCTAGTGGAGGCCTGGGGTACTTCCCAGATAGCAAACAGGAGAGTTGGTAACAGGCAGTCCCAGTCTTTCCCATCCCTTTGTACCACTCTCTTGAGCATAGATTTAAGGGTCTTATTAAAGCGTTCTACCAACCCATCCGTTTGGGGATGATAGACTGATGTGCACAGCTGTTTAATCCGGAACAGCTTGCATACATCGGCCATTTCAGGTCAATAGTCTAATGCCCTGTACACACGGTCGGACATTGATCGGACATTCCGACAACAAAATCCATGGATTTTTTCCGATGGATGTTGTCTCAAACTTGTCATGCATACACACGGTCACACAAAGTTGTCGGAAAATCCGATCGTTCTGAACACGGTGACGTAAAACACGTACGTCTGGTCTATAAACGGGGCAGTAGCCAATAGCTTTCCTCTCTTAATTTATTCTGAGCATGTGTGGCACTTTGTGCATCGAATTTGTGTACACACGATCGGAATTTCTGACAACGGATTTTGTTGTCGGAAAATTTTATAGCAAGCTCTCAAACTTTGTGTGTCGGAAATTCCTATGGATTGTGATGGAGCCTACACATGGTCGGAATTTCCGACAAAAAGGTCCTATCACACATTTTCCATTGGAAAATCCTATCGTGTGTACAGGGCATTAGTGGAGGTATCCCGCAGGGGTAGCACCTCAGGATATCGGGTGGCATAGTCGAGGATCACCAGTATGTAGGAGTGACCTCGAGCCGACTTTACCAAGGGACCCACTATATCCATGGCGATCCTCTTGAATGGGACATCAATTATGGACAGAGGGACCAAAGGGCTCCGGAAGTGGGTCACCAGAGCGGTCAACTGACAGGTGGGACAAGAGATACAGTATCTCCTTACCTCGGCTTTCAGACCTGGCCAGTAAAACCGGTCAGTGATCCATGCCTCTGTCTTTTCAACTCCCAGGTGTCCCCCTAAAACATTTTTATTGGCCAGGTCCAGGACCTTGCGTCTATACTGTTGGGGTACCAATAATTGCTCTACCACATTTTCTCTCACTTTGGTAAACTGATAAAGCAATTAATTACATATTGTGAAGTATGGCCACCGCTTATTCGCACCTGGCTCTTGGGGAACCCCATTTACTACTACAACCTGTTCCCATGCATGGGCCAAGTGGGGTCCTGCATCTGGGCAGTACCAAATGCCCCCTGGGGTACATCAAAATCCGGCAGGGCAGGGGTAGAGGCCATTCCTCCTCCTCTTCCCCCAGCATTACCTGAAGTTGGGAAGGTTCCCCCCCTCAGTGTTCAGGTAGGTATGTGAACCACACATCTTGACATCCTTAACAGTATCAGCACTACTTTCATCACCATTAACCAAACCATTAGCATTTTCATCAACTGGATCCACATTAAGAACATTTGGCATTTCAGGGTTATTCCCCTCAACAGCAGGAACAGAGGGACTAGTTTCTCCCCAGTCCCTGTTCAGGTAGTTCTCCTTGTCCCCACAGTTTTGCAAATAATGGACGGTCTCGTCCTATGATAACATCATGTACCAAGTTCTTTACCACTCCCACCTCTTGAGTACCAGTGCCACATGCTGTGGAGATGGACACCGAGATGAGAGGGTACTCTCTAGTGTCTCCGTGAATGCACACAAAGTTTTGCTTACCGGACCAATCTTCCCAATTACTCTAGGATGAACCAGGGTTACCATGCTTCCGGAGTCCAGCAAAGCCCGGGCAGGGAGGTGGTTCACTTGGACTTCACACTCAAATTTCTCTTTTCCAAGGTCAAGATGTGTTGTACATGCTTCATGGGCATAAAAAGACCCCCTCCGAAGAACCCCGCATTCCATGGAGGAGCCTCTTGCAGTGGGCCCCAGGAATGACATCGCCAACATTGTACATCCCCTCCTCTCCGAACAGGAACAGATCGCTGAGGAGGTATCAGGAGTGACTCTTGACCTTCCAGGGTGTTGGTTCCAGGGCTCCGGGGGACGTCCTTTCGAAGGGCAGCAGTTGATCAAATAGGCCGTGGCAGACTGGGTCCTTGGCGCTTGGTAGGGCCAAGCAGATCCTCCACCACTGTATATTGTTCCACCATCTCAACAAGGAGGTTCACTGTTTTGGGGTCTCCATGGCTGACCCACCATTGAAGGTCGTCTGGCAGTGACCTTAGGTATAGCTCCAGCATGACCTGCTTCACAATTTGGGGGCCAGACAACACTTCGGGCTGCAGCCATTTTTTTACCAGTTGCATCAGGTCATGCATTTGAGACTGTGGTGGACAATCTGGACGATACTTCCATTGGTGCACTCGTTGGGCCCGAACAGCTGTAGTCACCCCTAAACAAGCCAGTATTTCTGACTTTAATTTTTGATAGTCTTTAGCGTCAACTGGTTGCAGGTCGAAGTAGGCTTTTTGAGGATGTCCGGTTAGGAAAGGAGCAATTAGGCCGGCCCACTGGTCCTGGGGCCACCCTTCTCTCTCTGCTGTCCTCTCAAATGTAGCAAGAAATGCCTCTACATTATCACTCAGGCACAACTTCTGCAAAAAATGGCTTGCCCTCCTGGTCACCTGGTTGCCAAGGGCAACAGCTGCTTGCTCAGGGCCCTGAGAAAGCTGCTGCACTATTTCTTTTAAGGCAGTCACCTGAGCCTGCATAACCCCTTGCTGGGTCGCTTGCTGGGCTGTCAACTGGGCCACCAACAGGCGAGTATTTTCTTGCTGTACCTCCAGCTGGGTTGCTAAGCGCTGATTAGCTTCCTCATGGCAAGCCTACGCTTGTATATTATCCAAGGACAGCTGTTTAATTAGCTCCTCCATTGCTTCAGCTTTCAGGGTTTGTGCGGCTTTAACCCAGGACATAAATCCACTGTACTGTCCCTTTAAATGTCAGTTTTAAGTCCAATGCAAAAAAAAAAAGAAAAATGGCTGTTACTCTGTCCTGCCCGCATTCTCCACCACTTGTAAAGTTCGGGAAACCAGCTAGATCGCAGGACACAGGCTTTTCACTCAAAAGGAGGTTTATTGAACTTAAATAGCTTTACAGCAGCAAAAACAAAAGAAAGAGATTTCAGTCTCACCGACTTGTAAAGTCCAGAATTGCTATCGCAGATTAAACAGTCCTCGGTTTCTGTTGCAGGTAGCTTCCCCTGCCAGGAGGCTTCCAGGCAGGACACTGCTGTTCACTTCTGTTGCTGCACACCAAAACACCATCCACCATCCACATTCTCCTCTACACTCCTCCACCACCCATCTATAACTTCCTGTCTTGTTTTAAACCCACTTCCTCTGACAGATGAGTTAACCCTTTTTGTTCCCTTAAAGGGACCACAGTCCAAACAGAGGGGAAACATAGCATCCTTCCAGGACCCAGCCACAGCGTCCTGTACACTATATATATCTATATCTAGATATATATATATATATATATATATATATATATATATATATATATATATATATATATATATATATATATATATAGATATCTATCTAGATATCTATATATATATAGATATATATAGATATCTAGATATATATATATCTAGATATCTATATATATATATATATATAGATAGATATCTATATAAATATTTATATATATATATATCTATATATATAGATATAGATATATATGTATATATGTATATATATCTATAGATATATATATATATATATATATATATATATATATATATATATATATATATATATATATATATATATATATACCCATATATATATATATATATATATATATATATATATATATATATATATCTATATACATATCTACATATATATATATATACATATAGATATAGATATAGTATCTCACAAAAGTGAGTACACCACTCACATGTTCGTAAATATCTTATTATATCTTTTTTTAATGTGACAACGATGAAGAAATGACACTTTGTTACAATGTAAAGTAGTGAGTGTACAGCTTGTATACCAGTGTAAATTTGCTGTCCCCTCAAAATAACTCAAAATACAGCCATTAATGTCTAAAACGCTGACAACAAAAGTGAGTACAATGTGTCAATATTTTGTGTGGCCACCATTATTTTCCAGCACTACCTTAACCCTCCTTGGCATGGAGTTTACCAGAGCCTCACAGGTTGCCACTGGAGTCCTCTTCCACTCCGTCATGATGACATCACGGAGCTGGTGGATGTTAGAGACCTTGCGCTCCTCCACCTTCCGCTTGAGGATGCCCCACAGATGCTCAATAGGGTTTAGGTCTGGAGACATGCTTGGCCAGTCCATCACCTTTACCCTCAGCTTTTTTTAGAAAGGCAGTGGTCATCTTGGAGGTGTGTTTGGGATCAGTATGTTGGAATACTGCCCTGCAGCCCAGTCTCTGAAGGGAGGGGATATGCTCTGCTTCAGTATGTCACAGTACATGTTGGCATTCATGGTTCCCTCAATGGCTTATAGCTCCCCAGTGTGGCCTAGGCTATAGGAAGATTGCCAAGACCCTGAAACTGAGCTGCAGCATGGTGGCCAAGACCATACAGCAGTTTAACAGGACAGGTTCCACTCAGAACAGGCCTCGCCATGGTCGACCAAAGAAGCTGATTGCATGTGCTTAGAGTCATAACCAGAGGTTGTCTTTGGGGAATAGATGAGAATATGAGTGCTACCAGCATTGCTGCAGAGGTTGAAGGGATGGGAGGGTCAGCCTGTCAGTGCTCAAATTGGTCGGCATGGCTGTTGTCCCAGAAGGAAGCCTCTTCTAAAGATGATGCACAAGTAAACACAAGAAGCGGGGCATGGTTTCGGTATGCAGCAGTGAAGACGTGTCTCCTTTGAGCTCCGGCGCCGGCACCACTAATTATCGCCTTAACCCAGGATTTTACCCCGCTTCAAACCTGCATACCATGCGGAAGAGGTCAGGCAAGTCCCTGCCTAAAAAAGGAACCCCCTCGGGATCTATAAAACGCTACTTGGCCGTAGATCCGGAGGACACTCTTAGCATGGACGAGCTAGGCCGCTCTCCACGTGGCTCGTGGCCCACCTCCCGCCATAGGCCTGAGCCAAGGAGACACTCCCCAGCAACCGCGGCCTGCTCAGAGGGAGATGAAGGCACCTCCAGGCTCTCTGAAGTTGCAGCACTCGTAAGTGATCTCCCCACTAAAACAGAGTTTGCTTCCTTGTTCTCGGGGCTGGAGCGCTCTATCAAAAAGGAACTCTCTGCAGTGAGGTCAGATCTTGCGCATGTGTTAGAACGAGTGGAGGAGTCCAAGCTGCGGCTGGATCGTCACAAGACCGCCATTAGGAACCTGCAGAACACTACCCGCAACCTCTCTATCGCACACAGAATGGCCCTCTACAAGATCGAGGACCAAGAAAACCGCAACAGGCGGAACAACATCAGGATAAGAGGTTTGCCGGAGGCCACAGGAGATGATGATCTCCTCCCCTCCCTGCGGGGAATATTTAACAGCCTACTAGGCCAAGCGGCGGACTATCCTTTGAGGATAGATTGGGCTCACAGGGCTCTGCGTCCCTGCAATTTGTCATCGGAGGTACCGCGTGACGTCATATGCAGGCTGCATTATTACGAGGAAAAAGAGATAATAATGAAGAAGGCCCGTGAAAAATCACCATTGGACTTTGATGGGGCTTCTCTCTTGTTCTTCCCAGACCTAGCTAGGGAAACGCTGGAACGGCGCAGGGCTCTGCGTCCCCTGATTGAAAAGCTCTGTACAGCATTGATTAACTATCGCTGGGGGTTCCCTGCATCACTCATTGCGCACAAAGAGGGCAAGACTGTGACACTCCGCTTCCCAGAGGACCTGGAAAAGTTTTGCTCGGATCTCAACATCCCCCCACCAGAGCTCCCAGGATGGCAGGATCTCATTCCTTCCCCCACTACCTCCTCAGAACCGCGATGGCAAAAAGTGGATCACAAGCGTAGATCGGGCTCTTCTGGATCATCCCCCCTCAATTGGGGTAACTTGCGTTCTGATGTAGTTATGGCTCTGGCCTGAAACCTCTCATCCCTCGTGGTAGCTGCAAGTATTATGTTATCAGTTATGTTGTGGTGGATCCTTTTTTCATTTTTTCTTTGTTTTATTGTTCTTTTAATTTTTTCTCATTTTTGATGTTACTAAGTCTTATAGATTCCATTTCTAGAGAAATACAGCTATGGGCTATTGAGAGAGTTATTCTAGTGGGTTTACTGGGATTACTAACATATAATCTTGTTGTGTGTAAAAGATTTTCCTAGGGTTTTGTATATCACGTTTTGTACGTGCTGGCGCCGGGGCTCTGGGACAGACACAGGCGCCATATTGGGTGCTCGTTGTTTGTCGATCCGGGCAGCGGACCCATCCCCCGAGGGGTGTCGGGGGTCCCGTGCGCTTGGGCGCCTGCCCCCTAGGGGGTCGGGTGTCCGGGGGTGTGGGACTTGCGGCTTACCCCTATAATGCACTGCAGCGTTCTGCGTGCATGTAACCACCTGCAGATAGAATGGGTGTTGATTGTGCTGAAACTGATAATTTACCTCTTTTTTTTTTCTTTTTCTTTCAGCTACTTCTCTTTGTTTTTCCCAGCCCTACCCCATTTTTCCTCTAACCCCCCTCTTGGTTGTCTGCCTCGGATCAGATGGGTTCGGTGACTATATGGAGCGGGTTCCCCCTGTCGGTGTCAATGGCTAAGCTCACTTTACTTTCACTTAACGTTCGAGGACTGTATGCTCCACGTAAACGACATAATTTATTCAGAGAGTTGGATCGCCTGCGGGCCGACATTGTCTGCCTGCAGGAAACCCACCTAACACACACAACCTCGGTGAAACTCTTTTCACCACTTTACCCCACATGGTACTACAGTCTTTCTGATATACACAAGGCAAAAGGTGTGGCCGTTGGCTTCCGCAGGGGTACCTCGTTCATGTTTGATTCTATGGTTAGTGACCCTTTGGGGCGTTTTCTGTTCATTAGAGGTAAACTGGGCAATATGTCATGCACCATAGCTACGTTATACGCTCCCAATCGTGACCAAGCTAGTTTCTTGGCTACCATCCTTACCAAATTAACGGATTTCGCTCAAGGCTGTGTGCTGCTGTCAGGGGACTTTAATGCTCCTTTGGAACCCCCTCTAGACACGTCCCTAGGTATTTTCCTCCTGGGAACATTGATCCCAAACTCCACTCCTGGAACCTTGGGAACTCTGTTTTATTACACCAAGTTATCAAGGACTCTGACATTGTACCTCTTTCCATGCTCACTGCCACTCCGAACCTATCGCTCATGGATCAATGGAGATATTTACAACTGTCAGACTTTATCAAAACCCTCCCAAAACCATTGTGCAATACATCCAACTTAACATTGATAGAAGCAGCATTTGTTGATGATCAACCAGTGGAGAAACCCCTCTCTTATTTTTATAAAGCATTAAGTTTACTTGCTACTGAAGGATATCCTAGCTTTCTCCGCAATTGGGAGAAAGACCTCCACAAGAATTTGACGGAGACCCAAAGGACATCCATTCTTCAATTATCCCATTCATCTTCTATGTCCTCAAAAATGGCTGAGGTTAACTACAAACTTTTGACCAGGTGGCATTACACACCCGCTGTACTCCATAAACTCCTCCCTCAAAATTCGTCACTCTGTTGGCGGGGCTGTGGTGAGAGGGCGACGCATGCCCATCTTTGGTGGTTCTGCCCACTTATCACTATTCTCCACTGGATAAAAGAAATCCAGGGATCAGAGGTTCCCAATGATCCCCGGCAAGTATTATTGCATTGTACGGACGAACCAGCGGGATCATACAAAAAATCCATCACACCACATTTATTAAATGCAGCTAAACTCCCAAGATACCTTCCCTGTGCCAATGGATAGGTGAGGTAGATCATACATATTATATGGAAGATTTACCATACTCCATTAGAAACAAATCAGACTTAGGGAAAAAAATATGGTCCCGTTGGTTCGCCTTCAAGTATACTGCGGCATACGTGGAAATTATGGCTTCGAACACATAACGTTTTTATGTTAAGATTTGCAAAACTCTGACTGAGGCAGATACCCTACCCTCCCCACCCACCCCTCCTTCCACTTTCTCTCCCCTTCACCTCTTATTTTGTCTCTGTGTTTTTTTCTCTCACTATTTTTACTTCATTTTTTATGTATATTTTTATCAACAAAAAACGTGACAGGGCTAGGTCCTTTTCAAATGTTGTACTACATGTACCCTGATCATCTATGCTCTGAACAGTTATGTCTATGCTGAGATTCAGTGTGTTATGGAATTTAAAACATTTCATGTTCGTATTGTTTGTTCCAGCATGTGATGAGCATTCTACTGTATTGAACAGCCTGTCATCAATAAAAATATATTTAAAAAAAAAAGTAAACACAAGAAAGCCTGCAAACTAAGGACATTGATTACTGGAACCATGTCCTGTGGTCTGAGATCAAGATAAACTTGGGGAGTATAAAAACAAGTGTGTCTTGCCTACAGTCAAGCATGGTGGTGGGAGTGTCATGGTCTGGGGCTGCATGAGTGCTACCCGCACTGGGGAGCTACAGTTCATTGAGGGAACCATGAATGCCAACATGTATTGTGACATACTGAAGCAGAGCATGATCCACTCCCTTCAGAGACTGGGCCGCAGGGCAGTATTCCAACATTATAACGACCCCAAACACACCTCCAAGATGACAACTGCCTTGCTAAAGAAGCTGAGGATAAAGGTGATGGACTGGCCAAACATGTCCCCAGACCTAAACCCTATTGAGCATCTGTGGGGCATCTTCAACTGGAAGGTGGTGGAGCACAAGGTCTCTAACATCCACCAGCTCCGTAATGTTGTCATAGAGGAGTGGAAGATGACTCCAGTGGCAACCTGTGGAGCTCTGGTGAACTCCATGCCCAAGAGGGTTAAGGCAGTGATGGAAAATAATGGTGGCCACACAAAATATTGACACTTTGGGCCCAATTTGGACATTTTCACTTAGGTGTGTACTCACTTTTGTTGCCAGAGGTTTAGACATTAATGGCTGTGTGTTGAGTTATTTTGAGGGCACAGCAAATTTACACTGTTATACAAGCTGTACACTCACTACTTTACATTGTAGCAAAGTGTCATTTCTTCAGTGTCACGTGAAAAGATATAATACAATATTTACAAAAATGTGAGTGGTGTGCTCACTTTTGTGAGATACTGTATATATATATATATATATATATATATATATATATATATATATATATACACACACAGGTGAACGGTGTAGGAATTACAACAGTTTGTAAATGTGGACCTGACTGTATCTTTGTAGGTTGTGTAGCAATTGTATAATCTATATATATATATATATTTTTTTCTTTTTGCTATATTTTTTGTCCACGAATATGCAGGCACCCTTTAAGCAGAAAGAGTAGGCAAATGTCAGTAATATGGGAGATAAATGAGAATGAATATAAAACAGCAAAAACCTGCTCGAAGATTTCCACTTTTTATTCCACAGTGACCATGTTGCTAAACTGAAAATGCCAATAAACATAAAACATTTGCTTGTAAAAAGAATGTGAATATTAACCTGTCTATCTGCCCATGCCACTGAGCACTGCTGTTTAAAGAGAAGCATGCCTGTACTATTCTTTAGAAAGCAACTGGTTTCCTACTGTGCTTATTGGTTTCTCCAAGCTATCTCTTTGTCACTACAAGACACAATAATTACATAGGGATTAGCAGAAGGAACCACTGGGCACAGCAGGAGATACAGGAGATCAATACTCCAGGAAGGATCAGTTTCTAAAGAAGACTTCAACTGGAAAGTTCTCTTTAGTGCAGCAACATTCATGGGCACTTTCAATATGGCAACAGGGTCATCTTAAGAATTAATTGCAAAGAACAATTATGGTTAAAGGTAGTTCCACACACATAAGTATACAACATACCACAACTTCATACGAAACAAACTTATATTTACCAATTTAACAATTGTGATCAAAGGTAGTGCCACACACATAATTATACCACATACCACAACTCCACATTAAACAAACTTATATTTACCAATTTGCACATTGTTCTACCTACAATTGTTTAAAAATACAATATGTGTTAAAAATATACTATTCATTTGCTTTTTATTTCCATTTCTAATTTTCCCTTTCTCTGTGAGCGATTCTTAAATGATATTAAAGCAAATATGGATGCCACTATGGCATGGCATTACAGAAAATTTTCAAGGAGCAGCAGAATGCAGGTTTGAAAATATTTCTCTGCCACATAGCTGGAGTCCTGAAAATTATTCTGCTCAATATCCACTTGGAGTTTATGAAAATGATAGTAATTTTTTTTTTTTTTTTCTTGTTAAATATATTTATTGAGTTTTCACGGAAGAAGAAATAAAATGATACAATACATGGATACATATCAATCATCGGAAGATCTTTGCAGTATGATAAAAAAGATAAATAATTAAGTTAATAAAATAAAGTAATTTTAGAGATATCTTACAACCATATTTACTATGCACTAGTTGGGATTCTAGATGTAAGATTAGAGAAATAAATCAAGTTATTAGACTAAGTATCCATAGGAATATTTTAGGAAATAATAAAAGAAAAGGAGAGGGAGGAGAGATAAAGATGGAAAGAAGGAAAGAAGAGAGAAAAAAAAAAGAGAGTTTCCCGGGATGATGATCCGGCTCTCATTAGGTATACAAATATAATATATATTTCAGTAATAATATGATATATATCTTAGTGTGGTAACAACAGAGATTGGACAAAATCTGTAGGGAGGTAGTTTTTAACCCATGGTTGCCAAATTTTGTGAAATGTATTTATTTTATTTTCTTCAATAGCTGTCATCTTGGCGTATAAAAGTGCTCTGTTCATTCTGTGTTTAGCTTCAGCAAGAATTAGATTTTGAGACTTCCACGCCTTGGCAATCGTTTGTTTAGCTGCAGTGCTAAGTTGGATAAACAATTGGAATTGAGTATGGGTGAGTATTGTGGGTTTAAGGTTTAGGAGTGCCGTTGCAGGATCTGGAGGAATCGTGATTTCCAGGGCTTTAGAAGCCATAAGAAATATATTCTTCCAGAATTCTTCAACTACGGGGCATTGCCACCATATGTGAAAATGTGTTCCTGCTGTGTCACATCCTCTAAAGCAATTAGGTGAATATGTGGGGACAAATTTAGCTATTCTAGCTGGTACAAGGTACCAGCGTGCTAGAACCTTGTAATTAGCTTCTACAGCAAAACAGTTTGGAGAGGAAGTTTTGGTGGCTGACCATATATTCGACCAATCTTGTTTATTAAACACTCGATTCATATCTTGTGCCCATTTAGTTGTGTATGAGGGTAGAAACTCACTAGATATCATATTAAGTTGGAAATATAATATTGAGATAAGTCCTCTAATGTGTGGATCACTTATACAAATCCGCTCAAATTGAGTCATTTGATTAAGAGTTGAGCCTGTACTAAGAAGTGGTTCATAAAAATTTTTAATTTGTAAATATCGAAATATTTCAGTTTTAGGTAACCCAAAGGTTTCACATAGTACAGGAAATGTATAAATAGCTTTAGTCGAGGAAAGACTGTATAAACGAGTCAGGTTCATAGAGGTCCATGCAGAGAATGATTTTGGGAATTTCCAGGCAGGATAAAAGGCTGGATTATTAAGAAATGAAAGCAAGGGATTATGTGTTGATTGAAGATTATGTGTAAATTTACATTTATCCCATACTGCCAGGGTCTGTTTCGTGATAGGATTAGAAAGATGTATTCTATCAGCAGGACAGAGCCAAAACATATTTGCCACTGAGATAGGGTCACTTTCCACTGATTCAATAGCTACCCATAGGGGAGCTTCTACAGAAGTATGATACTTGGGTATAAGTGCTAGCTGCGCAGCGTAGAAATAGGAGGAAAAGTTGGGCAATCCCAAACCACCACTCAATTTATTAAGGTAAAGCGTAGATTTAGGTATACGAGGTTTGGTGGTACCCCAAATGAAGGACATAACTCTACGTTGAGTAAGTCTAAGAAAGTAAGATGGTAAAGAAATAGGTAGGACCCTAAATAAATATAAGAATTTCAGCAGGATTGACATCTTTACCGCATTAATCCTTCCCAACCATGACAATGATAGAAGAGCCCATTGTTCCAGGAAGCCGGAAGTTTGTTTAAGGAGGGGTAAGTAATTTGCCGCAAAAAGGTCTTTAAGGGAGATTGTGAGTTTTATTCCTAGGTATGGAAGCAGCTTTGGAACCCAAGTAAAGGGTAAGGAAGTTTGTGCCTGCTGAAGTTCTAACTGAGATAAGGAAATATTTAATGCATTTGATTTTGTTGGATTAACATGTAGTCCTGATATTTCGGCAAAATTATCTAGTGTTTTTAGTAGATTAGGGGTGGATATATGGGGATGAGACAAAAATATGAGAATGTCATCCGCAAAGAGACATAGTTTATGGTGATAATCACCTAGTTCGATACCTTTAATGTCAGGATTGGTTCTAATAAGGTGTGCCAGGGGTTCTATTATTAGGGCAAAAAGTAGAGGGGAAAGAGGGCATCCTTGTCTAGTGCCTCTTTTGATATCAATCATTGTTGACTTATAGCCTGCATATTTGATATATGCTCTAGGATTATTGTATAAGGATGAGACCCAGGTTAAAAAATTGTTTCCAAATCCCCATTTACCAAGGACATATTCCATATAAGGCCACGTAACCGAATCAAATGCTTTCCTTATGTCTAAGGATACAAGGCAAGCTGGGATTCGTCTAGTTTTAGCCGCATTAATAAGTAAGAGTGCTCTCCTGATATTATCTCCAGCTTGGCGTTTAGGCATAAAGCCTGTTTGGTCTTTATGGATTAGTAGGCCAATAATATTATTCAGTCTAGTGGCCAAAATTTTAGCAATTAATTTTATATCGAGATTTAGGAGGGATATAGGACGATAATTAGTCCAGGAGGTGGAGTCAGAATGTGGTTTGGGGATCATTGCTATTATAGAGGTGAGAGTCTCTGTTCTAAATGAGTTACCTTTAAGGATCGAATTGAAGGCTTTAGTTAAGACAGGTGTTAAGATTGATGCAAATTGTCTATAATATGTTGCCTAAAATCCATCTGGGCCTGGTCTTTTACGTAATTTTAAAGATTTTATTGCGTTAAGGACTTCAGTATCTGTAATTGGACATTCAAGAAGATCTTTCTGTTGTTGATCAAGGTTAGGAAGCGTGATATTGGAGAACAGTGTGTCTGCTTTAGTTTTATCAAAATTTGAGGCAGAAGAATATAGTTTAGATAACTTAGAGCGAAAAATTTCAAGTATTTTCACTGGGTTACTAGTGTAAGATTCCCGGGATACTTTCAATCTGATAGGCGTATGTATATGTTGTGAATTTTTTTAAATTCTGGCCATAGGTGTATCAGGTTTATTTGCCCTGCGATATTGAACATGCTGGCGTTTACTTATAAGTTTATCTGCGGTATCAGTAAGAAAAAGATCTAGATCCAGGTGGCTTTTTCTAGTTTGGTACTTTTGGTAGCATTTGGGGAGGTTTGAAAAGTTTGATGACAGTCATTAAAGGTAGATTCAAGTTTTGCAAACAACAGTTTGCGTTCTCTTTTAAGGTTAGTTGCTTGTTTTATCAGTCTACCCCTAATGACTACCTTGTGCACCTCCCATAATGTAATAGCAGATACATCGTCTGTATCATTGGAATTTAGGTAATCAGAAAGTGCTTTTTCAATCTCAACACGATGAGAAGGGTGGGTCAGAATTGAATCGTTTATACACCAAGTGGTATCGTGTGATCTAGGAATTGTGGAAGCAATGGTAATGAATACTGCGCAGTGGTCTGTCCATGGAAAAGGAATGATTTTGGATGATATGATTTCTGGTAGCATACTTGACGGGATTAGAATATGATCTATTCGTGAAAAAGAGTTATGCGGATAAGAATAATGAGTGAAGCGCCTATTAATAGGGTTCATCTCTCGCCAAGTATCTACCAGGCTATGAGTGGTGAGTAGATGTTGAAAAGTTAGGTTTATTGAGTTTGTGGTAGGTCCAGGGGGAGATTTATCTAAGAACAGGAAAATAGTAGCATTAGAATCCCCACAAATAACAACAGTACCAAACTTATGTACTTCTATAAGTTGAAAAAGGTGGGATAAGAAAGCAGTTGGGCGTTTGTTAGGGGCATAATAAGACACAATAGTAATAGGATTATCAGAAATAAATCCTGTTAGGAGAACATATCGTCCTTCAGGGTCTGTTATTTTGGATACAAAAAAACGGAGTGGAACGGTGAAAACCAATGAGAGTTCCGCGCTGTTTAACCGTAGCTGAAGCAGTATAGAATTGTGCATATGATGATGAAAGAAATTTGGGATAAACTTTGTCAGTAAAATGCGTTTCCTGCAAACATATAATATTAGCTTTTTTCATAGCAAAAGAGCGTAAAGCCTTGGTTCGCTTATGTGGAGTATTAAACCCCTGTACATTTAATGACAAGATATTTATAGGAGCCATAAAACAACGAATGCGAATATTATAGCATAACAAGCAGAGTACTCACCGAGAGCCAGGATCACCAACCCAAGAGTCAGGAGGGAATAGCAAAGATTAAAGAAAGAAGCAATAGAATAGAAAAAGAAAAAAGGAGAGGAGAATCGAACAAACCCAATATGAAGACAATTTAGCAGTATATAAAGGCTAAATAATAGGGTGTAGGAGCATCTCAGGAGAGTTTTTAGAACTCTCTGAGAGGGTCCGGGACCACCAATAGAGACCCCCATAACAATGGTAGGAGTCCTTAGGTGGAATAAAGGGCAACAAGAAATTCCTAAGGGATGTATAACATCGGAGGACGACAGGAACTATTCCATTACTATCATGGAAAAATTTCGCTTAAATTGTTACAAAAAAAGAAAAAATAAAGTTCAAAAACTTGAGAGGAAAAAAAAACAGAAAAAAGTTAATATAAAAAAAAAAAAAAATATTAAAAAAAAAAAATATTTTTGTAACATAACAGTAGTATGTAGCCATAACTCATTTTAGTCGTGAATATGGCCAGTTTATTAACTCTGTCAGCATACTGTGCTGGAAAAAAGTAGCAAGGACAAATAACTAGTCTGGCTTAGATTGTCAGTCCATTGAATCCTCATTGTTTGGTGGTGAATGTTCATATCGACCTCGCTTGTTAAGATTTTGATGGGAAGATGTGGAATAGCTGGGTTTTGGGTCTTTGTTTTGCTGTGTAGAACTAAAAGCTGAGCGTCTATGAGACTGGTCATTTGGTAAGATTGCTTCGGCTAGGCCCATATCAAATAGGGCTGACTTCAAGCCCTCTGAAGAGCAACAAACATATTTTGTTTCCAAATGAGTAAATCTGAGACAAAAAGGAAATTTGATTTCTCTGGAGTACCTGGAGTTGAGGTTTAAGTGCACGTCTTTTTGCAACCGTTAGTGGGGACAAATCTGTGAAGAGTTTATAGGTATTGCCCTGGAAGCTAAGAGATTCTCTCCCTCTGGCAGCTGTTAGTATCTGTTCTTTGGTTCTGTAAAATTGCAATTTAGCTATAATATCCCTCGGGGGACCATTTATTTTGCGTGGGGCTAACGCTCTATGCACTCTATCCATTTCGAACCTGTCAATAGGGGTTCCAGGTAATAATTCTTGAAAGAGCGCCGTGATATTAGCCTGCAGGTCTAGAACAGATTCAGGGATTCCCCTGATTTGCAGATTCGATCAACGATCTCTGTTCTCTTGGTCCTCTAAACGATTTTTGTAACGTAAGGTTTTCCTCTTTTAGTACCTTCATCTCAGACATGTAGTTCTGTGTAAAATTATCAATTTCATCAACCCTCAGTTCTAAGTCAGATGTTCTCTGACCTAGTTCTCTAATTTCTTTAGTCAGTTTGTCAGTTATATGATCAGAAGTCTGTTTGAGGGCTTTCTGAAGCATACATTCAAATTTTTTGAAGATGTCAGACTGTGTAGCAGCTTGTAATTCACAGTATTCATATTCAGACTCAGACTCACCGTTAGCAGCCTGTGTCTTCTGACTGTGAGGTAAAGATTTTTCAGTGTATTCACCGCTGTGCTGACTGTGAGGTAAAGATTTTCCAGTGTATTCACCGCTGTGCTGACTGTGAGGTAAAGATTTTCCAGTGTATTTACCGCTGTGCTGACTGTGAGGTAAAGATTTTTCAGTGTATTCACCGCTGTGCTGACTGTGAGGTAAAGATTTTCCAGTGTATTCACCGCTGTGCTGACTGTGAGGTAAAGATTTTTTAGTGTATTCACCGCTGTGCTGTGGGGGAGAGGATGCCGCCGCCATTCCAGCCGCCAGCCTGTGTGTCGTTTCCTTCATTTTTCCTGCTTTAATTTTCGTTTTAGGAGCTCTCAAGACCATTGTCAGTGAAGCTGACAGTATTAGGTAGGATTTTCTGCAGTTTTGGGATACTTGCTGGTTCACTGAGACCTGTAGTCCTCCGATGAAAACTCCAGAGAAGCGGAGCTCTAAGGTAACATTACCTTCACCTCATGATAGTAAATTTTATCAAGAATTCATATAGCTTATAAGGTAACAAAAAATGTCATTGGCTTCTTTCAATGTAGGTTCACTGGGCAGTGAAATCTAAGTAAATCGACAAAAAAGTTAAAGTTTGCTTGCTGTTTTGAATTTTTTAAATGTGCTGAATGTATTACAAGGTTTAGTATATTAGTAACTTACAATAGCAGTAACTTTTTTTTTTTTTCTTGACTTAATATACTATAGGGATCTTAATAAAAAAAAAAAAAAGAGCCTTGACCTCACATTAATGTGTGAAGTCAGTCAAAGGACATGTCTTCAAGCAGTACACATTCCATGTGCCATGATATGCTATGAAAGTTAGTTAGCTTGGAATAGTATTATCTGTCTCAAAAATGTACAGCTGTTGCTTGAACTGATAACCTTTAAACCTATGTAGAGGAAAATGTATACAAATTCCTGGGAGAGAAAGCAAAGTTTGCATGACCTTTACAGATTTCAAGAAAAACACTCACCATAAAAATGCATTTAAAATGTTCACAAAGCTCTCTTATTAATTTACCATATTTTTCGCTCCATAAGACGCACCTGACCATAAGACACACCTAGCTTTTAGAGGAGGAAAACAAGAAAAAAAATATTCTGAACCAAATGGTGTACTAAAATATTTACCAGTGCCCATGAAATGCAGCCTGACCTGTCCCATGCAATGCAGCCTGACCTGTTCTATGACATGCAACCTGACCTGTCCCATGAAATGCATCCTGACCTGTCCCATGAAATGCAGCCTTACCTGCCATGTAATGCAGTCTGACCTGTCCCATCTAATGCAGTCTGACCTGTCCCATGAAATGCAGCCTTACCTGCCATGTAATGCAGCCTTACCTGTGCCTGGCGACTGACGACATCCATCTGTCACTCAAATAGAAGACAGAGCAGCCTGAGCTGTCGCTGCGGCCATACACCATTGGGCCACTCAGGCTGCTCTGTCTTCTGTGAGTGACAGGCAAGGCCAGGAGATCGCCCAGTGCTCGTGGGAGACGGTCGGCCCGGTACATGGCGGAGATGGGGGGTGGGGGAGGCAGGCCTGGTCAGGTCAGTATTCACTCCATAAGACGCACTGACACTTCCCCCCAATTTTTTTGGGGGAAAAAGGTTGTCTTATGGAACGAAAAATATGACATGGATGAAATTACCTTTGTAAGAAAACAATACTTAATAGCTTTAAGAACCTGCCACAAATAAAACAAATACAGGTAAAAACACCAAGTCAGGCATTTTGAATACTTACTTGAAGTGTTTTTCATTTCTTTATATGATTTTTATTTATTATTAGTATTATTATTATTATTATTTACACACAATCTGCATTTTACGGTACTAAAAATTTTGTCTACTGCAGGCATAGTTAATTTCTTAGCACAGCCCCCTCCCCCCTTGTACTTCAAAGCCCTCTTCTTTTCTTGTAGTGTTTAATTGCTATGATTGGTGGCCCAGCTCCTGTGCCCTTCCTTTCACCTCCTCAGATAGAGTGCCATTTGAGTGACATCTCAAATCTGCTGGGGCTTCTGACATTACATCCAAGATGGCAGCACCCAGCAGGTGTCTTGGGGCTTTTTGTTGTCTATGCAAAAAAGGCTTTTACAGGTAAACAACATGGCTAACAAACATTAAATGCAACATATTCATACAACATGGGAATATTTTTGTTGAAACAAATGATCTAGCAACATGTTATCTTTTTAAACAATATTTTTATATGGTTTTCTGCAAATAAAACTATACAGAAAAATGGAAAAAGTACAGGCTATCCATTAACAGGTAAGTACTGTGGAGTCCATAAGACAAGTTACAGAAAAAAATATAGGTAGACCATTGTTAGGGGTAAGATGGACAGCGATACGCCTATGTTGACCTAGTTATCAAGTAGTATACATGGAACGAGGGGCGTGGTCTGGACATGGCCGTGTAAAGACGTGATCTTGTGGAGCTCCCGGCCCGTCACAGCCTTTCCAGCCCTAATTGCAATCAAAACTTGTTAGCAACCACGGCATGTACTCCGCTGGGAAGCGGAGGGGAAAACAGAGAAGGAAGCCGTTACCTAAACCACAAGCCAACGGGGAGATTAAGCGTTATTTCCTCAGCCAGCAGGAGACCTCCCCGACTCCAAAGATGGTGGACACCATGAGGCCGGGCGGACATGTGAGTACAGTACCACACAGCTCACAGGCATCCCCCATTACCTCTCACTCCAAGGAAGGAGACTGCGGTATACCAGTAATGTTCAGCCAGGACTCAAAGGACTTCTCATACCCACAGCACACTCCACTGACTCTCCGGGCAGATGCAGATCTGAGAGCACTACTGCAGGCACTGCCAACATGGAGCCAACATGGAGTCACTAGCTAACAGGATAGAAACATCTCACAGACAACACATAGCGGTGGTACACAATGACATTACCTCTCTGACAGAGAGGATAGGAGAAGGGGAAGCCAGGGTGTTAGTGCTGGAATGGAGGCTGCAGCGTGTGGAAGAGGCACAGGCTACACAGGCGGCAGCCATGCTATCCCAGCAACTGCACCTTGAAGAAATGGAAGATCGCAGTAGGATGAACAGCTTGTGACTCCGAGGCATGCCCAAAGCCACTGGGACAGAGGACCTGGCAGCAACAGCATTGGCAATATTCAGGAACGTTGCAGGGGACACGCTTCCACAGAATGTATCCTTTGACCAGATTCATAGAGCTCTGGG
The DNA here is from genome assembly GCF_042186555.1 of Aquarana catesbeiana. Lineage (NCBI taxonomy): Eukaryota > Metazoa > Chordata > Amphibia > Anura > Ranidae > Aquarana > Aquarana catesbeiana. The sequence goes on along the minus strand of NC_133324.1, from coordinate 705,747,520 downwards.
ACCGCGATCTTCAAACCAAAATCACCCAAGAAATGTGATCTGCAGGATTCATCAATACACGCACAAGGAAATTATTCTGCGGAAGGCTTGGGAGATGAGAGATACTGAGTTTAATGGGGCTACAATCCGAATCCTCCCAGATGTTTCATGGGCCACCCTGCAATGAAGGGCAATGCTGAAAGTAATTCTGGAACTCGCCCAACAGCTCGGCATTTCCTACAGATGGGGCTTCCCTATGTCGGTGACTTTTAAGAAACACTCTCAATTTTACACCCTGCGCTCACCTTCGGATCTACCTGCTCTGTTTACCTTTTTCAACACAGGCCCAATAGATGTACCGGATTGGCTGCAGGCTCTCCCAGCCTTCCCACACGGGTGGCTCAGTCTCCAGTCAGAGGAGAACCCGCTCTCCGCGGCCGCAGAGGAGCAACAGAAGATCCGTATCACTTCTCTGGAGGAATCCAGGGAAGCTTGATGTCAGATGTCATAACGTTGAGAGAATTCACAAATGTTTAATTCACATATTGCCTTACCCCTGCTACTCCTTTCACTTGGCTTTACCCCCCCAGGGACTCATTTGACATACTCTCTCCCGTTAAAACTTCTATACCTTTGGCCCCACGAATGACACTTGAACTCCGGTTGATTTGAAGAGACTGTTTTTGGGAAGTCACCCGTTTATGGGGGAAGGAGAAAGACACAAAATTGGAGAGCTGACTCTGAAGTATATCTCCCCCCCGGTTTGTGTATGAACAAGGTGGACACTGGATGATGTTCGTTGGGAACACAGAGAGGACAGTTCCCGCCACACATAGGCTCTTATAACAGCCCACATTGGTTCTCTCGAACAAGAAAAAGGGTCGACAGCAGTTTCAAGGGCATACCTGATGGTGCCGGCAGATACTGTGTGATCCCTATGGGAGGACCAAGGAGCAATATTATTTTTTTAACGCTTCCTTTCTCCATACATGTTCCTATGATACTCTCATGGATTATGGTCACAGTGGGGGGCTGCAGCAGAAGGGTCCATCAGATGTATTACACTCAGAGGTTTTAAGGCCTTATTTTTTTCTTCTTATACAATAATGGCTTCCCCCCTGCCTCCCCAAGAGGAATCGATGGAGGAAAACAGCTGTAAATAAATATAAATTTTCACTGGAGTCGATCCCTTAAAAAGTCCACGCCCATCGCCCACCCCCCCATTGTGCGCAATTTGGGAGATGAAAGGTAGTGACCAATGTGATAAAAATAAAATATTGATGCGCTCTAATCCACTATTCAATCAATATCAATCTATGAAATCATGCTAAAAATAAAATTGTGAACCTATGTGTGAAAGTACTAAGATGAATATTGAACATATATGTGTAGATACACTGCACACATGCATAAAGATGTGCTAACCACAATAAAGGTGCTAAAATTGCACAGTGCTTCAAAATTATCAAAAATATGTAATATAAAACGTGCAAATAAACTACTAGCAATGCACTCAAAATTGCATTAAAAATTGCATTAAAAAATTGTGATAAAACTAGGTAGATACGTGTTTAAATGATGGAAATAAACCCGTGATGATTGCTATAAAACCATAGCAGTGCTGGGAAAATAATTAATACATTGATGCTGGTATTATTAAATTAAGAGATGTAAAAGTTAAAATATATACAAGTGCTTTTTGGAGTGCGATTTAAAACATAGATACTAGAATACATAAAATAAAGTGGATGATCCCCACAGCAGTTTATTTCTCAATGCACTGGGATGATTAATTTCCTGAAATGTTTTCACAATATTGGATGTTTCCACTGCAGCCGTAACCATAAATACTCAGTGCCAGATGATTATAAAAGAGAAACAAAAAGACAGGATCATTGCGCAATGTAACAAGATAAGGTCCACAAGCAAAAAACAGCACAGTGTTACACTCATGAGCTCCCCATAGAGTTAAAGCATGTAGATGGGCAGATAAGCAGGTCTCAGTTTAGCCGTTGGACGAAGCTTAGCTGACAAGCCGCTGCTGCTTGTTACAATGTAATACAATACAGACAGCGTCCTTGGCTCCTCCCACATGTTGCATCACTGACACGTGACTTTCTCAAGCAATACACCTGAGATGCCAGCGTCTCCGTACTTAAACATTCAGGTTGCCATAGTGACGGTGCTAAGATCGTCGGATCATCACACTGCTTACTGCTACTGTTTGTATATGTAAATAAAATTAAAATCAATGTTTAATCATTACATTCATAAAACCTTTTATAGACACAAGATAAAATTAAAACAATTAGGTATACTAACATTATAACGGCCATGTTCATATGCTAATAGGCTCCCTCAAGTGGTGGAGAGTGATATTGCATACTTTTAAGTTTAAAAGAATATGGTAGGTTTGCTTAAATACCAAGGATTGACATTTGTAATCATACCTTGCACAGTAATACAGATTACATATCAAAGTTATATTTTCACTCAATGTCCTCAATTTATAGATTCTTCTATACAGTTGATACTACTATATAGAAGCTTTTATCCTAGACATATATCCATCCAGCTGGAATGTACACAGTATTTATATACAAACAATTAAGATTATATAACGCATAAAATATTACGTATAAAATATATATAAAAATATATCTAGAAAAAATATAAAAATTATTTTGAATGGATTTTTTCTTCTAAAGGATGAATCCCGTTATATCCTATTTAGTAATCTGATATGAAGCAGTTAATATCGAATTCAATATTAAGGCCTTTCGGCACCACAGTACCCATCTCATATATCCATTTTGACTCGGTCTTGCTCAATTCTCTGATCTTATTGGAGCCCCTCCAATGGGAGGGGGATTGCATTTTTGACCATTTTGTTGGGTGTTTATACAGGCATAGCACCTTTTACAAGGGAAGAACCCTTTCCCCTGAAAGAAGGATAATTCTGTTACACGCTTGGGAGGTTTCGATACATTTTTTGCTATCATAAACATGTATATGTATAAACACCCAACAAAATGGCCAAAAATGCAATAAATTTATATCAACTAGCACTAAAAAGGAATACAACATCAAGGACTTTATATCATGTAGAACTGAAGGTGTAGTTTATGTCCTACAATGCTCATGTTCACTGCAATATATAGGCAGAACGAAAAGGCCTATGTGGAAACGAATAAGGGAACATATCCAAAACATCAAAAAAGCTTTCCCGAAGCATAAATCCGTTCAAAATAATTTTTATATTTTTTATAGATATATTTTTATATTTTTATATATATTTTTTACGTAATATTTTATGCATTATATAATCTTAATTGTTTGTATATAAATACATATCTGAATTTAATATATTTTTTAACAATAATAATATTGTGTTCATTCCAGCTGGATGGATATATGTCTAGGATAAAAGCTTCTATATAGTAGTATCAACTGTATAGAAGAATCTATAAATTGAGGACATTGAGCGAAAATATAACTTTGATATGTAATCTGTATTACTGTGCAAGGTATGATTACAAATGTCAATCCTTGGTATTTAAGCAAACCTACCATATTCTTTTAAACTTAAAAGTATGCAATATCACTCTCCACCACTTGAGGGAGCCTATTAGCATATGAACATGGCCGTTATAATGTTATCTCTATATACCTAATTGTTTTAATTTTATCTTGTGTCTATAAAAGGTTTTATGAATGTAATGATTAAACATTGATTTTAACTTATATTTACATATACAAACAGTAGCAGTAAGCAGTGTGATGATCTGATGATCTTAGCGCCGTCACTATGGCAACCTGAATGTTTAAGTATGGAGACGCTGGCATCTCAGGTGTATTCCTTGAGAAAGTCACGTGTCAGTGACGCAACGCGTGGGAGGAGCCAAGGACGCTGTCTGTATTGTATTACATTGTAACAAGCAGCAGCGGCTTGTCAGCTAAGCTTCGTCCAACGGCTAAACTGAGACCTGCTTATCTGCCCATCTACATGCTTTAACTTTATGGGGAGCTCGTGAGTGTAACACTGTGCTGTCTTTTGCTTGTGGACCTCATCTTGTTACATTGCGCAATGATCCTGTCTTTTTGTTTCTCTTTTATAATCATCTGAGTATTTATGGTTACGGCTGCGGTGGAAACATCCAATATTGTGAAAACATTTCAGGAAATTAATCATCCCAGTGCATTGAGAAACGAACTGCTGTGGGGATCATCCACTTTATTTTATGTATTCTAGTATCTATGTTTTAAATCGCACTCCAAAAAGCACTTGTATATATTTTAACTTTTACATCTCTTAATTTAATAATACCAGCATCAATGTATTAATTCTTTTCCCAGCACTGCTATGGTTTTATAGCAATCATCACGGGTTTATTTCCATCATTTAAACACGTATCCACCTAGTTTTATCACAATTTTTTTATGCAATTTTTTTATGCAATTTTGAGTGTATTGCTAGTATTTTATTTGCACGTTTTATATTACATATTTTTGATAATTTTGAAGCACTGTGCAATTTTAGCACCTTTATTGTGGTTAGCACATCTTTATGCATGTGTGCAGTGTATCTACACATATATGTTCAATATTCATCTTAGTACATTCACACATAGGTTCACAATTTTATTTTTAGCATGATTTCATAGATCGATATTGATTGAATAGTGGATTAGAGCGCATCAATATTTTATTTTTATTTTTATGTGTTTCATTATGGGCCTCTGAGCCCTGTTTTTATTGATAGCAGCTTAATTTTATCTGTTCGATCTAATTGGTCACGAGTATTTATAACCTTCATTCATATTCTCTTATCCAGTTCTATTCACCATAACTATATCTTTAGTGTGATGTATCTATTACAGCGCTTGGTTTTTATATATATCTATTTCAGTGACCAATGTGATAATGATCTGACATGTTGGGGATATTGAGTCTAGTGGAGAGATACATCTGGAAGTAAGGTACGGGGAAGGCAGGGAAGCCAACTACACAGGAGGGTATGATTGGATTCAGGGGCCATAAGTGATCTCGCTACCCCCATTTAGTGCCCCCCCTTCAGGGCAAGGGGTTACGGGTGGAAGCCTGATATACCAGGGGGGTCCTCTGTTGTCCAGGGCCATGGCCGAAGAGGGTGATCCCTTGACTCAAGATCACCCATCCCACGGCATCTTTATGCTGGACACTACTGGGGGTTGGGGAGAAATCCTGAATGGGCCATTTAGACCAAAAGGAGTCATAGGGGTTGTTTTTCTAAATGTTGAATATGTTATATCACTTGCTTCGTTAAGGTATATGACACCGGATCCACAGCTCTGGGAGTTGGATTCGGGGTCATATACGAGTTCAAATGAAAATGTGTATTTACATCTACTCGCTGGTTCACTTACTTATTGTATGTTAGTGGTTTTCCTTTTATAGTTTTCTGTGGAATGCAAACACGAGTTATACCCCAGCGTTGGGAGGTCTGGATGGGGATTACTCCCCCGGTCGTAGCCTAACCTACTCCCAACTAGGCCGAAGCACCGCGCCCGGTGAGTTCTGGAGTGTGCTTCATTGCAAAATATTGCATAGGAATGTTATTCAACAATCAGTAGTAGAGAGGATGCAGGTTAACATTTCTTGATCGTTTTATTCTCATCGGAACTGAACTTGCTCTCTCATTTCTACTTCTTCTCTTTCCTCTAATTTCCTCACCTTTCCCCACTCACATTTCTTCACCCTTCCCCAACCCCCCCCTCCTCCCCAGCACGGTCATGATGGATCACGTCAATATTTTCTCGCTGAACGCCAAAGGGCTAAACATACCTGAGAAACGCTGTATGTTGCTAAATGACCTTAAGAGAGCTAAAGCAGATATAGCATTTATACAGGAGACCCACTTCAAAACTGGTGCACCTCAATGCCTGAAAAAACAACTCTTTCCCATAGCCTACCATGCTACAAATCCAAAGAATAAATCTAAAGGAGTATTAAAATTATTATTATTATTATACAGTTTGCACAGCACTTTACAAAATGAGGGCAGACAGTACACTTACAATACAAATCAATACAGGAGGGATCAGAGGGCCCTGCTCGTTAGAGCTTACAATCTAGAAGGGAGGGTCAAGTGGAAACAAAAGGTAATAACTGTGGGGGATGAGCTGATGGGAAAAATGAAAATACAGTTGTTAGGTGTGGGTAGGGTAGGCTTCCCTGAAGAGAAGGGTTTTCAGGGATCGTCTAAAAGCTAATAGAGTAGGAGATAAGTGGACAGATTGGGGTAGGGCATTCCATAGGATTGGAGAGGCTTTGGAAAAGTCCTGGAGGCGAGCGTGGGAGGAGGTGATGAGGGAGCTAGAGAGCAGGAGGTCTTGAGAGGAACGAAGAGAACGAGTAGGTTGGTATTTAGAGACTAAGCTAGTGATGAAGCTGGGGGCCAAATTGTGGATGGCTTTGTACGTAGTTGTTAGAATTTTGAATTTAATTCTTTGGCCGAGCGGAAGCCAGTGGGGGGATTGACAGAGAGGAATGGCAGACACAGAGCGATTGGTAAGGTGGATGAGTCTGGCAGCGGCATTCATGATGGATTGAAGAGGTGATAAACTATGTAGAGGTAAGCCAATGAGAAGGGAGTTGCAGTAGTCGAGGCGAGAGATGACCAGCGAGTGAATTAAGAGCTTTGTTGTGTCATAGGTTAGAAAGGGGCGTATTTTGGAGATGTTGCAGAGGTTGAGGCGGCAGGATTTGGACAGTGATGTGTTGCTTGAAGGAGAGTTCAGAGTCTAGGAGTACACCTAGAACCTTGGCATGTGGGGATGGGCTTATAGTTGTGCCATCGATTTTGACAGAGAGATCAGGGGAAGGGGCATATGGGGGAGGAAAAATTATAAGTTCGGTTTTGGATAGATTGAGTTTGAGGAAGTGGTGTGACATTCAGACTGATATATCTGATAGTAAATTAGTGATACGTGAGGAGACAGAGGGAGTTAGCTGAGGGGAGATTTGGGTGTCGTCAGCGTAGAGGTGGTATTGGAAGCCATGGGAGGCTATCAGTTGACCCAGGGAGGCGGTGTAGATTGAAAATAGGAGAGGTCCAAGAACAGAACCCTGGGGGACTCCAACAGAGAAAGGTAGAGGAGAGGAAGAAGTAGAGTTGTAAGAAACACTAAAGGTGCGGTTGGATAGGTAGGAATATCAGGAGTATCTATAGTCCTGGCAGGAAGGGTGCCCTGGACTTACCGCGACTCTAAAGTAGACCCTGAAGGTCAATATGTGTTCATTAAAGGACTAATAGGAGATGTTCTGATAACATTAGCCACTGTATATACACCAAACGATAGACAGGATACCTTTGTACATACTACATTATCCCTATTGATGAACTTCACTGAAGGACACCTGATTGTAGGCAGTGATTTTAATGTCCCATTAGTTCCCATGGTTGACACCTCCTCCGGTACCTCCTCCTTGCGATCCAGTGTACACAAACACATCTCACGCGACTTACATAATTTCCAACTGACTGACATATGGAGACTTCACTACTCGGGAGAAAGGGACTACACGTTCTTCTTGTCCCCCCACAAAACATATTCCCGTATCGATTATTTCCTGATACCACATGGACAATTGGAAGCGGCACATGACCCGGAGATAGGGAATATCACCTGGTCTGACCATGCTCCCATTACTATGCGCTACTCCCTCTCACGGATGAATTCCCGAACAAAGATCTGGAGGCTGAACGAAAGTCTCCTACAGACTCCTACTGTGTTGACAGATGTTATGACCGAACTGAACCAATACTTCCAAACAAATGACACCGCAGACTGTGATCCAGGAATACTTCGGGAAGCTCATAAATCCGTAATGAGGGGGGTCTTGATCAAACATGGAGCACGTATCAAGCAAGAACGGGGAAAACAGCTCTTTATGCTATTAGACAAGATACAGGATCTAGAGTCGAAACATAAAATCAATCAGACATCCTCGCTAGAAAAAGAACTCCTGACTGCTAGAAGACAAACGGTAGATTTATTACAGTACAAGGCCAAAGCGGCACTTCAGTTTTGTAGGAAACTCTCCTATGAAGCAGGTAACAAATGCGGGAAATTATTGGCCAAAGTGGTTAAACAATTAAAACTACAGGCTTATATACCCCAAATTATTTCACAAGACGGCCATGCCCACCTAAATTGCACAAGAGTTTCAAAAATACTACACCTCCCTATACAACCTCCCGAAACAGGGTACCAATGACGACATAAGAGATTATCTTAATCTCTCGGACATCCCTAAACTTTCAGAGGAGACAGGGGCAGCTCTGGAAGAACCTATCAAGTTGATGGAACTTCAGAGCGCCATCAACGGAATGAAACCAGGTAAAGCTCCAGGCCCAGACGGATTTTCCTTACAATACTATCAAACCCTTTTACCAGTACTAGGCCCACACATGGTCAAATTATTTAACAATCTTACAGAAGGAGGGAGCCTACAAAGAGATACCTTAAGAGCCCATATCTCCCTCATTCCCAAGGAAGGAAAGGACCCTGCCACCTGTGGGAGTTACAGACCTATATCCCTCCTGAATATAGATCTTAAACTATATACTAAAATACTGGCCAATCGGCTGTCACAGCACATGACAAATATCATACACCTAGACCAAGTAGGCTTTATCCCCTCAAGAGAGGCTAGAGACAATACCACCAAGGTACTTAACCTAATACATAGAGCCTCAGTGACCAAAACACCAGGAGTCTTTCTCAGCACAGACGCTGAGAAAGCTCTTGACCAGGTGAGCTGGGAATTTATGGTCGCTATTCTCAAGCACGTCAGTATAGGAAATAAGATGTTACAATGGATTTCTAGCATCTACTCTATACCAACTGCCCAAGTTAAAGCTAATGGAGTAATTTCTGAACCCTTTACCATCTCTAACGGCACAAGGCAAGGCTGTCCGCTGTCTCCCCTGCTCTTCACTAGGGATGAGCTGAACACCCCCCTGTTCGGTTCACACCAGAACATGCGAACAGGCAAAAAATTTGTTCGAACATGCGAACACCGTTAAAGTCTATGGGACACGAACATGAATAATCAAAAGTGCTAATTTTAAAGGCTTATATGCAAGTTATTGTCAAAAAAGGGTTTGGGGACCTGGGTCCTGCCTCAGGGGACATGGATCAATGCAAAAAAAAGTTTTAAAAACAGCAGTTTTTTCGGGAGCAGTGATTTTAATAATGCTTAAAGTGAAAAAATAAAAGTATAATATCCCTTTAAATTTCTACCTGGGGGGGTGTGAATAGTATGCCTGTAAAGGGGCGCATGTTTCCCGTGTTTAGAACAGTCTGACAGCAAAATGACATTTCAAAGGAAAAAAAGTCATTTAAAACTACTCGCGGCTATTAATGCATTGCCGGTCTGACAATACACAAAGAAGTTCATTGATAAAAACAGCACGGGAATTCCCCACAGGGGAACCCCGAACCAAAATAATAAAAAAAAATGACGTGGGGGGGTCCCCCTAAATTCCATACCAGGCCCTTCAGGTCTGGTATGGATATTAAGGGGAACTCCGGCCAAAATTTTTTTTAAAAATGGCGTGGGGTCCCCCTCAAAATCCATACCAGACCCTTATCCGAGCACGCAACCTGGCAGGCCACAGGAAAAGAGGGGGGACAAGAGAGCGCCCCCCCTCCTGAACCGTACCAGGCCACATGCCCTCAACATTGGGAGGGTGCTTTGGGGTAGCCCCCCAAAACACCTTGTCCCCATGTTGATGAGGACAAGGGCCTCATCCCCACAACCCTGGCCAGTGGTTGTGGGGGTCTGCGGGTGGGGGGCTTATCAGAATCTGGAAGCCCCCTTTAACAAGGGGACTCCCAGATCCCAGCCCTCCCCCCAGTGTGAAATGGTAAGGGGGTACAAAAGTACCCCTACCATTTCACTAAAAAACTGTCAAAAATGTTAAAAATGACAAGAGACAGTTTTTGACAATTCCTTTATTGAAATGCTTCGTCTTTCTTCTTTCTTCTTTCTTCTATCTTCTATCTTCCTTCGGTTTCTTCCTCCATCTTCTTCTTCTGGTTCTTCTGGTTCTTCCTTCGGTGTTCTGGTCCGACAGCTCCTCCGCAGCGTATGCGTCTTCTTCCCTTCTTCTCCTCGGGCCGCTCCGCATCCATGATGGCATGGAGGGAGGCTCCCGCTCTTCTCTTCATCTTCTCCTCTTCATCTTCTTCTACTTGTCTTCATCTTCTTTTCGGGCCGCTCCGCATCCATGATGGCATGGAGGGAAGCTCCCGCTGTGTGATGCTTCTCCTCTTCTGACGGATCTTAAATAACGGGGGGCAGGGCCACCAAGTGACCCCGCCCCCCCTCTGATGCACGGTGACTTGATGGCATGGAGACTCCCTCCATGCCATCATGGATGCGGAGCGGCCCGAAAAGAAGATGAAGACAAGAAGATGAAGAGAAAAAGATGAAGAGAAGAGCAGGAGCCTCCCTCCATGCCATCATGGATGCGGAGCAGCCCGAGAAGAAGAAGGGAAGAAGACACCAACGCCGCAGAGGAGATGCCAGACGAGAACACCGGAGGAAGAACCAGAAGAACCAGAAGAAGAAGAAGATGGAGGAAGAAACTGAAGGAAGATAGAAGATAGAAGAAAGAAGAAAGAAAAGAAGCATTTAAATAAAGGAATTGTCAAAAAACTGTCTCTTGTCATTTTTAACATTTTTGACACTTTTTTAGTGAAATGGTAGGGGTACTTTTGTACCCCCTTACCATTTCACACAGGGGGGAGGGCCAGGATCTGGGGGTCCCCTTGTTAAAGGGGGCTTCCAGATTCTGATAATCCCCCCGCCCGCAGACCCCCACAACCACTGACCAGGGTTGTAGGGATGAGGCCCTTGTCCTCATCAACATGGGGACAAGGTGTTTTGGGGGGCTACCCCAAAGCACCCTCCCAATGTTGAGGACATGTGGCCTGGTACGGTTCAGGGGGGGTGCTCTCTCGTCCCCCCCTCTTTTCCTGCGGCCTGCCAGGTTGCGTGCTCGGATAAGGGTCTGGTATGGATTTTTGGGGGGACCCCACGCCGTTTTTTTTTTTATTTTGGCACAGGGTTCCCCTTAAAATCCATTCCAACCTTCATTCTGGACAGCTATACGTCTACATCACTTCCTCCACTCCATACCAGAGCCAGTACAGTTTACACGTGACTTGACAACATTTGAAGACTACTGCAGAGACGAAGGCGTACTGCCTCAAGTACTGACAAAAACTTATACTTTAACACTCCGTCAGAACAACCAGACCTGGGGTTTTTACATAAATGGGAAAAAGACCTGAAACAGACCTTTACTGATGTACAAACAAAAAACATCCTAAGATTCTCTCTAAAATCATCAATCTGCACCGGAATACAAGAAACAAATTACAAGATTCTTACAAGGTGGTACTATACACTGCAATTACTGCACAAACTCTTTCCTACCACGATAGACAAATGCTGGAGGTGTCAATCATATAAAGGAACACTCTTTCACATATTTTGGTCCTGCCCATTATTGCTACACTTCTGGATGACAATAGAGACGATCATACAAAAATTCACTGATCATAAGATTCAAAAAGATCTGGCGTTCTTTCTGCTGCATGCTACCACAATCCCAGCACAATTATACAAAACATCCATTGTGCAACACTTGCTCAATGCAGCAAAATCGTGCATCCCAGCTACATGGAAACAAAACACACCTCCATCCATTGGACTGTGGTTGCATAAAGTAGAAGATCTTAAGAAATTAGAGGATCTAGTGCTTACAGCTCAAAACAAACAAGAAAAACACTCCAAAGTCTGGAGGCCATGGAACCTGTACATATACTCTAATGAAGGACAATCCCTATTAAACTCTTGAAAGTCCTCCCGATGCTGGCCAGGTGTGGGGGACACTGTTGATATATCCATTAACTCTGTGCTGAACAATAGCCCCTTCCCCCACCTTTAACTCATCCCCCCTCTCTCTCCACCTCCCCGCCTTTTCTGTCTTTCGATCTTCTCTTCTTTAAACTGTTGGTTCTACATCTGGATGGCAGGGGGCTGTGCATTTAGTTTAGATCACGATCTCTGCAAATAAACATGCAACGTGACGATCAACATGATATCATATATGCTAGAAAACAAGATCAAGAAAATGATTCCCAATTTGTATTATTTTATTAAAACAATATTGATGTATTGGTTAGTTGTGACAGTGTATGTATTCCACGTTACAGACTGCAGAGGGACTCTTACTGGAATGCCCACATGTAACATAACATTTTATTGTCTATCATAACCACAGTTGTACTGTACCCTCACTGTATTTCTTTGTTGGAAAACTTAATAAAATCAATATTTGTAAAAAAAAAAAAAAAAAAAAGAAGACACATGTTATTTTTAATACTCAGTAATACTATTCAGTTTTGTGTCCACTGAATTCCAATATCCAAATTCCAAACAGATTTTCCTCTCTTTGGTGCATGTACATACAGAAAATGCATTATATGATTCAGAATATTTTTGTATGTTTATATATGTGTATAGTGTGAGAATATTTTGAGATAATATTATATCTAAAGGAAAAGTTAACCACTTGAGTGCACAGGCTTTTTCTCCTTAAATCCCCTTGAGTCTCAGAGCATTTCTTTTTTTTTGTTTTTTTTCCTTTCAGTAATGTTCCAATCTTTATATTTTCTAGGTGTTGTAGTCTACCATAATGTGTAATACATTTTTTTGTACATGTGTTTTATTTCCTTGGTTTTTATTGTGAATAAATAGAAAAAAAAATAAAAAATAACCTCTTGTAATTTTTCCCAAAGCAACTTTTCCATAATTTCTGCACCCACATATATTTACCTCAAAATATAATCAACAAAGTCTGCTGATTACAATTAAAGCACATTTAAATGCAAGAGATCCTATGCGCTACCACTTTCGCTAAATTAAGGATGATAATATAATTTAAGTAGCTGCTCACATCAGTGTCATGTGTCCCCACATGTGCAAATAAAGATTGTATGATTTTACTGTGTTATATGTATATTATGAATTGTGCTCAATACGTTAAAAAAATAATATTAACTAATGTTTATTGAGCACTTTGCATTATATACATATCACACAAGCAAAGCACCACATTAAAATCATACAATTATATCACATTGGTGCAACTATTTTGTATTGAAATTGTAAAGCTAAAAGCGAACGTATGGCTTTTTACTTTAGGAAATCTTTATTCCTTTTTGATACTACATTGCGACTCACACAGGGAAAAAATGGTTTGCACACTTGTTAGTATAACATAGCATCAAGTCAGGTTGAGGAGGGCACAAATATGCATGATTATGACTTTTGAGAAATTTGTGATTGCTAAAAGTTGGAATAACACTTACATATAACTGTGACACTTGCAAAGTGAGCACAAATGTCCTCCAGATCATCTGACATTATTGGCATGAACGAGACATACTTTTTGGAAGTGAATATTTTTATTCATTTTATTCTTCATGCAGGTCTGTTGCTGGTCAGTGGAGACCAGATGCAGACCCCCCCCCCCCCCCCCGGGCTGTGCAGCAGCAAATCCCTTCTGACAGTGATCTATCACTGGTTGCAATCAGCCAGTAATAATATATTACTGTGAGCTTTGGCTGTAGGGAGAGGCTAGAGTCAACAGGCTCCTATATAAAAACATCAGTAGTCCAAGGGCCTGAACAACTGCCAGGACCCACAGGAGATGCCATTTTGCAGCACCATTTTAAAACATTGGCTTTGACTCATATGGCTAAAGCATACTGATAACACATAAGTGGCCACTGTTATGTGTATATAACATAACAAATGAAACAAATGAACAAATGAAACATCGTTGCTTATAATACTCAAGTTATTCACCCAATATTTGCTGCACCAAGGTAAACTTTACCCCTTGAATTAAAATTGTCATTAAAGTAACTCTTTCAAAAATCGCAAATCCTACCGTTAGACAGCTTCCCACCTTCAGAGGCCCAAGCACATCTCCCGCTACAAAGAGTGTCCCTCATTAAATACCTTGGGGTACTTGTAACTAGAACCCCAGCTGAGTACACTCACCTTAATGTGGAACCTTTATTCAATTTGATTAAAACTAAAACACAGACCTGGGCCCGCTTGCCACTTGGTGTCTGGGGGCACATCAACCTAATAAAAATGGTGCTGTTACCCAAGATATTGTATGTCCTTTGGCACACCCCGATCTATCTGCCCTTGAAGCATTTTAAGATTATGGAAACTCTTCTAAAAACATTTGTTTGGGGATCCTCCAGACATAAATTGGCCTGGCGAATTCTACAAAATCCCACTGACTTGGGTGGTACGGCTGTACCAGAACTCAGTTGTTATTACATTGCCTCCCAGCTGTCCCAACTGTATCACATTAACAAAACAGACAGGGAAAGATTCTACACTCTACTGTGTCTGAGCAAGACGCAACACACCTCAGACTCCCTCTGCTCAATAGCGGTGGGGGTGGTTGGCGCTGAATACAAGGGGGACAGTAAGACTTTGCTCTATCAATACAGACACATTTGGGACATTGCCATGAACAAACTAGGGATTCCCCCATCAATGACTATACCCTGATCTGGCATAATAAAACTCTACCACACCTTCTACGAGTCCCTGACCCGGGAGTTTGGGGCTCTAGGGGTATATTCCTGCATCACCTGTTCTCGAATGGAGCACTGAAAAATTTTGATGTTCTGTGCACTGAATTCACACTTCCAAACTTTATCTTTTTCCGGTTTCTCCAGGTTCACCATGCTGTACAGTCTCAGTTCCCACAGTCCCCCCCACAGCCAGCTTTCAATGCCCTTATGGCCGTGGTCAAGGGTACAGACCCACAAAAATTGATCTCCACTTTCTATAATATGCTTATCACACCTACATCCACTAAAATTGCCTAAGGCCTCAAGTCTCGCTGGGAGGGGGAGGTGGGTCAGATGGAAGATGAAGAATGGACTGAGGCATTAAATACCTGCAAAGCAATGTCCCCTAAACTATCAGATAGACTGTCCCAAATCTTTATCTTGCACCGAGCTTATCTCACTCCCCTCAGGATTGCTAGATACAGGAGAGACAGCCCCTCTACCTGCCACCTCTGTCTCACAGAACCAGGCACTTTCTTCTATCTTATCTGGGCATGCCCTCTGATACAGAGATTTTGGAAGCAGGTGGTGGACTTTCTTCACGACACCATGAGTTCCCCATTCACCTTGGACCCAAGGCTCTGTGTACCGGGGATATTCCCAGACCAAGACATTGATAGACATACCAAAATATTCCTCCATGAAACCTTATTTTTGGCCAGGAAAACCCTGGCGAGACAATGGATGAGGCCATCTTCCCCTACTCTGACTAATTGGAAGGCAGATGTGAATAGTGCCCTACCTTATAAAAAATTTGTATAAAAAAACAGGGGGTGCCCTGCAAAATATGAAAAAATTTGGGACAGGTGGCTCTCGAAATCTGACACATGTACTGATCCAGTACCATAACCTAACCTAACTTTTGAGTTGGAAAACTACCAGATAAGACCGTTGTACCGCACTGACTCTGCACAAACTGTATCCCTTATAAGCACCGTTTCTACATAACGGCCATTTATGTTATGAGATTAATGCATATTGTTACACCCCTTTTCTTTTTCTTTTTATATACGTGTGACCGTTGTATAGCCACAAATTACCCTGCATGTATAAATTATAAGTGTATATTGTTCAATAAAAAAAGTTTTGAATGGAAAAAAGTAACCCTTTCACCAGATCTTTAATTTCAACAAATATCTTGCATATTATATGTACATTTAACATATTTTATGCATGCAGCTTCCCTGTAAAAAGGATCCCTTGTATAGACATCTAAAAGTCCTGAGACTAATGCAGAATGTAACTATCTTGGACATAATATCAACAGTCTCAAAGGACTCTGATCTGTCACTCAAGTGATACTCTATAGTATCTCTCTTAATTGTTTCCTGACCGCTACATAAAAGGTTATATGGTGGGGTGCACATCTAGACTGGAGTATGAAGTATGAATGACTCTATACCTCTGCTGCTACAGAGCCATGATACCTAGATAAACCATCTTCTGTAATGTCAGGATCTGTAGTGTGAATGATAAGAATTGCTACACCCCATAGTTATTGCTGGACAGCCAGGCTTCCCAGGGCTTATCAGTGACCACTACCAAGATGACACTTTCTTCCCCTGAAGATTCACAACTTTTACAGACTCCACTGTGACAAACACGGATGTCAGACCCCTGCCCTTCTCATCAACTCGTGACAAAGGACTGGCCAATCTCACACCGAGCTGTCACGCAATAATGCCAATCTCAGCTGCACCCTGCACAAAGATTTTCCAGCTTGTGGGACCACAATCTAGGTGGTGGCAGCCTGAGAGTGATTGTCACTTGGTTAGTTAATTAAGCAATGAACTCTTTACCTTTCTGTCACTACAACATTTACCGAAGAGTCGGAACTTCCACAAGATTAGCAATACAATTATTATTTTAAAATAACACACAGAGGTATATTCAGAGATGTATCATATATAGTAGCACTCTTCAAGAAGTAGTTGAAAATGAAGAATACTTCAAAATCCTGGTTTCAGGTCCAGTGAATAAGCAAAAATGGTACAGTGGCTCTCACAACTCCTGTTAGGTGTTCCTTGGTTTGATGTTAACCAGAACTCTCAAACTGTCCTAGCATTCACCTTTTATCTGGTATCAAAGGGGTGTTGACAGAGGCCATCTGACCAATTAAGAATCTGAGGAGTGTTTCTGGGATGTCATTATGTTTATGTCCCAAATACAGTTTTCTATAGTTATTCAGAGATGTGAATACCTACTGGGTACAGTCTACTAACATGCAGATTATTGTCCAGCCTGAATTTAGCTTCAAAATGAATATACATTTGACAAGTTTCAGGTGCCCAGTTTTGCCTAGGAGAGGAACTGGGCTGTTTATGCTCCCAGTAGTACTCCTAAGGTAGTGGTGTTAGGGTTCAAACAGGTACAGTATCTCACAAATATGAGTACACCCCTCACATTTTTGTAAATATTTTATTATATATTTTCATGTGACAACACTAAAGAAATGACACTTTGCTACAATGTAAAGTAGTGAGTGTACAGCTTGTATAACAGTGTAAATTTGCTGCTCCCTCAAAATAACTCAACACACAGACATTAATATCTAAACCGCTGGCAACAAAAGTGAGTACACCCCTAAGTGAAAATGTCCAAATTGGGCCCAAAGTGTCAATATTTTGTGTGGCCACCATTATTTTCCAGCACTGCCAGCACTGACTTAACCCTCTTGGGCATGGAGTTCATCAGAGCTTCACAGGTTGCCACTGGAGTCCTCTTCCACTCCTCATGGAGCTGGTGGATGTTAGAGACCTTGCACTCCTCCACCTTCCATTTGAAGATGCCCCACATATGCTCAATAAGGTTTAGGTCTGGAGACATGCTTGGCCAGTCCATTACCTTTACCCTCAGATTTTTTAGCAAGGCAATGGTCATCTTGGAGGTGTGTTTGGGATCGTTATGTTGGAATACTGCCCTGCAGCCCAGTCTCTGGAGGGAGGAGTTATGCTCTGCTTCAGTATGTCACAGTACATGTTGGCATTCATGGTTCCCTCAATGACCTGTAGCTCCCCAGTGCGGGTAGCACTCATGCAGCCCCAGACAATGACACTCCCACCACCATGCTTGACTGTAGGCACTTGTCTTTGTACTCCTCACCTGGTTGCCGCCACATAGGCTTGACACCATCTGAACCAAATAAGTTTATCTTGGTCTCATCAGACCACAGGACATGGTTCCAGTAATCCAGTAGTCTGCTTGTTTTCAGCAAACTGTTTGCGGGCTTTTTTATGCAACATCTTTAGAAGAGGCTCTCTTCTGGGATGACAGCCATGCAGACCAATTTTATGCAGTGTGTGGTGTATGGTCTGAGCACTGACAGGCTGACCCCCCACCCCTTCAACCTCTGCAGCAATGCTGGCAGCACTCATACGTCTATTTCCCAAAGACAACCTCCGAATATGATGCTGAGCACATGCACTCAATTTCTTTGGTCGACTATGGAGAGGCCTCTTCTGAGTGGAACCTGTCCTGTTAAACCGCTGTATGGTCTTGACCACCGAGCTGCAGCTCAGTTTCAGGGTCTTGGCAATCTTCTTATAGCCTAGGCTATCTTTATGTAGAGCAACAATTCTTTTTTTCCGATCCTCAGAGAGTTCTTTGCCATGAGGTGCCATGTTGAACTTCCAATGACCAGTATGAGAGTGAGAGCGATAACACAAAATTTAACACACCTGCTCCCCATTCACACCTGAGACCTTGTAACACTAACAAGTCACATGACACTGGGGAGGGAAAATGGCTAATTGGGCCCAATTTGGACATTTTCACTTAGTGGTGTACTCACTTTTGTTGCCAGCGGTTTAGACATTAATGGCTGTGTGTTGAGTTATTTTGAGGGGATAGCAAATTGACACTGTTATACAAGTTGTACACTCACTACTTTACATTATAGCAAAGTGTCAAAAGATATAATAAAATATTTACAAAAATATGAGGGGTGTACTCACTTTTGAGAGATACTGTACTGTCAAACATACATGTTATACACCAAAGATGTTGGTTTGTTAAACAACCCTTTTATAATGCACATGTGAATGTGCTTGGAGTAAAATGTTTTATACTCAACAATGTGTGGCTTCTTCTTTCAATGCTCAATACCAGATTTTTTTATTAAGTTGGTGTAGTTACAGTGACAATGGGGGTATTTACTAAAGGCAAATCCACTTTGCACTACAAGTGCACAAAGTGGATTTGCCTTTAGTAAATAACCATCACTGTGCTCTAAAATTTGCCCTAATCGGGCCATTTCAGGGACTCCAAGCAATTAATTCATGGAGTTGAATGGGGTGATTATTTTTATCATCAATGCATTACATACATTAACAACAAAAATGGTGTGTGTGTAGCAGACCCACAGCACAACATAATAGTTAGCTGAAGAAGAGATTGTCACCTCATTTATCAAATAAGTTACGTTTGCACTATTGAAAAAAATGGCAAAAAATAAAAGGCCATTGGAGAACCTAGGAGACAGATAAGCAGTAAATCAAATGAAATATGAGTTTTGTTTTTCACAATAAATTTATTTGAAAGAGCTTAAAGATTCTCTGGCATATCAATTGCCCCCCTACCCACAAAATACTCCACATAGCTTTGCCATACTTCACGTTGCTTTGGGGGGGGCAAGCCAGAACGGGCAGTTTCAAGCACCGTCATTGTTTCTGCCGCTGAGTCTGCCTCAGTCACAACTGAGGCCAGATAGTTGGCTGTATTCTTATGCAGAAAATTATGTAGAATGCAGCAGCTTAAAATTATGTGGTTCAGTTTGTTTTTGACCACGTTTATGGCCGTTTGCAATAGCCAGAACCAGCTGGCTATTATGCCAAAGGCATTCTTGACCACTCTTCTAGCCAGCCAGTAGGTAAAAACCCTCTGCTCCGGGGTGAGGGTCCTCATGGGGAATGGCCTCATCAGATAGTCCCCCAGCGCAAATGCCTCATCTGCCACAAAAACAAACGGGAGGTCCGCCACGTTATCTGCTAGAGGTGGCAAGCCCAAGCTGCCATTCTGGAAAGGCCTGTAAAATTTGGTCTGTGCGATCACTCCACCATCTGACATATGGCCATTCTTCTCCACATCCAGATAGAGGAACTCTTAAGTCACCGACACCACCACCAACATCACTATACTGCTGTACCCCTTGTAGTTGTAGTAGTATGACCCCGAGTTGGGGGGTGAGATGATCCTGGAATGCTTCCCATCTATCGCACCACTGCAGTTGGGAAAGTCCCACTGCTGGGCGAATTGGGTCTGCCATTCCTGTGGGTTGGAAGGAAACTGTGGAGTCAAACAAGAAAAAAAAATAGTACTTTTTCAAATAACATTTCAAGTAGATTAGACACAAACATTCTTGGCCAACATAAGTATAACTGTTATGCCCCTCACTACACATGACTGAAGTGTATTTGGGCACACTGTTAACTCCTCTCATACCAATGCATTCCAGTAGGCGCAGAATCCTTTTGAACTTTTATTGATACAAGATAGAGTAAAACTGTAACAGATACAGACAAAATGCAATTAATACAGATCATACAATTAGTGCCACCCTATCTATCTAGCTGAAGACACAATAGTAAACATACCGAAGATGGATCCGGATGGCTAGCGTAGAGCTTAGCAGCAGATGTACTTGCTTCATAGAAAGGAGAGGAAATGGCTGGAGGAAGCTGATGCAAGGCCTGATGGTATTGAAAGTACGGAGGCTTGCATGTACCAAATCTAACCAGCTATTCTAAAATAACTACTTTGAAACAGATATAGCACAGTTATACAAAATGGTCACTAGATGGCAGCATAGAGTAATCCAATTAAACCAAAGAGTCAATAGGAAAATTACAAGCCTTATTAAAGAAGGCATGACAATAACATTTATTGAAATGAGTATTTAAAGACAAAAGTATAAGGTCAACTTATCAGATGCCTCACCCCTCTGATGGCCCATTGGAAACATTTTAGGGTGCGGGGGGGTGTAGATATTTTGGACAGGTAACCCTCTCCACTTCAATGAGAGCTGAATAAATAATGTGTGTTACTTTGGCCAGCCCCTCCTTCCTTACACTATTGGCAGCCCATTGGACAGGTAAGAAGTGTCATAATCCAAAAATATGAATACACACTGTCCAAATTGAAGCACATTTTTACATTCTGCAATTATCTATCAAGATAATAGGAGAACAAAACTTTAAACAGTACCATTTGAAAGTATTCAGGCAGACCCTTGCACTACATGCTTTGGTGAATTCATCCATAAATATGAACACAAAAGAGATAGGTATAGTGTGTATGGGTTTGGCAAAGTCAGCAGAGTATTGGTATTGGTTGACTTAGCGGTTGAGGGGAGGGAGGGTTCCAAATGAGTTTAGGCCCCAAAACCTGGACAAACGGAAGTCACGTGATGTCAACCGCGGCCATTGCTGACTTTTTGCAAACACGCTGGAATACCAGGCACTGGGTTACAGAGCCTGACTTGTAAGTTTTATTCATTTTTTTTAAGAAAATAAACATTTTTGCTTGCAGAGAGCACTATATATGTTCTTTTATTTACATGATCAATGTGGATATTGAGTTTGGTTGTCCTGCACTTGATATTTTGAAATTGGTATCGCTTATCCAAAAATTACCCATCAGGATCTGTTGTCTGTTTCGGCTGAATGCTGACACACTATTAAACTCTATGAGGGAAAGTGCATATTACCCTCTGTAATTAAAGGGTCCATTCTGTGAGGTGAGCGGCCATTTCTTCCATTGGTGGTGGTTTACCCATGAAGTCACCTGCATGTTTACCATATTGTAGCACCACTGAAGATATAACACATTGGTGGACCTTTGACATATGGACTTATTATTAGCGCTGCACTGTCTTTTTATATTTTACTGTATAGGATTTGAATTAATGACCCTAATGCCCCATACACACGGTTGGATTTTCCGACGGAAAATGTGTGATAGGACCTTGTTGTCGGAAATTCCGACCGTGTGTAGGCTCCATCACACATTTTCCATCGGATTTTCCGACACACAAAGTTTGAGAGCGGGATATAAAATTTTCCGACAACAAAATCCGTTGTTGGAAATTCCAATCGTGTGTACACAAATCCGACGGACAAAGTGCCACGCATGCTCAGAATAAATAAAGAGATGAAAGTTATTGGCCACTGCCCCGTTTATAGTCCCGACGTACGTGTTTTACGTCACCGCGTTTAGAACGATCGGATTTTCCGACAACTTTGTGTGACCGTGTGTATGCAAGACAAGTTTGAGCCAACATCCGTCGGAAAAAATCCTAGGATTTTGTTGTTGGAATGTCCGAACAAAGTGTAACCATGTGTACAGGGCATTAGTGTTCAGCAGCTTTAAAAATGCGGTTACTAGGACCTGGGGGGTCCCCTTAGTCTACCTGTAAAGTGGCAGATCGGTACCATGTCTAGAATCTGCTGCAGCAATAATTGGATTTATAAGGCCAAAAAAATGACATTTTCCCTGCAAGCTGCCTTTATTTTGCTCAGCAACAGCTGGGTAGCCAGTGTTTATGATGATGCCACAATGTAGTGCACTGGGAACAAGATTAGAGATTTTTTGGATACATTCTGGTGTCACTTTGACTTTGTATAGAAGTAACGGGTGTGTAAAAATTGGTCTTTGGGTGTCAGTGGCGCCTTCCCACCAAAACCCTATAGAGGTACTCTTGATGAAAGCAAGACCTGGCTTGCTGTAAAAAATTGCAGTAATATGCACCTGTCAAACAGGTGCAGAAAGAGTGGTCTTTGGGTGTCAGGGGCGCCTTCCCACCGTAACCCTATATAGTGCTCTTGATGAAGGCAAAAAAATTGCAATAATATGCACCTGTCAAACAGGTGCTGAAAAAATGGGTCTTTGGGTGTTAATTGTGCCCATGAAACCTATACCAAAAACATTCTTCCAGATGAAATGATTGAACACCCTCAAAGTTAGGCAGCCTCAAAGTCCTGCAGAGATTCTGCATCCCAAAAAGGCCTAATCAGTCATATCGGCATCAAGGGCCTCATAGCTGGTAATCCAGGACTGATTCATTTTTATAAAAGTCAAACGGTCAATGGAGTCTGTGGACAGACGCGTTCTATGATCAGTAACGAAACCTCCTGCACCATTGAATGCCCATTCCGAAAGCACACTGGATGCAGGGCAGCCCAACAATTCAATAGCATACTGGGCAAGTTCTGGCCTGTGGTCTATTCTCATGACCCAGTAAGTCAGTGGACCATCAGCTGGAAAGATCTCCATCTCTGTTTTGGCCCCTTAGGTAATCGTCCACCATATGATGCAGACACTGCCAATGGGATGTGGAAGCTGACAGCCCTGGGTGGCGAGGAAAAATTCTGAAATGCCTCACTTAGGCAGACACTTTCTCCAACGCTCCTGTCTTGACCAACAGAAGACTCAAAACAAAGTTTTCCATGACACTGTAACCTACTGGAGCCAGGAAAAACATTCAATAAAATCCTCAAGAGATTTTATCTTCTGCACTCTCTGTGGGTATGGGATGAGTTCTGAGACCTTCCCCTTATAATGGTGGTCAAGGACGGATGCCAACCAGTAATCATCCTTCTCCTTTATGCCACGTATTCTTGGGTCCTTTCGCAGGCTTTGAAGCATGAGGTTGCCCATGCCCCTTAAATTTTCAGAGGCTTGATAAGCAGACACCTCGGGGTCACTCAGGATTACAGCATCTGGAACTTCCTCCTCCCATTTACTACTCCCAAGGGTCCTGGGGTTGGAAAGCCATTGCTTACAGATTGACGCATGTCTTCCTCTTCTTCAAAGCCTATGAAAGTACCAGAATCCTCCTCCCCTCCTCCTGTGTGTTCTGTGACCTAGGAATGATTGTGCCTGGATAAAGTGGGCCTTAAGAGGAAATTAAGTCCTCCTCTTCCTCCTGCTGCTCTGCCTCCAGTGCCCTGTCCATAATGCCATGTAGAATCTGCTCCAGCAGGAACACAACAGGGATTGTGTGACTGATGCATGCACTGTCATGGCTCACCATCCTTGTGGCCTCCTCAAATGGTGACAATATAGTGCATGCATCCTTAATGATCAGCCATGGGCGTGAGAAAAAAAAGCAGAGGTGGCCTGAGCCTGTCGTCATGCCATATTCGCACAGGTACTTGTTGACAGCCCTCTGCTGCATGTATAGCCGCTACAGCATTGACAAAGTTGAGTTCCACCTGGTGGGCATGTCACAAATCAGGTTTACGGGCAGGTGGATTTCCCACTGAATTTCAGCCAACCAAGCACAGGCTGTGTATGACCGTCTGAAATGGCTACAGACTCTTCTGGCCAGCATTAGCACATCTTGCAACCCTGGGTACATACTTAGGAAATGCTGCACCACCAAATTGAGGCATTGCACATGTGTCAACCTTCACTGTCTAAGGGCGGACAGGAAGTTTGAGCCATTACTGCACACCACCATTCCTGAATCTCTGCTCTGGTGTGGTTCCTGTCTCCTAAACACACCAGCTGAAGCACTGCATGGTACCGTTTAGCCTGACTCTGGGAATAGCCCTTTGAATGCTTAGTGGGTACCTAATGTTTATAGGATAATTCTGCAGAAGAGGGCATGGAGGTGGCTGAGGAGGAGGAGGAGGGTAGAGCTCACGGGTCTGGCATCAACACCACCAGCTGTATGGAGATGTGGGGGCACAACAAGCTGCAGCACCAATCCCTGTCCTGCATCCTTTCGAGTTGCAAGCAGCATTACCCAGTGTGCTGTGAACAAAATATATCATCCCTGTCCATGCTTGCTAGAGCACGACTCAGCAGTAAGGTGGATTTTATGGCTGACTGCCTTGCCCAACAATGCCAGAACATTCCCTTCCATGTGATGGTAGAGAGATGGAACGGTCTTACGTGAAAAGTAGTAGCAACTGGGAACCTGCCATAGTGGTACAGCACATTGTGCGAATTCATGGAAGGGGGCTGAATCCACCAGGCTGAAAGGCGGAAGTTGGAGAGCCAACAGCTTTGACAAGCTTGCATGTAGATGCTGGGCATGTGGGTGGCAGGGACTGTATTTTTTTTCTGCTGCAGCAGATGGGGCAGAGAAATTTTCTACAGCTGGTGGTGTGCTGCTGGCAGATGTGCTGCTAGGACCTGGGACACCCTGTGCTATATCATTATCCCTTTCAGTTAAGGCTGATGAGAGGTAATCACTCCGTATAGCAGGAGCAGACTGAAGTGGGTAAGGAGGAGGAGGGACAGATTTGTGCCCTTTGGTGTGGCTTTAAGGTGCTCTTGCCAATGGGCTGAGTGGTTGGATGTTAAATGCCTTGTTAAGCATGTGGTACCCAAATGGTTGGTGTTTTTGCCATGTTTGATGTGTCTGAGACACAGTTTGCAGATAGCAGCAGTACGATCTGCTGCTGATGTGCTGAAAAATGCCCAGACAGCTGAGCTTTGGGGAGTGGGCCGGGAGATAACAGCTGCAGAATTTTATTGAATAGATTGGCTGCTCTCTACTCTTTCTTGATGTTGGCCTCTTTGGGGTTGTGCCGCCTCACTTTCAGTATCCTCCTCTTCTCTATCTGGCACCCAAGTCACATCAGTGACCTCATCATCATCATCTCCATCTCCTCCATCTTCATCATTACCACTGGAGACAACTTGGCAATAAGCTGCAGCTTGGGGAACATGAATGCCAATGTGTCTACCAGTGTTCCTCCCTCTGTCATATACCAGATAAGACCAGAACTGTGTGGACTGCAACAGAGTGAACCAGACATAAATAGGTGAAGGTAAGTTTATTAAGGTAAATGCATATACATGTGAACACACCACCAATACAGAGTGAAGAACCCAAACAACCAAACAGTGATAATACACAACCAGCATATGTAGCAAAAGGGAGTACCAGAATCGTAGTCAAGCCAGGCCAGGGTCATAAACAGGAGATCAGTAGCTGGGAAGGGAAACAAACAGGACAAGAGAGGATGGATGGATCACAGGAAGGACAGGTCAGGTACAAAGCTCAGGGTCCAGGGTTCAGGTAACAGACAGAAACAGGATCAACAGGTTCCAGGAATCAGGTTTCAGGTTCAGGAATCAGGTTTCAGGATCAGTGGAGCAGGCTGTAGGTCAGGGCTCAAGGACAATACCAGGGCAACATGAGTGTGCACTTGCCAGGTATTTATACTGCAGCTCTGCTAATTAAGGTCAGGTGACACCTGTCTGCAGAGGGGAATACCTGCTCCATACTGCCAGGATTCCTCCGCTGGTGGACGCCAGTACTGCGGCCCAAAGGTGACAGAATACCAGCAGGAAAAAGCTCTTCTGACACCTTCAAACTGCCAGGAGACACCTGCTGGTGGACCTCAGTACTGCATGCCAAATGATTAATATTACCAGTGGAGGAGACCTTTTCTGACAGTATCCCCCCTCGAAGGAGCGACCTCCGGATGCTCCAACTAGCCGTTGCTGGGGAAAGTCCATGGTGTCGAGCCAGGCAGCGGGCACCTCAAGCTGGGCAGCAAGCAGTGGCACATTGGGCAGCGGACAGGAACACATCAGGCTGGGCAGCGGGCAGGAACACATCAGGCTGGGCAGCGGGCAGGAACACATCAGGCTGGGCAGCGGGCAGGAACACATCAGGCTGGGCAGCAGACAGGAACACTTCAAGCTGGGCAGCGGACAGAAGCACTTCAAGCTGGGCAGCAGACACGGGCACTTCAAGCTGGGCAGCAGGCACAGGCACTTCGAGCTGGGCAGCAGGCACGGGCACTTCAAGCTGGGCAGCAGGCACATCAGGCTGGGCAGCAGGCACGGGCACTTCAAACTAGGCAGCAGGCACGGGCACTTCAAGCTGGGCAGCAGGCACATCAGGCTGGGCAGAAGGCACAGGCACTTCAAGCTGGGCAGCAGGCACAGGCACATCAGGCTGGGCAGCAGGCATGGACATTTCAAGCTGGGCAGCAGGCACGGGCACTTCAAGCTGGGCAGCAGGCACGGGCACTTCAAGCTGGGCAGCAGGCACATCAGGCTGGGCAGCAGGCATGGGCACTTCAAGCTGGGCAGCAGGCACAGACACTTCAAGCTGGGCAGCAGGCACATCAGGCTGGGCAGCAGGCATGGGCACTTCAAGCTGGGCAGCAGGCACGGGCACTTCAAGCTGGGCAGCAGGCACATCAGGCTGGCCAGCAGGCACGGGCACTTCAAGCCGGGCAGCAGGCACGGGCACTTCAAGCTGGGCAGCAGGCACATCAAGCTGGGCAGCAGGCATGGGCACTTCAAGCTGGGCAGCAGGCACATCGGGCTGGGCAGCAGGCACGGGCACTTCAAGCTGGGCAGAAGGCATGGGCACTTCAAGCTGTGCAGCAGGCACGGGCACTTCAAGCTGGGCAGCAGGCACATCAGGCTGGGTAGCAGGCACGGCACTTCAAGCTGGGCAGCAGGCATGGGCACTTCAAGCTGGGCAGCAGGCACATCAAGCTGGGCAGCAGGCACGGGCACTTCAAGCTGGGCAGCAGGCACATCAGGCTGTGCAGCAGGCATGGGCACTTCAAGCTGGGCAGCAGGCATGGGCACTTTAAGCTGGGCAGCAGGCACATCAGGCTGGGCAGCAGGCACATCAGGCTGGGCAGCAGGCACAGGCATTTCAAGCTGGACAGCAGGCACTTCAAGCTGGGCAGCAGGCACGGGCACATCAAGCTGGGCAGCAGGCACTTCAAACTGGGCAGCAGGCACATCAAGCTGGGCAGCAGGCACATCAGGCTGGGCAGCAGGCACGGGCACTTCAAGCTGGGCAGCAGGCATGGGCACTTCAAGCTGGGTAGCAGGCATGGGCACTTCAATTTGGGCAGCAGGCACATTAGGCTGGGCAGCAGGCACTTCAAGCTGGGCAGCAGGCACATCAGGCTGGGCAGCAGGCACAGGCATGGGCACAGGCTGGGCAGTAAGCTCCAGGTCATCAGGCTGGGTAGCAAGCTCCAGGTCATCAGGCTGCACAGCAAGCTCCGGGTCATCAGGCTGCACAGCAAGCTCCGGGTCATTAGGCTGCACAGCAGACAGTGGCAAATCAGGCTGGAAAGTGGGCTCATCAGGCTGGAGAGCGGGCTCATCAGGCTGGAAAGCGGGCTCATCAGGCTGGAAAGCGGGCTCATCAGGCTGGAAAACAAGCTCATCAAGCTGAAAGGTGGGCACATCAGGTTGAAAAGGCGGGCATATCAGGCTGGGAAGCAGGCACATCAGGCTGGAAGGCGGGCACATCAGGCTGGAAGGTGGGCTCATCAGACTGGAGAGTGGGCACATCAGGCTGGAGAGCGGGCACATCAGGCTGGAGAGTGGGCACATCAAGCTGGAAAGTAGGCACTGGCCCCTCCGGCTGGAACACTGGCCCCTCTGGCTGGAACACTGACCCCTCCGGGTGGAAAGCGGACTTCAGGACATTGGACTGGATAACAGGCACTGGAACGTCAGACTGGGTAGCAAGCACTGGGACGTCGGACTGGGTAGCAAGCACTGGGACGTCAGACTGTGTAGCAAGCACTGGGACGTTGGACTGGGTAGCAAGCACTGGGACGTCAGACTGGATTGGATTAGCTGGTGCGGAGGCAGGTTGGGTTACTGGCAGGATCGTCTTGGTTGGAAAAAACTTTTGTTTTTTCTTTGGCTTAGCCACTGAAGCTCTGTAGGTGAGGGGTACAGCAGACTGGAAAGGAGGATTGGGATATGGCAGAGAAGAGGCAACAGTAGATGGGGGAAGTTCCTGTGGGTTTGTAGTCAGTTAAGAGGCAGGTGGGTTGAATGCAGGATAGGTACAGGGAGCAGAGACCGGATATGAGTATTTGGTTGGGAGCAGCATATACTGAGCTGCAACTGAGGTTGACATGGTTGATGGGGAAACATACATTTGGGTAGTGTGGTGTTTGGTGGCAGAGGTGGTTTGTTTGGCTGGAGCTGATTGCATCATGTCAGACCATGCTGAAAGTATAGGTTGTACAAACTGTGCTTTTAAATCTCCCTGTCTAACAAAAGACTGAGCAGACACAATGCACTCAGCAATCACCTGTGGGAAACAGGCTGAGTAGTGCTCACAAAAATCGGCAGGATCAGCTTCAAAAAGCCACACTAGGGATAAAACCTGATTCATATCAAAAGGAGGAGTGAAATCATCATGGCCCTCTGGAATACAGGGCAGGGCCAGCTCAGTACAGATCTTGATCAAAGGCTGCACCTCCCCAAACAATATATAACCCTGATCGACCAGGGAGTGAGCCAAACGTATAGTTGCAAACAACTAGTCACTAGATCATCCTTTCAGAGCCTGGCGGCAATAATCACCACTTTCAGATGCCAGCAGAGAAAAATAGATAACCTCATCGGCATTCATGTTTGCAACCAAACTGAATCAAAATGGTTCCCCTGTGCAGCCACTTCCAGTCAGGGGTGGCCCTGGTATTCTGTCATATACCAGATAAGACCAGAACTGTGTGGACCGCAACAGAGTGAACCAGACATAAATAGGTAAAGGTAAGTTTATTAAGGTAAATGCATATACATGTGAACACACCACCAATACAGAGTGCACAACCTAAACAACCAAACAGTGATAATACATAACCAGCATATGTAGCAAAAGGGAGTACCAGAATAGTAGTCAAGCCAGGCCAGGGTCAAAAACAGGAGATCAGTAGCTGGGAAGGGAAACAAACAGGACAAGAGAGTATGGATGGATCAGAGGAGGGATGGGTCAGGTACAAGGCTCAGGGTCCTGGGTTCAGGTAACAGACAGGAAACAGGATCAACAGGTTCCAGGAATCAGGAATCAGGATCAGAGGAGCAGGCTGTAGGTCAGGGCTCAAAGACAATACCAGGGCAACATGAGTGTGCACTTGCCCGGTATTTATACTGCAGCTCTGCTAATTAAGGTCAGGTGACACCTGTCTGCAGAGGGGAATACCTGCTCCATACTGCCAGGATTCCTCCTCTGGTGGACGCCAGTATTGCGGCCCAAAGGTGACAGAATACCAGCAGGAAAAAGCTCTTCTGACAACTCCAAACTGCCAGGAGACACCTGGTGATGGACCTCAGTACTGCACGCCAAATGATCGATATTACCAGTGGAGGAGACCTTTCCTGACACCCTCTCTCTAGGCTCATATTCCTGTCATCCTCAACCTCAGAACCAACATCTGAATCCAGTAATGGCTGGGCATCATTAAGGAGCAAGTGGCTGATGCCGTGGTCAAATAACTCAGCTGACTTATCAATGGCTGATGTTCAGGCTATGGCAGGAATAGATGTGGACAAAGAGGCAGGTTTATCCACCCTGGCAACTGCAGGGGACTGCGCACTTGTCTCTGCTTGTGTGACAGAGGATGAGGAGGATGAGGAAGGTTTAGTAAACCAGTCCACCACCTCCTTTGCATGCTGAGGCTGGATACCACAGGCAAACTCACTAAACAGAGGAAATGATGCCCTGCCTGAGGACTGACCACCACGTACACCTTTGCCTGTGGACACATTTGTTGCTGGCCCCCTTACACTGCCAAGGAAACCACTGCCTCTCCTTGTTGTCCTCCCAGACATTATTGGGGGGAGAGGGTGGTGCTTATAAGTAAATGTAAAGAAGAAGTTGAAATCTTTACTTAGATGCACTTTATTAATGTAAAGAGGTGTTTGGTGCACTTTAATTTGAGTACTCACACTACATAGACACACTCCACTGATACACTATAATATACTGCAACATACAGTGACGCATAGAACTATATGGGGTTAAACTGGCAGTAACGCACACAGAACTATATGGCGTTAAACTGGCAGTAACGCACACAGAACTATATGGCGTTAAACTGACAGTAACGCACACAGAAGTAAATCTGGCTGTAACGCAATCAAATAGACGGTGTTTAACCGTCACTACACTGACACTATCTGAACTGTCCCCACTCTAGCTATACACTAATGTAAAGATTACTGACACGGTCTCACTACACTACACTGAAACTATATGAGCTGTCCCTACTGTAATGGAAATTTGTAAGTTCTGTATATAATTGTATTCTATTTTGTATGTATTGCACTCTGCCCTCACTGTGCACACGGCACTAATAATGTTTTCAGTAAATGTTTACATTCT
Source organism: Aquarana catesbeiana (assembly GCF_042186555.1). Taxonomy (NCBI): domain Eukaryota; kingdom Metazoa; phylum Chordata; class Amphibia; order Anura; family Ranidae; genus Aquarana; species Aquarana catesbeiana. Next base: position 705,716,701 of record NC_133324.1, on the reverse strand, counting down.
TTCGAGTCCTGATTAGAATTAGCCTGCCTATGTAACGCCCCTTGTTACCATAAATGTACAATTGTAATATTAATGTGATACCTACGTAATCATGTGCATAAAAACCTTCAATTGCGTCATAATGAAGCAGAACAGTAATTTGGAAAGATGCTGAGCGTATCTTTTGTGTCTGTTCCCTACTGCAGTAGTTATTATTAATTTGGAACCACTAATCAATATGAGGATAGGAGTTGCCTATCATCAATTCAACTGAGTCAGCATGGCGAGCCAGCCAGGAGGGGATTCCAGGTGACCCTGAGTATCCGAAACGAGGAGCTTGAGACGATCCGGGAATTTCTGATAATCAGCCGGCTGAGGTAAGCCTTTTGCTTACATTTGAGTTATCAGACTTCCTTGATCGGTAAGGCATTTTCGGGACAAAGGGTACCTATTTTACTCCCCTTAATCGAACTGTATTGATTGGTGGTTATATGTTATGTTGTCCCTGTCTATTGTCCATCGGAGTGTTATAAATAAGAAAGGGAAGAATAGTACTGTTCACAGGTATATGTAGTACATCTGCTAGATAAAGTAGTTTAGAGGCAAGAGGGTATAGGCACATGTAGAGAAGAGAGAAGACTGGCCAGTCATTATGGGCATTAAATTAAGTAAGGGAATGAAGGGTAAGAGACCCTCAAAAATGCCCAGCGCAAGAGGAGCGCTATATATGAACCAAAGGTGCGGTTCCGCCTATACTGAGCCCCTAGATTAATGGTTAGAGTGGACAGGGATCCACATTGGGTAACTGGGTTACCACAAAAGTCCACAGGGACTAAGAATCATGCAGAGTAAACAGCTAGAGAAACAGCTATCTATGTGAGCAGGATGGATCAAGGGTGACAAATAACACTAGACAGAAAGGGACATTTTCATGTTAAGTTGTGGGATGAATTTGGGATCAGGCACTACAACTAGTAAAAGTCAGAAGCAGAGAAATGAGAGGTAAAACAGAATACTTTATATGTTGTCAGAGAGGGAAGATGGGATGAGCACTGTGGCTCCCCATCTGATCATAGAATCATAGAAGCTAGATATAAAAGTTATTTAAACAAAATAAGGAAAGCAGAATTTAGACAGGGAAATATTAGAGAGTTAAAAGAAATTGAGAGAATGATATGCATGTGTTGTGTACAAATGGGAAAAATGTAAGCGATTATTGGTGTATGTGTGTGCGAATGCTGGGACCTTTAGTTCTATTGCTTGTGTGTGTCATGTACGCAGATGTGACCCCCTCCTTTGTGCTCTCCTGAAAGAATGTGGTCAGTGATAAGCTGGAAGGACACCATGCCAATTTCTGTTTTTTAGACAAAACATTTATAACAAAATGTGCCGGGTTAACGAATCTAATGGTAAACAATGTGATCACAATTATTTTGAATCTGTTTTCCAAACATGGTAAAATGAAGGTTACATTTAACCGTGTATTACACAAATTGAATATCCTTTGATAGTGGAAACAGTGCATTTAAAAAAGGGAAATTAAGTAAAATAAAGTAATAATGAGTATTAATTTCTAATATGAGTTTAACAATTTTATTAATAATATAGATATATTGAAACTGGTTTAGACAACCTTTGGTTGGAAATGAAGTCGAGGTTAATGAGGAAATTTGTAATGAATGGGATTAGTTTAGATTAAGATAACAATTTTGTAATTTTACATTTATACAATAAGCCCTTATTGAGAGAAAAAAAGATTAAGATGAGGTTGTTATTTTGAATAAAGCTGCCATAATATTTAACAAAGCCAAGATGGATGGAATACATAAGAAGTTTTTCTACAAAAATGATATTGTAAGGTTTTTGATGAAAACTTGATGTGCGGTCCATGATGTAAGAGTAATATTAAATAAAATTTAAATATAACAGACCCATCACATCAAGTCCACACACCCTGTTAGGATAGATGCCGCCTGCAGCCAGTTGTTTTATAGTTTTTGATGCTTTCTGGTCCATCATACAGATTCTTGGTCCTTTTGTTTTTATTTATTTTTATTTTTGAAATCCAAAGCAGAATGTGTGGATTGTGAAATGATGTGCCCATTTTTCTTGTAAGTACAGTGGTATAAGCAGAAGAATATTTTGGATTTATGGGCATCTCTCCATGACCGCAGGGTATTGTTATCATTTATTATAATATTGCCAGGAAAAAGTTGTCTTTTGAAACATGAAACTGGAGTTCTTACACAAATAGTGTGATAGAAAACAAGACATTGTAATATATTTATGCAAGCTGGACCCAGTAATGAAGGGTTCACCCCGATATATCAGAGCTGTAGCTTTTATGCAAAGGTGCTATTAGACAAAGTTAGATATTGTTTTGGTCAATGGTCCGACATTCTGTGCAGCAAATTTACAGCTAACTAAATGTTTGTCTAATGAAAGGTTTAAAATATGAGTTTGTTTATGTACAAATCTAACAATGAAAAATGCGTACATTTATTCAAAAGAAAGGAAAAGACGCATGTGTTAAATTGATGACATAGGAATCAGCTGCTGTGAGCCCAGTGCAGGACACACTCCCTGAAGACCCAGATATTAAATTTTTTGTAGATTTGAGTATGCAGTTTATCACCCAGAAAGATACCCTGCATTCAAAGTCATTGGATCCTTTTTCCCCAGCTCAAGAAACAGAGCCACATGTTTTAGCAAAGCCTGTGAGCTGTAAAAAGAGTGTATATTTATATAGATAGTCGAGATATAGAGAGCTTTTGGTTCCATTTAAAGGGCCAGAAGTTTGTTTTTACTTCGGCAGGTAAACCAATAAAGCATGCTAAGTTAATTTGATCGGCTGTTTTCAGCCTTCCAGGTTCTTGCTGAGGTAGCCATATTAACTTTCACACATGGAAGCAGACCAGGTGACTAAGGATGCTGCATTTACAGCCCCGGACACTTGATGGGTCTGTGCAACTCACAGATTCCACCCTAGTTCTGGCCCAGTATAGCTGGGATTAATAATTCAACTTTAAGGACCCCAGAACGAGAAGAACAAGTGGTCCACAGGGGGCAACTTCTTATGAAACAGGACTTTGGAAAAGGTGATCATTTATGTCTGCCAGCCACTCTTTTGCCTCCAGGTTGACACATGGACCGTGTCATGAGTCACAAGCAGTTATGGCTGCCTTAGTAAATGAGCATGGGATAGAGCCAGGGTTCTCCACAGTTGTTTTTATAACATACCACTTCTTGTTTTACCTGTTACCAAAGGTGTTACCAAAAGCTGAACATCCCTCCCAGAGATTACAAAAAGATATATCCAGATGCCCAAGTCAGGATCTTACGAGTATGCATTTTGTCTGTATGGACATGTTTTTTGGATGTCCAGTGGCAAATGCTACTGCAAAGGCCACAGTAAAAAGTGTTATCAGAAGTAGTTTGTAAGTACATAGTGCAGAAAGTACAGAGAGTAACAGAGGAAATAATTTTTATAGGAGAGTCCTTACTAGAAGTTTTGAGGTTTTATTTTTACACCCCTTACTGTCTACAATGTAGCGGACAAAGTAGAGTAAGAAACTAGAAAACTTTTGCCTGAATGTTTTCTTCTATTTTATGAAGCCTCTAAGGGGGATGTTGGACTCTCTCCCTATGAGATTTTGTTTGGGAGTGTGTTACTCACTTGCTTATATTTTGTCTCAGCAGCTGAAGTCCTTCATTCGGATCTCACGGAGAATGTTGCTGATCTTTTAAGGTTTTTGACAAACTCATTTATGTGTTTTCTCCCCAATTCCAGATCCTAAAAGTTTGGAAGGATCTAAAACTAAAGCCAGGTGACTTGTGGATTTTTAAGAGACATTTATATATAAGGAAATGTTTGGAGACTCAATACAGCATCTATTTCATGTACAGTTTTTGCAAAACTTGAAGGAAAAGTCACCTGGATCCACACCAGACACTGCAAAAATGACTAAATTAAAGAAATCTCTGTGTTTGATTTGTTTCCCTCTTGTGATCACAGTCTAGGGTACTTTTTGATTCAATTAGTTTAATTGTAAGGGATATATATATATTTGAAAAATAGTTTAGCCATGTTGAAGTCATTTGTCTTTTGTACGTCTTCCATTTTATGTAGAATTGTCTGTGTTTACATATGCTGATAAGTCAGCATGCCAACAATTAAGCTAGAAGGCCATTCTGGCCACAGGAGTGTACAGCCAGTACTCTGTAAATATGTCTTATCAATCATTTGTTTTTCACAATGAAAAGTCATTTGAAAAAAGTTGCTCAGCTATTATTTTCTCCACAATGGAGTTTTTTTGCCTCTTTGGCCAGGACTACCTCCACCTAAGCATGTGGAGGTTCCAGGTTAAAGGTGATAGCAGGTATGGTTAGTGATCAAAATATTGATCAAAAGAGGGGAGACTGTAATGGAAATTTGTAAGTTCTGTATATAATTGTATTCTATTTTGTATGTATTGCACTCTGCCCTCACTGTGCACACGGCACTAATAATGTTTTCAGTAAATGTTTACATTCTTTCGAGTCCTGATTAGAATTAGCCTGCCTATGTAACGCCCCTTGTTACCATAAATGTACAATTGTAATATTAATGTGATACCTACGTAATCAAGTGCATAAAAACCTTCAATTGCGTCATAATAAAGCAGAACAGTAATTTGGAAAGATGCTGAGCGTATCTTTTGTGTCTGTTCCCTACTGCAGTAGTTATTATTAATTTGGAACCACTAATCAATATGAGGATAGGAGTTGCCTATCATCAATTCAACCGAGTCACTACTCTAGCTGCACACTATACAAAGCTGAATGATGGTCCTCCTCACTACACTCACACTATCCCTAGACTGACACTAAACAAATATTTAACACTGACAATTGAAGCAAAATAGTACAGTATAGCACACTAACTAACTAATAGCACTGAACAGAGTCCTGTTCTATCTTTCTCCACGCCAAAATCACACTGAAAATGGCTGCCATTGAAAGAATAGTTTTATACTGTGGGGCAGGAATGAGCCATGATTGGTTAAAGTCATGATGACAGTGTTCAATCATGACTCTTACAAGTGCTCTGTGCCCTGATTGGGTGAAGCTTTCCCTGCTTCAGCCAATTAGGGCTTGCAATGCACTGTTCAGTGCGCAATGCATTGTGGTCGGTTCAGGGGCTGAACAAACGGTCGAATTACCCATTTGTTCGACTGTTCGCTGAGTGTCCGAACAGCGAAAGCTCGGCCCACTCACCCATCCCTATTCTCTTTTAGGCTTGTTTTTCTCTACCAAGGCAAAAAAAAAATCATTTCTGACCTCTTGTGGCAATTGGAAAGTCCCTGGATCAACAATATGTAGGTTGTGTGACAAGAAAATTAGGAGTAAGAATTAATGAACATATAAACAACATCAAAAAAGGGTTCCCAAAATAGTCTATAAAACCATTTTAGATTTTATCAGAACAGAGATCCTAGTTTATTAGAATTTTGTGGGACAGATAGAGTAGAAAATTACTGGAGGGGAAATAGCAATCAAACCAAGTGGATATTTGACCTCAATACTTTAAGTCGTGCAGGTTTGAACATAGGAATTGATTTGAAATACTGTATTTCAGATTTTTAATGTAATTATTGATGGCCTATTATATTGTAAGTCTGGGGTATTCCTACCAACTCCACAGATATTACATGTAACTTGTAAAGGATGTGCTATTTCTGGTGGCCACTAGAGGTCCTCCCTTTGTGGCTAATATAAGAATAAACTATTGTCATTACACCTCTCCACCAATAGAGGTGAATCTAGAAACCATTATATACTCTATGTATATATCTATAGTGGCCACTAGAGGCCCTCAATGTGCTCTTATGGCAGATAGAGGCTAATGGAAATAGGGATAATCCATTCTTTATAATTGTCTTTTATATAAATAAAAAATAAGACCATCCAATATTAGATTATTGTATATAGCATATTATCTGGTGATTGGATCTGTATAATTAATGAGGGTGGCTTGGAATTTGATCGGATTGGCCAAGGCTGGTTGAAAATAAAATTGTGTATATAAGTGTTATGCCACGTACACATGAGCAGACTTTTTGACGGACTAGGTCCAGCGGACCAGACTCCGTCGGACAATTCGACCGTGTGTGGGCTCCAGCGGACTTTTTTTCCCAAAAGTCCAACGGACCTAGAAATAAAACATGTTTTAAATCTTTCCGATGGACTTGAGCGCAGGCGAAAAGTCTGCTCGTCTGTATGCTAGTCCGACGGACAAAAAACAACGCTAGTGCAGCTATTGGGTACTGGCTATGAACTTCCCTATTTTAGTCCGGTCATACGTCATCACATACAAATACATCGGACTTTGGTTGATCGAGTGTAGGCAAGTCTGTTCATTCGAAAGTCCGTCGGAAAGTCCGTCAAAAAGTCCGCCGGACCTTGTCCATCGAAAAGTCCGCCCGTGTGTACGCGGCATTAGATGTATCTGAGCACAAGACCCCTGATGACGTCAGACGTGGGCTGGCAAAATGGGTGGAGTTTCTTGAGATGTGTCATTTCCGGTAGTTGGAGCATAGGTGGAATGCAAACTGGCGTTCCCACTACTTTACATGTTGATTCTTGTCTACTTATATGTAAGTCCAATATTAATGGTTTTGAATAAATTTTGTTAACTACTACACTATGAGAGTCCTCTTCTCTCTCCCTCCTTACTCTAATACATTTATTGAGTGATTTTGGAGTGGTAAACTGCAGTCTTACCTGGTTATTTGGATGGATGTCAGTGATTTGGATTGAGATATATGGTGACCAACCTGCGATCCTTTGGGATTAACCCTCTTGTGCATTTGACTCCCTGTAATAGAGTCCGGTGAGTGTGTGGTTCATCTTCATGCTGGTGGAGAGGATTTTCTTTACTCACGGTGAATATCTGTCACAATTTGGACATGTTATGGACTTATATTTCACATATTATTTATATATATAGTTATATATATATATATATATATATATATATATATATATATATATATATATATATAAGTTCAGAAGGGTGAGGTGCACGCCAGTTGGAGTAACAAGTGCAAGCAATCAAGCCCTCCCAAAGGCTTATATTATAGGAAACGACAAAAAGGGATTGCTGCACAAAAATATTTTAATGAAAATATAGTCAAAACATCCAAAATATATAGGCCATCATCGTAACAGTTTCGGGCTAATATAGATTACGCCCTTCTTCAAAACTTGTTGCCTATCGCATTTGGATGTTTTGATTATATTTTTCATGAAAACATTTTGTGCAGCAATCCCTTTTTGTCGAATATATATATATATATATATATATATATATACATATATATATATATATATATATATATATATATATATATATATATACACACACACACATACACATTTTTAATTTCGTTGCTTACTGAAATTTATCTCTATGGTGGTGTTTAACCACTTCAGGTTAAACTTGGAGGTTTTAGCCCCTTCCTGACCAGAGCACTTTAATTGCACGGTCTTGCAATGCTGACTTCCTCTTCTCTCTCATCTGTCATGCTCAGAAACGTGTAGGCCTCTTTACTAGTGTACCTTCGATTGGACATTGTGACCTCTAAATTTACTGGTACAGCTAGTGAAACTCACAGGTAGGGATGAGCTTCGAGTTCGAGTCGAACTCATGTTCGACTCGAACATTGGCTGTTCGCAAGTTCACCGAACAGCGAACAATTTGGGGTGTTCGCGGCAAATTCGAATGCCGCGGAACACCCTTTAAAAGTCTATGGGAGAAATCAAAAGTGCTAATTTTAAAGGCTAATATGCAAGTTATTGTCATAAAAAGTGTTTGGGGACCTGGGTCCTGCCCCAGGGGACATGGATCAATGCAAAAAAAAGTTTTAAAAACGGCCGTTTTTTCAGGAGCAGTGATTTTAATAATACTTAAAGTCAATCAATAAAAGTGTAATATCCCTTTAAATTTCGTACCTGGGGGGTGTCTATAGTGTGCCTGTAAAGGGGCGCATGTTTCCTGTGTTTAGAACAGTCTGACAGCAAAATGACATTTTGAAGGAAAAAACTCATTTAAAACTACCCGCGGCTATTGCATTGCCGACAATACACATAGAAGTTCATTGATAAAAACGGCATGGGAATTCCCCAAAGGGGAACCCCGAACCAAAATTAAAAAAAAAAAATGACGTGGGGGTCCCCCTAAATTCCATACCAGGCCCTTCAGGTCTGGTATGGATATTAAGGGGAACCCCGGCCAAAATTTAAAAAAAAAAATGACGTGGGGTTCCCCCTAAATTCCATACCAGACCCTTCAGGTCTGGTATGGATTTTAAGGGGAACCCCGCGCCAAAAAAAAAAAAAAAAACGGCGTGGGGTCCCCCCAAAAATCCATACCAGACCCTTATCCGAGCACGCAACCTGGCAGGCCGCAGGAAAAGAGGGGGGGACAAGAGTGCGGCCCCCCCTCCCTCCTGAACCGTACCAGGCCACATGCCCTCAACATTGGGAGGGTGCTTTGGGGTAGCCCCCCAAAACACCTTGTCCCCATGTTGATGAGGACAAGGGCCTCATCCCCACAACCCTGGCCGGTGGTTGTGGGGGTCTGCGGGCGGGGGGCTTATCGGAATCTGGAAGCCCCCTTTAACAAGGTGACCCCCAGATCCCGGCCCCCCCCCGTGTGAAATGGTAAGGGGGTACATAAGTACCCCTACCATTTCACGAAAAAAGTGTCAAAAATGTTAAAAATGACAAGAGACAGTTTTTGACAATTCCTTTATTTAAATGCTTCTTCTTTCTTCTATCTTCCTTCATCTTCTGGTTCTTCTGGCTCTTCTGGTTCTTCTGGTTCTTCCTCCGGCGTTCTCGTCCAGCATCTCCTCCGCGGCGTCTTCTGTCTTCTTCTCCTCGGGCCGCTCCGCACCCATGGCATGGGGGGGAGGCTCCCGCTCTTCTCTTCTTCTCTTCTTCTTTTCTTCTTTTCTTCTTTTCTTCTTTTCTTCTCTTCTTCTCTTCTTCTTCATTTTCTTCTCCGGGCCGCTCCGCAATCCATGCTGGCATGGAGGGAGGCTCCCGCTGTGTGACGGCGCTCCTCGTCTGACAGTTCTTAAATAACGGGGGGGGCGGGGTCACCGGGTGGCCCCGCCCCCCCCGTTATTTAAGAACTGTCAGACGAGGAGCGCCGTCACACAGCGGGAGCCTCCCTCCATGCCAGCATGGATTGCGGAGCGGCCCGGAGAAGAAAATGAAGAAGAAGAGAAGAAGAGAAGAAAAGAAGAAAAGAAGAAAAGAAGAAGAGAAGAAGAGAAGAGCGGGAGCCTCCCCCCCATGCCATGGGTGCGGAGCGGCCCGAGGAGAAGAAGACAGAAGACGCCGCGGAGGAGATGCTGGACGAGAACGCCGGAGGAAGAACCAGAAGAACCAGAAGAGCCAGAAGAACCAGAAGATGAAGGAAGATAGAAGAAAGAAGAAGCATTTAAATAAAGGAATTGTCAAAAACTGTCTCTTGTCATTTTTAACATTTTTGACACTTTTTTCGTGAAATGGTAGGGGTACTTATGTACCCCCTTACCATTTCACACAGGGGGGGGGCCGGGATCTGGGGGTCACCTTGTTAAAGGGGGCTTCCAGATTCCGATAAGCCCCCCGCCCGCAGACCCCCACAACCACCGGCCAGGGTTGTGGGGATGAGGCCCTTGTCCTCATCAACATGGGGACCAGGTGTTTTGGGGGGCTACCCCAAAGCACCCTCCCAATGTTGAGGGCATGTGGCCTGGTACGGTTCAGGAGGGAGGGGGGGCCGCACTCTCGTCCCCCCCTCTTTTCCTGCGGCCTGCCAGGTTGCGTGCTCGGATAAGGGTCTGGTATGGATTTTTGGGGGGACCCCACGCCGTTTTTTTTTTTTTTTTGGCGCGGGGTTCCCCTTAAAATCCATACCAGACCTGAAGGGTCTGGTATGGAATTTAGGGGGAACCCCACGTCATTTTTTTTTTTAAATTTTGGCCGGGGTTCCCCTTAATATCCATACCAGACCTGAAGGGCCTGGTATGGAATTTAGGGGGACCCCCACGTCATTTTTTTTTTTAAATTTTGGTTCGGGGTTCCCCTTTGGGGAATTCCCATGCCGTTTTTATCAATGAACTTCTATGTGTATTGTCGGCAATGCAATAGCCGCGGGTAGTTTTAAATGAGTTTTTTCCTTCAAAATGTCATTTTGCTGTCAGACTGTTCTAAACACAGGAAACATGCGCCCCTTTACAGGCACACTATAGACACCCCCCAGGTACGAAATTTAAAGGGATATTACACTTTTATTGTTTGACTTTAAGCATTATTAAAATCACTGCTCCTGAAAAAACGGCCGTTTTTAAAACTTTTTTTTGCATTGATCCATTTCCCCTGGGGCAGGACCCAGGTCCCCAAACACTTTTTATGACAATAACTTGCATATAAGCCTTGAAAATTAGCACTTTTGATTATTCATGTTCGTGTCCCATAGACTTTAACGGTGTTCGCATGTTCGAACGAACTTTTTTCCTGTTCGCATGTTCTGGTGCGAACCGAACAGGGGGGTGTTCGGCTCATCCCTACTCACAGGCAAAAAGAGCACATGATTGTCAGCGACTGCTTCAAACGCTACCAAAAAAACTGTTAGCATTTGCAGGGATCATGTCTGACTCTGCGAACGTTTCAGTTATGTGTTGTGTTTTGTAATTGACAGTGATCGATTGATGGTGCACTTGGGTGGGCTGGGCTGGGCGGAGGGGCTAAACGCAGGTGCTAGCAGGTATCTGGGATGATCCCGCTAACACTGCATTTTTTGGAAACTATTGGGGACACTAGTATAGATCTGATCAGATCAAAGATATTTATCTATTCAGACACTATACTACTAAGGGAGGTGTATGGTCCTTGCGTGGGTGTTAGCGCTACTGGCACTAATCTGATGCTGCCTGGGGCGACGCGGACCCTAACTGACGCTAAAACCTAACTGATGTCATCCAATGGGTGATCAGAGGATTAAACCTTTATTGGGTAATATACGGTGGGTACCCTGATGCTATAAAAAATAACTAACCAGAGTCACCTGTAACACTAATATGGCAATCAGAAAATAGATCTACTAGTGACACTGGTGACAGGGGGTTTAAGGGTTAACTGGGGGGTGATCAAGGGGTTTAACCTTTATTAGGGGGGTACCCTAGACCTACCTGGGCCTACCACTAACTGCCCCAATGCTGATTAGTGTCACAAATGACACCAGTACAGTGATCAGTGAAAAATCTGACAACTGCACTTGGTGACACTGTGACAGGGAGTGAAGGGGTTAACTGGGGGGGGGATCGGGGGTGATTGGGAGGGTGACAAGTATGCCTATGTGTACTGGTGTTAGTGTAGTGTTGGTGCAACTTACAGTTAGATGACTCCTCTCTCTGGAACGGAAAAGAGTTCCACAAGGGGAGATTACATTACTTCCCTTGCCTGTGTTTACACTTACAGGCAGGGAAAGCATTTTATTCGCCAGAGCTGATCAGCCGGTCTAGACCAGAAATCATTGGCCTGGACGTGAAGATTGATCTGTTCTGGATCAAATCTTGTGTGGGTGCCACCCTGCTGGCGAGAGCGCACCCTGTACAGGTACAGGATTTTGCAGAGTGGTGAAATTGTGCTGCAGTAAAAAGACGTGAGCCAGTCGGGAACTGGTTAAGAGGGACGGTCGGGAGCATTCATATTGTGTCACTAGAGGTGAAATTCTTGGACCGGCACAAGATGAACCAGAGCAAAAGCGTTTGCCAAGAATGTTTTCATTAAAAAAGCTGTATGTTAAATTATTTGCATATATGTGCTTGAATTGATTTTACATCACATTATGAAGTGTGGTTATTTTAGTTTGTTTACTTGACTATAAGCCCCCTTGAGTTGTTGTATGTTACCAAAACAGACTTATTGAGGTTGATTTACTGAAGAGAAATTAACTTTTTTGAGTGTAGAAGGTGGCCACTTGCACTGAGTGATTATTTTCACAAAGCACTTTAGCAATTGATCAATTTTACAAGGTTTACATGTTATTTATATCCTGGGTATATGACATTGAGAAAGCAGGGTGAGAAGTACATCCTTAAAATGTGTCCGCATTTTACACTTCCTGAGCACACACCCTATTCCAGAACTACGTATTCCCTATAAGGCATGGCAATTTTACTCCTCCCAGAAACTGAGTACCAACGATATCTATTTTTTTTACAACCTTATTCAGGATAAACGTACCTTCCACAAGTCAAATGCACTCAAAAAAAGGGAATCAAATCTGAGCACCACCTTCACAGATGACCAGTGGAAAACTGCTTTCCGGGAAATCCTTAAAGTATCCCATTGTGTTGGTCACTGGGAAATGATGCTCAGAATAAGTAATATACCCCCTATAGGCTGGAAAAATACTTCCCCGCTACTTCATCTCTCTGCTGGCAAAACTGTGGCTAAACAGGACATCTCCTACATACCTTCTGAGATTGCCAGAGCCTCACAAGTTTTTGGAAACAAGTATTTCAAGTAATTTCATCACTCACGGGAGTCATAACCCCCCCCAAATCCCGAATTGGCAATACTTCACATAGGAGTAGAGAGATCCCCCCCAACTTTAGACAGGTAGTCTGCCATGTACTTTTAGCGGCCCATACTCTAGTACTCTGTAACTGGAAAGGCGCCCAATCTGTCAATTTATCAGATATGCTAAACTTAGTCCATCAAAATTACAGCCTTGAACAGTTATTAGCTATTAATGCCTTCTCATGTACAACATTCGATAAGAACTGGAAAATTTGGATGGACAAATACAGCGGTCCGTAGTAGTTAGGTTACTAGAACTGTCACTGTTATGAATATGGTGTAAATGTTTTAATATATACATGATGATCAAATGTGCACTACTGCAAATGTGTGTGTATTTCCCTGTTTTTGTTACTGTTAAATAATCAATAAAACTATTGAAATATAAAACGATATTTTGCACTTGTTTGTTACTGTCTTAATTTGTAATTTGCACTAGAAATGTAGCACAATAAATTTGGGAGGCATCTGCGTAATAGGAGCACGTTATTGGAATAAATAGGGAGAGCACTTTAACCACTTCAGCCCCAGAAGATTTGCCTGCTTAATGACCAGGCCATTTCTTCCGATACGGCACTTTGTTGCTTTAACTGATAACTGCGCGGTCGTGCAATGCTGTACCCAAACAAAATTGATGTCCTTTTTTTCCCACAAATAGAGCTTTCTTTTGGTGGTGATTGATCACCTCTGCACTTTTTATTTTTTGCACTATAAACAAAGAGCGACAATTTTGAAGAAAAAAATCACAATATTTTGTACTTTTTGCTATACTAAATATCCCCATTTTTTTTTTAAAAAAAGACAATTTTTTCCTCAGTTTAGGCCGATATGTATTCTTCTACATATTTTTGGTAATAAAAATCTCAGTAAGCGTATATTGATTGGTTTGTGCAAAAGTTATAGCGTCTACAAACTATGGGAAAGACTTATGCCATTTTTATTATTATTATGTTTTTACTAGTAATGGCGGTGATCTGCAATTTTCATCAGGACTGGGACATTATGGTGGACAGATCGGATGCTTTTGACATGTTTTTGGGACCATTGACATTTATACTATATATATGCTATAAAAATGCACTGATTACTGTGTAAATGTCACTGGCAGGGGAGGGGTTAACACTAGGGGGCAATCAAGGGGTTAACTGTGTTCCCTCTTGCGTATTCTAACTGTAGGGGGAAGGAACTGACTATAGGAGATCACAGATTGTTGGTCCTACTAGTTGTTGCTAGTAGGAAGACATAATCTGTCTCTCCTCTCCTCACAGAACAGGGATTTGAGCGTTTACACACACACACATCTCTGTTCTGGCTTTCATGCCTGCGATTGTGCGTGGACGGTGGTCATCGAGACCGCCGGCCATGTGCATTGGTTCCCCTACATGCACACCTGCTATTCCTGCTTAAAGAGCCGACATACAGCCACTGTACATCGGCTTGCGGGAACGTGCCGGCCTGGCGCAGTATAATGACAGCGGCTGGTCGTCAAGCGGTTAAAGTGAGCAGCCTATTTGCCTTTAGTAAATCAATGTCATTATCAGTGAGGGTTCTCTGTATTCAATGAGAACTGCCATGATGAGTACTCATTGTATGCAGTGCTTTTAGAATGAGCCTTAGATAGTTCTAAAGCTGTCTAATTTAAACAGCCACATGAACCCCTTCTTTTATTATATTAGCTACACCTGGCAATGTATTGATTAAAATAAAATCTGCCAAGACATTTGTGTCAGATGTACAGTATTTATATAATTGCTAATCTTTTTCAATTTTCAATATTAATTTTAAAGTGCCGACAGAAAGAAAGCATTTTTTGGAATTCTGGGTTAGGAGAAGCGTGCCTGTGGTCATCAAGCATGCAATCCAAATACATCATCTTACCTGCTCTATGTACAATATCTTACCTGCTCTATTTATAATATACTAACATACTAGTCAGTCTGATGGGCATAAAAAGAGTAACTGGAAAGGCATTAGGACATCTTTTAAAATATGTCTCTGAGCTGACATTTTCTTCTGCAACAGAAGACTGTATGACATGTTAGCCAGAGAACATGTATGCAACAGATTTAAAAAAAAAATAGGACATTTGCAAAACTGACCTAGTGACCTTATAGTTTGGGACCTCCTTTGAAAAAACACAGTTAATATAGAACAGTTGGGAATCATCTAACAAAATGGTTATGTTTGAAATCACTGTGGTGGTTTCAATGCTGCTAGTTTTTAACCATATTTTACTTTGTATTAAATATTCAGCAATTCATTGGCATCACATGCCTTTATAAACAAGTAAGGAATACATGTCAATATCGTTAGGGATGCATATGAATACACGCATTTTAGATTTTGCTTGGGTAATATGTTGCATTTAGAAGTGCATCTGTGTTGATTCATTAGAACTTTTCAAATGAATAATTAAGATACTTCAGCTTTGTGTTTCTGGGTCAGTCCTAAAGCATATACCATTTATAAAAATATGCCCTATTTAAATATATATATATTTGAAAGAATTGAATACTTTAACTATCTCCCTTGGCCATGAAATATAACTGCATCTGCAAAGCTATAATATTTTCATATGGGAAAAAAAAAGGTGGTAAGATTTTTTTAAGCACAAGCATTGCTTTCAAGCACTGTGATGTTGGTGTTAAAGAGGTACTGTGCTATCTTTCACACAGTCTTGCACAGATGAATATGTACTCTAAATATAAATATACAATAATAAATAATGTAGCAGCCTCCTTTTGATCACTGGCTTTCTTCTACTTCAGTTACTTTATTTGATAGAGCTTCCAGTTTGAACTATTGCGGTAACATTTCGCTTGCAAAATTATGTGTGTATTAGCATAAACCCATGCTTAACATTTATTCTATAGCCCCCTAGACAGAAGTCAAGTAAGCATAGAAGGTCAGAAGAATATAATTTTTAAATGTTACTACCATTCATCTATAACTCTAGAGGGTTTTACATAAATTGTGCAGATTTTTAAGTATTATCATTGAAGAATCTTAATAAACAGAGCAGGCATATACAAATATTTAAATTGATCTTAAACACTGAGATTTGCATTGATTTCTTTAATTATGATTAAGATGAAAATGTAAGAGGAAATTTTTATTTCTCTTTAAATGTCAGTCTACAGATTTAATGAATACAGTAACATTCTCTGAATATATCAGTAGATTATTAGCATTTATAGTCTTGCAGACTTTCAAAAGTACTAAAATGCATCTTTATAAGTACGGTACAAGAAAAAAGTAAAACTAGCAGACAGTGAAATTCATTAGAAATAATCTTTCTCTACAACAAGGGACTTTCAGTATTGCCTTACAGTAGATAATTAAATCCACCCAATGACCTTCAAGGTGTACAAGCCAAGCACTGGTTCATGCTAAGAGAAGAACCATATAGACAAAGTAGATGACTATACACTTGATTTTATACTTTTAGTGAAGTGAAAAACTATACAGCTTTTCTATCAGTGTACAGATGAACTCATATTCCAAAATATTTCTGAAAGGTTTTCTTTTAAATAGGCATCCATTTTTTTATCTGTTTGGTCTTATGATGTTTTCATAAGTGTATTTGTTGTGCAATATACAGGCTTGTAGTTAATGTATAAGTAAACCCTAACACTGAACTTCCCATATCTGCTATCCTTTGGTTTGTTAAATTGTCCTAGTTTTGTCATATTTGTATTCCTAACACATTCCCTTGCCTAGGGTGATAACACTGCTCCTAAAAAGTTAAAGTACAGTGTATGAGCATTGTTACGCTAAGACAGCAAATGTGTTACTGGCAGGATCACAGGTGAAAGTAAAGTACAATAGGTCTAAAAAAAATGAAAAAAAAAAAAAATGTAGCCACCACATCTAAGGACTGGTAAATGGTGATATATTACATTTTTGTTCTTTGGATAAGATACACTTTTAAACTCTAGTGGCTATGTACTGTATATATCACACAGAGTTTTAAGCATTCCCCTAAGATAATTGCTGTGTCATAAGGATAAGTCAATCAAAACATTGGAACTAAGTACTGGAAATACTTACCAATAGACAGCAATAAAATTGAAATGTTACATGAACATTTGAATCTTAGTGCTGGCCGAGGAGACATATTTTCAGTTTTTGCTATATTAACATTCTTACGGTATATGTTCCCTGTTTTTACCTAATCTAACTAAACTGATAGAACTGAATTAGGAGACAAAGGCAGTTAAAGCACATTTATCTTGCAGTAAAAAAAAAATGCATACATAATTACAAACTAATACAAACTTAAATCAAATAAAAAAACTTAAATTTTGTAATACTGTTTAAAGAAATAAAAGCTCCTAGAGGAAACACAAGCATTCAGAGAAATTTGACAAAAACAAGGATAAAACCTACTAATTACATGCTTGGTGAAAGTCATCCCCAAGCATTCCAAGAAAGCTGACCACTAAGTCACAGTCCTTCCCCACATACACAAGTATGCATGTCTTTATTTTAATTAGTTTCAAAAATTAATCTGATTGTTTACATTAAATTGGAAGTCTAGGATTTGTTTTGACTTTTGCATAGATTGGGGAAGGGAAAGAACTTGTGAAGTTCTAATTGCTGTGCGAAAATGGGGAAAAATCCTAGAGTTGGGCGAACATCGCCTCTTCTTCCGTTCTGTGAACACCCCAATTTGCAGGGCGTTCAGCAGTAATTGAACGCCCTGCAATGCACTGCATGCAACACAGTGAATTCTAAGCCATGATTGGGCAAAGCTTTGTCCAATCAGGGCACAGTGAATAGCTGGTTGTTAAGGAGCAGGTCCGGGAAGCTGGCTGCCGTGTCCTTAACAACTGATGCATCATCACTTGTCAATGGGCTTCCCTGCTAACAGCGGAATAAAAAAAAAAAAAAAAACATTGCAATAAAAAAAGTGAAAAAAAAATGGTTTGGGGGTCCCCCCAATCCATACCAGGCCCTTCAGGTCTGGTATGGATTTTAAGGGGAACCCCACGCCAAAATTCAAAATAAAAAGCGGCATGGGGACCAGCCAAAATCCATAACAGACCCTTATCCAAGCATACAGACTGTCGGGCCAGGAAAGGGGGGGGCTAGTGATCATTCCCCTTTTGAACCATACCAGGCCACATGCCCTCAACATAGAGGGTGCTAGAGGGGGCAGGCTTCCAGATTCTGATAAGCACCCTGCCCGCAGACCCATACAACCACCAACCAGGGTTGTGGGGATGAGGCCCTTGTCTCCATAACCATGGGGAAAAGGTGCTTTGAGGTGAGGGGGCAGAGCCCCCTCCCTCCAAAGCAGCCACCCCCCATGTTAAAGGCATGTGGCCTGGTATGGTTCACTCACCCCCCCCTTTCTTGACCTGCTGGGCTGCATGCTCTGATAAGGGTCTGGTATGGAATTTGGGGGCCCACACTGTTTTCTTTTTTAATTTTTGGCATGGGGTTCCCCTTAAAATTCATACCAGACCCGAAAGGCCTAATATGGATTGGGGGACCCCACCCCGTTTTTTTAAACATTTTTTTATTGCCGGCAATGATATTGTATTTCCAGCAATTTAAATGTAATTTGACCCATTTTTTTAATAGAAATTTCATTTTTGCTGCAGTAGTTTATATTCGTGGTACAGATGCGCCACTTTACAAGCAGACTAAGGGGACCCCCCAGGCACTATATTTAAAAGAAATTTTTGTTTTTATTTGTTGCACTTAACCACTAGCCTACCGCCCACTGTCATATGATGGCGGGATGGTAAGGCATTAGTTCTGGGTGGACGTCATATGACGTGAGCATGTTTAAACAGGGCGTGCGCAATCGTGTGCATGCAGCCCTGTACTGTCGGTAGCGGCGTGTCATCAAGACACTGCTCGTCACCGACAGGGGTGAACAGCCACTGGGCATGGCTGTTTACCACGTGATCGGCCGTGATGAAGTCACGGCTGATAACGGATGGTAACTCCCCACATTACATGGCGCATGCACGTGATCGTCAGCGTGCTGCGCGTGCTCGTCAGTGGCGGCGTGTTCCCGGGAACACTGCTCATCACCAACGATAGTAAACAGCTATTGGCCAGGGCTGTGTACCACATGATTGGCTGTGATCCATTCACAGCCGATCACTAAAAGTAAACACAAAGCAGTAACTAGCTGTTACCAGCTCTTCTCTCCTCACACAACGTTTCCAGTGTGAGGAGAAAAGAGCTAGGAGCAGTGAGTTACAGATCTATGTTTAGTATTGTCTGTACCAATACCACACCTGTCCCATCGCCCCCCCCCCAATTGTCATCTGCCACCAAACAGTCACCCCATAAAAGTGCACCTGTCACATAAGAGACTGCCATCAGTGACCATCAGTGGTGCAACGTCACCCTTCAGTGACTGTGCCCTGTCACCCATCACCCATCAGTGACCGTGCTCTGTCACCCATCACCCATCAGTGACCATCAGCGGTGCACCCATCACCCGACAGTGACCATGCCCTGTCACCCATCACCCATCAGTGACCGTCAGCGGTGCAACCGTCACCCATCAGTGACTGTGGCCTGTCACCCATCAGTGACCGTACCCTGTCACCCGTCACCCATCAGTGGTGCACCCGTCACCAATCAGTGACCGTGGCCTGTCACCCATCACCCGTCACCCATCAGTGACCATCGCCTGTCACCCATCTGTCACCATCACCCATCACCATCCGTGGTCTGTCACCCATCAGTGACCAATGCCTGTCACCCATCAATTACCATTGCCCATCACACCATCATCACCTATCAGTGAACGTCACCTGACACCCATCGCACAGCCCCTCAGTGACCGTCACCTGCCACCCATCTGTCACCCGTTGCACAGCTACCCGCAATACAGCCATGTCCAAAAGAGTATATAACAGCGAGGAGGCGTTCCAGATCCTCTCCATGACTGATGAGAGCACCAGGGAGTTCTCATCAGATTCCAATTCTGATTCCGAATCAAATTCGGCATTTGAACCGATCGAGAGTAGTAATGATTCGGATGAAGAATGGGTCCCTCCTAAAAGGGAACAACACTCTGGAAACCAGGCAACCGCTAGTAACCAGGATTACATTCCCAGGGCCAGTACCAGCGCTGCCACCAGCAATAGGCCCCTGGAACAAAGGCCCAGTACCAGCGCTGCTGCCAGCAATAGGCCCCAGGAACAAAGGCCCAGTAGCAGTGCTGCTGCCAGTGATAGGCCCCACGAACAAATGCCCAAGCCCAGTACCAGTGCTGCCACATCACGCCTGAGTACCAGCACAGGAAATTTGACTTCCCTAACTACTGGAGTGTTACGTCCCCAAGAGTCAGGACCGCTACATACATGCCAGATGGTCTTGCCAACCCAACATGGCTGCCTTCCGACTCAGGATCACCAATTATTCCCCCTTTCACAGCACAGACAGGTGTGCAGGCCCACACCCAAAATTTCACAGAGATCGATTGTTTTCATCTGCTTTTGCCCGACACTTTGCTGCTATTCATTGTGGACCAGACAAATTTGTATGCCCAGCAGTATATTGCCAACAACCCCCAATCATCTTATGCCCGTCTGTTTGAGTGGAGAGATCTGAATTTGGAGGAGTTCAAATTGTTTTTGGGCCTCACCCTAAACATGGGGCTTACAAAAAAAATGAAGGCCATGCCTATTGGTCCACCAACCCCATCCACCACAGGCCCATGTATTCTGCCGTAATGCCCAGGTCCCGATATGAGATGATTATGAGATTCTTTCATTTTAACAACAACACCCAGTGCCCTCCCCACGATCATCCAAATTCCGATAAGCTATATAAAATTCGCCCACTGATAAATTTATTTTCCCAGCGATTTGCATAACTCTATGTCCCCGAGAAGCATATATGTGTGGATGAGTCCCTGGTACCATTTTCAGGCCGGCTAGGAATAAAACAATATATTCCTAGCAAAAAGGCCAAATACGCAGTAAAATTTTACAAGCTATGTGAGAGAGAGCCACGGGATATCTTTATGCCTTCCGCATATATGAAGGAAGAGATTCCCAGCTCCAGCCCCCTGAGTGCCCGGCCTACATGGGCACAACTGAAAAAATCTTATGGGACATGGCTTACCCACTTCTGAAAAAAAGGATATCATATATACCTTGACAACTTTTATACCAGCCTGCCCCTTTTCAGACACCTATACATCAAAAAAACCCTGGCCTGTGGAACCTCAAGAAAAAATAGGAAGGGCTTCCCACAATCCATAGTAAACAAAAAGTTGCAAAGGGGGGAAATGCAACACTGAGATGCAATGAAGTGCTGGCCTAGAGGTGGTGGAAGGATAACAGGAATGTGCACATGATGTCCACCATTCACGATGACACTACAGTTGTAGTTCAGCGAAGATGAGGTCCCATTGAAAAACCGACATGTGTCCAAGATTATAATCTCTACATGGAGGGGTGGATTTCAATGATCAAATGATTCAGCCCTATTTGTCAATAAGGAGGTCCCGATTCTGGTACAAGAAGGTAGCAATCTATCTCATCCATTTGGCCGTTTATAATTCCTAAATAGTCTACACCAAATCCACAGAAAGCCCCGCCCCCTTCCTAAAATTCATAGAAGAAGTAGTCACGTCCCTCATCTATCATGACCCCCCCAGAAGACCTCCATTTTGATGCTGTTAGCCGACTTCATGGATGCCACTTCCTGTACAACATTCCACCATCTGAAACAGGCTGAAGACGGCAAAAAATATGTTGCGTGTGCAGCAGAAGAGGATTTTGAAAAGATACCAGCTTCCATTGTCCCCAGTGTCCCCCCCAACCTGTCCTTTGCATTGGTGAATGCTTCGAACTTTATCATACATCCCTAAAATATTAGTACATATTTTCCCCATTTTCATCATCTGTGCTCAACCATTTTCCATGCTTCCCCAAATAACCATGCCACTGCCTTCCACGTGAACTGACCCTGGCCTGCTTTTTGACTATGACTCTGCCTACCGTTTGGGCTGCTTCCACATGAACTGACCCTGGCCTGTTTTGTGACTATGCTTTTGCCTACCGCTTGGACTGCTTGCTCGTGAACTGACCCTGGCCTGTTTTATGGACTATGCTTTTGCCTACCGCTTGGACTAATCTGTTGCCCTGCTACTGTAGTACACAGGGGTCTCACATATGTGAGGGGCTCCAGAATAGTTTTTCCGGATGGGGAAAACTATTTTTTTTGTTTTCTCCGGGTTTTGTAATTTCCGGACTAGGGTCTGGAGTACGGAGGCTTCATAGAGATTTGGGTGGGTCAAATCCTCTACCCCTGTGCCCCTGTGCACAGGTCTTACCCGATTGCGGCCTTCAGCCTGCTGCTGACTTACTGCCATCATGCCTTTGTCTGCCGCATGAACGGACCACACCTCTGCCTGCTACCTGGACTATGCAAATAATTAGCTGTAGCAAGAGGCAGTATGTTTATGAAGGGCTGGAAAGCGGTACAATAATGAGTGTCTGCAGGTAACAGTATACCAGGACCAATATTATGGCTGTGCTGGCTGTCTCTGCCTGGACAATTTCTATGGACAAATGCTTTGGCTGTGCTGACAATATCCTTGTGCTGACCATAGACAATATTCCTGCCTGCTGCCTGGATAATTACTATTGCTGTCGCTAAGCACATCCCTGCCTGCTGCCTGGATAATTACTATTGCTGTCGCTAAGCACATCCCTGACTGCTGCCTGGATCAGTGCTCTCTTCTGTGGACACTACTAAAAGCACAGGTAATACTTTTTTACTTTTTTTTTACTCTTTCCGCAATAGAATTTATTTTGGATTGCAATTCTTGGTATGTACATGCTATGTAAATAAAAAAATAAAAAAATAAAAAAATAGTGCTGCGCAAATAAAAAAGTCCTTAAACATCATGTATCAGATGTGATGAATAAATTGGAAGACAGGAACCACCAGTGGACACTCAGGGTGACAGAAAATAACTGATTGGTGACTATGATCCCTCCACCGGACATGGATGGCCCCTCACCTTAAATACTCGACCTGAAACAGGTCACACAGCATGAACAGCATACACTGGGTGGATAAGTCCTGGCAATGGTGGTATCGCCTCCACACTTCAGCATTCAGCAAATAAGAACGAATGATGCATATGTAATATAAAAGGCAAAAACATAGTGCTCTCCGTAGCAAATTTATTGAATATAAAAGATAATAAAAGTTTTGCACTCACAGAGACCGGCACTCAGATCCGAGTGCCGGCTAGAAAGCTTGCGATCGTATCAGCCAATGGCCACGGGTGACGTCATGCGCTCCTGACCCCCATACGCGTTACGTCCTATGGGCGGGACTTCATCAGCGTGGAGCAGGATGCGCAGTGACGGCCCGCATTGTATATATACTGTGCCATGGTAACGGCGGCACCAATCAGAGGCGCAAACACCCAGATCAAAAGGGGGGAGACAGAAATCCAGCACCTCCCACCCGCTGCATCTGAACTAGTGGTTACCGTCACACTCAGCCTCCATAGGAGTGAAGAGAGGTAAACTCAGCCGACCAATAGACAGATAATTCCATACATGAAAAAAGAAAATAAATCTAATGGAAAACAGCTTACATAAAACCCCGAGATATGTAAATCCTTATACAGAGTTAGCTAGCTTAATATCTATTTCCAATGTGGAAAAATAGCAATTTATTTTTAAAAATCGCATACACTCATGCTAAAAAATCACATATGATAAAATATAGTAAACCATATAAAAAAGACATCAGACCACGGGCATCGACTGGATACGATCACATGTACATAATAAATTTATCATTACAAATATTAAAAAATATACTAAAAAATTAAACATAAATTATCGAAACAAAATCCTTCTGCCTTTTGATATTTCTGCTGGCCTTCCTACATGTGGCACATTTGCCACATGCATAGAAGCCAGATAGAAACCCAAACAGCCTATTGGTCCCTGTTTTGGGTGGATCAATGACCCCAGGAGCTACCCGATCACGTAAGGATGGGGCCTTACGGTATATAAACCGAGGATGGTCAGGGAGAACCGGTCCAAGAGTCCGGTCCCTTTTGAGAATGGGCCAATGTCTAGCTATTATATGTTCTAATTTTTTATACTGGATATTATAATCCAGTATAATACGATAGCTTGTAACATTGTCTCCTACTTCCGTGGGTTTGACCCTGTCCGCCACAATAGTATTTCTATCAGTTGCCAATACTTTGGCTATTTCTGCGTCTACCAGAGCTTGCGTGTACCCTTTTTCCTCAAACCTATTTGCCAGCACTTGTGACTGCAATAAGAAGTCTTCATCTGAAGTGCACCCAAAACAAGGACCAATAGGCTGTTTGGGTTTCTATCTGGCTTCTATGCATGTGGCAAATGTGCCACATATAGGAAGGCCAGCAGAGCGGAAGGATTTTGTTTTGAATGTCACACACAAAAGTTATCAAATAGAAGGTCTGATTACGTGCTCATCAGTGGGGGTGGTCTACATGCTGGAGTGCGATTGTGGCCTCCAGTATGTGGGCCGGACCTCAAGAGCACTACACGTAAGAGTTGGGGAACACATCAGTAATATTAAGCGGGGGGTCAAAACCCACAGTGTGTCCAGGCATTTTCGCCTTTGTCATCAGAGGGACCCCAAATGCCTCAAATTTTGGGGGATAGAAAAAGTTCCCCGTCAGTGGAGGCGTGGTCATTACATCAGGCAACTCAGCCGTAGAGAATCATTCTGGATCTATGAGACTAAAGTCCTCTCCCCAGCTGGAATGAATGTTGATTTTGATTTGAATTGTTTTATTTCTAATAGATAATTTATGTTTAATTTTTTAGTATATTTTTTAATATTTGTAATGATAAATTTATTATGTACATGTGATCGTATCCAGTCGATGCCCGTGGTCTGATGTCTTTTTTTATATGGTTTACTATATTTTATCATATGCGATTTTTTAGCATGAGTGTATGCGATTTTTAAAAATAAATTGCTATTTTTCCACATTGGAAATAGATATTAAGCTAGCTAACTCTGTATAAGGATTTACATATCTCGGGGTTTTATGTAAGCTGTTTTCCATTAGATTTATTTTCTTTTTTCATGTATGGAATTATCTGTCTATTGGTCGGCTGAGTTTACCTATCTTCACTCCTATGGAGGCTGAGTGTGACGGTAATCACTAGTTCAGATGCAGCGGGTGGGAGGTGCTGGATTCCTGTCTCCCCCCCCTTTTGATCTGGGTGTTTGCGCCTCTGATTGGTGCCACCGTTACCATGGCACAGTATATATACAATGCGGGCCGTCACTGCGCATCTCGCCCCACGCTGATGAAGTCCCGCCCATAGGACGTAACGCGTACGGGGGTCAGGAGCGCATGACGTCACCCGCGGCCATTGGCTGATACGATCGCAAGCTTTCTAGCCGGCACTCGGATCTGAGTGCCGGTCTCTGTGAGTGCAAAACTTTTATTAACTTTTATATTCAATAAATTTGCTACGGAGAGCACTATGTTTTTGCCTTTTATATTACATATGCATCATTCGTTCTTATTTGCTGAATGCTGAAGTGTGGAGGCGATACCACCATTGCCAGGACTTATCCACCCAGTGTATGCTGTTCATGCTGTGTGACCTGTTTCAGGTCGAGTATTTAAGGTGAGGGGCCATCCATGTCTGGTGGAGGGATCATAGTCACCAATCAGTTATTTTCTGTCACCCTGAGTGTCCACTGGTGGTTCCTGTCTTCCAATTTATTCATCACATCTGATACATGATGTTTAAGGACTTTTTTATTTGCGCAGCACTATTTTTTTATTTATGTCATTGAGGTGTTGTTGAATTAACCTTAGTGTCTGCTTGCATTTATTCTTTTGTGTCCGTTGATCAGTCAGCGCTGAATTTATATATACTTTTTATGTACATGCTATGTGTTAGAAATATGAAGGGCCTTCAAAAATGATAGATTGCCAGGAAATTATCTATGTAATGTATGCTCCTAGAACGCCTGATGGTGCTACTTGGATGTGTGACCAAGCTGTGTAAAAGTCTCACACATGTGGTATCCCCATACTCAGGAGGAGTAGCAGAATGTATTTTGGGGTGTCATTTTTGCTATGTGTTGGAAATATCTTATAAATGGACAACTTTGTGTAAAAAAAAATGCATTTTTATTTTTTTTCAACATTTTCCAAAACCTTCTGGAAAAAAAATAACCATTCAAAAGACTCATTATGCCTCATAGATTATACGTTGGGGTGTTTGCTTTCCAAATGGGGTCATTTTGTAGGCAATTCCATTGTCCTGGTGCTCCAGGGCTTTAAAAAATGTAATAGGTGGTTGAGAAATGAGATGTGCAATTTATGCTCGCAGATCGCCTGATGGTGCTACTTCAATGTTGGGCCTTTGTATGTGGCCAGGCTATGTAAAAGTCCCACACATGTGGTATCGCCATACTCAGGAGGAGTAGCAGAATGTATTTTGGGGTGTAATTTGTTGTATGCATATGCTCTGTGAGCGAAATAACCAGTTAATATGACAATCAATTTTGTAAAAATAAAAAAAAAATGCAAAGAATTGTGGGAAAAAAAATACAACTTAAAAAAAAACTCACCATGCTACTTACTTAATACCTTTGAATACCTACTTTCTAAAAAGGGGTCATTTGGGGGGTATTTGTACTTTTCTGACTTGTTAGTACCTCAAGAAATGAAATTCACCTGATGTACTGAAGGCCTGATCAGATGTTTTCAATTTTCAGTGATTGGCACCATAGTTTGTAGACTCTATAACTTTCACAAAGACCAAATAATATACACTAATTTGGGTTATTTTTATCAAAGATATATAGTAGTACAAAATGTATGAAGAAAAATTACTAATTTGCTAAATTTTATGACAAAAACAAAGAAAAAGGCAATTTTTCACAAAATGTACGTTTTTTTTTATTTATAGCACAAAAAATAAAAAAACCCATTAGTGATTAAATACCACCAAAAGAAAGCTCTATTTGTGTGAAAAAAAGGACACACATTTCATTTGGGTACAGTGTTGCATGACTGAGTAATTGTCATTCAAAATGTGAGAGCACCGAAAGCTGAAAATTGGTCTGGGCAGGAAAGGGGTTTAAGTGCCCT
Source organism: Aquarana catesbeiana (assembly GCF_042186555.1). Lineage (NCBI taxonomy): Eukaryota > Metazoa > Chordata > Amphibia > Anura > Ranidae > Aquarana > Aquarana catesbeiana. Next base: position 705,689,970 of record NC_133324.1, on the reverse strand, counting down.
GTTATGAGGTGGTTAAGCATCATTAAAATCACTGCTCCTGAAAAACGATCTTTAAAAAAAAAAAAAAAAGTGCATTGATACATGTCCCCCAGGGCAGTGCCTTCAAAGCCTTCAAAATGGGGACTTAATTTTTTAAGTTTGAGTCCCATAGACTCTATTAGGTTTCGCTGTTCGGGTTAGAACTTTTTCTCTGTTCAGGAGTTCTGGTGCAAATTGAACCGGTGGGTGTTCGGCCCATGTCTAAAAACTACCTTTACTTACTTTCTTGGAAACAAATTGGAAAATTATGACCCATCCACATTTGAGCTGAACATCTTTGATCATTTTCTGTCTTTTTTAGTGTTTGTATGTATAATATTTTATTGTATTTTCTCAAACAGAAAATGAAGATACAAAAAAGTAGAGAACAAATACATTAAATATTGTTACCATCTGTGATAACCATACAGAACGGTAAAGGTCTATAATCAAAAGTATCAGGTAGAATGAACACTACCAAGAGAATTAAAGTCATGGCTAAATATGGCTGGAAGTCATGGCTAAAGACTCAATAAAAGTATTCAGGTCATGAAACAATTCCAATTTCATAGAAGCATGGATGGTAGTCATTCAGATGCCAGTCCTTGGATAGTGACCAACTGACAAGGAGCTGAATGATAAATATCCCAGATTATATGTACGAAAAAAAGACATAGCTATCTAGGCCACTGAACCAAACCTCAATTACATATCTCATGAAAATTCTAGGGCGTAAAGACCAAGTAGGCATCACAGAAAATAAATTCAAATGCCCAAGCTAAATGCCCAGGGCACAGATAGTTGAGAAAACACAACAAAAGTGGGTGTGGGGGAGAGAGGAGGTGCTTACTTGGAGGAATTGGTAATACAAAGCTACACTGCAGATATCCCGTCCGGGTGAATGGCTGAGGAGCGAACGCTCATCTGTTCCCGGCCACACTGGTGGGTTCTGGAGCTCCGGGGTAGATGGATGAGCCGACAGCCAAGACGTCACTGGGAGAAAGCAAGGGACGTGGTGGTGGTGCCACCGCCACACCCACTCCTTCCTCCAAGAGGACTGCTCGCTCCTCAGCCATTCACCCGGGTGGGATCTCTGCAGTGTCGTTTATTATTACCAATGCCTATAACAACTTTTATCTTGTGAGTTTTACTACTTTCATTAAACTTGTTGCATTTTATACTACACTTAGATTGGCACTGCTCCTTTCTCCCACAGTTACTTACAGAGCTGCTTCTCACTCTGACAGCCAGCTGCCTTCCCTTCTAAGTGCTAGTTTTTGGATCCAAGTACACACACACACACACACATACACACATATACACATATATATATATATATATATACATATATATATATATATATATATATATATATATATATATATATATATATATATATATATATATATATATATATATATATATATATATATATATAATGTGTATATACTCAATTAAGACTTTTTATCCATTGATTATTGGCTACTGGTCAACTACTCCTATGACTTCTTCCCGAATCTCTGAAAAATGAAACATTTTTCCGAATATTTATTGGGAACAAAGTGAATTGTACATGTCTAATCATGAGCAAGAAATGCATATTGCATGCATTTTTGGGCATTTTTCAGGTGGTTCCAAAGTGCAGAACACTGTCCCAAAGAAAGCTCATATACGTTTTTGAGTGATAACCTTTAAGCTTTTAGCAACACTATATTAGGGTGTGAAAAGGTACATCCAATTATAATAGAAATCCAAGTACTGACTATTGAAGTGTGGTGAGGCTTAAATTTGAGCTACAAATAGCTCAGGTGTTAACAGTGCCTCAGTGAATATTTGCTATGTTATAGAGAACATCGAGAATTGTTAATAGTGTCTACACAGTGCCGGAAAATGTATGTTTTGTCTAGAATTTCATTTGAAAAAAAACAGTGCATTTCTTGATATGTACAGTGCCTTGAAAAAATATTCATATCCCTTGAAATTTTCCACATTTTCTCATGTTACAACCAAAATCGTAAATGTATTTTATTGGGATTTTATGTGATAGACCAACACAAAGTGGCACATAATTGTGAAGTGGAAGGAAAATAAATGGTTTTTAAATTTTTTTACAAACAAATATCTGAAAAATGTGGCCTGTATTTATATTCAGCCCCCTTTACTCTGATACCCCTAACTAAAATCTAGTTGAACCAATTGTCTTCAGAAGTCACCTAATTAGTAAATGGAGTCCACCTGTGTAATTTATTCTCAGTATAAATACAGCTGTTCTGTGAAGCCCTCAGAGGTTTGTTAGAGAACCTTAGTGAACAAAAAGCATCATGAAGGCCAAGGAACACACCAGACAGGTCAGGGATAAAGTTGTGGAGAATTTTAAAGCATGGTTAGGTAATAAAGAAAAATCCCAAGCTTTGAACATCTCACAGAGCACTGTTCAATTCAGCATCCGAAAATGGAAAGAGTATGGCACAACTGCAAACCTACCAAGACATGGCCGTCCACCTAAACTGATAGGCCAGGCAAGGGGAGGATTAATCAGAGAACCAGCCAAGAGGCCCATGGTAACTCTGGAGGAGCCTCAGAGATCCACAGCTCAGGTGGGAGAATCTGTCCACAGGACAACTATTAGTCATGCATGCCACAAATCTGGCCTTTATGTAAGAGTGGCAAGAAGAAAGCCATCATTGAAAGAAAGCTATAAGAAGTCCTGTTTGCAGTTTGTGAGAAGCCATGTGGGGGACCCAGAAATTATGTGGCAGAAGGTGCACTGGTAAGATGAGACCAAAATTGAACTTTTTTGGCCTAAAAGCAAAACTCTATGTGTGGCGGAAAACTAACACTGCACATCACCCTGAACACACCATCCCCATCGTGAAACATGGTGGTGGCAGCATCATGTTGTGGGGTTGCTTTCCTTCAGCAGGAACAGGGAAGCTGGTCAGAGTTGATGGGAAGATGGGTGGAGCCAAATACAGGGCAATCTTAGAAGAAAACCTGTTAAGAGTCTGCAAAAGACTGGGATGGAGGTTCACCTTAAAGCAGAACCCTAAAAATACAGGCAGAGCTACAATGGAACGGTTTAGATTAGTGGTCTTCAAACTACAGCCCAGGGGCGAGATGTGGCCCTTTTTCTTGATTTTATCCTGCCCTTGGGGCACTATTTCATCCACTGATATTAACAGTGGGGCATAATTTTCCCCACCGACACCAATGAAAGGGGCACAATCTCTCCCAATGACACCAATGATGGGGTCCAATTTCTCCCAACGGCGCCAACGATGGGGTCCAATTCCTCACAATGACCCCAATGATGGTGCACTATTGCCTATTATTCTCAATGAGACCAATAAGGGGGCACAATACCTCCCAATGGTACAATTCTTCCTAACAACACCAACGATGGGGCACAATTCCTTCCACTAACGCCATAGATGGGAAATTGTTTTTTTTCCACTGACACCCTTTCTACACCCAATGGCCATAGTCCAGCCCCCCTTATGTCTGAATTATTTTTTTGGAAAAAAGAGGGTGGGCTTTCCGTGTGATGTCAACGGATGGTCACGCCCCATGGCTGTGTAAGAGACGCCAGACAGCGGGTGACAACACAGTGGAGGAAGACGGCGGCAAGGAAGAACACAACAGCGGGAAAAGTAGGTGGTGGTGGGAGAGACAGTGACAGAAGACGGCGACAGAAGATGGAGGCAAGAGAGACAGCACCAGTAGAAGATGATGCCCATGTTGAGGGCATGTGGCCTGGTACGGTCCGGGGTGGGGCACTCTCTCGTCCCCCCTTTTTTTCTGCGGCCTGCCAGGTTGCATGCTCAGATAAGAGTCTGGTATGGATTTTGGGGGGGACCCCCACGCCATTTTTTTCCAATTTTGGTGCAGGGTTCCCCTTAATATCCATACCAGACCTGAAGGGCCTAGCATGGATTTTGGGGGAACCCTCCAAATTATTTTTTTTTCATGCAGGGTTCCCCTTAATATTCATACCAGTCTGGTAATGAATTGGGGGGGACTCATGCCATTTTTTCAATAATTTTTATCTATATTGCCAGGATCCGACAATACATTACAGCCCCGAGCAGTTTTAACAGACATTTTTTTACTTTAGAAATGTAATTTTGCTGCTGTACTGTTCTAAACATGGGAAAGAACTTTACAGGCATACTAAGGACACCCCTTAGGCACGATATTAAAAGGAAGATTTCATTTTTATTGTTTCACTTTAAGCATCATTAACCGGTTCAATACAGGGCATTTTCACCCCCTTCCTTCCCTGGCCAATTTTTAGTTTTCAGCGCTGTCGCACTTTAAACGACAATTGCGTGCAACGTTGTACCCAAAAAAAATTGACGTCCTTTTTTCGCCACAAATAGAGCTTTCTTTTGGTGGTATTTTATCGCCTCTGCGGTTTTTATTTTTTGCGCTATAAACAAAAGAAGAGCGACAATTTTGAAAAAAACACAATATTTTTTACTTTTTGCTATAATAAATATCCCAATTTTTTTTTAAAAAAAACTAATTTTTTCCTCAGTTTCGGCCGATACGTATTCTTCTACATATTTTTGGTAAAAAAAATCGCAATAAGCGTATATTGATTGGTTTGCGCAAAAGTTATAGCGTCTACAAAATACGGGATAGATTTATGGCATTTTTAAAAAAAAAATATTTATTTATTTTTTTAGCGGCGATCGCGATTTTTTTTCGTAACTGCGACATTATGGCAGACACATCGGACACTTTTGACACATTTTTGGGACCATTCACATTTATACAGCGATCAATGCTATAAAATTGCATTGATTACTGTGTAAATGTGACAGGCAGTGAAGGGGTTAACCACTAGGGGGCGGGGAGGGGTTAATATGTTTCCTAGGGAATGCTTCTAACTGTAGGGGGCAGGGACGTACAAGGGGAGGAGACCGATCAGTGTTCCTCCATTCTGGGAACACAGATCGGTCTCCTCTCACCTGACAGGCTGTGGATCTGTGTGTTTACACACACAGATCCAAGGTCCGGCCCGGTTAACGGGCAATCGCGTGTGCCCGGCGGACATCGCGGCCGCCGGGCACACGCACCGGGTCCCGAGCAGCGCAGCACGTGCACCCCCTAGACAGCCAGGAATCCCAGGACGTCATATGACGTCCACCCAGGATGGGAGATCCCATCCCAGGACGTCATATGACTATGGCTGGGTAGGGAAGTGGTTAAAATCACTGCCCCTGAAAAAAATGCCATTTTTAAATCTTTTTATTGCATTGACACATGTCCCCTGGGGGAGGACCCGGGTCCTCACACACTTTTTATAAAAATAACTTGCATATAAGCCTTTAAAATGAGCACTTTTGATTTTTCATGTTCGTGTCCCATAGACTTTAATGGTGTTCGCACAAATGTTTTGCCTGTTCGCAAGTTCCAGTGCGAACCGAACTGGGGATGTTCGGCAAATCCCGACCCAATGGCACATGAGCATGGTTAGTACCAAAATATTCAAAATATTCTCAAACATTATTGTATGCAATGAAAAGAATCAAAACGTTAGTAATAACATTTTCCATCTATGATTGTGCTTAGCTCCATAGCGTAGTGGTATGCCCTGCTACCTTCAAAGGTTCAAGCCATGGGTTAGAATTCCACCAATGGTATCACCTCCTGAAAATGTACGTTGTACTCAGCAGCATATTTAGTGCTATCTAAGCACAGGATCCATTAATTATTAACACCTTCAACCCTTGCTTCCATGTCTCATTCACATCGATCAGGTGGGCTTTGTATCCCATAGGGAAGCCAGTGATAACAGCCTCAAAACTATCCATTTAATATATCTCGCTCTGTCTGGGAGAGTCCCACTTTGCCTGTTGTCTGTAGACACTGAAAAAACTATTCACCTGGGTCGACTGGGGCCTCCTCAGGCTGACCTTGTTCCACACTGGTTTTGAGTTAATGGCTTCCTATCTTCCAATGCCTTTATTGCCAATGGGACTCGCCAAGGGTGCCCCTCTATGCCCACTTTTATGTTATGATGATGTAACAAATGCCTTTAGAGAAAACCCCAACATCTTCAGCTCGAACCACTGGAATACAAGCTTGCTTTATATGCAGGTGACCTGCTCTCATCTTCGCTAGTCTTCAAGAATTCAATACTTTTAGCCTTAAGCAGTTTAAGGATAAACCTTCATAAGTCAGAACTCAATAAATCTTCAGCTTGGACCAGTGGAATACAAGCTTGCTTTATATGCAGATGACCTGCTCTCATCTCGGCTATTCTACAAGAATTTAAGAATTTGATACTTTTGGAGCCTGAAGCAATTTTAAGGTAAACCTTCAGAAGCTAAAATCCTCAATATCTTGCTAGCCAATTGACCATAGTGGCCACCATCCAACATTTGTATTCTTTTAAATGGCAGCAGGAATCTATAAATATCTAGGTGTTCAAATCCCTTCCAACCTTTGTAAACTCTTTACTTTGAATTATATACCATTACTTAAATATATTTAATCTGATCTTCTGAAATAGTATTCTTTGATGTTGTCTTGGCTTTGTAGAATAAAAGTGATTTAAATGGACATTTTACGCAAAATTTTTATATTTTTTACACCATTTCATATCCTTTTTAGACATGTGCGCCTTCAATAAATTCATTTAGTTTCGTTCTGTACCGTTTCGTATTAGCCGTTAAGTCGTATTTCGTAATTTGTGTCTGAAATTCAATTTGGATTCGTGCGAAATATGAATTTTCGTTAGTAATTGTTACAAAAAGTTAACGAACCTAACGTTTGTTATGATGAATTTAAAAAGCAAAAAGTACCTTTCTCAATATGGCAGTCGTCGGACTCATTATGCTCATTATGAGGGGCTCCCACCACCCCTGTGCTGTGCTGACTTTCTCCTGGGGCTGTACCCCTGCTGTGCTCATTATGAGGAGCTCCCACCATCCCTGTGCTGTGCTGGCTTCCTGGTTTTGTACCCCTGCTTTACTCATTATGAGGGGCTCCCACCATCCCTGTGCTGTGCTGACTTCCTCCTGGGGCTGTACCCCTGCTGTGCTCATTATGAGGGGCTCCCACCATCCCTGCGCTGTGCTGACTTCCTGGGTTTTTAACGTCATCATAACAAATAATCATAATTATTATGACAATACTAAAACGATATTAACAAACATTCTTATTTTGTCCGATTCTGAATCTCCCATCGACTACCAGTACCAGTCTCCCACTCCCATATTAAAAAAGGTCATTTTCCCAACCCTCACTCAGCAGCAGAAGAAAACCTCTGATTGGTCAACAAAACACCAGTCACATTTCCGTTGTAACGGAATTTGGATCCAAAATTCGTCAACAAAATTTCGTATTTCGTATACAGTTCAGAAGCATAGAAATTTGTATTTCGAATGCTTCCGAATGTACAAATTTTCGTAAATTCATACGAATTTTCGATTCGTACGAAACAAAATCGCACATGTCTAATCCTTTTACCCAGAGTTTATCTGCAACAGATTCAACATCTTATTGCTAGATTTGTATGGCACTATAAACACCCCAGAGTTAAGTATTGCATCCTAAAAAAGAAACGTTAATGGTTGTACACAGTGCTGGGACAAGACAGGAGGCTAGAGGGATGGCTGCCCCAGATGCTGTGGTATCATGGGAGGTGGGGGGTGCCTTCATGAAGAGTTCCTGCTGCTACAAGCTAAGGGGAGCAGTGACAGCAGCATCACTACAATCGTTAGCTTAGCATGGGAGGTGACAAGATGATTTAGGAGAGCAGGAGAGAGCTGGGAGGAGGTGCAGTCTGTGCTCTGTCTCCCCTCCAGCTCCATACTCCTGTCACTGCAGAGCTGTCAGACTGGGACTGTGCAGGGTTTGCTTACCTGTCCTCATATCCTCCAACAAAGAATGTTGGTAGGGGGTGGGTAAGCAAATTCTGTAAAGTCCTGATCTGACAGTCAGTAGTGTCCCCGAGCTGTGATCCTATACCCCTGCCACAGCTGTATCCCTCCTCTCTGGCTGCATGGCAAAAGTGGTAAAGTTCATCTTGCCTTAGGCTCCTCCTCAAATCTTACCTGTCAAGAAGAGGAGGAGCCTAGGAGGAAGCACATCACACAGCCATCTGCAGAGAGACATCTGAGGCCTGAGGCCTGTGTGTTACATAACAGGGGAATCTGTGCTGAGGGAAAGAAATGTGCTCATGGTGAAATTTGGGGGGTGCTGGGAGTAGAATTTGTGTTTGTGGGGAAATTTAAAAGGTAGGATTTGTGCTAGTGGCAATGATTGGGGGGGGGTTTGTGCTAGGAGGGGGATTTCAAAGATAACGTCCAGTACGATTTCATGTGGGTTCAGGGGCAATTCAGGTGCAATTCCAATGCGCAGAAATATACTATAGCCTGTAGGAAATTGCTTAGTCTTAAACACCTATGCATATTTCTATGCAGTTTCTATTTGACTCTATGGAGATGAAATTAGCATTATAGCGCTTAAAAAAGCATTGCGTTCAGACTGTATATGCAGTGGGGACAGAAAGTATTCAGACCCCCTTACATTTTTCTCTTTGTTATATTGCAGCCATTTGCTAAAATCATTTAAGTTAATTTTTTTCCTCATTAATGTAAGTATTCAGACCCTTGCTGTGACACTCATATATTCAACTCAGGTGCTGTCCATTTCTTCTGATCATCCTTGAGATGGTTCTACACCAGGGATATGCAATTAGCAGACCTCCAGCTGTTGCAGAACTACAAGTCCCATGAGGCATAGCAAGACTCTGACAGCCACAAGCATGACACCCAGAGGCAGAGGCATGATGGGACTTGTAGTTTTGCAACAGCTGGAGGTCCGCTAATTGCATATCCCTGTTCTACACCTTCATTTGAGTCCAGCTCTGTTTGATTATACTGATTGGACTTGATTAGGAAAGCCACACACCTGTCTATATAAGATCTTACAGCTCACAGTGCATGTCAGAGCAAATGAGAATCATGAAGTCAAAGGAACTGCCTGAAGAGCACAGAGACAGAATTGTGGCAAGGCACAGATCTGGCCAAGGTTACAAAAATTTTCTGCTGCACTTATGGTTTCTAAGAGCATAGTGGCCTCCATAATTCTTAAATGGAAGACGTTTGGGACGACCAGAACCCTTCCTAGAGCTGGCTGTCCAGCCAAACTGAGCTATCGGGGGAGAAGAGCATTGGTGAGAGAGGTAAAGAAGAACACAAAGATCACTGTGGCTGAGCTCCAGAGATGCAGTCAGGAGATGGGAGAAAGTTGTAGCAAGCCAACCATCACTGCAGCCCTCCACCAGTCGGGGCTTTATGGCAGAGTGGCCCGACGGAAGCCTCTCCTCAGTGCAAGACACATGAAAGCCTGCATGGAGTTTGCTAAAAAACACCTGAAGGACTCCAAGATGGTGAGAAATAAGATTCTCTGGTCTGATGAGACCAAGATAGAATTTTTTGGCCTTAATTCTAAGTGGTATGTGTGGAGAAAACCAGGCACCGCTTATCACCTGTCCAATACAGTCCCAACAGTGAAGGATGGTGGTGGCAGCATCATGCTTTGGGGGTGTTTTTCAGCTGCAGGGACAGAACGACTTTTTGCAATTGAGGGAAAGATGAATGCGGCCAAGTACAGGGATATCCTTGACAAAAACCTTCTCCAGAGTGCTCAGGACCTCAGACTGGGCCGAAGGTTTACCTTCCAACAAGACAATGACCCTATGCATACAGCTAAAATAACGAAGTAGTGGCTTCACAACAACTCCGTGACTGTTCTTGAATGGCCCAGCCAGAGCCCTGACTTAAACCCAATTGAGCATTTCTGGAGAGACCTAAAAATGTCTGTCCACCAACGTTTACCAACCAACCTGACAGAACGGGAGAGGATCTGCAAGGAGGAATGGCAGAGGATCCTCAAATCCAGGTCTGAAAAACTTGTTGCATCTTTCCCAAAAAGACTCATGGCTGTATTAGATCAAAAGGGTGCTTCTACTAAATACTGAGCAAAGGGTCTGAATACTTAGGACCATGTGATATTTCAGTTTCTTTAATAAATCTGCAAAAATGTCAACAATTCTGTGTTTTTCTGTCAATGTGGAGTGCTGTGTGTACATTCATGAGGAAAAAATGAACTTAAATGATTTTAGCAAATGGCTGCAATATAACAGAGGGAAAAATTTAAGGGGGTCTGAATACTTTCTGTCCCCACTGTATACCCCCTTCCTGCCCATGCCAATTTTTAGATTTCAGCGCTGTCTGGCTTTAAATGTCAATTGCGTGGTCATGCAATACTGTAACCATATGACATTTTTATCATTTTTTTTTCACACAAATAGAGCTTTCTTTTGATGGTATTTAATCAGCACTGGGTTTTTTATTTTTTGCTAAACAAACAAAAAAAGACCGGAAAAAACTTGTATACGTTTTGCAAATTTTGCAAAACAGGTCATTTTTCTCCTTCACTGATGGGCACTGATAGGCGACACTGATGGGCACTGATGAGGCTGCACTGATGGGTGGGACTGATGGGCACTGATAGGTGGTATTGATGGACACTGATAGGCGGCACTGATAGGTAGCCCTGATAAGTGACAGTGATGCTGAGGCAATGGTGGGCATCGATAGGTGGCACTGGTAGGCACTTATTAGTAGCACTGGTGGGCATTAAGGGGGGCGATGTTCCTCTAACAGAAGATGGTTAACTGCTTCCTTCTTTTCTAGACTGACTTTTGTTTACTTCTACAATCAGCTGTGATTGGCTGACAGCTGATCACGTGATAAAGGGCCTGCTGTGATTGTCCCTTTACCTCGATCAATGATCAGTCGAGGCCCAAAGACTTGGCAATCAAAGAGGACACCCACCGTGGGGAGAGGAGAGCGGCTGTGTCAATAGTCAAGTGTGTTTCCTGCAGGCAGACTACTAAGGAGTCGAACAAGGCCAGAGTAGAAAATATAGCAAACAATATATACAATAATCGGTATGTCAGTCCACTTATGTTCAATAAAGTGACAGTCAGTACACTGGACATACCCAACCATAGAACAAGAATAGTCTTGTTAAGGAGTAGTCAATATGTAGATGTGCGCAATGTGAGATCCTGAGAGATGGAGCTTAGGTGTACAGTGAAGACCAGAACAAGCCCCACTGCCACTGACATGAAGAACTAGTGGTGTGTAGGGATGAGCCGAACACCCCCCGGTTTGGTTCGCACCAGAACCTGCGAACGGACCGAAAATTCGCATGAACGTTAGAACCCCATTGACGTCTATGGGACTCGAACGTTCGAAATCAAAAGTGCTCATTTTAAAGGCTAATTTGCATGGTATTGTCCTAAAAAGGGTTTGGGGACCCGGGTCCTGCCCTAGGGGACATGTATCAATGCAAAAAAATTTTTAAAAACGGACGTTTTTTCGGGAGCAGTGATTTTAATGATGCTTAAAGTGAAAAAAAAAAAAAAAAAGTGAAATATTCCTTTAAATATCGTACCTGGGTGGTGTCTATAGTATGCCTGTAAAGTGGCGCGTGTTTCCCATGTTTAGAACAGTCCCTGCACAAAATGTCATTTTTAAAGGAAAAAAATCTCATTTAAAACTGCTTGCGGGTTTAATGTAATGTCGGGTCCTGGCAATATGGATGAAAATCAGTGAGACAAATGGCATGGGTACCCCCCAGTCCATTACCAGGCCCTTTCGGTCTTGTATGGATATTAAGGGGAACCCCGCACCCAAATTAAAATAAGGAAAGGTGTGGGGCCACCAGGCCCTATATACTCTGAACAGCAGTATACAGGCGGTGCAAACAAGACAGGGACTGTAGGTTTGTTGTTAAGTAGAATCTGTTTGTAATTTGGAACGGGTACATTTTTAACGTGTTTAGCTCCAGCCAAAAAATCTTTTTTAAGCTTTTTGGAAAACATAGGGAAGAGTTATCACCCCTGTGACATTTGTTTTGCTGTCTGTCCTCCTCTTCAGAAGATTTCACCTCACTTTTTGTCCCAATGACAAATGTTTTTTTAAAATTTGGGGTTTTTTGTGAAACAAGGATTGGAAAGCATCAGTGGAAAGGAGAAATGTTTTTCCCATATTAACTCTTACAGGAGAGAATTTCCCTTCCTAGGGATAGATTTCATCTCACTTCCTGTTGTCTCCTTCCGTTTGCAAGTAGGAGTCATTTGTAAGTTAGATGTTTGAAAGTAGGGGCCTGCCCTATATACTCAGCAGAAATTTGGGCCTTAGGTGTTGTTGTGGCCACAACACTGTAAGCCCTCACAGGGCCCTGCTGTGAAATATTAGATCAAGAATTGTAATTACATGCCCCTGTTGAACAAGGGCAGAAAAATTGGGCCTTTGGTGGTGGTGGTGGTGGTGCTGGTGCCACAACACTGTAAGTCCTCACAGACACTCTATTTGGAACGCAGGAACGAGCCCTGCTGCAAAGTATTGCATCAAAAATTGTAATTACACGCCCCTTTTAAACAGGGGCTGAAAAATTGGGCCTTAGGCACTGGTGCTGGTGCCACAACACTGCAACCCCTCACAGATACTCTAGTTGTAACGCAGAAACGAGCCCTGCTGCAAAGTATTGCATCAAAAATTTTAATTACACGCCCCTGTTAAACAGGGGCTGAAAAATTGGGCCTTAGGCACTGGTAGTGGTGCCCAGAACCAAAAATGTTCTTACAAGCTATCAGCGTGATGATTGAGGATGAAGAGGATAATTACTCAGGGATAGTCACTCAGCATCAGCATAGGCAGTCTTTGAAGGGATCTGAGATTTCAAAAATAATTATTCAGTTACATCAGCATCAGGTGCTTGGTAGCTGGTGGTGATCCAAGACTGATTCATTTTTATGAAGGTCAGTCGATCGACCGAGTCGGTGGACAGATGCACCCTGTGATCCGTTACAAAGCCTCCAGCAGCACTGAATGTGCGTTCCAAAAGAACGCTGGATGCAGGACAGGCCAGTAGCTCAATTGCATACTGTGCAAGCTCTGGCCAGTGATCCATCCTCAAGACCCAGTAACCCAGAGGATTTTTGGTGGGAAAGGTGTCCAAGTCAGATCTTGCCCCTAGGTATTCCTGCACCATGTAAAACAGACGCTGGCGATGGTTGCTGGAACCGATCATACCTTGGGGCTGCGGACCAAAAAATTGTCTGAACGCATAGGTCAGACGGCCACCTTCTCCACCGCTTCTTGTTTGACTGACCGAAGCCTCAGCAACACGCTGTCCAGAAACAGGAGTTTGTAACCTCCCAGTCTCTGGGAACGCGTTGCACAGACCTTTCTGCAAGGCCTCCCGAAGATATTTCATCCTCTGCTCCCTCTGCGATGGCAAGATAAGGTCTGCAACCTTACCCTTGTAACGTGGATCAAGGAGGGTTGCCAGCCAGCATTGGTCCTTCTCCTTGATACCACGAATACGAGGATCCTTATGCAGGCTTTGCAGGATCAGGGAGGCCATGAAGCGTAGGTTTGCTGAGGCATTCGGTCCGGAGTCTTCTGGGTCACTAAGGACGACATGGTCCGCAGCCACCTCCTCCCAGCCACGTACAAGTCCATGTGTTTCTTGGGACTGATCCCTTAAAGACTGCTGCTGATGCTGAGTGCCAGGCTCCACCTCCATACTGACACAATCTTCCTCCTCCTCCTCCTCCTCTTCCTGTGTGATCGGCGGGCACGCAGGAACACTGTCTGCAGCAGGGGGAGCATGACTGCAAGATTGCTGTCCTTCTTGGGCACCCCCTCTGTCCGTGCTCATGTTACTGCCTTCATCGAGCTCAGTATCATCATCAGAGCCTTCCAAACGCTGGGCATCCTCCTGGAGCATGTACCCAACACTGTGGTCAAACAGTTCGAGGGACTCCTCAGGAGGACATGGTGGAGCTAGAGAAGGAGTCACTGATGACATTGAGCCGAGGGAAGAGGCCGCTGCTTTGCCAGACAAAGTACCCTGAGCATGGGTGAGAGAGGATGAGGAGGATGAGGACGACTTGGTCATCCACTTGACCAAGTCTTCCACATGTTGCGGCTCAACACGGCCAGCTGCCGAAAAAAAGGCCAAGCGTGTCCCACGGCCACGTGCTGATGAGGATGCACCGTCTCCACGACCAGCACTAGACACACAGCCTACTTGCCCTCTCTTATTGGCTTGTGACTATCTGCCTCTCCTTCTTGGCCTTCCAGACATACTAATGGCCTGTAGCTGCACTAAGCTGGGATATATATATATATATATATATATATATATATATATATATATATATATGTACTGATACTGCAGCTAGAAAAATCAACTGCCTGCCTGTAGTATGAGAACACCACCAACCTTCTACAGGTAGCTTTAGCTGAACACTGTGCAGAGCTCACAAAAAAATAACTTGTAGGTTTAGCTGAACACTGTGAGGAGGACGCACCACACTAACTTGTATTTTTAGCTGAACACTGTGAGCAGGACGCACTACACTAACTTGTAGCTTTAGATAAACACTGTGCAGAGCTCGCAAAAAAATAACTTGTAGGTTTAGCTGAACACTGTGAGGAGGACGCACCACACTAACATGTAGTTTTAGCTGAACACTGTGAGCAGGACGCACTGCACTAACTTGTAGCTTTAGATGAACACTGTGCAGAGCTCGCAAAAAAATAAATTGTAGGTTTAGCTGAACACTGTGAGGAGGACGCACCACACTAACATGTAGTTTTAGCTGAACACTGTGAGCAGGACGCACTGCACTAACTTGTAGCTTTAGATGAACACTGTGCAGAGGTCTCATTACACTAACTTGTAGTTTTAGCTGAACACTGTGAGCAGGATGCACTGCACTAACTTGTAGCTTTAGATGAACACTGTGCAGAGGTCTCACTACACTAACTTGTAGTTTTAGCTGAACACTGTGAGCAGGATGCACTACACTAACCTGTAGCTTTAGATGAACACGAGTGCAGAGGTCTCACTACACTAACTTGTAGTTTTAGCTGAACACTGTGAGCAGGACGCACTGCACTAACTTGTAGCTTTAGATGAACACTGTGCAGAGGTCTCACTACACTAACTTGTAGTTTTAGCTGAACACTGTGAGCAGGACGCACTGCACTAACTTGTAGCTTTAGATGAACACTGTGCAGAGCTTTCAAAAAAATAACTTGTAGGTTTAGCTGAACACTGTGAGCAGGACGCACTGCACTAACTGTAAATAGTCTAGCTGCCTGACTGTGGTACTAATAGGATCAAAAGAACACCAGCAATTTTCTTCAGGTAGCTGTAAATACTGTAACAAGACAAGCCTGCCTGTCAGTAAGAAGATAACAGGAATGGATCTAGCTAAACTGAATACAGTGTATATATATATATATATATATATATATACACACACACACACACACAACACCTGGGATGCATATATATACACAATACACTGTAAGTGCAGCTAACTCACTGATTGTCCTGCCTAATCTATCTAACTCAAATGAAATGACACTGTCTCTCTGTCTATCTATCTCTCTTTCAACGCCGGAACACACACTACACAGGGCCGCCGTGTAAGCGGCCTTATATAGTGTGGGGCGTGTTCTAAACCCCCTGAGCCATAATTAGCCAAAGCCACCCTGGCTTTGGCCAATTACAGCTCTCTCTACTGACGGCGCTGTGATTGGCTAAGCATGCGGGTCATAGTGCATGCTTGGCCAATCATCAGCCAGCAATGCACTGCGATGCCACATTGAATTATGGGCCGTGACGCGCCACACGAATTTGGCGCGAACGGCCCATAAAGTTCGGAATTCGGCTAACGACTGAACAGCCAATGTTCGAGTCGAACGTGGGTTCGACTCGAACACGAAGCTCATCCCTAGTGGTGTGGCAGGTTCCAAAGTCTCCAAGCCAAAAACCCATGGGCTTGGATAGTCCTGGGGAGTACTGGTAAGAATAGGAAAAGAGGTCTAGGATCTGTTGAGATTGAAGTCACACAGGCAGAAACAAAAAAAACCCCTACTCATAAAAAGAAAATGATAGTATGAAAAACGACAAAGTCCCACAGGAAAAAACATTGCGGATGTGTTCTTACACTGAGGTGATGGCTTTGACAAACTGAATCCTAGCAAAGATGCAGCAAGCCAGTTAGAGGAAATAAACTCAGTAGGTAGTTCTACCTTTGAAGGATCCAAGGTTTTTAACAGTCATTAAACCAGAAAGAAGAAACTAAACAGTTTATCACGATTATCATTGTAGGTTCATTATTGTTCAACCACTTGGTGGCTGTACCAGGATTATTGAAGAAATTAGTGTCTGTTCCCGTAGTTACCCTCAGTTTTGTAAGTAACATGGCAAATCTAAGTTGCAGTAAAGAAGAACACAAAGATCACTGTGGCTGAGCTCCAGAGATGCAGTCGGGAGATGGGAGAAAGTTGTAGCAAGCCAACCATCACTGCAGCCCTCCACCAGTCAGGGATTTATGGCAGAGTGGCCCGACGGAAGCCTCTCCTCAGTGCAAGACACATGAAAGCCTGCATGGAGTTTGCTAAAAAACGCCTGAAGGACTCCAAGATGGTGAGAAATAAGATTCTCTGGCCTGATGAGACCAAGATAGAATTTTTTGGCCTTAATTCTAAGCGGTATGTGTGGAGTAAACCTGGCACCGCTTATCACCTGTCCAATACAGTCCCAACAGTGAAGCATGGTGGTGGCAGCATCATGCTGTGGGGGTGTTTTTCAGCTGCAGGGACAGGACGACTTGTTGCAATTGAGGGAAAGATGAATCCGGCCAAGTACAGGGATATCCTTGACAAAAACCTTCTCCAGAGTGCTCAGGACCTCAGACTGGGCCGAAGGTTTACCTTCCAACAAGACAATGACCCTATGCATACAGCTAAAATAACGAAGTAGTGGCTTCACAACAACTCTGTGACTGTTCTTGAATGGCCCAGCCAGAGCCCTGACTTAAACCCAATTGAGCATCTCTGGAGAGACCTAAAAATGTCTGTCCACCAACGTTTACCATCCAACCTGACAGAACGGGAGAGGATCTGCAAGGAGGAATGGCAGAGGATCCCCAAATCCAGGTCTGAAAAACTTGTTGCATCTTTCCCAAAAAGACTCATGGCTGTATTAGATCAAAAGGGTGCTTCTACTAAATACTGAGCAAAGGGTCTGAATACTTAGGACCATGTGATATTTCAGTTTCTTTAATAAATCTGCAAAAATGTCAACAATTCTGTGTTTTTCTGTCAATGTGGAGTGCTGTGTGTACATTCATGAGGAAAAAAATGAACTTAAATGATTTTAGCAAATGGCTGCAATATAACAGAGTGAAAAATTTAAGGGGGTCTGAATACTTTCCGTCCCCACTGTATACCCCCTTCCTGCCCATGCCAATTTTTAGATTTCAGCGCTGTCTGGCTTTAAATGTCAATTGCGTGGTCATGCAATACTGTACCCATATGACATTTTTATCATTTTTTTTCACACAAATAGAGCTTTCTTTTGATGGTATTTAATCAGCACTGTTTTTTTTATTTTTTGCTAAACAAACAAAAAAAGACCAGAAAAAAAACTTGTATATGTTTTGCAAATTTTGCAAAACAGTTAATTTTTCTCCTTCACTGATGGGCACTGATAGGCGACACTGATGGGCACTGATGAGGCTGCACTGATGGGTGGGACTGATGGGCACTGATAGGTGGTACTGATGGACACTGATAGGCGGCACGGAGAGGTGACACTGATAGGTGGCACTGATGGGCACTGATAGGTAGCACTGATAAGTGACAGTGATGCTGAGGCAATGGTGGGCATCGATAGGTGGCACTGGTAGGCACTTATTAGTAGCACTGGTGGGCACTAAGGGGGGCGATGTTCCTCTAACAGAAGATGGTTAACTGCTTCCTTATTTTCTAGACTGGCTTTTGTTTACTTCTACGATCAGCTGTGATTGGCTGACAGCTGATCACGTGATAAAGGGCCTGCTGTGATTGTCCCTTTACCTTGATCAATGATCAGTCGAGGCCCAAAGACTTGGCGATCAAAGAGGACACCCACCGTGGGGAGAGGAGAGCGGCTGTGTCAATAGTCAAGTGTGTTTCCTGCAGGCAGACTACTAAGGAGTCGAACAAGGCCAGAGTAGAAAATAAAGCAAACAATATATACAATAATCGGTATGTCAGTTCTCTTATGTTCAATAAAGTGACAGTCAGTACACTGGACATACCCAACCATAGAACAAGAATAGTCTTGTTAAGGAGTAGTCAATATGTAGATGTGGGCAATGTGAGATCCTGAGAGATGGAGCTTAGGTGTGCAGTGAAGACCAGAACAAGCCCCACTGCCACTGACATGAAGAACTAGTGGTGTGGCAGGTTACAAAGTCTCCAAGCCAAAAACCCATGGGCTTGGATAGTCCTGGGGAGTACTGGTAAGAATAGGAAAAGAGGTCTAGGATCTGTTGAGATGGAAGTCACACAGGCAGAAACAAAAAAAAACCCTACTTATAAAAAGAAAATGATAGTATGAAAAACGACAAAGTCCCACAGGAAAAAACATTGTGGATGTGTTCTTACACTGAGGTGATGGCTTTGACAAACTGAATCCTAGCAAAGATGCAGCAAGCCAGTTAGAGGAAATAAACTCAGTAGGTAGTTCTACCTTTGAAGGATCCAAGGTTTTTAACAGTCATTAAACCAGAAAGAAGAAACTAAACAGTTTATCAAGATTATCGTTGTAGGTTCATTATTGTCCAACCACTTGGTGGCTGTACCAGGATTATTGAAGAAATTAGTGTTTGTTCCCGTAGTTACCCTCAGTTTTGTAAGTAACATGGCAAATCTAAGTTGCAGTTGGTGAAGTCTCCTCTTGACTTTCACATCTCCAAAAAATCTGGGAAAAATTATCTTTTTGTACCATTCATTTAAATATTTCCCATTCTGTGGGCTAGACTCAGAATAGTGTCCCTGTCTTGGGAATGGAGCATTTCAGAATAAGAGGCCATGTGAAGGGTTAATGTGTCTGTTCTACTGCGAAGAACAATGTGAAGTATTTTTTGGCACCAAAAATCTCCAGAAGCCATTTTTCAGTAAAGACGTTAGGTTTTTTCACCTCCACACATTCTAAAGGCCTACAATCTTGACATTATTTTGTCTATATTCAATGTCTTCCAACCCAATGGATAGAATGTCTTTCAATGTATAGGTGTGCTCCTGGATATCATGGCATATAATTGCCATATCTTCCCTGAGGCCCTAAACCTGTGAGTTTAGTGCAGACAGAGATGTGTTTCATGAATGTACAGCTTTAAAAAATTTTAAGAGAGTTGGTTCTGTTCTGCCTTTCCCGTTATACATCTGTGTGTAGTGGTACCCCCATGGAGGCTGCTGATTGACTCTATACCCCACTGGATCCCCCAACTCTGCAGATCCTCTCTTACCTCTGTCACCTTGGATTACATTCAGCAATGTGACGTTCGCAATAAGAAACTCACACAATATCACTAAACCACTCAGAAAGGTTTACTGAGATAAGCAATGGAACACAATGAAAAACATGAACATAAGTTATGATTGACGATGGTTATCACTGAATGCACGTATACAAAACATATAACCTTACAATCACCTGAAGGGGTATATGTAAACAGGTGCACAGAAAGATAGGCACTCATTATCTTCAAGACATATATTAAATACCTTCCCACTGAGGCCTCAACACACAGACCAAAATGTAGTATATAAACTTTACATTCAGTAACACAGTGTAATATCAAGCATATACACAAATGCCTCTCCCTACGCTATAATTCAGAGATCAACTTGTAAGTAGAGCAGCAATGCTTAGTAAATGGAGAAGATGGTGAAAGTTCTTTTAACTCCATATGTCTTCAGCTAGCCTGATGGTTAAACTGCAGTATATTGTTGTAATTTGTAATCCACAGAGACAAAAGGAAAGAAATGACTGTAGAACAAAAAGTGAGCTGAAGATTGCCTAACTGAAGAAATATCACCACTTGTAGATTCCTCTTTACATGTGAGTGCAATACAGTACTGACCTTACAGCGCAGGGGAGAAAGACAAGGCCCTAATGTCCAGCTGTATGCCGCCTGTGAAGAAGTAGATTCACCTCTGTGGAACTACAAGTCTCACCAGCAGTCTGTAGAAAGAATTCACTCAGCAATACTGTAATCTCTACTGGAATGGGCAGGTGCCCTCTCACCGCAATAGACCCCAAAGGCTGGGAGGCCCCGTGCGGAATCCCCTCCTGGTGTCTCCGTCTGTTGAAGATGGCGCCACCACGCCATGCTGTAACTCCCGATAAACTGAAGTGTAGGTGGCTTCCAGTTGCTCTGAAGTGCAGGCCAGTCAGCTTGCTAGAATAGCAGGGCTGTCCTCCAAGATCCCTCAGAGGCTGGCAATCCAGCTCTCCGCTGTATAGCCCGCAGTCTCTCACTCCTGGTCACACACAGACCTCCTGCTGGCAAGTGTTGAATGGCATCCAGAGAGATTGAAAACAGGCCACACCTCTCCTTTTATCACTCCTCCCAGCAGGCAGTTCTGCACGCTTTGCATTGTCTGTTCTGTAGTCCAGGGCCGATCCAGTCAACAGAGTAACTTCTGCCTCCAGACTACATCTCCCACAATGCCTTGCTGCATTATTCCCAAAGAGTAAGGAAAAAAAATCCTAACAGAGTCCAGCAGACACTAGAGGGAGCCAAACTCATTTGCAAACAACAACAAACTGTTCAACTATAATGACTACAGTAGCAAACTCCTGGCTACATGTGTGCCCCAGCTATCCATATGGTTGCCCAATCCTGACTCTATTATATCTCACCCATTCAGGTTCTGCTCCCCCTTAGCCAACACATCTGGTACAGGCCCATCTGTTCCAGCTGCCTCTTCACACCTTGCAATGAATGTATGCATTGAGTCCTTCTGTAATATGTGAGCGAAGAGCTCCAATTTACTCACAGCTTTGCTGAAGGAGTGAGCCGGGTCGTCTTTTCCAGTGCAGGCAGCTCATCTTTATTTTCTTTTTAGTCATAGTTTAACCCCTACTGGATTTGTGCACTGATATCATGCCCCAGGAGCTATATATGCTTCTGAGATTAGTGGGGAGTCAGTAAGACCAAAATGAGCCACCTAAGCTGATTTTAAGCAGTGAAGTGCACAGGAGCTCTGAAATAAGCATCTCCTCACATCTGTGGTCAGGCCATGCTGCCCATTTTCACTTTAGAAGCAAATACGACATATATACCTTGCTGGAAATTGAGAGTTCAGAAAGGGTAACTTACGTCATGTTTTGTTGTCATTGGGGAAATATAACTTTTTATCCCTGTGGCAACTTCCCCACACATTTTCAGAATGTTCTTAAATAATAATAATAAATATAAATATATATATATATATATATATATATAGCCAGGTCCCGGGTCCCCAGAGGCCTAATTGTGACCTCCAGGGACAGCTGACATCCTTCTATGTAGAGTGGGTTATAAGGCATGGTGGGTACAATGCAAGGTAGATTAATGGGCGCCAGACACTTCACTACACTACACTATAGGTAGCCGGCCATGCGGGGAAAGGCACCCAGCCAGATGCCACATCTGCATGTGTAGACACGCTGTCTCAACAATCTTGAACAGTTTCTAACAAAGGTTGAAATGAACACTTTCACACCCTCCACAATCTCCCCTATCGATCTTCACTCAACTGAGCTCCCAGTCTATCACCTAGACCCGCTGATCCACTGCCGCTGGATCTCCTGAGCTCTTTCAAGCTTCTCACTGAGCATCTTCCTCAAGCATCACCCCTCGCGTCCCTGCTGGGTCCCTAGTAGCGGTGGGCTGACTGTTTGAGTTGAACATGAGTTTGACTCGAACATCGGCTGTTCGATCGTTCTGCGAAGATCGAACATTATGGGCCGTTCAAGCCTAATTCGAGCGGTGCGTCACGGCACATAATGCACTGCATCATAACAATTATGGCAATTATGGCTCAGCGGGTTAAGTACATGCCTCACACTATATGTGGGGTGTGGTGCTGACAGAGAGAGAGAGAGAGAGAGACATTTCATTTACTTTGAGCAGGCAGTTTATTCAGTTAGCTAGATCTCACTGCAGACCGTTCCTGCTGTACTATTTCTAATCTACTTCAGGCAGGCAGTTGATTTAGTTAGCTGCAGTGTATTACATATATATATATATATATATATATATATATATATATATATATATATACACACATATACACACACATACATACAGTCAGTCTAGTATATATATATTTATATTTATACACATATATGCACACTGTATACAGTTTTGCTAGCCCTCACTGCAGACCATTCCTGGTGTACTGTTGCTAATATACTTAAGGCAGGCAGGCGATACAGTTAGCTGCAGTGTATTTAGAGTACTAAATACTGTAGGCCATTCCTGGTGTACTGTTTTTAGTAAACTTCAGGCGTTGTTTTGCTAATCTAATTGTACAGTATGTCTGGAAGGCAACCAAGGAAAGGAAGACGCTCACAGGCCACTAAAAGAGGACAAGCAGGCTCTGTGTCTACAGCCAACAGTGCTGGTCATGGACACGGTGCATCCTCAGCATGTGGCCATGGGGCACACTTGTCCTTTTTTTGGGCAGCTGGCCGTGTTGAGCCACAACATGCTGAAGAGTTGGTAGAGTGGATGACCAAGCTGTCCTCATCCTCCTCATCCTTTGTCACCCAGGCTCAGGGTACTTTATCTGCCAATGCAGCTGCCAAAGCGGCCTCTTCCATTGACTCAAAGTCATCAGTTACTCCTTCCCTAGCCCCACCATCATGCCCTGAGGGGTCCCCCCGAACTGTTCGACCACAGTGTAGGGTACATGCTGCAGGAGGATGCACAGCGTTTTGAAGGCTCTGATGATGGTACCCAGGTTGAGGATGAAGGCAGTAATGTGAGCCGAGAGAGAGGGGGTGCCCAAGAAGAACAAGAAACTGGCAGTCATGTTCCCCCAGCTGCAGCATACTGCAAGGTTTGCTCCAGTGGCGAGGAGGGAGGGGATGATGAGGTCACTGACTCTATGTGGGTGCCAAATAGAAGAGAGGAGGAGGAGGAGGAAGAGGAGGAGTCACATCTCCAACGAGTCAGGATGCCCTCCAGGGGCCAGCTTAAGGGCAAGCAACTGACTACATCACACCGCAGAGCTCCGCATGTGCAGGGCGCTGCTGACTCCATGCGTTTTTCCAAAAGTTCTTTGGTGTGGGCCCTTTTTGAGCAGCAGATCACATCATTGCTCTTTGCAACATATGTCTGAAGCGTATCAAGCGTGGCCAAAACAGCAGCCGATTGGGCACCACATGTTTGAGCAGACATATGTCGAGCTCCCATGCAGTCCGTTGGCAACAGTATTTAAAAGACCCACACCAAACAACAAGGTGGACCTCTCCTTGCTCCTCCTCAGCTGGGATCTCCAACCCCACTATAACTTCAGTCCTCTCAGAGATCTGCACTGAGAGGAATGAAGGTGTAGAATTAGGTGTCCCAAGCACTTCTAGGTAATCTGCTAGCGGTACACCAACATTTGATTGTAGCAGGCAAATTTCCCTACCCCAGTTGCTAAACCGGCAAATGAAATTCGGTCCCAGCCATCCACATGCTAAGTGGCTGAATGCTAGTTTGGCTAAATTGCTAGCACTCCAACTGCTGCCTTTTCAGCTGGTAGACTCTGCCCCTTTCGAGAATTTGTGTAATGTGTGGTACCTCAGTGGCAGGGGTTCCCAAACGTCAATTTTTCTTGGAAGGCCATTCCAGTTCTCTACCGACATGTGGAAGGCAATGTCTTGGCCTCGTTGGACAGGGCGGTCAGCGCTAAGGTGCATATTACTGCTGAATCATGGTCCAGGAGGCATGGACAGGGACGTTACCTTTCTTTCACGGTGTACTGGGTAACCCTGCTGGCAGCTGGGAAGGATGCAGGACAGGGTGCAGTATTGTTGGAGCTTCTTCCACCACCACGCCTCCAAAATGCTGGTAGTGGTGATTCTACCACACCTCTCTCCTTCAACCCCTCCTCTTCTTCTTCCTCCATGGCCTCTTCCTGTGCAGATTTGTCCTCGGAATCAGCGGTGCTCCATAGGCATTCTAGGGGCTACACAAGCTACACATGGCAAAAAGATGCCATTCGGTGCTTGAGTTGGTCTGCTTAGGGGACAGGAGCCACACCGGGGCAGAGATTCTGTCAGCTCTGCAGGGGCAGGCTCAGAGGTGGTTGACGCCTTGCCAGCTTCAGCCAGGAATGGTGGTTTGCGACAATGGCACCAACCTCCTCTCCACTCTCCGACAGGGACACTTCACCCATGTTCCCTGTTTGGCTCACGTCCTTAATTTGGTGGTGCAGCAGTTCTTGTGCAGGTACTCGGGCTTACAGGATCTCTTGAGGCAGGCCAGGAAAGTCTGTGGGCATTTCCGCCAGTCATATAATGCAAGTGTTTGGCTGGCTGACCTCCAAAAGGAATGCAATCTTCCCAAGAACTGCCTCATCTGTGACATGCCCACCAGGTGGAACTCAACGTTGGCAATACTGCAATGGCTGCACACACAGCAGAGGGCCAGCAATGAATACCTGAGCGAGTATGGCACAGGACAGGGTCAGGGGAGCTTGGCTTTTTTTTGCCACGCCAGTGGCTCATGATCAAGGATGCATGGACTGTCCTGTCACCATTTGAGGAGGCCACAAGGATGGTGAGCAGTGACAGTGCATGCATCAGTGATACTGTCCCTCTTGTCTTCCTGTTGGAGCACACGCTGCGTGGAATAATGGACAGGGCACTTGAGGCAGAACAGAGGGAGGAAGAGGAGGACTTCCTTACCTCTCAAGGCCCCCTTTATCCAGACAGTATTCCTGCAGGCCGGCCTATCACACAGGAAGAGAAGGAGGAGGAGGATCATGAGGATTGTGTCAGCATGGAGATGGAGCCTTGCACTCAGCATCAGCAGCAGTCTTCAAGGGATCGTTTTCAGTCCTCAGAAACCCATGGACTTATATGTGGCTGGGAGGAGGTGGCTGTGGATCAGGTCGTCCTTAGTGACCAAGAGGACTCCGGACCGGATGCCTCAGCAAACCTACGCTACATGGCCTCCCTGATCCTGCAAAGCCTGCGAAAGGACCCTTGGATTTGTGGTATCAAGGAGAGGGATCAGTACTGGCTGGCAACCCTTCTTGATCCAAGGGTAAAGTGGCGGCACTTATCCAGCCGTCGCAGAAGGAGCAGAGGATGAAACATCTTTGGGAGGCCTCGCAGAAAGGTTTGTGCAATGCAATGCGTTTCCAGAGCCTGGGAGGTTAAAATTTCATGGTACTTATGAACAATGTGTTGCTGAGGCTTCGTTCAGTCACAGAAGGAGCGGTGGAGAAGGTGGCCATCTGACCGATGAGCAGGCAATTTTTTAGTCCGCAGCCCCAAGGTCTGATTGGTTCCAGCAACCATCGCCAGCGTCTGTTGTACATAGTGCAGGAATACCTAGGGGCAAAATCAGACTTGGAGACCTTTCCAACTGAAAATCCACTGGGTTACTGGGTCTTGAGGATGGATTACTGGCCAGAGCTTGCACAGTATGCAGTTGAGCTACTGGCCTGTCCTGCATCCAGCATTCTTTCAGAATGCACATTCAGTGTTGCTGGAGGCTTTGTAACTGATCACAGAGTGTGCCTGTCCACCGACTCGGTTGATCAGTTCACCTTCATAAAAATGAATCAGTCTTGGATCACCAGCTACCAAGCACCTGATGCTGATGTAACCGATTAATTTTTTTATGAATGTGAGATCCCTTCAAGACTGCCTATGCTGATGCTGAGTTACTATCCTATTCCTCCTTAATGTTCATGTTGATAGCTTCTAAGAACATTTTTGGTTCTGGGCACCACCACCAGTGGCTAAGGCCCAATTTTTCTGCCCCTGTTTAACAGGGGCATGTAATTACAATTTTTGCTGTAATATTTTGCAGCAGGGCTTGTTCCTGCACTCAACAAGAGTATCTGTGAGGGGTTGCAGTGTTGTTGCACCACCACCACTGCCTAAGGCCAAATTTTTCTGCCCCTGTTTAACAGGGGCATGTAATTACAATTCTTGATATAATATTTCACAGCAGGGCCCGTTCCAGCGCCCACCAAGAGTAACTGTGAGGGCTTACAGTGTTCTGGTACCACCAGCACCTAAGGCCCAATTTTCTGCAGAGTGTATAGGGCAGGCCATATAGTATATACAGGCGGTCCCCAATTTTCAAAAATCTGACTTACAAACGACTCCTACTTTCAAATGGAGGGAGACAACAGGAAGCGAGAGGAAATCTACCACTAGGAAGGAAATTCTCTCCTGTAATGCCCCGTACACACGGTCGGACTTTGTTCGGACATTCCGACAACAAAATCCTAGGATTTTTTCCGACGGATGTTGGCTCAAACTTGCCTTGCATACACACGGTCACACAAAGTTGTCGGAAAATCTGATCGTTCTATATGCGGTGACGTAAAACACGTACGTCGGGACTATAAACGGGGCAGTGGCCAATAGCTTTCATCTCTTTATTTATTCTGAGCATGCGTGGCACTTTGTCCGTCGGATTTGTGTACACACGATAGGAATTTCCGATAACGGATTTTGTTGTCGGAAAATTTTATCTCCTGCTCTCCAACTTTGTGTGTCGGAAAATCCGATGGAAAATGTCCGATGGAGCCCACACACGGTCGGAATTTCCGACAACACGCTCCGATCGGATATTTTCCATCGGAAAATCCGACCGTGTGTACGGGGCATATGAGTTAATATGGGAAAAAGGTGTTTCCTCCACTGATTTATCACCAATCCTTGTTTCCCTTAAAAACCCCAAATTTTCAAAATCCAATTGTCATTGGGACAGAAAGTGAGGTGAAATCTTCTGAACAGGGGCACAGACAGCAAAACAAATGTTACAGGGGTGATAACCCTTCCCTATGTTTTCCAAAAGCTTTAAAATAGATTTGGCTGGAGCTACACTTACAAAATGTACCTGTTCAAAATTACAGATTCTACATAAGAACAAACCTACAGTCCCTGCCTTGTTTGGACCGCCTGTATACTGCTGTTAAGAGTATATAGGGCCTGGTGGCCCCACGCCTTTTCTTTTTTTAATTTGGGTGTGGGGTTCCACTTAATATCTATACAAGACCCAAAGGGCCTAGTAATGGGCTGGGGGGACACCCATGCCATTTGTCTCACTGATTTTCATCCATATTGCCGGGACCCGACATTACATTAAAGCCTCAAGCAGTTTTAAATAACTTTTATTCCTTTAGAACAGTCCCTGCACAAAATGACATTTCTAATCACAGGAAACACGTGCCACTTTACAGGCATACTATTGACAACCCCCAGGTACGATATTTAAAGGAATATTTCACTTTTATTTTTTCACTTTAAGCATCATTAAAATCACTGCTCCCAAAAAAACATCAGTTTTTAAGACTTATTTTTCCATTGATACATGTCCCCTGGGGCAGCACCTGGGTCCCCAAACCCTTTTTAGGACAATAACTTGCATATTAGCCTTTAAAATTCACACTTTTGATTTCTCACATTCAAGTCCCATAGACTTTAACGGTGTTCGAATGTTCGCGCAAACTTTCGGTCCGTTCATATGTTCTGGATGCAAACTGAACCGGGGGTGTTCGGCCCATCCCTAGTCCCTAGCTTGGCACTCACAGATAATCCTCAAGCGTCACCCCACTGGCCTGCTTGGTCCCTGGCTTGGCACACAAGACTGCTCTTCAAGTGTTACCTCCGCTGGCTACGTCCCTGGCTTGACACCTGTTGAAGTTTCCCTATTATTCACCGTCTCGGTTGGTGAGATTACTGCTCTGGTACTTGCTTCAGCTACTCACGGTGGTCCCTGGTAACAAGGTGGAATGTGGATTAGTGGCGACAGCTTCCCTGTACTCCAACCATGACATTTTCTCCGACCGACAGAACAGTCACTTCTGCTTGGACTGCAGGGAGCAGTCCCAACCCTGTGCTGCTCTCCTGCTTCTGGATAGGCTCCCAGACAGCCCAGCAGCCATATGTCCCTGGGATAGGCCTCAGGCTCTGGCCTAGCAGCTCATGGCAGTACAACACGTCCACCCAGACAGCCGTCCAGGTGGCAAAGAACCCCGATCACCTGACCTCACCCAAATAAATAAGCCAAGGGACCCAAGAAGATCTCTGCCCATTGGCTGAGGTACCCCATCTATTCCTAATCTGTCCTTGCAATGCCCTTGTTGTATCTAATGCCACCAGATACCCAGCCATCTAGTGACAGAAGAAAGAAGTGCAGCAATTCCAGAATTAGGGTAGAATCTATTATCGATCTATCAAATAGCCAAGGCAACTATACGTGGCAGGTAAATTTACTAGCAACCCTGCCTAAACATCAGGGTGCTATATATATATATATATATATATATATATATATATATATATATATATATATATATATATATATATATATATATAGGATCAGAGGGGTGAACAGACATCTCAGCGATGGTCCAGTAAACTAAAAAGGCTTTATTTTGAAAAAATGGCCAAATAAACAGAAGAAATGGCAAACTTGTCTTATAACACAGTTACACATAAAGGTACAGCTCAAATTCTGCCACAGACAGGCTGATATGCAAATTTCACTGTTCTAGTCAGAGCTACAGTCCATTATATACTGGTTATCTCAACCAGCAGGTCTCAATCCATAAAATGGAGCCTTCAACAAAGCACACTGATGTCTCTCTCACTCTAAGCAAACAGCTCCAGTGATACATTCAGCTCAGCTGACTAATAAGTCTGAAGAGAAAGTACCTGCCCATTTCAATTAACCTCTTCTTTTAACCTACTCCAGATTGACTCTCCACATACACACCCCAACACGTTCCAGGCTGGACAATACCAAAAATGGCCATGGGCCTGGGAAAAGGGCATCCTTATTTCAATGCACGATCCCAGGTCTATGCCCCCTTCCTACTCTGCATCTACTTCTCTAGACCGTATAGCTGCTGTAAACCTATCATAGTCACCTCTATCTGGTCCCTTAGGTGGTACACTTCCCAATACTCCTCTGTAAAGAGGGACTGCACCAATTCAGCCCAGCGGCTTCTAGGCCATGCTTTAAATGCCATGTTCTCAAACTCAGCGAGACAGTCCTCAATGTAATCGTCAGATAGCACAGATTCTACCTTCGTTATCTCAGAGGGTTCCTGCCCCTTCATGAAACACCTGCTCTCCACAGTAAGCCCAACCACCAGTACTTGATCCCCAAGTTTAGACTCCCTGACCCTGGCAGATCGGTTGGCAACCCCACTCTGGGTCCTTGCTAATGGTTTGTGCCAACGCTTAACCACTTTACCACTCTTGGTTACTCTGAACCATAATATATGATCCACAGAAACAAGGGGGACAGCATATCTTCCCCAGCATGCTGTGGCTCACCACTTAACCGTATAACCTGTTCCCTGGTGGGGATCAAAGCGGTCTCCCTCCCCTGAGCACCAATGCAATTCTCTCGGGAGCCCCCAAGACATGACAAGTCAGGCTCAGAGGGAGAAATCTCCACTTCAAATCCTGCATATACCTCCAGGTGACCTAGGTTTACTTCTGCAGGTTCACACATATGATACATTTCATGACTTTTCACATCCTGCAAAACAGTTTTAACCATTTCATATGGGGTTTCTCCTTTTTGGGGGAGGTCCCTGAACCTTTGAACTTCTGTTCACACAAGTCCCAAAATATGGGGCAATCTTACCCAATCAGCAAGTCATGAGGTAACCCTGGGATCACCCCAACTCTAACGTTTTGAAGGGAATTCACCTAAAAAAACTAGGTTGTTGCCAACATCCCAAAATTGATAACTATAAAAAGATAAAGTGCCCCCCCCCAGAAAGAGTACACATGGGACTTTTAAGGCAACTTGATAAAGAGATTGAAGAGTATCAAAAGATAGATATATATAGATATATATATATAGAGATATATATATATATATCTATATAGAGAGAGAGAGACATAAATAACAAAATTTATTGAAATAGTATTAAAAACTAGTAGGTGCATACATCACCATGTAGGACATATAATTAGAAATAAAACAATACAGTTGATATAATTGAATTTGTTGATCTACTTTGTATGTCGTCCGACGCGTTTCAGGATCTCAATGTTAATCCCTTCATCTGGGAAATTTCCTTCAGGAGAAATCAAGACAAATGACAATCTATAATAGAGCATAAAAAGAGGGAAGAGGAATGCCGCTCTAGGAAGGGTGTCTGGAAATGTAACTCTCCTCAGAATAGGAACAACAGGTACAAGCTAAGCATAGGCAATTGGACGAGGAAATTCTGGACAGCCGCTCTCAAAATCAATGCCTTTATTAAAAAGAGGTAATAATCCAAAAAATACAAGCCACAGCAAACAACGGAATACAGGACTGATGCATTTCACACTTTCAAAAGTGCTTATTCATTGGATTATTACCTCCTTTTAATAAAGGCATTGATTTTGAGTGTGGCTGTCCAGAATTTTCTCCTCATCCAAGAGCATAATAAGAGTTTGAGTACAAGAAACCATGGACAAAGAATGAGTATCATGGGAGATGGAACGAGGATCACTCACCGATCAACCGGGTACTGTATTTTTGCACTGCCAATATTTGAGTATGTGTATACAAGTATAATGTACACCGATATATATCTATCTCCATCTCTATAGTATTTATATCTTAGTTTAAACGCCCATGCAAGATGACAATGTGTATAAACATATCATCAAAGGGGGGGTTTGTACTATATTGTTGCCGTCATACCATGATAGTATACCATTGATGTATTGAAATATAATGCTCTAGTGTTAGTCTGTTATTGAATGATTTATATATTGAAAACCAGAAGAGTTTTGTTAATATGGCCAGCAGAAGATAAGGTCAATAATAATCATGTGTTGCATGTATTGAAAAACAACTGAATACTATTAAAAAGGCATGTCTAGCGTTGCTAGTATAACACCCATCCATATCTATTACATATACTGAGTTTGTATCTACCTGTTGTCGAGATCTGGTGCACATAGTCCTTGTTGGCAGTGGCACCGGAAGCAGCACCGCCATCAGACAACAAAGACATTGGTGTCTGCACAGTGAGACCAGTGCCAGCGTAGGGTGACGGCACCTGCGCATTGGAAGCAGCACCAACGTCAGACATCCAAGACGTTTGCATCTGTGCAATGATGCCAGCGCCGATGTCAGACATCCGGAACATGAGGGGACAAATGAAAATGAAGGGAGGAGTTGCAGCACCATCAGAGTAGGGGATATATATATGTACACATTTGTATACATAACGTTGTTGGAGAGTCCACAGATGGGGCACATGGAATAAAGAAGGATGTCGAAACATGACAGATGTACAGTATCTCACAAAAGTGAGTACACCTCTTACTTTTTTGAAATATTTTATTATAACTTTACATGTGACAACACTGAAGAAATTACACTTTGCTACAATATAAAGTAGTGAGTGTACAGCTTGTATAACAGTGTAAATTTGCTGTCCCCTCAAAATAACTCAACACACAGGCATTAATGTCTAAACCACTGGCAACAAAAGTGAGTACACCCCTAAGTGAAAATGTCCACATTGAGCCCAAAGTGTCAATATTTTGTGTGGCCACCATTATTTTCCAGCACTACCTTAACCCTCCTTGGCATGGAGTTTACCAGAGCCTCACAAGTTGCCACTGGAGTCCTCTTCCACTCCTCCATGATGACATCGCGGAGCTGGTGGATGTTAGAGACCTTGCGCTTCTCCACCTTCCGTTTGAGGATGCCCCACAGATGCTCAATAGGGTTTAGGTCTGGAGACATGCTTGGCCAGTCCATCACCTTTACCCTCAGCTTTTTTAGCAAGGCAATGGTCATCTTGGAGGTGTGTTTGAGATCGTTATGTTGGAATACTGCCCTGCAGCCCAGTCTCTGGAGGGAGGGGTTATGCTCTGCTTCAGTATGTCACAGTACATGTTGGCATTCATGGTTACCTCAATGACCTGTAGATCCCCAGTGTGGGTAGCACTGATGCAGCCCCAGACAATGACACTCCCACCACCATGCTTGACTGTAGGCACTTGTCTTTGTACTCCTCACCTGGTCGCCGCCACACAGGCTTGACACCATCTGAACCAAATAAGTTTATCTTGGTCTCATCAGACCACAGGACATGGTTCCAGTAATCCATGTCCTTAGTCTGCTTGTCTTCAGCGAACTGTTTGCAGGCTTTCTTGTGAATCTTCTTTAGAAGAGGCTTCCTTCTTGGATGACAGCCATGCAGACCAATTTGATGCAGTGTGCGGCATATAGATAGTATCTGAGCACTGACAGGCTGACCCCCCACTCCTTCAACCTCTGCAGCAATGCTGGCAGCACCCATACGTCTATTTCCCAAAGACAACCTCTGGATACGATGCTGAGCACATGCATTCAACTTATATGGTCAACTACGGCGAGGCCTGTTTTGAGTGGAACCTTTCCTGTTAACCGCTGTATGGTCTTGGCCACCACGCTGCAGCTCAGTTTCAGGGTCTTGGCAATCTTCTTATAGTCTAGGCCTTCTTTATGTAGAGCAACAATTTTTTTTCAGATCCTCAGAGAGTTCTTTGCCATGAGGTACCATGTTGAACTTTCAGTGACCAGTATGAGAGGGTGAGAGCGATAACACCAAATTTAACACACCTGTATCCCATTCACACCTGAGACCTTTTAACACTAATGAGTCCCATGACACCGGGGAGAGAAAATGGCTAATTGGGCCCAATTTGGACATTTTCGCTTAGGGGTGTACTTACTTTTGTTGCCAGTGGTTTAGACATTAATGGCTGTGCGTTGAGTTATTTTTTTTTTTTTAAACAATAGATTTTTATTGGTGTATTTGCAGAATATACAAAATTCAGAATGCAAGTAGATTATACATTTCACATATGTGCAATTTGTTTGACATTCATGAACTTATTACTTTAGAAATGTAAAACAGCTTAACTGGTAAAGGTACTAAGAAATGTGTACATTGTGTCATTGTGCAATTCTCGAGTCTGTCACCCCTAGTGGGTACATACTGTAACAGACTTTTTGCATAGAATTTCAAAGTTAGCCATGAGAGGACCTTACTGAGGGTCCACTCCAACATATTATTATATAAGTTCCATGTAAGCTTGTTGTTAACCTTTATTACTAAGTAACTTAGATTGACTAAAATACATTTGTTATACTTTCTCATTTTCCTAATATAAGGTAAGTTGTGTTTTGTTGCTGTAGTGTGTGCTAACTATAATACCAATTCTTGTTTGACCATACTCAACAGTGTGTTATACCACTAGACATTAGATGGTTATATTCCAGTAGTGGAGAAGCTGGGGTAACTGTAACTGTCATCCATGTGAGGAGGAATATTTAGAGGAACTCCAAGCCTCCCAGTGTTTGTGGAAGCCTGGGGCTCTCCTTTCTTTATATGCTAACATTTTTTCCATAGTGAATTGAGCGTTCACTCTGGAAACTATTTCTGCAAACTCAGGAGGTGTTGACGTTCGCCACCCTTTAGCTATTGCTATACGTGTTGCAAATAAAACATGTGTTACAACTTTTCTCATCAGGGGAGGGTAATTTTCGATACCTAGACACAGAAGAGCAAGAGCAGGGCTAATATCACAGTTAGAGCTGGTGATAATTCTAATTAGTTTCTGTATCTTTAACCAGAAAGGTTTGATAATTGCACAGTTCCAAAATATATGGAGGATATTGTCAATAGCTTGACAGTTTCTCCAACAAAGAGGTGTGTTACTAGGATCCATTTTGTTTAGTCTATACGGAGTTATGTACCATCTATGTAAGAGTTTTTGTGCATTGTCCCAATGATCTACACATGCTGAAGATTTGTGATTGTATTTTATCGCTTCATGCCATTGGGACAAAGAGAATTCTTTTTGCAATTCAAATTCCCATTTTAGCATATTGGGGGACTTGGATTGCAAGTAAAGGGGGGTGGTAAATTTGTAAAAGAGCGATATTCCCTTTCTAGTTTTGGAGGATTTGCTTAAGAGGAAGTCCCACAGAACCTGTGGTATAGTTATTTGTCGTGGAGGGTTTTTGCTTTTGTAGTGCTGTATTTGATATGTTCTATATTTATCTATCGCATTTTGATGTTGTGGAGCAGGTGTGGCGAAGTTGTATCCCGAGGCTTTCCATGTTTGGACTGAGAAGTTTGGGATTAGGTGTTCATAAGATGCTAGTGGGATATTTAGTTTTTTAATTGGGGTGTCTGTAAGGTGGTTATGCACTAAGGAGGACCAGGCATCTATTGTTGCTTGTATAGTTAAGTAAGGTGGGGTTTCTGGTCTGTAGTGTATACATGCTGCTGTTGCCAACGCTGGGAGGTCATGGCCTGGTGTTACTGTGCGTTCAATATCTGACCAACGGTTGTCAGTTTGGCAGGAGAACCAGTATTTCATTTGATCCAGTAGTGCAGCTTTATAGTATGTCTGTGCATTCGGTAGTCCTACCCCCCTAGATGTTTAGGTTTATATAGGTGGGCCAGTGCTATTCTGGGTTTTTTCCTCCCCATATGTACGTTTTCAGGCACTTCTCCAGTTGTGTAAAAAATTTCTGGGGAATTGGTATGGGTAGTGATCTAAAATAGTATATTAGTTTTGGTAATATTTGCATTTGGTATGCAGCTATTCTCCCCAACCAGGATAGATGTAGTTTGTTAATTTGAAGTAGTTCCTCTTCTATTTTGATTAGTAATGGAGGGAAGTTTTGTGAGTATATTTTGGAGGAAGAGGAAGTTAGCTGCACCCCAAGATAAGTGATGGAAGGGGGGTCCCAGTTGCAGGGAAAAATACTTTTTAATCTTGCTTTGGTATTGTTTGGTATATGGAGAGAAAGTGCATAGCTTTTGGCTGTATTAACTTTGTAGAAAGAGATTTTTCCAAATGTATGTAATAGTGTTTTGACAATGGGTAAAGAAGTTGCTGGTTTTGATAGGGAAAGAATTATGTCGTCAGCAAACAGACCTATTTTATGGTTGACAGAGCCGACTTTAATGCCTTCTATTTTGTCATTTGCTCTGATAGACTCTGCTAGTGGTTCTATGACCAGAGAAAAGATAATTGGGGACAGTGGGCATCCTTGTCGGGTACCATTGGTTAGTGCAAAAGGATCAGATAGCAAACTAGAGGTGAAGACTCTTGCAGATGGATCTGAGTACAGAGACATAATTGCTGAGTGTATTAGTCCTGATAGGCCAAATTTGAGTAATGTCCTGGACAGGTATCCCCAATGGACCCTGTCGAAGGCTTTTTCTGCGTCTAATGCTAAAAAGATGCTGGACTGCTTGCTTAGTTCTGATATATGCAGGAGGTCAAGCATCCTTCTTGTTCCATCTGGTGCCTGTCTGCCCTTCACAAAGCCTACCTGGTCGAGTCCTATAAGGGAGGGGGTTATTTCCATAAGTCTGTTTGCTAATATTTTTGCGTATATCTTTAAGTCGGAATTTAGTAGGGAAATAGGCCTGAAGTTTTGTGGGTCTGAAATATCTTTACCAGGTTTAGGGATAGTGATAATGATAGCTTGGAGCATTTCTTTTGGGAAGGCGCCGTCAGAGGCTGCTATATTGAAAATTTTTACCAGTTCAGGGGCAAGGATGGCGGAGAAAGCCTTGTAATATTCTGTGGAGAATCCGTCTGCTCCTGGCGATTTGTGCATGGGTAGAGATCGGATAGTGGATTCAACCTCAGTGAGTGTGATGGGGGCATTAATTTTTTGTAGAGTAGTTTTGTCAATCGAGGGAAGATGAACGTTCTGCAAGAATTGTTCAATCTCTGTGTCCGAGGGCTGGTAAGTGTTTGGGTCATTTTTGAGATTGTATAAGGATTCATAATAATCTTTAAAGGCGTTGGCGATATCTTTGGGATTTTGGTATATTATTTTTGTTTTGTGATGTCTGATATTTTTGAGATTAGATCTTGCCTGTTTCTTTTTGAGCTGGGAGGCTAGGATTTTACCTGCTTTGTTGTTTTGGGAGTAGTAGGAGAGTTTGAGTTTTTTAAAAAAGGTATCATAGTCCGCTCTAATTTCCTGTCTTACTGTTTCTCGACATTCATTGAGATTTTTGAGAATTTCCCTTGAGGAGGTAGCTGGATTTTTGTGTTGCGCTTCTAAATCTGCTATCTTCTCAAGTAATTTTGTCATGCGCTGCTGTTTCTTTTTCTTTTCCCTAGAGGCTACCTGAATGAGGGCGCCTCTAGCGAATGCTTTGTGCGCACACCAGATAGTCATAGGCGAGCAATCTTCATTAGTATTGAAATGAAAAAATTCTTTAATTTTTGCTGCAATTTCGTCCCTAATTTCGGGGTGTGATAGAAGAAATGTGTTGTTACGCCACAGTGGTTTGTGGGAGTGTTTATTGGCATCCACAATCTCAATAGTCACTGGGGCGTGGTCAGACCATGTGATACTGTGGATGTTAGCCCTTACTACATTTTGCAGGGTATACAGATCGGTGAGGAAGAAATCTATTCTAGAATAGCTCTGTGTACAGCTGAATAGAATGTGTAGTCTCTCTCGGTGGTTCTAAGGCAGCGCCAGGGGTCATAGAGCCTCTCTTCGTGGCACAGCGAGTCTAGAGAGGGACGCTTCTTAGAAGCCATCGAGGACACGTCTAACTCTGAGCTCATAATCAAGTTAAAATCACCACATATTACTAAGTTGCCTTTTTGCACCTTTTTTGCCTTACCTATCACTTTGCGAACAAACCTGAGAGTTCTAACATTAGGTGCATACAAGTTGACTATCGTATACGTGACATGGTTCAGTTCTGCGATTACAATCAGAAATCGACCTTGGGGATCAACATGTTCCTGCAAAAGAGAGAAGGTTAGTGTGTCCTTGAAAGCAATCATCACTCCGTTCTTTTTTGTCGTATTCTTGGCCATATATACGTGCGGAAATTTGGGATGTGTACATTTCGGGGAGTTTTCATTGTTGAAATGAGTTTCTTGTACGCATAAAATGTCACACTTCTCTTCCAATGCGGACTTCCAAAGAGCTCTTCTCTTGTAGGGACTATTCAAACCTCTCACATTGTATGACATCAGTTTAAGATTCATTCTTGTGGAAAGTTGCGCAGCAGTGCCATCTAGTGGTAATTCCAGGGATTGGAGTGGAGCTGTTGAGCATGGTCAAGATGCATGGAATTTGAGAAAGCAATGTCCTCATAGCCTTGTGAGGGAACAGTGTAACTGAACAAACTTGAACTTTTGACAAGTAATGAAGCGTAGGCTGCAGGTATTGCGGGTAGTAGGTCACGGGAATCATCTCGTAACTAATGTAGGGGGTTCAAAAAGGTAAACCCTTAATCAGCCGAACATCGGGTGGTTGATTGTAAAGGGCAACTTCCTAGAGGGTTGCATAGTACCAAAATTAGCCAGATGGTAATCATGAGAGGAGAGTACTCACTGAAAGGAAATATCTTCTAGTAATATAGCTTAAGGCAGCATGCTGCTGATATTTCTTAGTTGTACGTTGGTTGTTGCGTCTGGGATATTGTGGTTTAGGGTCCTCAGGTATTGCGTCTGCTGGAAGTAGGCGCCATTTTCGGAGGAGGTCCAGGCCCTTTTTGATTGATGTTATCGCATGGGATTCATTGTTCATTTCAACCAGAAGTTTTGCAGGGAACCCCCATTTGTAGAGGATCTTATTGTTGCGCAAGATCTTAGTGATAGGTACTAAGTTGTGTCTGGCTGACAGGGTGGCTTGTGACAGATCTGCATAAAGTGCGATACCAGCGTAAGGATCAGGAAGAGAGGGATGCTGTCTTGCAAATCGCATGAGTTGGTCCTTTATGTGGTAGAAGTGAATTCTTGCAATCACATCTCTAGGTAATTGTTCAGGCAGGAAGGATGGTTTTGGCAGTCTGTGTGCCCTGTCGATAGTGATGTCTGCTGGGCTAAGAGAAGGGAGGACAGTCATCATGAGCTTTTGCAGGTAGGTAGTAATCTCTGCGGGTTTGACCGTCTCAGGGATCCCCCTGAATTTGACATTGTTCCTTCTGGCCCGATCTTCCATATCCGCCATTTTGAGGCGCATAGCCCTGATTTCATCTTCTACTTCAAAGTGGGCATCTACCAGTTCATTGTGTGCCAGGGTGAACTCCTCCATTTTATTCTCTACATATTCCACTCTGTTGCTGATAGCTGAGATTTCCCTTTTTGTGTTATTCATAAACATTGCCATATCAGATTGAAGAGCTCCCCTTAGTGTCTGCAGCATCTCTTTCATTGTGGTATCAATGATGGGTTGACCTGAGGTGGGGAATGCATCTAGCTGCTCTGCCTGTGTGGATGATTCATCCATTTCATTCCCTGCTGCTTCTGTCTCATCCTCATTTCCCCCTCCTTCCCCAATCCTCCTTTTTTGTTTAACAGGGCTGCAGAATGGGGAGGATGATAAGGGGTTATCATTTATGTGTGACTCACCCGAGGATGGCGTCGGATTGTTGTTTGTCTGTGCTGTGGAGCTGGCAGAACGGCTCCCGGCGCCGGCGCCATCTTGGATTTTTCGGCCCTCAGCGAGGCGGAAGAATTCCGTCAATTTTCGGGGTGCCTCTCTCTCCTTGCGTTTAAACATTGTGCCCGCTGTGTTCCCCTCTCTCTCCTCTCTTAATTTCTGTGCTTGGTCGCTGTTTTTGGTGCGCTGTGAGCCGCTGAGATCACCCGGTGTATCAGAGCTCTCTTCTCACACGTCCATGAGCTCTGGCTGCCGGCTCCGCCCCCTGCGTTGAGTTATTTTGAGGAGACAGCAAATTTACACTGTTATACAAGCTGTACACTCACTATTTTACATTGTAGCAAAGTGTAATTTCTTCAGTGTTGTCACATGAAAAGATATAATAAAATATTTACAAAAATCTGAGGGGTGTACTCACTTTTGTGAGATACTGTATGTGATAACGATGTAATGAGTTCATATGGTAGTGTATAACAAACAAGAATTGTTGATGTTTGTACAGTGTAACTCACAGATCCGTGAGTATTTCCCAGTTCCATCTCCAAGGGATTATATATTCACCACAATAGGCACAAGGACACAATTGATGAGATGGTATATGTTATGAAGTACAGACAGTATATATAATTGAGATAAATGCAATTTAAAACATTGTGATAACATACTTATGTTCATACATTTAAAGATTTTCAGGAAATGTATGAACATTATAAGGGAGGGAGGAGGGAGGGGCGGACATATTATCATGAAGGTCTATTAGAGGCCATATACAGGACAGGAAATGGCAAAAAAGAAAACTTAAATCAGAAAGAGGGCTATAGAGATTGTGGAGCATATTGGTTTATATTTCTTTTTCACAGACACCCAAAGAAAAACCTCCTAAAAATGGTCTATAACTCAGCTGGCTGTTGAGACCTGGTATGTTGGTGGCTCCTACCTCCATAATCCAACAGGTTTCCCGCTGGAGGAGTTTATTCCAGTCTCTGTCTCTTGTGTTGGGATGGACCCGAACCAGGATTATAAACCAAATTCTGTTTTTTTTTTTCTTTTGTGGTAATCCCTAACGTGTCTCCCAAGGGGAAGGTTTGGGCGTCAGCATACTTGTGATGTGCCTTCCTGCCCTTTTGCGAAATTCTAGCCTGGTTTTTCCAATGTAAAAGCTCTGACATTGACACATTAGCAGATATACAACACCTGCAGTCTTACAGTTTGCAAAATGTTGAGGCTTAAATATTTTTCCATTTGGTAATATGATATTTGACTTAGTATTCATGTATTGGCAGATGGTACAGCCACCACATGTAAACATCCCTAACTCTTTGCAGGGATCTTTTCTATAGGGTCCCACATATTCGCTTTGGACTAATTTGTCTTTTATGGAGGTAGCCTTCTGAAAGATAATAGCAGGAAGTGCTGGTATATGGGGACAGAGTGTTGGATCAATTTCCAATATCCGGAAATGCTTTTATAATATCTTACGGATATTTCTATGTTGGTTGCTGAACTTGGTAATTAGTCTAGTGTGTTGATGTTTGATGGTCGTGTCAGTGTTTTTAGGGAAAATAAGTTCATGTCTAGATTGAGGGCTCTCTTAAAGGCCTTTTTTAAGACAGGAGTGGGTATACCCCTGGCTTAGTAGTCTCTACCTAAGGAGATTGGCCTCAAGACGGAAGCACTCATCCATAGAGCAGTTCCTTCTCAGTCTGATGTACTGGCTATATGGAATGGATTGAACCAGAGGTTGGGGATGGGCACTGGATGCATGCAGGATGGTGTTCCCTGCAGTGGGCT
Source organism: Aquarana catesbeiana (assembly GCF_042186555.1). Lineage (NCBI taxonomy): Eukaryota > Metazoa > Chordata > Amphibia > Anura > Ranidae > Aquarana > Aquarana catesbeiana. Next base: position 705,649,589 of record NC_133324.1, on the reverse strand, counting down.
TACAGTAAAGCCCACTGGAAAGACCACCATCTGCATTTTTATGGATTTTGACATCCAAAAAAGTAAATGCAGTGTCGCTGTAGGACATGGTAAAGTGTAAATTGAAATTGTTTTTGTTAATAGCTGATATAAATGAATTCATAGTGTCTACTGAACCTTCCCAGGTGATAAATATATTGTCATTGTATCAATACCACGTGGTGATGTGACTCAGTGACGACAATTCCTCGTCATCTAACAGGGATTGCTGCCACTTCCCCAGGTACAGGTTGGCTTAGGAGGGGGCACAACAGGTCCCAATTGCCACCCCTGCACCTTAAGGTAGTGGGATCCATCAAAAGTAAAAATGTTGTGTGACAATATGAATTCAACTGCCATTATAATAAACTGATGGATCTTCTTGTGAAAAAATGTGTTTAATTGCGGCAATGCCTAGGTGGTGGGGAATGGAGCTATAGACTGCTTCCACATCAGTTGCTACCAGTAGGTTGTCAGGGTTTAGAAAGAAATCTTCAAGATAAGTGTATGGTATCCTTAATATATGACAAAAGGTTTATCACATGTGGTCTTTAGAAGGCATCTATGTATCTACTCAAATTTTCGGTAATACTGCCTCTTCCTGAAATAATGGGTCTTACAGGTGGAAAATGGGTCTCCTTATGAATTTTTGGTAAACAGTATAAGGTGGGAATTTTGGGGTGTTTGGTACGGGTGAATTCCCAAATGTTTTTATTGATAGCACCATTGACGAAAGCATCATGAGCGAAAAAAATTTATCATAGAATTTATCAACAGTGTTCTTTGATTTGTTTGTACCAGGATTCATTCAGAAGGATTTTTTTGCACATGGTTTTGTATTGTGAATTTGTCATAATGACTATATTTCCTCCCTTGTCTGCCAGTTTTATGGTGAGTGAATGTTGGGCCTTCAGGGACTGCCAGGCAACCGTTTCTTCTTTTGTTAAATTCTTTTTGCACTTGTGTTTATGTATTTTTTTTATACCAGAGGTTACAAAGTTCACAAATGCAGCCAGGTTGGGATTGTCAGACAAGGGAGGAAATCTGTCAGATTTTACTTGAACGTACTCATATTGGTTGGGGGTTCTGTTTTAGTATCAATATGTTGTTGCAGAAGATCTTCAATATCCACCGTATCAATTAGACTGCTGGGATCAGATTCTTCTAACAGGCTGAGTAGCTCCAGTGCTTCATCCGTCTGTGAGGGGTCTGTGGGTTTAGGTGTAATGTCTTTAGAATATAAGCTTTTAGAAGAGAAGTTTTCTAGCAAAGAGGTGAACATCTTGTATAACTTCAAATGTAACAATCAGAAAAATTGTAGCAGCGCTAAAAAGAAACAAAGGTGCAAAATACTAATATAAACGAGTTAACGAGATATAAACCAATTGAGGTGTATGGTTATACCAAAGGAATAACAAGCAATAATGTTGCTAAATAATTATAGTCCAAAATGTTTTTGAATAAAGTCAAGGTTGCAACACAAGTGTGATAGATTACACACATCCACATTAGGAATAATTGTGAACCAAAATCCGTGAAGCAGGGGTGCATAAATGGATAAAAAACAGTGACAATTCCTCCATCGCAAACCATGTGTAAACACCACACAAGATGTACACTTACCATAAGGCAAGCTAGATAAGCTTGCGGCTAATTACCCAGCCAGGGCCTTTATCCAGGGCTGATTTGAAATAGTACCTCCAAATGGTCAATATGAGGATATAACCAGCAAGGCAGCCAGGATACCCTGGTCAAGCAGGTCCCATATAGGGTGGTCAGATGTTACCCAGAATGAAAAAGGAACTCACCATAGCATAATTCCGATAAGTCATCATTTAATAGAGAAGTAAAAATACACTTACAGCAAAGAAAGTTAAAAACAGCAAAATAGCCAGCAGGCCGTGTGAATGCCCGTCCGCTTAAACAGATACACGTGATAACATCAGCACATCAGCTCCTCCCGACATGCGTTTTGTCATAAAATGATGTGCTCTGCTAACGTATCACGAGTAAAGAAATCCAAATGATTTTTGATTCTTTCCTCCTGTTCTTTAAAGTTAACTGCACTTTAAATATTGCAATTTGGGGACTTGTTTTAAACAATTTCTAAAATGTCATGAAAATATATATACTCAAACATTTTTACATTTATGCACAAATATTATATAATTTCAGAATATTTGGGTATCTCAATACATCGTGTCGGTCCTGCTCTAGCCAACCTGGTCCATTAGCAAGCGGATCGTCAATTTTGACCCCTTTAAGCTTTGACATGTTCTCTGGGATTTCTACAGATCCAAATACCATATCCGTGAATACGACAAAAAAAAGGAGCTGCGCTAACTCTATAGTAGTATGAGGTAAATATTCAATATCCTCACAAGTGTACACAAAGAGTATGCTACAATGAGTGTAAATTGAATTAAAGTGAACAAATTATATATAGTGCCAATAAAAATTGGATATCAATGAATGCTAAATATATAAATGTGAAATAAATAATGAATAATGCTGACATAATAATAATAAATAATACTGTCACCTAAATGGAGTATAAAATATTAGGCTCCATAAGAACAAATCATGTGACTGAATCAACAAAAGTCCATGAGTGATGAAAGTGATCATACAAAATTGTGAATCATAACGTGCATTCGAATATATAAAAAAGTCTATGCAAATGTACGGGTGGCTCTTCTGCAGAAGTACAACATTGGTGATCCCACAAAAATAGCAGGTGAAAAGTGCCTCCAACCACAGTAAATACTGCCGCTTACCAGAACATGGTGGTCCCTTATCATACAGCTGTTTTTTTGGGAGCAGTGATTTTAATAATGATTAAAGTGAAACAATAAAAGTAAAATATTCCTTTAAATTTCGTACCTTGGGCGTGTTCTTTAGTATGCCTGTAAAGTTGCCTTAAATTTCCCCGTGTACTCCAATCCAATCTTTTTCCGGGTATCAGCTTTCCCTGCAACCTGTCCAACCGGAACAGAGTAACTCCACTCCCCGAGTCAAGAAGTGCTACAACCTCTTTTCCATCAACCCACACCTGCAGCAGCAGCCATCTCATCCAGGGACTGAGGCTCGGACTGAGCCACCCATCGGTGGAGCTCCCTAGGCAGCCCATGCAGGAAACGATCAAGTGTGACCCTTTCCACAATGGTGGTCTTCTCCTCCGGTTTCAGCCAATCCTGGAACAGATGTAACAGGTGATAGAGCTGTGCACGGGCAGGTTTAGCTCTGTCAAAGCACCAGCCATAAACCTGGCTTGCCCTTAAAGCAACAGTCCCTCCCAGCCTGCCTAGTATTTCTGCTTTCAGCAGTTAGTAGTCCCGTGCTGACTCTGGGACCAAGTCACAGTATGCCTGTTGGGAATCTGCAGTCAGGAAAGCAGCCAGCACATCTGCCCAATCTTTCCCAGGCAGACCTTCTCTTGTTGCAATCTGCTCAAACATTGCTAAATACACTTCAACATTGTCTGTCCCCATCATCTTTTGCAGGGTCCGCTGCACTGTCTTCTGCGGGTCACCATTTTCAATGGGGCCACCTCTCACCACTTCAGCCTGCTGGGTTACTTCCTTTTGTAAGCCCGCTATCTGCTCCACCAGTAAGCGGTTGGTCTCTTGTTGTGCAGCAACTGATTGTGCCAGGACCTGCTCCTGGCGGGTCTGAGCCTACGCATTAGTCAGCATGAGCTGCTTACCCAGGTCCAACATGGATTGTTCAGAAGATTTCACAGCCTGTGCAACTTTAACACAGGACATGAGATTGGACAGCATCCCTCAAACTGCCCAATGCATTCCTCCACCAACTGTAATGGATCAGAGGGGTGAACAGCCAGCTCAGAGGCAGTCCAGCAAAGTAAAAAGGCTTCATTTAGCAAAAAAGGCAAAATAAACAGAAGAAATGGCAGGCTTGTCTTATAACACAATTGCACACACAGGTACAGCTCAAATTCTGCAACAGGCTGATATGCAACATTCACAGCTCTAGTCATAGCTACAGTCTGTTATATACAGGTTATCTCACCCAGCAGGTCACAATCCACAAAATGGAGCCTCCCACAAAGCACACTGATGTCTCTCTCACTCCAAGCAAACAGCTCCACTGACACATTCAGCTCAGCTGACTAATAAGCAGGTCTGAAGAGAAAGTACCTACCCATTTCAGTTAACCCCTTCTTTTAACCTACTCCAGACTAGGGATGAGCTGAACACCCCCCCGGTTTGGTTTGCAGCAGAACATGCGAACAGGCAAAAAAATTGTTTGAACACGCAAACACCGTTAAAGGCTATGGGACATGAACGTGAAAAATCAAAAGTGCTAATTTTAAGGGTTAATATGCAATTAATTTTCATAAAAAGTGTTTGGGGACCTGGGTCCTACCCCAGGGAACATGTATCAATGCAAAAAAAAGTTTTAAGAAAGGACGTTTTTTTGGGAGCAGTGATTTTAATAATGATTAAAGTGAAACAATAAAAGTGAAATATTCCTTTAAATTTCGTCTGTGGGGGGTGTCTATAGTATGCCTGTAAAGTGGTGCTTTTTTCCTCATGTTTAGAACAGTCCCTGCACAAAATGACATTTCTAAAGGCAAAAAAGTCATTTAAACTACTTGCGGCTATAATCAATTGTCGGGTCTCTGCAATACAGAAAAAAGTAATTGAAAAAAACGGCATGGGGGTCCCCCCAAAAATCCACACCAGGCCATTTGCGTCTGGAATGAATATTAAGGGGAACCCCAAACCAAAATTTAAAAAAAATTGCGTGGGGGTCCCTCCAAATTCCATACCAGGCCCTTCAGGTCTTCAGGTCCAGGTATGGATTTTAAGGGGAACTCCACGCCAAAATTAAAAAAAATGATGTGTGGGTCTCCCCAAAAATCCATACCAGACCCTTATTTAAGCACGCAACCTGGCAGGCTGCAAGAAAAAAGAGGGGGACAAGAGAGCGCCCACCCTCCTGAACCGTACCAGGCCACATGCCCTCAACATGGGGAGGGTGCTTTGGAGTAGCCCCCCAAAGCAGCTTGTCCCCATGTTGATGGGGACGAGGGCCTCATCCCCACAACCCTTGCCCCGTGGTTGTGGGGGTCTGCGGGTGGGGGGCTTATCGGAAACTGAAAGCCCCCTTTAACAAGGGGACCCACAGATCCCAGCCCCCCCCCTGTTTGAAATGGTAACGGGTACACTGTACCCCTACCATTTCACAAAAAAAGTGTCAAAATGTTAAAAAAACCACAAGACACATCTTGGGACAAGTCCTTTATTAAAAAATAA